>NC_135638.1:32226250-32842500 GCF_053574225.1 Canis aureus | reverse complement strand
ACACGTTTAATGCAATCCCTATCAAAATACCATGGACTTTCTTCAGAGAGTTGGAACAAATCATCTTAAGATTTGTGTGGAATCAGAAAAGACCCAAAATAGCCAGGGGAATATTAAAAAAGACAACCATAGCTGGGGGCATCACAATGCCAGATTTCAGGTTGTACTACAAAGCTGTGGTCATCAAGACAGTGTGGTACTGGCACAAAAACAGACACACAGATCAATGGAACAGAATAGAGAATCCAGAAGTGGATCCTCAACTTTATAGTCAACTAATATTCGACAAAGGAGGAAAGACTATCCACTGGAAAAAGCACAGTCTCTTCAATAAATGGTGCTGGGAAAATTGGACATTCACATGCAGAAGAATGAAACTAGACCACTCTCTTTCACCATACACAAAGATAAACTCAAAATGGATGAAAGATCTACATGTGAGACAAGATTCCATCAAAATCCTAGAGGAGAACACAGGCAACACCCTTTTTGAACTCGGCCACAGTAACTTCTTGCAAGATACATCCATGAAGGCAAGAGAAACAAAAGCAAAAATGAACTATTGGGACTTCATCAAGATAAGAAGCTTCTGCACAGCCAAAGAAACAGTCAACAAAACTAAAAGACAACCTACAGAATGGGAGAAGATATTTGCAAATGACCTATCAGATAAAGGGCTAGTATCCAGGATCTATAAAGAACTTATTAAACTCAATAGCAAAGAAACAAACAATCCAATCATGAAATGGGCCAAAGACATGAACAGAAATCTCAAAGAGGAAGACATAGACATGGCCAACACGCACATGAGAAAACGCTCCGCATCACTTGCCATCAGGGAAATACAAATCAAAACCACAATGAGAGGGGATCCCTGGGTGGCGCAGCGGTTTGGCGCCTGCCTTTGGCCCAGGGCGCGATCCTGGAGACCCGGGATCGAATCCCACGTCGGGCTCCCTGCATGGAGCCTGCTTCTCCCTCTGCCTGTGTCTCTGCCTCTCTCTCTCTCTCTCTCTCTCTCTGTGTGACTATCATAAATAATAAATAAAAATTAAAAAAAAAACACAATGAGATACCACCTCACACCAGTGAGAATGGGGAAAATTAACAAGGCAGGAAACCACAAATGTTGGAGAGGATGAGGAGAAAGGGTAACCCTCTTGCACTGTTGGTGGGAATGTGAACTGGTGCAGCCACTCTGGAAAACTGTGTGGAGGTTCCTTAAAGAGTTAAAAATGGATCTGCCCTATGACCCAGCAATTGCACTGCTGGGGATTTACCCCAAAGATATAGATGCAGTAAAACGCCGGGACACCTGCACCCCGATGTTTCTAGCAGCAATGTCCACAATAGCCAAACTGTGGAAGGAGCCTCGGTGTCCATTGACAGATGAATGAAGAAGATGTGGTCTATGTATACAATGGAATATTCCTCAGCCATTAGAAACTGCAAATGCCCACCATTTGCTTCGACATGGATGGAACTGGAAGGCATTATGCTGAGTGAAATAAGTCAATCGGAGAAGGACAAACATTATATGGTCCCATTCATTTGGGGAATATAAAAAATAGTGGAAGGGAATAAAGGGAAAGGAGAAAAAATGAGTGGGAAATATCAGAAAGGGAGACAGAACATGAGAGACTCCTAACTCTGGGAAACGAATAAGGGGTTGTGGAAAGGGAGGTGGACAGGGTTGGGAGGGGTGAAAGTGACAGGGTGACGAGCACTGAGGGGGGCACTTGATGGGATGAGCACTGGGTGTTATGCTATATGTTGGCAAATTGAACTCCAATTAAAAAAAAAAAGAGTCACATGCTCTACCAACTGAACCAGCCAGGCATCCTCTGTTTCTTTCTTTTTTTTTTTTTAAAGATTTTATTTATTTATTCATGAGAGACACAGAGAGAGAGAGAAGCAGAGACACAGGGCAGAGTGAGAAGCTGGCTCCCCACAAGGAGCCAGATGGGGGACTCGATCCCAGACCCTGGGATAACACCCTGAGCCAAGGACAGGCGCTCAACCTCTGAGCCACCCAAGTGTCCTGTCACCCTCTGTTTCTAACTAAATAATTATTATGCATTAGTTTCTTGCTTGGCAAAAGAAATAAGATCTAAAGAAAAGATTATTACCATTTAGTTTTTGAGAGTGGCAGAAAACTACATATGGTAGTAGATGAGAAACATTAAAAAGCTTTTATTTTTTTTTTAAGATTTTATTTATTTATTCATGACAGACACAGAGAGAGAGAGAGAGAGAGACAGAGACACAGGCAGAGGGGGAAGCAGGCTCCATTCAGGGAGCCCGACATGGGACTCGATCCCGGGTCCCCAGGATCACACCCAAGGCTGAAGGTGGCGCTAAACCACTGGGCCACCGGGGCTGTCCATTAAAAAGTTTTTAATTTAAATTCAATTAATTAACATATAATGTATTATTAGTTTCAGAGGTAGAGGTCAGTGATTCATCAGTCTTCTATAAGACACAGCGCTCATTACATCATGTGCTCTCCTTAATGCCCATCACCCACTACCCCATTGCCCAACACCCCTGTTTTCCAGTTACCCTCAGTTTGTTTCCTAGAGTTAAGAGTCTTTTATGATTTATTTCCCTCTCTGATTTCATCTTGTTTTATTTTTTTTCTTCCCCAACTATCCTCTGTTTTGTTTCTTAAATTCCATATATGAGTGAGCTCATATGATAATTGTCTTTGTCTGATTGACTTATTCCCGCTTAGCATAATAACCTCTAGTTCAAGAAACATTTTTAAAAAGTTCTTAAAAACCATTAATTGATTAAATATATTTACAGTGATATGAAGATTCTGCTTTGCTTTTCTATTCTCTTGAGACAACTTTACAAATTATTTGGTGAGGTTACAAATCTTGTTAATTGTATTAGCATCTAACATAATTAACCTTAAAGTGCATTTTTAAAAAATTTAAAGTGCATTTTTGTGGCATTCCAATGTTAGGAATTACTGATGCTAAACTAATCTAAGAAGTGGGTAAAGATATATGAGATTTGCCATAAAATATTTGGCTTTATGGGAAGAAAAATTTACTATATAGAACTTTATCCTTGTGATTTCTAAAACTTCTAGTTAGAAATGATTTTCTTGCACTTCAACTGGAAGGAGATAATAACCTCAGAATAAAAGTCATACAAAAGAGGTTTAAGATTAGTTATGGAGACATCCAGGTAGAAAAGGGGAAAAAAACCTGTAAGATTCCTTACTACTCACTTAACCCAAGACTCATATTAGAGCACACTATTCCCTTTCCATTACATTTTTATTGAAGTACATCATATATAGAGCCCACAATTCTTAATTGATGAATTTAATATGTGTATATACCATGAATGAGTCCCTCCTCCAGATCAAATGACAAGATATCCCTGAAGGCTCCCTCCAGGGTCTCCCAGCCAATACTCCCCCAGCCAAAGGTAACTGCTATTCTACTTCTATCACTATAGATTACTTTGCCTGCTCTTGAACTTCGTGTCAACAGAACCACTTATAAATGTAGTATGTACATTTTGTTTCCAACTTCCTTCACTCAACACTCAACTTTGTGAGATTCATCCGTATTGTTGCATGTGGCATCCATTCCATGTTCATTTCTGCATGAATAAAAATTGAACAATAAAAACTTTGAGTTTTTGTTGAGTAAAAATTGAAACTAAAAACTTTGAGTTTAGAGAAGAGCAAAGAAATAACTAAAATTTGGTTAGTTAACCATTGGTCTGCAACTACATTTAATCTCCAAATGAGAACCACCAAGATTACCTTCTTACTCTTTATACCTCTCACATCCCAGAATGATCAGCCATGGACCCCAGGGGATCTCAAAATTGAAAGCACCCATAGGCTGGGTGGATAAGAATAAGGAAGAAGACACCTGAAGGCATTCATCCTACGGGGTCAGGGCAATGAAATAATTTACAGAGTAGTTTTTTTTTTTTTCAGAGTAGTTATTAAATGAGTATCTTGAGTATTTTCTTGAATCAAAGAGAATAATTCTCATTCTGGTGAAAATGTAACAGGTTGGAGTATTAAAGTGAATGGGCAATGACACCAAATTAAAAATGAGGAAGATTTAATCCCCAAGAGAACATGGAATAACATGGAAGGCAATTATACTATCTCCGTCTCTGGGAAGTTTGGGGAAAAAAAATAGGAAATCAGCATTTCCAATAAGTACATGAAAATATTCAACTTTACGTGACAATAAAGTAGAATTGATCTTGAGCTGCCCAAGTCCACTAAGATGCACATTTTTTTCAATAAATACCATCCAGTGCTATAAATGCATTTTCTCTTATGATTTTTCTTAACATTTTCTTTTCTCTAGCTTACTCCATTTTCAGAATGCAGTACTAGTACATATAGCAGACAAAATATGTGTTAATGGACTATGTTATCAGTAAGGCTTCTGGTCAGCAATGGTGGTCAGCAGTGATCTGCCAATATCAGTGCTGGCCAGAACATGAGGAATGAGCACTCCAAAATACAGCTTGTGGGGTATATGTCAGTATACCATTTCTGGAAAGCTGTTTGTCAGTATGAATTCACTACACTCTACCAGTAATTTCATATCTAGGAATTTCTTTTCAGGAAATAGAGATACAAAATATTTATCACAATACTATTCTTATAATATTTTCTGAAATTTAAAAACATCCAGTAATAAATTTTTAAGATTTTATTTATTTATTCATGAGAGACACAGAGAGAGGCAGAAACATAGGCAGAGGGAGAGTCAGGCTCCCTATGGGGAGCTCAATGTGGGGCTTGATCCCAGGACCCTGAGATCACGACTGGAGCCAAAGGCAGATGCTTAACCCACTGAGCTACCCAGATGCCCTTAAGACTTATTTTTAAAGGAATATTAAATGGCATGAGCAAATACCCCTGAATGATGCCAGGTGAAGAAGAAAAGCATATGACTATACCTAGCAGCTGTCATAAACTGTTCTCTGACCTACACAATGCTTTTGAAAAGCTAAGATTTATGGGGTGCCTGGGTGGCTCAGTCAGTTAAGCATCGGACTCTTGGTTTTGGCTCTCATGGGTTGTGAGATTGAGCCCCAGGTCAGGCTCCACACTCAGTGTGGAATCTGTTTGAGATTTTCACTCTTTCCTTCTGCTCCCCCACCCCCAATCAAATGCTCTTTCTCTCTCTCAAGTAAATGAATATATCTCAAAAAAAAAAATTTTTTTTAACTTAACATTTCCAAGGACCTTGATGGTTTAACTTTCTGCAGAATGTCACGTAAGTCTCCTATATTGATGACATTGTGCTAAAGGAACACGGTACCCAGGAAGGGACACATTCTCTGGGTTGTCCTAGTAAGTGAGAGAGTGCAAAAAAATAGGAGATTAATCTTACAGATATAGAGTGACCTGCTGCATTGTAAAGCTTTAAGGGGCCAAATGGTCTGGGCAAGCCAGGTCAACCCGTCTATGATAAAAGACAAGATATTGCATCTTGTACTTGTATTGCTTGGATTTGTAGGCAACAAATACCATGCTTGGGACCACCACTAACTCTAACCATTTGTTAAAGGACTCAGAAGACTACCTGTTTTGAGGGGAGCCCAAGGCAACAGAAACCTCTGCTGCAGGTCTATGCCCTGCCATTCATGCTTTCTGGCCTAGCAGACCCAACAGTGCTAGAGCACCCTTTCTGTGGCAGTCCCTAACTAAAGAATGGGAGCTCAGATCCCTAGAGATCTGGAGTGAGTTCTCGCTTCTGCAGCAGGAAACTGAACTGCATCTCCCATGTGCTACTGGGCCCTACTAGAGATTGAGCAGTTGACAATGGGATATTAATTGACAGTATAATCAGCCTGGTACCATGGGCTGGGATCTGTCACAAGGTAGAGTAGGACTGAGAGCAATTTGCTGTGCTATGGAAATGGTACACAGCAGGGGATCATATCAGAGCCCATAGATACAGCATAAGTAAGATACATCAGTCTGCCACTTCCTTTAGCTCATACCTGTGGCCTCAAAGGATGTTGATGAAGAGGAAAAACCTGGAGTTCCTCCTGAATTAACTCAATATGTATTTGTGTGAGCTGAAAATGGATTCATGCTTCATTAGAGCCAGTTTTGACAAATGGCAACATTCATACAACCCACATTTCTATCAGGACAAGTCATTTACTTTTAAGGAGTGATTTGTATACAGACTTTCTCAAAGGCAGAAACATAAACTATTCTCTCAAAACTATGTTTTACAGGAAAATGACATCATTCTGTAATTACAGTACCAATCTTAAATTAACTGTGACTTTACCTATTATAGTCAGGTTATTTAGCTAGAATTAATGATTAAAACTCACCATTAAGCTAGTAAACAATTGCTAGACTTCTAAGGCCAGTTTTAAATGAACTGCCAAAATACTTTATATCATATATAGGTTTGTATGGGCAGTGAATAAATATATCATTTTTAAATTCTTGGTCATTTACTGTATTTCTCAGGATAATATTTTATATTCATAATATTAGACACAAATCCATTATTTATCTCTATCATCTATCATCTATCTTCTATCTATCATCTATCTATCTATTGATCAATCTATCTGTTATCTATATTTTGTATTCTGATACCTTTTCGCTCTGCTGGGGAATAACCTTTGGGTTACATTAGTGTTTGTCATAAATCAGAGATGTCCTGATTCAGGTACTCATAAAGTTTTAGTGACAGTTTGCTTGTATTCAGTAACAGAAGGAATAGAATAGACTTTCAAATGGATTCTTTGGTACTAGCGGCTGTTCTAAACATATCTAATTTGAATTTTTCATTTACACAGCTGGTTTTATTTGCTCTGAGGTATTATTGCAAAAAGGATAGAAGCAGCACATGTGTTATACTAAGCTCAAGGCTCATTTAAACATTTTATCTTCCAAATCCTGAACTACAATTGACCCCTTCAAAGTTTAGATTTATACTTACTCTTGGAATTATTAAAATCCCTATTTTTATAAAAGAAGTCACAGAAAAAATATTGGGAATAAAATCTGTCTCTCAAAGTCTACTAAGTAATTATAAATGGAACTAAAATTGTTGATTTAATTTTTCTTAGGTAACTCCAAAGGGTATGATTTAACTATACAAATAAAGTAATTCTATATTCGCTATTATTTCATTTGTGTAAAATATTATTTGTTTCTACTTCTTTATTATCAAAGCTCCTGATTCCAAAATGTCAGACACTAAAGGCCTCTTGAATTTTGTACTATCTTCAAATATTAGAAGACTTACCTACAAATATTAACTTTATGTTTTGGTGATGACTTTTTTTATGGAATCTATTATAAAGCTACTAGAGAAAGAAATGTAGTGGTGAAACCATAAAAAATACATATAATACATCATGTGGAGTATTTTATATTCATCTTAAGACTAAAAGCTACCATAGACTGGGATATTCTGAATAAAATAAATCATCTTAAATCATCTCTTTGGGAGTCATTTTTTTAAATCTAGTTTCACTTTAGGAGGATGAAATGCATTATTTGTGAAAACTCTGGTTTCCCCCCACCAAAGTTACAATTGATTACCTATGGAAACAGAAACATGCCTTTAGCAAACCTTAGCAGTGAACGCTGTGATTTGCATCACATTAAATTCTTCCTGCAATAATCAGTCCTTTTACTTAGTGATTTATCACATCTTTGAAAGATAGGCTGGGGACAGTTAAGGAGGAAGATGATTGGTGTCTCAGTAATGGCAGGACCAAGGGTATGAAGGCAGATGCTCATGGAACAATACTGAGAAGAGTGTGTGCCCTTGTCTATGACAAGACCCTTGGCTTAAGAGCCCAGATGATCAGACATGGTGGACAGAGAATGTGCCAAGGCATGAAGGCTCTTGGATGCAGAGAAAGAAGGGCTTTGTTTAGGAAGGGTACTATAACCTGTGCTTATTAGTTCTTTCATTTAACAAATAACGCTGAGTTTTTAAAATGTGCCAGGTGCATTCTAAATGATGGCAACACAAAGAGACCTTTGGATGGGTCCTTTTCCTCAAAAATTCCATACAGTCTCCAGCAAAAGTGTATAGGATTAATTGGAGAAACAAAATAATGAGGGCTGTTAGAAAACATTTTCAGCAGCCCAGGAGAGAAAACCTAAACTAAGTTGGTGACAGTTGGGTTGGGTTCAGGATAAAAAATTTAAAAATCTATGGAAAGTTGATAGAAGTTGATGAATCATTTTATATAGAAAAGAAGAAGATTTTTTTTTAAAGATATCAATAATTTGGTGATTAGAGATATCGATAACACATACAGCACCCTGCAAGCGTAGGTTTTCGCAGCAGAATTTGGGTTAAGATTGGGATAAACTAATTTTTGAGGTCTTTTGAGATGATCTAGTTGGGTCAGTAGTTAGAACAAGAAACCATAGTTGGGTTAGAGAAAGAGTGACCATATAATTTATCATCCAAACCAAGATTCCTTTGAAAGTGCACTGAACACTCTTAATATGTACACCAGGACAGTTAAGTGTAAATTGGAACTACCACAGGCAATCCAGAATGGATGGTGACAATTGGTTATAACCATTCACATCATTGCAAAAGTTGGCTTTGTAGGATAGTATAAAATTGTTAATTCTATCCCATGGAATATGTCATTAGATTGTGGTTTGGGAGATGTTGCCAGATTATATCCTGGGAAGTTTTCGAAAGCTGTATATTTCTTTAGAAATCCATTTTGTAGTAACCATTTTGCCAAAAAAAAAAAAAAATCAAATAGAGGAGACAGTATGTAAATTACAGTGCTTCTGTAATCTCTGTTTTCAAGGCCATGTCCAGGGTTGGAAGGGGTGCTTTCCTGTCTGAGCAGTTAGGGCAGCACTGTGGATTGTGGCCTATATGAAATGGAGTGATTGGAAAAGCATGGTGACCAGACATGCTCTTCATAGGACAAGAACAACCTCAGAGGAGGAAATGTGAAAATGAAGTCAGGGATCAATGATAATGTGTTTGCTCACAGGAAACGTTTATTTCCCCATTGTATCTCATTCACTGAAAATGTGTGTTGGAAGATGCCTTAAACGTGTGAAGGGGATGGTAATTGAAATGAGATGTCTAGAAAGTACTCATCTAGATGCTAACTGAAGGCCTTCTAAATTTTCATCTTCTAAAAGTTAAAAAAAAAAATTTTAGGAAAAGTATTACTTAGTTCTGAAAGTCTTACTGTCATTTGCTTAAACCAGCTCAAACTAAATTACAAGAATCCATTGTTAAATTTTACGGAATTTTTCAAGCCAGTTGTTAAATATAGCCATTATTAAAATTTGCATTATATATTATACAAAATTATGTTAAATTATTATATAAAAAGATGTAAACACTTGAAACTCAATAGTTTCTAATTGTTTTATTGCATTGTACTCTATGCTCTTGAGGGTTTTTGCTTCTTTTTGTACCTTTTTGGTAGAAATACTATGTAGAGGTGGCTATCTGTACATCTCTCCCCAGTGATGTAACATCAAATTGGTAGCTTGAAATCGGTCATGATGGGCATATTACCCAGAATATAGGTAAACATTATAAATCAGGACAACACTCCAACCCTTTGTCTCAAGAACTGGTTGTTCAATATTTATATAGATAGTATCTATTACTTCAACTATATATTTTATGATAAGAATTAAGGGGTTTGCATGTAATATTACCTGCAATACAAACCAATGACCAGTGTTAATTGCAAATTATAGTACAGATTGTTAAATGCTTTATAGGACTCCTTTTTAGAAGTAAACTCTCAAGAGTGACAGCACCGTATTAGCACTCATTACAAAAAAAGCAACTGTTTGAGGGAACCTGGGTGGCTCAGTGGCTTAAGCATCTGCCTTTGGCTCAGGTCATGATCCCAGGGCCCTGGGATCAAGCTCCATTTGGCTTCCTACTCAGCAGGAAGAAATATTCTTCTCCCTCTGCACCTCGCCTCCCTGCTTATGCTCTTTCTCAAATAAATTAATTAATTAATAAAACCTTAAAAAAAAAAAAAAGCAAGTTTAGGAGCCGCCTGACCATTCACTTTAACTGAAACATTTTGTAAATATTTCTCTGAAACCTTTGCACTCTGGTAACCATATATTCACCACAAAACCCAGAGTCGTAAGTAGCTTGGGCCCTGCTGTGTGTTAGAAAATATAGGTTGTATTCTGTACCCCTGGATTATAGGCAACAAATCTCAATTTTCTGAGAACTGGCTTCTTCCCAACTCATAGACTGACTGGACCCTTTTGACATTCTATGTATTATTTTTACATTTGTATTTACTGCTTTATCACTTTGATGACTTTTTTCTTGATAAAAATATGCTAACAGAGAAAGCTTGCTTATAAAGCCTAAAGTAATTTCATTTTAACCACAATAGTTTTGCCATGACATGTTCATGTGCCAGAGTTAAATAAAGTTATTATTTAATTTTTCTAACCAATGAATCTAGGTCAGATTTAAAGAGCAGCGGCCCCAGTAACGTGCCTGCCCTCCCCGCCCCCCCCCAAGAGAGCAAAGCCAAGACTATCTGCATTTGCTAATGGAATTTCAAGGAGTTGCTAATCAGCTGATTTTTATTTTAACTTTACAGTAGCTCCTTTTATTTGTTGCTTTTGTGTGCTGGTGTAGATTTCATTGAGACTCTTTTATCAGATTGGATAACCTAACAACTGAAAAGTTTGATTTAATTTCTCTTCCTTCTGCCTGTTATAAGAGGCTTACAAAAAACTAGCATGCATAAGAGGTGCATTTTAATTAATCACAAAATAGGCTTATAGCATATCACATTCAGTAGATCAAGAGGAAAAGCAATTTACATGAGGCACCTAAGATGTAGTATTATTTAAGAAAAAGATGCACTGTAACATAATACATTAAGTACAGCCATTATTTAGAGTTGGTACGCTCCATCCTTCCCTAGATTTATGGACTTAAATAGGAAGACATGATTCTAATGACTCTTCCTAAACATTGTGTTAACTGGGCACTTTCAAGGAGCTACCCATGTGAAGAGATCTGCATATGAGACTCTAGAAAGTCTTACTGTGCCATTTAATTTAACCCTTAGCTACAGCTAATGACTGCAGCATTCATGGTGAATTGGGCAAAGTTTGAAGCTCCTCTTAGCTTTCACAAGGCTTGCTGAAAGGATCTTATAGAAGAGCATGGTAAAAAAAAAAAAAAAAAAAAAAAAGGAAAGAAAAGAAAAAAAGAAAAGAAAAGAAAAGAAAGAAAAGAAAAGAAAAGAAAAGAAAAGAAAAGAAAAGAAAAGAAAGAAAAAAAGAACAATTTGAACATAAACAATGCCTGAAACTTTATCTCTTCTTCCAAAAATATTTTCAGCATTAGAGCTAAAAAGTATTTGGCTATATTTTAAGCAACAAAGTTACTAACTAATTGCATAGTGACATGCTCAGTGCAAGCCCGGAGTGGAGAATTCTTTTCTGAGGTAGTGCATTCTCCAAAGATATTTCTATAATAGATAAATCTTATGGGTATATACTCTCTTTAATAGATAAATAGGTGATAGACAGGAAATAGAGATAGACACAGGTATATGAAAGTGTACGACCAATCCCATTTCTCTTCTTCCTTCACTCTGTGCATATTCCATATGGGATCCAGAAACACAGGGTCTGTCAATCTCTTCTTTCCCTGCTCACTGAATAAATGTCCAATATGCAATAAAAGTATGTAACCTAAGCCTCCGTCCTCTCCATTTTAAAATTTCAGCTCCACACTAACCACACACCATATGACCACCTACCTCAGTTAAAGGAAGTATTTGATTAAAGAATTCATGGACGTCTTACTAGGAGCCCAGGCCAGCCTTGGGCACCAATTGACAGTTTCTCTCTTTCCCCTGTAACTCTCCCAGGAGTGTCACTGCTTTACACATTGTTTTGATAAAAGCCTCCTAGAAGAAGCATCTTAAATACAGAGCATATGGAGGCACTTGGCAATGCCCCCCAACTGAGAGAGAGCTGTTGTCAGTAAATCAAGCTCCTTCTATTGTGAAGTCCATTTTATGTTACTAAGGGAAGAATAACGCTGAAACATTAGTCATCTAGAATATGTTTTTCAACTCAGAAAGCAACAAAATGTATCTCTGAGGAAAATTAATCTGAGGCTATCTCTGCAATTGAAACAGGAGGTTTCTGAGTCTAGAAATTTGGTTTCAGAATCATTTTTGCATAAATAGATTTATGTCCACATTTTCAGGGAAATGTAAGTAGCACTGTTTCATAGGTCATCTAGCTAAAAATGGTGGTGATGGTGGGGAGGTTGGTTGGGTGAGAACAGTTGAGGAAAATTATAAGAAGATAATTCTTCAGGGGTGCCTGGATGGCTCGGTCGGTTAAGCTTCCAACCCTTGATTTTGGCTCAGATCCTGATCTCAGGGTTGAAAGATGGAGTCCTGCCTCGGGCTCTGTGCTCTGTGGGAGTCTGCTTGAGATTCTCCCTCTCCCTCTGCTCCTGCCCCCATCTCCCAAAATAAATAAATAAATCTTTTTTAAAAAAAGATAATTCCTCAAATGAAATGATAGGATAATGTTGTAGCCTGGCATTTTTTTTTCTCCTTTTCTCTTGAATCACTTTTTGGTGTAGACAACAGGAAAAGAACATTTTAAATACTTTTATTAATAAACTTGAGTTCCACACAATTGACAGTCGAAGTGAGATTGGCAGGTGTTTTGATTGACATTAGAAGTTCTATTCCTGTTTATTTAATTCTGAGTTATGATGATTTTGATATTACTTAATAGAGAGGGAAAAGACATACCATCATCTTGTCAAGCTATGCAGATAAATAGATCTGATTTCCTACTGGGAAATTATAAACATATCTTCTTTCCTGTTGGGATAAAATCAGAACTGCAGTTCATTTCCTATTGGCCTTATACTGGCTGCCTCTGTGTTGCTGAGAGTGTAGAAGTGGTGGCATTGTTTGTATATCAGAATCCTGATTGTGAAAAATATCTGTGCAGGAAAAGGGTGAACAGGGCAGCCTAGAGTATAAGAATATGAGATCATCAAATGTATATGTTGGTTCTCCAACTATATTTTGAGAGTAAACTCTTGAATGTGCATAATTAGCATGTGTTTGTCTTCAGAGGGTTAGTGTTTTTTTTTCTCTTCTTTTTCTTTAAAGGTTTTATCGATTGATTTCAGACAGAGGGAGATAGAGATGGTGACAGAGATAGCGAGAGAGAGGATGAGTGGGAAGGAGAGGGAGAAGCAGACTCCCCATAGAACAGCGAGCCCGACAAGGACCCTGGGATCATGGCCTGAGCCTAAGGCAGATGTTTAACTGACTGAGTCTCAGGCTCCCCAGTTTTTTTCTCTTCTGAAAATGTTGGGGTTTTTTTTCTTTGTTATAGCTCAAAGAGTATTTATCAAAAGACTCAATTTGATTAAATGTAATTACATGTTTATCAGAAATAGATGAAGAATATTTAGACTTTCTGGTCTTTATGGGACAAAGTCTGATCTATGGAGGTCTCTTATGAAAGGAAATCCACCTCTGAAGTAAGAAGGCTGAAGTGACTCCATCTTAGAAAGGCTCCACTCTGCTGTTTTTCTTCTAGGCCCCATTTACTCATGTTCTGTATTTTACCTCTAAATAATCCAAAGAAGCTATGTTCCCACTCCAAGGGGGAAGCAAGAAAGCTAATCATTCTCTGAGTTTTGTCTTAGGCCCCCAAACACCTGATAACATCTAAAAGGAGCCAATCCCAAACATGTTCCAGGATATTAGCTTCAAACAAACCTCAGCTGATGCTGGCATCAATACCCCCCACCCTGGATGGTTTACAAAATAACACCTATTACCTGTCACTCACCTTTGATTGAACCCTGCCTTAGATTCCTGAAGGAGTACATATCCCAGATCCCTTTTCAATATAAAGCCCTAACCCCACCCCAAGTAGAGAGGAAACTCATTCCTCTTTCCTTTCTGAGTCTCCCAGACACTGTCCGCTATCCTGTATCTGTCCCTCACACTGTTCAATAAACTCTGCTTTCGCTTTCTCCTGCTTGAGTTTGATTTCTATCCTGTGCAAAGCCAACGTCCATCTCGGCTGGTCCTGCATGACCCCCTCTGGCTCCTCAAACCCAGCCTGCCTGCATCACTTCCATGAATTAGAACTTGATCAGAGTTAGCAGTTCCATGAAATCTGTCACTCCCTCCATGGGCGTTTGAGAGAAAATGTGCTTTTTCTCAAAAGGTGCATTCTTGCATAAGTAACCAACTGTTGACAAATGTGGTCACCACACAGACCTGGGATAATTAATGAAATTCAATCTCGCCTATGGTAGTCAAACACGTCCTGAGGGACCACCATTCTCTCTTCTGCTTTATGTGATGGAGGTCGGTGCCTTTAATCTCTAAGCACCCTCTGTTTTCTTTCCTAACATAAGCCCTGGTCCTCTGATATATCTATAAACCTACTCAAGAAAGGGATCTTCAGTGCCTCATAAGGACTTCAAGGCTGCAGCCAAAATAAAAGTAAAAATGTAGAGATTTCATGGACCTTTATTAGAACATCAAGTCATTTTTTAAACTGAATTTCAGTGTTTCATAGAGTAGAATTCTTTCCTCTCTTGTTGATTTTTACTTTAAGATTGAAGAAGTCATTTTTCTTCTTACATGATTACAAGGACATGAAATTAGATAGAAACAATTGTATTTACTTAATCAAAAAATAGTTACTGTAAGCCTACTATGTGTTAGGCAGTATTCTAGACCATCGGGATGCAGTGGTGATTAGACGAAGTCACTGACCTCAAGGGTTTATGTTCTAGGGGAGAACCCAGGAAATACAAAATAAACATGTAAACGATAGCCACACTGATAAATGCTTTGAAAAACAAAGCAGAATAGGTGGGTGAAGGATGATCTGGGAGAAGAGAGGAGATCAGAGATCAGAGATCAGAGAGCCTGACCAAAGTCAAGCCATGGGTGGCATTTTGGATTATGTGAAGCGCTTTGGATTCTTTGCTCGGTGTGATGGGAAGCCACTGCAAGGTTTATAGCATAGAAATGACATAGCAGGTTTATATTTAAAATAAAATCTTTCTGATTGCTGTGGGAAGAATCAAATATGGGGAGGAGAGTGGGGAGGTCAGGGGCAAGAGTAGAAGAAGGAAGACCAGCAAGTAATGATGGCTTAGACCAAGAGATAGACAGAAGTGGCAAGATGTCAGACTTGCATACATTTCAAAGGAAGAGCTGGTAGGATTTGCTGATGATCTGGACATTAGGGGAGGGATGAATGGTGGATATAAGAATATTTGTAGGATTATAACTAGAAGAATGGAGTTATAAATTATGAAAACAAGGAACACTGGAGAAGGAGCATGATTTGGAAGTGTCTTCATTATGGCCTTGTTAAGTCTGAGATGCCTGTAGAGGAGTCAACACAGAGTTTAGAGAAATGGTCTTGCCTGGAGAAATATATTTGGTAAGCATCAGGATATGGACGGTATTTAAATCCATAGGATGGAGCAAGAGCCTCTAGGAGATGAGTGTAGATAAAGAAGAGATCTAAGGACTGGGCACTCGGCTCTGAGAACTTCACAACTTAGCAACTGAGGAAAGACAGAGACAGCAATCAAGGTTGCTCCCGAAACCAAAAAAAAAAAAAAAAAAAAGTTTCAGGAAGAGAAGAATGATCCCTATGTCATATGCTCCTGAGAGATTGAGTTCAATGACCTTGTGGCTTTAACAATTATGTTTTCAGTCTGGAGGCATGAGTATAGCAGAGTGGAGCAGATTGAAGAGAAAGTTCAAAATGAGGATGTGAGAGTCTGTAGAGACAACTCTTTCTAGATAGATGGCTGCAAGGCAACAGGTAAGTATGTCAGAGGCCAAAGGAAATTAGGATTCTTGGAAGAACATTTTTATTTTTATGGGAATTTTAGTATGCATGTTGACAGTCATGATCTTTTTTTTTTTTTAAGGATTTATTTATTTATTTATGATAGAAACACAGAGAGAGAGAGAGAGAGGCAGAGAGAGAAGCAGGCTCCTTGCTGGGAGCCCGATGTGGGACTCGATCCTGGGACTCCAGGATCACGCCCTGGGCCAAAGGCAGGCGCCAAACCGCTGAGCCACCCAGGGATCCCCCATGATCTAATAGAGAAAAAGAAACTGATGAGAGAGGAAAAAGGGAAAATGATTACTGGATCAAAGTCCTTGAGTATCTGAGATACAAACACACATCAAGTGGTTGGCCTCATATAATGGGAAGAGGGGGTTTAAGTATTGTGAGAAGGCACACAGAGAAGATGGGCAGAGATGTCAGTAGGTTGGTAAACTTGATGGAAGGAAGGCAGGGTATTTCTTTTCCTAAGTTACTATTTTTTTTTTAAGTGAAATGAGAAGAAAAGTCATCATCTAAGAGTGTGAAGAGGAAAGAGGTGATCAGTTTTGAGAAAGGAGATGTGCAATGGTCATCTCAGAGAGTGGAATCATTAACTGATGAGGGAATTAAAGTGAACTTTTGAGCAATGTTGAAGAAATACTTGAAAACTATGGCTTTAAATTTATACCGAGCATATTGAGTTTATGCTTGGGCTTTTGCTCAGCCCATCCTGCTGCTCACAGGCAGGAAGCAATAGATACAGAACTTGAGTCATTCCAAGTGAATATGATAGACAGTGTTGGGCATAGATTAGAAAACCTTTCTTGTAAAGGGTCAGACAGTAAATATTTTAAGTTTGCTTTGTGGGCCATACAGTCTCTGTCACAACTGTTCAGCTCACCATTTCAGTGCAAAAGCAGCCAAAGACAATACATAAACTAATGAGTGTGGCTGTGTTCCAGTTAAATGGTATTTATATAAACAGCAGGCTGATTTGGCCCGGGGACCTTAGTTTACTGTCCCATTGTCTGGAGAGTTGAGAGTGTATGCAAAGGACTGATTGTAGTAATGGACTCAGGCTGGTGATGTATGGCGGGGACACAGGAGGATGTGATAAATTGCAAACGACTTGGAGGTCTAGATGGGGTTAGTGAATAACTAGAATAGGGACACTAATGAAAATGAACTGGAAAGAGAGAAGTTAGCAGTTGGACTGTTTGCTGCTTGACATCTCCTTGTGAGAGATGACACACTCATTGGCTAGGAGCCATATGAAAACAGGAGACTGGGAGTTTTTATAGGCACCCTTTAAAGTTCTGGAGCTGCATCTTGGTGAACAGAGAGAAGGATGGAAGTGTCTTACCAAAAGCAAGTGGTACTCTGGAAGCTTCTCTCAAATCAGGGGATCCGCAAGCAGCAAGATGGGCAGACATCCCAGGACTCAGATCTCTCTCAAGGTCTGTGAGTGAAGGGGTGGCCAAATAAGAAGTCATTTTGCAAGAGTATGTGCACCATGAAGTCTACTTTAATTTTTTTGTTGGGGATCCCTGGGTGGCGCAGCGGTTTAGCACCTGCCTTTGGCCCAGGGCGTGATCCTGGAGACCCAGGATCGAATCCCACATCGGGCTCCCGGTGCATGGAGCCTGCTTCTCCCTCTGCCTATGTCTCTGCCTCTCTCTCTCTCTCTCTCTCTCTCTGTGTGACTATCATAAGTAAAAAAAAAAAAAAAAAATTTAATTTTTTTGTTGGTTATTTCCAATGAGAGGGGAAAATACAGGGTTATTATTATTCTTGCAAGATCATCTTACTTGATAACATCTCAGCACACAGCATTGTTGATACACTTCTCACAAGTAATGCAGCATTTATGCTGGAAGTCCTCTCATTAGGAAAATTCAATGGTCATTGCAGATGTAAAATGTTATTATTGGTAATTCAAATATTGGTAAATATTATTATTGGTAAATTAACTCATCTATTTGCTTATTCACTCATCTTATATGCTAGGCAGATAAATATTGTCGACAGTGAACAAGGTAGGAGTTAGGGGCACCAATGCCCCCTCAACACAGTAAAAAATCCCAGGATAACTTTAGACTCCCCAAAATGTTACTAATAGCCTACGGTTGACCAGAAGCCTTACTGATACCATAGCAGTTGATAAACATATTTTGTACTATAGGTATTGTATATTGTATTCCTATGATAAAGTAAGCTAGAGAGAAGAAAATGCTATTAAGGAAATCATAAGAGAAAACACATTTACAGTACTGCACTATATTTATCAGACAACATCTGCATATAAGTGGACCTATGCAGTTCAAACCCAAGTTGGTCAAGGGGCAACTGCCTACTTAATGCATAGTCTCTACCCTCAAGATACTTATGGTGGAGTGGATAGTTGCAAGACACTGAAATAATTGCTCTGACAAAGCAGAGAGTAATTCATTTGTTATTCATCACGAGTTTCTTTTTTAGTCCTTTCTATATGCCAGACAGATACAAATGAATGAGATACTTTCTTTCTCTGTCCAGGTGCTCAGAGGCCTGGTCCACCCAGAGGTAGATACATAAGCAATTTCCAGAGGCTGCACTTGTTGCTACTACAGTGAAGAGATTCAAATAAGCTATGGAGAGGACACAGAAGAGATGGAGATCACTTTCCTTGGAAGGTCAAAGAAGGTCCCAAAGGCAAAGACCCCTGGGCTGGGTCTTGTCTGGTGGTTAGGATGTCATTAATTGCAAGAGAACATGCCTGAAGGGAGGAATTCCAAGTATGTCCAGTGCTAGTGGGGCAAGAGAATCAGGACAAAAGAGGTGAGTAACAGGCCAGGAGGCTGAAAGGTAGGAGGGGGTGGGGGGTTTGGGGTGGAGGAGCTGGAAGAAACTGCAGACTTCCTCAGGAAGGCTGTGGGAGACCCTCAGGGGCTTTACTGGGAAAGTGAACCTGGCATTTGCACCTCAGAGAGATGGTGAGGATGGATCGAGGAAGGCAAAAGTTTTCTAGTTTATCTTTTATTTCTTGCTTTTTCCAGGATGAAGCAGCCTGAGCACTCCAGTAAACATTTTGGAGCGCTGGGTGGAGGAGTGGAAGGCGCTTCTCAGGGCAGGGTCCAGGGCTGGGCAGGGGCTGCTCCCCAGACTCCTGGGTCAGACAAAATAGGGCAGCCTCTGGAAGGCCCGCCTGGCGGCCCCCCGGACTGTGGCAGGCTACAGCATCCCGAGCTCCCTGCGAGGCCGCCGCTGAGCAGGTGCCGGGAGGTGTGGGGCCTGCACTCTGCATCCCTTTGGGGCTGACCCCTTCTGAGCACAGGTTGACAGCTCCTCGGAACCTCGGGGAGCCCACTCAGAGGCGGCCCGACTCTCCGGAAAGTGCAGGTGCACCTCTCTGAGGTTCCCAGTCCCCCCAAGAAGCTCCTAAAATGTCTTGTGATTCCAGCGAGCTCTCGGACCTTGGATGACGCCCTCTGGGGAGCAGGACTCTGGCCAGATATGGCAGGTCCTCAGCGGGGGCTCATATCTAGCAACAGTGGAAAGAAGGTAACAGGCCCAAACGTCTAAAACATGGCTTCGTTAACATTACAGAATTGAATAACCTGAAGGAATTAAAAAAAGGGGGGGGGGAGTTCTACTGGAAATAATGCGATTCTAACTTCTTTAAGGAGGGTATTTTTTAACCTGTTTGTAATTTATTTCCTAAAATGCTTCCTCATCATCCCCTGCATGAACATGACATAAAAGCAATTTCTGAGGCAATATTAGAAATGTTAAAGTTAGGGTCTAACTTAAAAGGACTGTCAAAAGCCGAGGTAGAAAATGATGTTATACACATTGCAGTCGGCCAACTGTTTGTGTCTCTGTTGGACTGTGGTGCTTAAGGCAGTGTTATCTCTGGTTTTGTCACATTCACCTGCTTGAATTGAACCCACACGGCTCTACTGTACAAACAGAACAACTGTCTTAGCAGACTTTACTTTTTCATTTTTCTCCTGTATGTTGCCTAACACTGTTTGATAGCAGTGGCTCTATTTCACTAGTTATTAGTCACTGGATAAGATATAACATCAAACATGAATTCTGTATTGTGTTCTCCTTAGTATAATCTCAAATATACTGATGCCCTTCAGCACTATGGAAGAGCAAAAAACGTGGATAACTCTATCTTGAAGTCCTCAGACATGGGTGGTCTCTTGAAAGTTGTGTCATTTTTAGAGAACAGTGGCAAATAAGTTATTTATATTATTTACATTTAATAAATTATTTATATCTCTAAAAAGAAAATGATCCTCATGTGACCTGTAGGAATGGGAGGGGCAGTATCTGTAATCATTACTGGTTTGCTACCTATAGTTATGATATCAAGAATGGGTATGTCCTTTCTAGGCTTACACTAACATTTACAACTGAATGTTGAAATGCTCACCTTTACAGTTGATAAACAGACAAAGGCGCATTCTCAGATCGGATTTGTTTTTCTTCCTTTGGACAATGAAAACCCCAACTATATAACTCATCATCTTTTTTGCAAGACCATAATAATGCTTTGCACTTATATAATAGACCCATGTGCTTTAAAAGATTTGTTGATCATGAATCAGTTTGCCTCTAGCACATTTCTATGAATTAGGTCTTGTGGCATTGTTTATATCATAGATGATAAACGGGTTGTCTGGCTTTTCAAGAGGAAGAGGAGAAAGAGCAAAAAGAGGCATTCTTCAATGAGGAATCTCATCATGCGGTCATAGCAGCCAGAAGTCTGTTTATCATTGTATTTCTTGATGTAAAAGTTAGTAAGCAATCAAGGAATTTCCAATGTGACAGAATGTACTAAATCATTCTGAAACAATCACTTATCCACTAGTCAAAATATGACACTGGTTAGCTGCCAGAAACCCCAGGGAGACTTCCATCAAGGAGATCCTATCAAGATGGCACAAACATTTCCTTTTGCTTACAGCTTCATCTTCTTCTTATCAGTCCCTGTTGCTCTCTGCAACAGTGCTATATGTGTGAAAGTTCATAAAATTTAGTTAAGGAAAAGCAAAAGTGATTGGGGCTAATGAAGAAGTGAATTGGAATGAGTCCCTGAGGAAGACTACTGAATCATGTTCACTCTGTGATATCTGAGTTGTTTTGGATGTGATCCCAAAAAGTATATGTGATGGTTAGTTTTATGTGCCCACTTGGGGGAGGCGGGTGTTGGGTAAGATTAACATTTAAATCAATGAACCCTGAGTAAGCAGATTGCTCTCCATAATGTGGATGGGCCTCATCCAATCTGTTAGAGGCCTGAGTTGAACAAAAAGACCAGCTTTCACAGGTAAGAGGGACTTCTCCAGGAGAGTGGCTTCAGATTTCATCTGCACCATTGGGTCTCTTGGTTCTCCAAGCTCTTAGCTCTTGGGCTAGAATTTCACCATCAACTCTCCTGAGTCTCAAGCATACTGGTTTACACTGCAGATTTCGACTTGCCAGTCTCCATAACTGTTGATTCAATTCTGTATGATAAAGCTCTTCGTGTGTGTGTGTATGTGTGTGTGTGTGTGTGTATTGGTTCTGTTTCTCTGGTAAAACTTAACTAATTCAATATTCATCAGCAAACCAATCGTACCAGTTGTTCATCAGTAGACTTAGAGAACTCTGGATCCTATATTTACTGGTCTCTAAAACCACACTAAAGATGACTGATAGAGTAGATATGCTTTGTTATCAATATCTAGCTTACTTGCCACTCTTTGAATTTCTTCAAGACTCTGGGAAGAGGCAGGTCTGGATGGTCATGACTGTACCAGGTAACCCAATCCCCTTAACCCAGAGGTGAACCAGAGGTGGATAATGACTAGGGGCATTGGAGGGTAGCTAATCCATCTGCAGATCTGAGCTAAATAAGTATTTGATCCTAGGGATCTAACCTAAGAGACATTGAAACAGAGTAGACATCGCTGATGAAAACAGGTACATATGGGGCGCCTAGGTGGCTCAGTCAATTAAGCATATGCTCTTGGCTCAGGTTATGATCTCAGGGTCCTGGGATCAAGCCCTGCATTGGGCTCTGTGCTTAGCAGGGAGTTTGCTTCTCTCTCTCCCTCTGCTCACCACCCCCCCAACTCATGTGCTCTCTCTCTCTCTCTCATAAATGAACAAAAATCTTAAAAAACAAAAAGAGAAAGAAAGAAGTGAAGTGCTTATAAGAGGCTTTGCAGCCAACTTCTAAGCCTACCGGAGACTAACCAAAGGCGCGAGAAGTGGGAAATGAAGAAAAGAAGAGCATGCTTATGGTGAGCTAAAGCAGGAGGAGCCTGAGGCTAAGAGGAGAATCATACATTCACATGCTAAGAACTACAAAGGCTAAGAAACTTGCTTTGCACAGAGAACACTGAGAAAGAGCCATCCCTGTCAACACGCTATGGATCTGGCTCCTGGCTCCTGGCTCCTGGCTCCTGGCTCCAGCTGCACCATTATTTGACCTTGGGATAAGTCACTTCCCTTCTCTGGGCTTTAGTTCTCTCCTCCATAAAAGAAAAGGCTTACCTTTCATTATGGAATGCTAGAGACTCCAGCAATTTTAAATTTGTCCTGTGAAACAGACAGATTTAATGATGAATTTTCCTTTAATACTTTTAGGCTCTGTATTCATCAGTTGCATCTGTGGCAACAATGAAGTTGTTTTCCTTAGAGAACTAATTTTCAAACTTTTTTTTAATACCAGGGAGTCCTTTGTTTAAAGGAAGTCTTACAGGGAGATTTAAGCAAATACAACAGATTCTAAAAGCTGAGCAGATCTGATCAGAGTGACTGGGGCCTGGGGCCTCACCCTAGTGGCCTTTCCCAACCTCCCCCATCCCCACAGGCCCCACATCTCAAGCTCTGCGACTCCAGTGTGGAAAGCCTTTGCCCTTGAGAAATGGCTAAGATGAACACAGAAGAGGAGAATGAAATAAAGCATAAACTGTAGGAGCAGCTGGAGACCAGCGGGATTTTAGAGATACAATCTGGAACTATTTCCTGCCCTGGCATGGTGAACTCTAGCCAACAGCACAGACAGGGCAGGGGCTGAGGAGAGACAGCTGCAAAATTGGGGCCAGAGGTGACTGGGTATTATGGAGAAAAATAAGAGAAGAAAGCAAAGGTGTGTGTGGTGTTTTTGTGTCCCCGATTTCAAGTAACAAAGAAAATAAGAGAAACAGTGAAGGAAAGAGAATCTTTTTAAGATACTCTTACGAGCTTTAAGAGAGGGATGCCTGGGTGGCTCAGTGGTTGAGCGTCTGCCTTCAGCTCAGGTCGTGATCCCAGGGTCCTGGGATCGAGTTCTGCCTGCATCAGGCTCCCTGTGGGGAGCCTGCTTAACCCTCTGCCTGTGTCTCTGCCTCTCTTTCTGTGTCTCTCATGAATAAATAAATAAAATCTTAAAAAAAAAGAGAGATTTAAAGAAGGGAAACTTCTTAAAGGGGGACTATAATTGCCTAAAAAGAAGAAAAGAGACCTTTCTTACACATTTTCTAGGAAAGACCAGATTTGATGCCGTTTCCACCAGAATCAACGGAGCTGAGGACACCAACAGAAATGGTGAAGTAAAGACCTCCAAACAGACTCTCCTCCATAAAAGCAAGGAGAACAATGGCAAAAATAATCAGAATCAACTTTTTCCCGAACTCTGCAAACTAACCAAAGCTTGCAGCAATTGGGGGAGGACTTATTCAAGTCAAGGAACTATCAGCAAGGATAGTGAGCTCTGGGGTGTTTCCACTTCTCCTATCCTCATTCTCCCCTCAAGCTCTGCAGGAACCTTGAACACTTACAGCCAGAGATCATGGGGAAAATCAGCAACCTGGCAGCTTCAAGACAGAATGGGGCTGGGAGAGCTCCTTCAAGACTCCTCCCCAGAGAATTAACATTATCTGACCTACGTGATATTTTCTTGCAATATCCCACTTGCAAGACTCCCTTTATGTGACCTGAGTTCGCCTCATATAATCAGCCTTCTTCCCATGGACATTTGTTGAAAATAATCAGAAGCAATTGAATGTTGTAGCTACCTGAAGCAAAAGATAACAGTTGGTGCAAACAAAACCTGACCAAAATGATTAAGAGGAAAAGCTGGGGCATGCGATATCCATAGGGAGCTTTGAAAGGCTCCAACATGTTGCTGGGAATCTAGAAAGCAGCAGCCTCGTATAGGGCTGTTTGTACGCCCAGGGTTTCCCACATGCCTCAGAAAAGACCAGAGGATACCCAAAGCACTCACTTTGGGTTAACCTTAAAATTCTGCACGAGCAAGAAGTGAAAACCAGACAGAGTTGCAAATTGCCTGGCTGAATGTTGAATGCATCCCTCAAAATATGCAAAACTTCTTGCAAATACTGATAGGATTATTGGTTTTAGGGAGAAAAGGATGTCTCCTTCCAATTATTAGTTGACCAGTATGCTAACCTATCAGAGATATCAGTGGCCACACAAAGAATACAGACTTTACAGAATTAGTTCAGAAAAGTCATTAAGCAAATAAACAACAACAAGTGGTCAAAACAACAAACCCTGGGAAGGACAGGGAATCTGATTTCCAGAGTTTTCACATTATATTATTTAAAATGTCTAGTTCAACAAAGAACTACGGGACTGGCAAAGAAATAGGAAAGTATGGCTCATACACAGGAAAATAAACAATTAATAAAAACTATCCATGAGGAAGCCTGGACACTGGACATACAAGGGGTCTTTAAAACACCAAATAGAGACAATCAATAAACAGAGAGAAGTTACAGAAAAGAATCAACTAGAAATTCTGTAGTTGAAAAGTACAATAACTAAAATTAAAATTTCACTAGAGGATCTCAATAGTAGATTTCAGCAGACAGAAGTAATACACAGACTTGAAGATAAGTCAGTTGAGATTATCCAGTTTGAGGAACGGAAAGGAAAAAAAAATGAAGAACAATAAACAAACCTTCAGAGACCTGTGAAATGCTATGAAACATCCCAACATATACATAATATGAGTTCCAAAAGATGAAGGAAGAGAGAAAAGGACAGAAAGAATATTTGAAGAAATAAAACCTCCCATATTTGATGAAAAACATTAGTTTATACATCCAAAACTTCAATAACTGCCAGGAATAATAGTGCAAAGGGATCCTCACCAAATAGACTATAATCAATGTACACTTCAGTGTCCCATTTTCAATAATGAAGAAAGCACTGTACAGAAGATCAGTAAGGAAACAGAGGATTTGAACAATGCTAGAAGCCAACTAGAACTCCCAGACATCTATAGAGCACTCCACACAACAACAGCATAATGTATATTCTTCTCAAGTGCACATGAGACATTTTTCAGTGTAGACTATGTATTAGGATACAAAATAAGTCTTGATGAAGTTTAAAAGACTGAAATCACATGAAATACATTCTCTGACCACAGTGTAATGAAGCTAGAAATCAATAACATAATGAAAACTGGAATTCACAAATATGTGAATATTAAACAATTCAAATTGTTAATGTTAATCCAATTACACAACCAAAAGGTCAAAGAAAAAAATCTTAAGGGAAATTAGAAAATACTAAAAGACCAATGAAAAAAAATCACAACACACCAAAGCTTATGGGGTGCAGAGAAAAAACAGGCTCAGAGTAAATTTATAGCAATAAACACATATATCTTTAAAAAAAGATCTCTATACCTAACCTTACATCTGAAAGAAATAGTAAGAGAAGAGCAAAGTGAATCCAAAGCTAGCAGAAGGAAGGAAATAATATAGTGGAGATAAAATAGAGAATAAAAGACAATAGAATCAATGAAATCAAAAATTGGTTCTTTGAAAATATCAAAAAAATTTACGAACCTTTAGCTAGACTTACCAAGCTAAAAAAGAGAGAAAATTCAAATTACAGAAATCAGGAATGGGAGAGGGAAACATCACTACTAATCTTACAGAAATAAAAGGATCCTATGGGACTAACAGCCACTGTTATATGCCAACAAGTTAGAAACCCTACTTAAAATGGACAGGTTCCTAGAAATATACAAATTTCAGAAGCTGACTCAATAAAAAGTTAAAATATGAATTGACTTGTAATAAGAGATTGAATTAGTGATTAAAATTTTATCAAACACACACACACACACACACACACACACAGCCTAGGACCAGGTAGCTTCACTGGTAAATTTTACAAAAAGTTTGTATTTATAAACTTCTCAAAGATAAAAAAAAAAAAAAGTATTAGAGCTACTAAACAAGTTTATCAAGTTTGAAAGCTATAAGATTAATTTACAAAAAATCAATTGTATCTCTATATACCAGCAATGAACAATTTGAAAATAAATTTTTAAAAAACCCATTTATAATAGCATTAAAGACAATAAGATACTTGGTAATTTAACAAAAGAAACAAAACACTTTTACACTAAAAACTGTAAAAATTCATTGAAAGAAATGAAATAAATTCTTTTTTAAAAAAATTTCTTTTTTTTGACAGAGAGCCCAAGCAGGAGGAGCAGCAGAAGTAGAGAGAGAAGCAGACTCCCTGCTGACCAGAGAGCCCTGTGCAGGGCTTGATTCCAGAACCTTGGGATCATGACCTGAGCCAAAGGCAGACACTTAACTGACTGAGCACCCAGGTGCCCCAAGAGGTTCTTACTAAATGGGAAGGTATCCCATGTTCATGGATTGGAAGAGTTAATATTGTTAAGACAATACTCCCCAAATTGATATATTGAATCAACACAATTCTGATTAAAATTTCAGCTCAATTTTTTTGGAAAAATTGGCAAGTTGCTCCTAAAATTCATAATAGGAAATGTTAGGACCCAGAAGCAAAAGTAATCTTAAAAAAGAACAAAGTTGAAAAGATTCACATTTTCCATATTCAAAACTTACTATAAAGCTACAGTAAATCAAGATAATGTGTACTGGAATAAGGTACCAATACAGACCATTGGAATAAAATTGAGAGTCCATAATAAAACCAATATATTTATGATGAATCTGTTCTTAACAAGTATGCCAAAACAATTTAATGCAAAATTTTTGCTGGCATAATTGGATATCCATATACAAATGCATGAAGTTGAAACCCTATTTCATACCAATACAAAAATCAATTCAAAATGGATCAAATACCTAAAGGTAACAGCTAAAATCATAAACTCGGTCTGTGCTTCAAAGGATACAATCAATGATTAAAAAAAAAAAAACCCACAGAATTGGAAAAAGTGTCTGCAAATCATATGTATAATAAGGGCCCTGTATCTAGAACTTATGAAGAACTTTTACAATCCAATAATAAAAAAGAAAACAATTTATATTGAAATCTCCATGGTCCTAAATTAATGTAATCAGAAGTCATAATACATTTAAGCATGTAAAAAGTCATTTTTTACAATTTTCAGTAAATAATTTGTTAAGGTCATAGGTAAACTACATATAAGTAAAATACTGTTAGCATATTTTTTACAGAATTCAGTGAGTTCAAAGCTAAATGTATATACTTATATTTCTTATATATTTTCAAAATTAAACTTTTTTAAAAGAAAAGCAATTTAAAAATGGGCAGTGAATATAAAAAAAAACATTTTCTCAGAGATTTACTGATGTCCAATAAACACATGAAAAGATGTCATTACTCATTAGGGAATTGCCAACCAAAACAACGAGATACCATTTCACACTTGTTAGGAAGGCCATAATTTTAAAAAAGACAGTAACAAACAGAATGTAAAATGGTGCAGCCACTTTAGAAAATAGGCAGTTCCTCATATGCTTAAATATAGTAGATTTACCATATTATCCAATAATTTCAATTCCTCAAGTGAATGCCCAAAAGAATTGAAAACATATGTCCACATTGGTGCTTGTACATGAATCTTCAAGAAGCAGCCTGATAATACCCAAAAGGTGGAAATAACCAAGCAACTCGAAATATCCAGCTGATGAATGGAGAAACAAATACAACATAATCATATAATATAATATTATTCAACCGTTTTAAAAAAGAATGAAGTCCTGATTTATGCTACAACATGAATGAACTTTGAAAATATGCTAAGTGAAAGAAGCCAGATACAAAAGGTCACATATTGTATGATTCCATTTATATGAAGTGTCCAGAACAGGCAAGTCCACAGATGCTGAATATAGATTTCGTGGTTGCCAAATGCCTAGGTAAGAAGGGAATGAGACACTGACTACTAATGTGTTATGGAGCTCATTTTGGGAATCATGAAAGTGTTTTAGAATTAGGTAGTGGTGATTGTTGCACAACTTTATGAATATCCTTTAAAACATCACAGAAATGTATACTTTTAAAAGGTGCATTTTATGGTATGTGAACTATACCTAATTTTTTTTAAGTTTTTTTTTAACTAATTTATTTATTTATGATAGTCACAGAGAGAGAGAGAGAGAGAGAGAGAGAGAGGCAGAGACACAGGCAGAGGGAGAAGCAGGCTCCATGCCCCGGGAGCCCGATGTGGGACTCGATCCCAGGTCTCCAGGATCGCGCCCTGGGCCAAAGGCAGGCACCAAACCACTGTGCCACCCAGGGATCCCCCTATACCTAATTTTTTTAAAAAAATCAAAGGAATCATTTTGCGGCTCCTCGCTTGAGTGACCTGAGCCAAGAGCTAAAAAAAATTTCAGCTCAGTTACTATTACTTCTTACTATTGTCCAGTATGATTCGAATTCTCTTTTCCTATCATCTAACTCATCTCATGACAACCCAAAACCCCTCTGTTTTGGGATGACTTGTCTTTTCCCAAGTGGCTGTGGAAGATTCTCACTCTACTGATCAAAGGATGTGAGACATGGGGGAGGCCCCATGAGACACCATTGAGCTAAATGTCATGAGATATTCATAGTTCAAAGAGGAAAAGATAGGAAGGGACTTCTAGAGCAAGCACGTGCAATCAGGGGTGCAGTACCTGGCATGGGATTCTTCTCCTGCTTGTGAAGGTGATCAACCTAGAGGTGGCCTGTGAAATGCTTGATGAACAGAACGAGTTTCATATATACACCTAGATCCTAGCTTCCCACTTGTGCAAGCTGCGCTTATGGTGCTGGGGACACCATAACATCAATCAAACTTCCTAAAATTCTGTGAGTGAATTCTGTGTTATCCCAGTACTCTTGGAACTAGAGCTACTGGAGATATGGTCCTAGAGTTAAAAACAAAACCAAAACAATAGATTCATAGGGCTTTAAATCTCCAAATACATGTCTGATTTAGATATATGCATGTCTATGATATTTGGGGGGAAATATGAGAGCAAAATTGACCACATCTATTGGAATTTTATGATAATTACACAAAAAAAACAGGACAAAGATGATTTTCATTTGCCTTAAAAATTAAAGATTGTAAATTATATAAAATATGGTATTAAAATACTATATATCTGATACTAATAGTCCAAGGATCATGGTTATTGGTTGACCAATTCAATTGTTAAAAGAGGAAGAGAAGGGTAAATTAAAAAAAAAAAAATTAAGCCAAAGCAAATTATTCATGCAATTCCTGGGGCATTTGATTTTGACATATCCTAAGTTATAATAGCTGTTATTTGTATCAGGAATGTTAGCATTTCCTGGGTCAGAATATAGGATAAAGAGTGTTTTCACATTCTGGCTACCAACAATTTTGTACAATTTGTCCATGGAACAAAAGGAGGAGGTATACCTGGCCGTCATCGGAAGCCCAGAAGCAATTTATAGAAAGGTATTGTTGGTTGTCCAAACCTGAGCTTCAAGGACTGCAAAATAGCTGATTCAGTGCAGCCCTGGCCAGGTGTATGCAGATCTATCAGAAACTGTTTCCAAAATGAGAAAGATGGACACAGAGCATTGCAACAAGAGGTAAAAGTAAGAATGGCATTTGAGATTATTGTGATGCAACTTATGGAAGGGCAGAAAAGGAACAAACACATTTTTTTTCATTTTTCCCCAAAAAAATATTTTTTAAAGGATATCTGTGAAATAAGACAGAAAATAAGACTTTACAGGATAGAAGGACCATATGCCATATGATTAAATAGTTGAAAGATTTAAATCAAGGTAATAAATTATGAAATAAAATGTGTTCTAGCCTTCTATTTTGACAACTATTCCTTTCTAACCTGGAAATCCAGGTCACATTTAGAATTTTTGTGCTCGTTGGAGTTTTGCAATGAGAGCTTCCCTGTGGGAAAGCCTGGATGCCTGCAGCCCTGCATCTCTTCTCTTTTCACTCTGATTTCATCTCATGTAGAAGGGGTCTTCTGCACTTGCCTGGCTGGAGTTGTCTGAGTCCAAACTGTCCACATTCAGACAAACTGTGGCTATTTGGTAGGTTCTAGCTGCCCTTGGGAGCATGATCTCGGTGAAGAGATCTTTGGAGGCCCAGGAAGTGGGCTTGGGCAAGGAATTCCAGGATTCTAGGTACCTACATGTAACTTTAAAAAATCTAGATGGGGGGGGGGGGCAGCATTGAGCTCCCTGCTCAGCAGGGAGTCTGCTTCTCTCTCTTTCCCTCTGCCCCTCTCCCTGCTCAGTCTCACTCTCTCAAATAAATAAAATCTTTTAAAAAAATAGATGATGATGATAGATAGATAGATAGATAGATAGATAGATAGATAGATAGATAAAATAAATAGAAGATCTAGGAGAGGACATGGGATTTCAGTTGGCATGTTGCCTTCGCCCCCACAGATTCCTCACCATGGGAAAGGGTACTTCCAGAGGAGAGCCAAAGACAGGCTCCTTCAAGCACAGAGCCTGGGGCAGGGACTCCTTTAGTCTGGGTTAAGGGATGGTGTTGACAAGAGTTCTGCTCCATAGATAAAACACTTCTACTGATGGTTAGTGGAACAGATAAGGAGGTAAGAGAAGTGAGATAAACAGAAAAATGGTAGAGACAGTAAGACTTAGTTTGCTGCAAAACAAGCTGAGATTCAATAAAAACAACCGATAAAAGAAAGAGTAGTAAAAAACTGGAAACAAGGGGAAGGGGGAAAAACCCAGAGGAGGAAACTTAGATCATTCTAGGAAATTTAATTCATCACACTCAGTACGGACAAAATACAAAATTAGAGCTGGGTTGTCAAGAAGTAAAATTTAGAAAGAAAGAGATTTTGATAAATGTTTTTGGTTTCTTTTTAGTCTAAGTTTAAGAAATATTTAGCACTCACAAAGATTAAATTTGGTCAGCAGGAGAGGAGTCTTGCAAAGCAAGATAGAATATTGATGATGAGGCTGCAGGAAAGGCAGACAATATGGCAGAAGGTGCTGGATGTGGAAGAAGAAGGCTGAAGAGGGGAACTTGCCTCCTTTTACCCTATGTAAAGAGTTGTTAAGCTGAGAGGGGTTCTAGGGTGCAGAGCACGTTTGTAATGGAGCAGCCACAACTAGTCCTTTAAGCAGCATCAAAAATAAACCTGCATTTTTGCTCCTAAGATCATTCTTCCCCTTCCAATATGGGCACACAAGAACAATTCTATTTAAATATTTTTTCCATCATCCTAAATCCTGAAGAATATAAAGTAATTTTTCTTGTAAACAATATTAATCTATAAAATGCCTAACCATTTACAATTAAAATTTCCCTCTGTAGACAAAGCATGGGAGTCTATCTCATTTAGAAAATAATTTTTGCCATTAATGAAAAATTTCTTTCACATGAAGTCATTTCCTAGCCATCTTTGTTAATAAAATATGATAAATTGCTATATTATACTTAATCATTACATATGCAGTTCATTATTTTAAACCTTAAGCTCTGTTGAATTTAAGGCAAAATGCCTTTGCTCTGGGGATAGTGATTTAATTGACTAGTGACTTAATTGACGGCATTTAAGGTGCAGAAAAGAGAGTATCAGACTTGTACACAAAAGCAGAGACTGGAAAATTTCCTCTTTTTATTGCAGCTGGATATTCTACATGACAGGAAAAATTAAACTGGGATTTAGAGACTCTTTCTTATACCGTAGAATGGAGAGCTTTTACAATTTTACTTTAATTACCTTCAGATTTGTATTTGTTGTCTAAATTAATCAATGAAATTTTTTGTCTTCCATTTATTATTACCATATCTCTTGAGCAAAATCACTTTCTGTCATATCAGAGACAGACTAAGGAAAAAGAGTTTTTAGAAATAAAATACTATTTTTCTGAATTTTCTAGAACATCGATATTCTTTTTGGTACCCAACTCCATAATCAATATAGGTCTATATTTAATGGATTAAGAATATTGTATTGCAGGGTAACTCATGCTCTCAACTTTTTCACATTTTCCCGAATATTTGCCTCCATCCACCACTCGGCATATCCATGGATAGGCATTTGGTGAGCACTTTACAGTGGAAACAAATGAGCCTGTAACATTGCAGATGTATTAGTGTCCAATTTTATCAGATGAGTTGCCGCTAAGTTTAAGTCTCAAAGTGTTTCTGCTCTACAACCAGGCTCACAAATAACCCAGCTAATATATTCTGAGCACATCTATCACACAGCATTCTGAGATTGTAACATGTATTAAAACTCATCATCTTCACAACAACCCTATGAGGTAGATAATGGTAGGATCCCCTATTTGACAAATGAGGACACTGAGGCACAGAGAGGTTATATATCATGCAAGGAAGCACCAGCATAAGGACCTGAAATTTCAACAGTCTGGTTTCATCCCCTGTGCTTTCAACTACATTCCATCCAAATATCTTCATTGCTGTACTATTAATTAAGAAAATGCGATTTAGAAGTATGATGAGGGTAATTTTGAGGTTATCACTCTTTTTTTAAAATCTACATTTTTGATAGCCTAATAATTGCTACCTCACAATGCAAAGCACAGATACCTGGAAAAAATCCCCTTCTCTATCTCTAGGCTCTTCACCAATTGCTTTAGTACCAGATGAGGAGAGAAGCAAGTGACAAAGAAGGAGAAATGTCCACCACTTTAGTTCCAAGAGGTCTATCTGATCTCTAGGTTGAGGGCATAGGTATAGGCATTCTGGCTGTATTTAAAATGGTACTTTCTGGTGGGATCTCTTAGAGTGAGATGATCAAAGGAAGCAGATTCACCTGGGTCTGAACATCTTGGAGATTCTGTAGAGTGAGGTGAGAAACTCAAGGGTAGTGTTTACCATCTTTGATTCACATGGAACACAAGGTTGCTCCTGATTTTCAGAGATAGTGGTGTCTTTGCAACTCTGTTTCTCTCTCACATAGTTTCTTCATCACACCTACACTGTAAATATCATTCATCATAACACTGTGTTGTCATGTTTCTTAGATGTCGGCATTCTCCTGATAAAAGTATTTTAAATTCTTTCATGGAATGCATGCCTAGGGAATTTAGTGAATTTATAACTTTTCTTCATTGCTTGACTAAAAAGACACACACACAGACATGCACACACACTTATCAGGTAAAGAAGGAGCCCACCTTATAGGATTCAAAACAGTGGAAATGGCTCTATATATGAGCAGTACTTTTTCTTAGGTGGAACTCAAAAGCATCCTGCCAAATTCCAAGGCAGGAAAGTCACTCTAATGGTATTTTGAATCCGTCAGACTATTTGAGAAGAAAAACAGCAGTGCTTCTTGACCATAAGTGGGGAGCAAAGGTTGTGATTATCATGTGCTGCATCTAGGAAATTATGTCTGTTGTCCCCTTGGGAAATAATTGGGAAAATCAAACGATCAATGCAAAATCCAAGTTGTTTACGGAAGTCTTCTCTGTACTGGTGGAACCATTATTTCAACCTCCCAAGTGATGAAAAGTTAATATATAGGAAAGAGATAAAAAAAATTAAAAAAGTAAAAAATAAATAATAATAAAATATATAGGAGAGAAATTATACCCAATATAGTTCCTTACAAGAAATGATTTAATAATTTATTAATATGGCTTTTCCTATTTAGCAAATAGATGATTACTAGACAGAGACTTAGAAAGTCATCTAGCAACTTGGCCTTTTGTACCAGCCTATATTGATGGGGCCCGTTTTGGTTTGGTTTGTGATAGGTTCATCACCTATGTGCCTCATCCACATTACTTGTTGATAAGAAGCACATAATCCATTGTGGGACTTGAGAAATCTATTGTCATAAGAGGTCTTGGATCTTAATTCTGTAGTTGAATTTGGAACAAGATGAAATCATTCGCGTAACAACAATGAAAATTACACCAAAAAATTAAGGCATCGTGAGAATAAACCCCAAATCCTTGCACCTTAAAACCTGTGATAGGAGAGGTATACGACTGGTCTGGCTGAGGAGAGCAAAGCTCCCCAGCTTTTTGCTGGGCCTTTTCCTGGGTAGTTTTTTTCCTAAGAATCAAGTTATAGCTGTTTCTGAAGACAGAATGTCCAACTCAGAAATAAGCAAAATATGCCTCACTGATCTTTATTGAACAATCTCCTCCCCAGTGGTGTCAATGAGGTTTCAGGATTATGCTGTTGTTTTTTTTAACTGAATGGCATGTCTCATCTAAAAATTTGGCCACAGTGTTTGAAGAAGTCATTCTCTGACACCTTGAAATGGCGGTTCAGATTTAGTCTAGAGGTACAGAGCCTCTGCTGACTGCAATAAAGGGTTGTCAGGGAGAGAATACCTGGGATTGTCATGTGATTTAATATCAGAACTCGGATTTTAGCTATTACACACACATACGATGATATTCACCAGAGAAACGCTTCTGTGGGATGTGGTAAGAAAAATATCATATTCTGAATTTCATGCTTCTAAAAGTCGAGAAATGTAGACTTTAAATACTTGCTGCAGTGCTAGGGCTTTCTGCTGTGTGGCTTCTGTTCTGTGTGGCAAGCATTTTGGAAAGGTTCTATGTGAATGTGCACATTTTTAAGTGGATGAATGGATTACAGAGGAGACCCTGAAAGAAATATTCAGAGAGACCCCTTTCCCATACCCCCCGGTGCTGGATCAAACAAAACAAGCAAGCAAACAAGACAAACAAAACAAACAACATGAACAAACTGTGGACACTTGAAGAAAATTAAGGCAACAGAAAGGGATCACACCAAAATATTAAAAGAAGAATGGTTAAGGCATAATTATATTTCATCCTTACCTTATACATGGTGAATTTGTAAAACTAGCCCCTCAGTCTTTATTTTTAATAACATTATTTCATTAATAATAATTTAATATAGTATTTAAAATTTTTGCATTGTCTTGCTTGGAAGAAAGAAAAAAATATCTCAAATCTAAAACTATGTCTATTTGTGAAAGTTGAAAAAGTTTTAAAATGAAATACAGATGAGCACAGCTCTGTTCATTAGAAATATAAGAAGAAGCACATATGTACTTTACCATTTTCAAGGGGCCACATATTAAAAAGAAAAAAGTGAAATTAGTTTTTATAGCATATTTTATTTCATCTAACATATTTAAAATACTATTATTTCAACGTTTAATCAGAATGTAAAATTATCGGGATATTTTATATTTTTTTTTCTTTTTTTAAGATTTTATTTATTTATTCATGAGAGACACAGAGAGAGGCAGAGACATAGGCAGAGGGAGAAGCAAGCTCCCTGCAGGGAGTCTGATGCGGAACTCAATCCTAGGACCCCAGGATCATGACCTGAGCTAAAGGCAGATGCTCAACCACTGAGCCACCCAGGTGCCCCTTACATATTTTTTCGTACTGTCTTTGAAACTAGTATGTACAGCACATCTCAACTTGGACTGGCCACATTTCTCATTTCTTGTGCTCAGTAGCCACATATGGCTTACTGGTTATATACCTCCCATATCGGACCATTTACTTTTAACACAAAGGTAAAGGGTCCTATCTTTGGATTGGACTAATTTTTGTTCAAAACATGTCTAATTTTTGTTCAGTGGTTTGGCATCGCCTTCAGCCCAGGGCGTGATCCTGGGGACCAGGGATGGAGTCCCACGTCAGTCTCCCTGCATGGAGCCTGCTTCTCCCTCTGCCTGTGTCTCTGCCTCTCTCTCTCTCTCTCTCTCTCTCTGTGTCTCTCATGAATAAATAAATAAAATCTTAAAAAAAAAAACATGTCTGTGCACTTATTAGTTATTTGGCCTTAGGCAAATAATTTAATTTTTCCTTCTTTTCCTAGAAATTGGAGAGAATAACATCTAACTCCTAGAGTTTTACAAGAATTGAAATCAGTGCTGTAGGTAAAACCCTTTCCACAACACCTGTCTTGTGGCAGTACTGAATAAATGGCTAGAGAGTCATTTGGAGCGCAGTGTAGATTACTATAGTGCAGCTATAATAGTGAGTTAAAAATAATTATCCTAATATTGAAGTGTCTGCTCTGTTCCACATAAAGTGAAGGCAAGCCCAAATCAGGCGAGGCCGAGCCATCTGGCCTCATGGCAAAGTTTGAACATTGAAGCACAGAATTTCTGTTTAGGTTTTGAAATGTATATGCATTCGGGAGATTGGACTTTTTCTAAACCTCACATTAGGAGCTACTAGTGGGAAACCTTTTGGTATTCAAGCACGAGATCCTCATAATAAGAAAATGAGCCTCTCCAACACTCTAGAAGGGCTATTTACAGTATTGGTAAGTCACAGAGGACCTAGGGCCAGAGTGCTCAGCCAAGTGAGGTGAATGAATTCCCAGAGCCCCTGGATATCATCTAGTTAGTCATCCTATCTAGTGCCATGATACACTCATTTAATATTTTGGAAGAATTTATTGTTCTCTTGATCCTCAAGGAATGGCTAATGGTTACTGGCTCTTCAGAGGATAGTATTGGTCCCAAGACTAGGATTTAAAAACTTGATCATGATGTCAATGATAAAGGCGCTTTTTTTTTTTTATAAGATTTTACTTATTTATCCATGAAAGACACACAGAGAGAGGCAGAGACACAGGCAGTGGGAGAAGCAGGCTCCCTGTAGGGAGCCTGATATGGGACTCGATCCCAGGACCCCAGAATCATGCCCTAAGCGGAAGGCAGACGCTCAACCACTGTGCCACCCAGGTACCCAAAAAGACATCTATTGAGTCCTGTGGTCCACACTGGGGTATTATTGACTCTTCTAAAACCCAGCCACCTCTGACTTGAAGGAATTTACACTCTGCATTCCAAAACTGAGTGGCCTGGTGTTTTTTTTTTGTTTATTTACACGGCCAGATCATGTTTATCAAGATCTCTGTACCCTGATTAATCAGTCATTTTAGAATTATCAAAAAGACACAACCAGGGAAAGTCACAGCTGTTCATCTTCATGGCTGAGCTGCCTTTCTCCTGAGGGGAGGCATGGTGGTAACTGAGGTGGTCAGTGAAAGGTCAGTGAAACTCAGGGAAAGGTTTGTAAACACTATCCCTGAAAGCTTAAAATGAAATCACGTATGGCAAAGTCTCTTCTCAAGAGAGTTCATTCTTCCCTGTTGGGGGGAAGCATGGAGCAGGACCCCGTGATGTTGAAGGCAATCATTTTCCTTTTTCTTTTCTCAGCTCTGCAACATGGAACTTAAACCCAACAGTAATCTGAATAGACTTCCAATGACTAAAAGATCCTCTTTGATTTTCACCAGTCAGCAGCAAAAGCGACACATTCTGAGCATGCAAAGTAGCTCAGCTGAGTTGAACAGCTGAGTCGATGCTTTTCATAAAAAGCCACTCACAGCCAAAACTCAGGGAATCGATATCTTGACCCATATTAACAAAGCAGCTGAGGATTTTAAGGCTCATTTGAATAAGACTGGGCACAGACGTGCAATGTCCCACTTGACTGGGGGTGCGTGGGAAGTGAAGTAAGCGCTGTTTGTCACCCTCACATCTGAGGGACACTGGCAGTGAAGTGTCCAAGGCTGAAGTCTGGTCTGATATGAAGTAGTTAGGCTACACACCAGGAAGGAGAAGACAATTACATCTGTCTGTCTAGGATGGAGAGAAGAAATCTCCTCTGCTTTGCACATTCTGTGGCAATATGCTGGGCACAGACAGCATATTCTATCAATCCACAACCCTGTCCCCAGTAAGAGCATTTCATCACTTTTCAAACTGCAAGGCTAGGTGTTTTCTGGCCTTACAAGATAGGCTGCCTCCTTATAAATCAGTGTGGCAAGGCTGCCCCACATACCTAGTTCTTGTTTATCAAGAGACCTGAACCAAAGCATTGTGCAAATTCCAGCTGTTTACAATACACTCAGAAAAGCCAGAAACCCCATGGTGTTTAGTTTACAGGCTCCTGTGAAGACAATACTTCAGCATAAATGTACAATATTGAAATTTTCTCTCACCACTGCTTCCCTGATAGATCTATAGGGGAGCACAGTTTGGGGAATGAAGAGACATTCTTGGAGGGGGCTTTGTGATGATCTTAGAAAAAAAGTGACACACTGAGATATCCCTGCCTGGTGAAATAAACCTCAAAGAAAAAGCTCAGAGGCACAACTTCTATTTCTGGTTCTACAAGCTGTTTGCCCAAGTACAAAATGCAGATGATAAGTGGCTTGTTAAATTATTAAAAGGAGTTATGAATTAAAATGATTATAACACATTTCATGATTATGAAATTAACTGTAGAAGGTTCTACAAGATATAATAAACCAAGAATCTGCTCTTACTATAAAATCCAATAGGCCTTTCCACGATATACACTTTGACATTCCACGTCACTTATTTTATATCCATTCTTAAGAGTGTGGGCACCTGCTGGAACAAAAACTGGGGGACAAGCTTAAAGTATGTCTTTAAAAAATACACAGAATGTGACCGGGAAAAGTTATTGCTCTACAGGGCACACAGATTTATAAATGGAATGTGAAAGTAAATCTGCCTCTACCCAGTCCCCATCTCTTATGAGGGAGGTAAAATAAATGGGAGAAGCCAGATTCCCCATGGGATATCTTTGTCTCTAGAACTGGGTAAACATCTCCTATTGGAGAACCTAATAAGCAGGCATAATTCTTCAGAATGCATCCAGACTGCTCTTGGAGGCTTGGAAGGTAGAAATATGGTGTCTTCTAGCTATGATCCTGCCATGGCTCCTGGCACTCAGACTTTTAGTGCCAGAACATTCTTAAAGGTTTTGGCCCGCTTCTAATGCTTCCTGTCCCAGGGGATCCGTTGGGAACAATTGAAGAGAGCACGGTTGTAATATTGATGCCAAGAGAAAGAAAAATATTTTAGAGCAAAATAACACTCACCATTTGGGTAAATGGAATTTATTTTTGGATATGCTCAGTGTTGGGTCAGTAATAAGCATGTGGGAAATTGAAAATTAAGTATTCTTTTTTTTTTTTTTTTTTTTTTTTTTTTTATGATAGTCACAGAGAGAGAGAGAGGCAGAGACACAGGCAGAGGGAGAAGCAGGCTCCATGCACCGGGAGCCCGACGTGGGATTCGATCCCGGGTCTCCAGGATCGCGCCCTGGGCCAAAGGCAGGCGCCAAACCGCTGCGCCACCCAGGGATCCCGAAAATTAAGTATTCTATGCCATTTGGAATTCATCTAGGCCATGACCAGAGGAGGATCTTTTGGTTTTCTGGAAAGATGCAGTTATTAGATTATTATTGACCTATGAACATTTTTGCAAAAGCAAAGACTCTTGACATGTTCTGGGAAAAATCTGGTTAAAACAATTTTGTCTCTTCCATTTCCCTCTGGAGGTAAATATGGATATGCTATTCATTGCCATTTCTTTCTAGGTACTCTCGGATGATCTTAAGGACCTTGGGAATCCTCATTTTATTTCTAAACTTTCCTATGTAAGCCATATATAGTTTTAGGGAGAGGAGAACTGAATAAACAATTAAAATCAAAGAACATCTTATTCATGTTGTAACGCCTCTCCACTCTTCATTTACCAGCTGGAATTTGTCTGGTTTTCTTCAATCCAAAAGATTTTCTCTATCACCATAGCTTCATTCCACATTATCCCAAGGACAAGTCTAAGTTCTTATTCTTCTTCTTCTCAGAAGTTGTATTCAATAGACAAGCCACCTCCTAAATCCCTTCTAAAGCTTCACGTACTCTTTAAGGGCTTAGTAAGTGTCTAATTCCTACCTTTGGTTTGATTTCTGAAGGTCACTCTGCAAAATCATTTTATTTGCTTCTCAGCAAGTAAAGTCCAAAAAATCTGGACTCTCTTGTGTTGTGTCAAGAAGGTAGGGCATCTCATGTACTGTCCCACAGAATCCGCCTCCCCAAGATCTGTGGGAAGATAAGTCCTATTTACTAGGCAGTCCTGAAAATAGAACATTGCAGTGAAGTATGGAATTTAAAATTACCTTTTCTCTACAAACTGGCATATGCAAGAATGAAAAAGTGCATTTTACTCTTCAGCAGGACAAAGAAGGAATAATAGCAGGCTACTTAATGCCGCCACCAACCACAACAGTGGCTAACATCCTGGAGAGCTTATGAGCCCCCGTTGTTTTAAGCTCTGTATTGCTCATTTTTCCTTTCAATCTCCCCATGAGAAAGAATTATTATCACCTCTATTTTGTAGCTGAGGAAACTGATGTACTGAGAGGTTAAATGACTTGCCCGTGCTCATACCACAAGTCAATGGCAGAGTCAGGATTTGAGTCTGGGAAAAAAAAAAATAGGTAGAAAATATCAAGTGGAAAGTAGCATCTAATGGATATTTGCAGAATTCGGCATTGGCTTTTATGAATACCTATTACTGAGAAATTACACATGAAAATGATCGAATTTTATTGTAAGCATTCTTCAAGCAAGGATCTATGGATCCCTGGCAGAGTCAGATGAACATCAGTTTTGTGTAAATCTGAGTGAGTATATGCATGTGTCTGTGGCTGCGGTCAAGAGCATTATTCAGTCTTTAAAGGGCTCTGAGACAGCATGCCTCCCCCCTTCACCTCGTAGTAATAAGCCTCCATTAGGACCCCAGAACACATGCTGCGCACCTTCTCCTAAATTCTTTTTTATTTTTATTTTTATTTTTATTTTTTTTACCTTCTCCTAAATTCTTCAGCAAGACTAGCCATTAGCATTCAGTAAGCTAAGGCCTTGTGAGGTGCTTGTTCTAGTAATTTACTCATTTACCTGATCTAGTAATCATGAAAAATTGGCTGAAATGTCAGTAAGCTGTGCAACCAATGCCATAATGATGCTTACTGCACCAGCTGCATCAGGAATTTGCTATACTTCCACCCAGGAAACTGGGCTAGGCTTTCAATGGTAGCATCTCTATATTTTAATCTAGTTTTGTTGGCTTTGCAATCAGTAAAACTACCTAACATGGCAAGAGTTTGATCATCAGTGCTGTGCATTTTTATTCTTTATTATGTCTGTACAATTATCTTAGTGGAGGTTTGGAAAGTCTATTAAGGGCATGATAATCAGAATCCTCCCAAGAATTTTAGAAGCCATTTCTGATATGCTAAATGCCACTGGTGAAGGCAGGTGGCTGCAGGTTATATTATGCAGAGGCAGAGGCTGGGTATCTATTGGGAAGCGGCCCCCATGGGTGGAGAGGAGGCAGAGGAAGCAGAATTGGGCAGAAGGAAAAATCAAATCATGATGCAGGCAGAGCAAAGCCTGAACTAACCTATCCAGAAACTCTGTAGCATATACAGTCTAGCAGAGTTGCCTGGTTTCAGGATGAAATGGTGGCGCCTCTATACATTCGCTTCCATCAATCGTTGGATGGGTATGACTTTGGGAGAGGTGACTTTGCAGTGGAGGCAAACTCTTTAGGAGCTGATGGCTGGAGGCTGTATGCTAAAATCTGGGGTTCAAGTCCTTCCTCTGAGTCAAATCTGGGTGATGCCCCCTTGTCTCCACTGTAGTCTGTGCCCTGAGCCACTACTTCATACCAGTTTGGGAAGTACCTTCTGTAGGATTTTGGAGGGCCTCTCTTCCTTGGAAAAGAAGAGAAAGAGGAAGGTTGATTGCATAAACCAGGGCCCTGACACCCCTGCAGATCTCAACTGACACTGTGCGAGTCGCAACTGACACTGACTCTTTTGTCTTCCATTCCCCATTCAAGACCACTGTCCCCTTCACCCAGCACTTTTGCCGCTCTCGGTGGCTTACCTGATGGCCTAACACTCTCATCCCTGAGAGGCCTAAGTGCTTCTCAGGCCATGGCTGATCCATTTGCCATCAAAGTTGAGCAAGGGAGGGCCAAAAGGCACCCAAGTGGACCACCTGGATGCCCACTGTATTCCTCTAAGTTATGTGTAACTGCAGCCCTTCCTCCTCCACCGGTTGACTGCGGTCCAGTGTCCCCTCTGGATGGTGAGTCAGCTCCTTACTTGATGGTCCCTTGGCACAGGGAGGCTCATGTCCTGGAGGCAGCAACAGCTTATAATGAATGGGACACTTGCTGTACCCTCTGGTAGAATATTCCAACACCATGAACCAAGATCTCCAAGCTTCCCTAACCTAGAGTTGTGGGAACAGGAGGCAGAGATTCCCGAAGTGGGTGATGGAACTGACCTACATATATATAAAAGTTGGTACTCTGAGCTGCTCTGAGGAAAAATGCTGTATTTAGAAAGATTCTTATGGGGCACCCGGGGAACTCAGTAGGTTAAGCATCTGCCTTCAGCTCTGGTCATGAACCCGGGGTCCTGGGATCGAGCCCCACATCGGGGAGCCTACTTTTCCCTCTGACTCTGCCTTTCTTTCTGTGTCTCTCATGATAAATAAATAAAATCTTTTTTAAAAAAAGAAGATTCATACTAAGAATTCTTGTTGAAGAAGGTAGGTCTTTTTTTTTTCCAGCGAAAAATCTAGGCTTCCCAAAAATGATTTGGAAGACAACATTTTTACTATCCATAGAAGCCCTTCAGATTTCTTCTCATATGTGGTAGCAGGTTTTATAGTACCTCGTGCTGGACCCAGAGCTTTATATATATTTTTAAATCAGTATTTACAAATACCCATCAGATTACAGCTTGAAGCCAAACTGACACTTTTGAGCAGCAAAGTGATGACTTAAGGTCTGGGAAGAAGGCACCTCACAAATGGAGGGAGAGATCCATTCATCTGTGGTTTCACTTATGAGCCTGCTTTGTTTTCCCTCAAGCCCCCAATAATTTTAATCATCTCTTTCCCAACCGGTACAAGTTGCTGATATTCATGCTTTTAATGGAGAGGCAAACAAAACCTGTAACACTGCCTTTTTTTTTTTTTTTTCCCCCTTCAACAACATGAACCTTACTGATTTTAAAGGTTAATAAAGTAATTTGAACATCTCATGCTAGGTAACGAATGAACATGACAATTTAGTAGCTCATTTTTGAGACACGATTATAGTTGAAATGTTTCTTATCTTAGTTTTTTATGCTTGTGTGATTGTGATAATTGAAAATAGATAGGACAAACAGCTCTTTGGCTGGCTCCTTTTTCAGGCAAGTGAGAGATTGAACCATAGGAATGTATGACTTGGAAAACAAATGTGGGTAATAACAAGAGACAATGGTTGTACTGCTTATCCGAGCCCCACATTCTAATGATACTAATTAGACTCTGAAAATTGTATTTCAACTAAAGGAATGACAATTCCAATTTAAGCTTTCCTTTCTCTGCCTGGTTTCAAGAAATATATAATGTATTTTATGGTACTGCTGATTATAAACTTCCATAGAAAATGTTAGAGCAGAACCCTGATAAAATCTGCAACTTCTGAAAGTTTTAGAAAATGAGCTTCAGGTGTAATATGCAAGTCAACTATACATATTCTTATAAACGATATCTGCATTTTAAATAAACTCACAAAAAATAAAATAAAGAATCAGGTAATTCAATAATTGTAGAGTAATTTACTCGAGTACCTCTATAGGGAGACACATGAATGTCTTTGGGCATCAATATTTAAGTAAACCCAAACAATTCTTTACACAGAAAATTAGCTATAAATCTACCTCTTATATGTGGCAAAGTATGAATAAGTGTCTTCTTTAGATAGAGTTTATTTACTGGCTATTCTATTTCAACAGTATTTAAAATACCAATATATTGTTATCCAAGCATGCAAATAAAAGCTATTTAGTTGGTTATACAAACCCCCCTGACTCCTAAGAAAAGGATGGAACATTCTCATACTTATTGAAAATATTCAACTATGTTTTCAGTTTTCTTGTAGAATGGCTTTAAATGAACATAGGGAATATCTCCCCAAAATCATAAATATAAAGAACAGCTTCTATTTTCTTTAGGATTATTATATCTCTGGAAATGTTATCAGACTAAATAAACCAGCACTGAAAAAAATAAAATAAAATGACATTGTTGGGAAAAGCAAAGCAATGGAATCCACACTCCTATTTCAAGCATTTTCATCTGCTAGTCTTAAGACAATTATTTCCAATTTCATTTAGACAGTCAGTTCTGATTTTACAAAGGGTTCTCAAATTTGTATTTAGAGTAATGCTAAGTAGGATTATTACTTGCATGACTGAAATTTATTGAAATATTTTATTGCATGAATAAGAGTGAGGAAGTTTGATAAATAGCTACAAACAATAGCTTCAAAAACAGCAACATTTGTAGATTTTTAAAATATTAATGAGAAATACAACAACAATATATATGTATGTGAGAAAATACAATACTCAGAAATAGAAAGGTCAATTTGAACCTCGAATAACCCTATGTTATCTGCTAAAACTCTTTGCATGTCAAAGGGTATGTGGACATGATGTTTTCTAAGTCTTGCTCTGTGGCATACCAAGTCAAGGACATACCAATCTGTCCTCCCAATTCCCCCATCTTGCGGGTGGTGGTAACGGCACTTACCTCCAGTGGTAGCCATAAGGATATACTAATTAAAGGATGTGGCTCAGAGTTAGTGCTCAGTAAAGCATGGGCGTTATTATCAGAAATTAAAGTGGCAATTTAAATTGAAAAGACAAGGTTGTTTTAAATCTTGGGCTAGTGGATTTTAAATTTTCAAATAATGAGTTGTAAACATAGCAAACATAGTAAACATAAACACTTTGTAGTCTTATTTGTAACTTTGGAATGTGTGTCTCTAAATTTCTTCAAAAAGACAATAATATCACAACCTAAATGGATAATGAGGATATATTTTTGCAGTTGTCAATTAAGAGTAGTGAGACATCTTAGAGTGATATCTATTTCTGTCCCAAGTGCATATACCATTGAAGAAATTGAGGCCCAGAGAAGTGAATCTACTTGCCCAGAGAACTCTTGGTGAAGTCAAAATGAGGAGCTTATATCTTGATTCTCACTCAACACCAGTGCTGCCCATCCTACCATCCTTTTCATATTCACCTGGCCGGCCAACATGACAATTTCCTCTGCTGTCTTCCGTAACTGGTAACTTGCATCCCATTTCAGGGTTTCATTACCATACTCTCCATTCTTTTCTCACAAATACTCTTTACTCTCATCATGGTTGAAAATGAAGTACAAAGCCAGACTGTACCATTTTTTTTTCCTGGGCATTCATCTGGAGTATACTTTTCTGACTGCTATAGCAGTTAGGTGAGCCATGGACCATGGACTCTTTTCCAGTGCAATGTGATATGTCTCACTTCCATTCCTAACCCATAAGGTCTTTGTACTCCCAATCCTTATTTTTTCCACACCACTGGCTACATGGAGCAAATGCAGAAAACCTAGAAGGGAATGAAGAAGGAATAGGGATCCTGAGTGGATTAATGGAGCACAACACCCCCATCATAGCTCCATATCCCCATTGCCTACAGAGTGGCTCTGGATAATGACATGAGTAAGAAATAAAATGTATTGGTTAAGTCTTTGAGATTTGATATTGTTTGTATAGTAGTTAGCCTATGTCATTAAAATTCATACTCCAAATATTTCACTAGAACATATCTACTTGCTCCTTTTTCCCAAGACTAATATTGGAGAATCTTCTAGAATTAATCTTCTATCAGCTACCTTCTGAAATAGAAAATAAAAAAAGAGTTGTATGGAAACTAAAATAGACAGACTCACCATTTCAAGGAAACCATTAAGGTGAGAGGGGCAGATCTGGAATTTCCACTATGGAGGGTCTGAGGAGAGGGCAGTCCTGTTGAAGCAGGGTGCGGGGGGGCTTTCCTGGAAGTTATGGACACACATTTTATTAAGGTTGTTTAGTTGGAGTGACTTCGTTGGGAAATGCCATTGATATCAATCACTAGGCCCATGTGAGAAATTAGAGCAATTAGAGTTGTTTTCATTAAGTTGAGACCCCAAAGACATGGAATCTTCTGTAACAGAAATATACTGGCAAGAGCAATTCATTCACTGAAAGAAGAAATTGGTTGCCTTAAAAATGAAGATAAAGAGACATTTTTATACATTAGAGATAGAGACCAAATTATATACATTTGTAAATATCTATTAAAATTTTACCATAATAATTACATACCATTTGACCTCATAATTTCAAGTTGTGTACTACACATATAGAAGCAATTATTTCAGTACTTATGGACACGTGTGCAAAGAATTTTTTTCAGTAATGTTTCCAGTGGTTGAAAAAGCAGCAAAAACAAAACAAAACAAACAACAACAATAAAAGAAAAACACACACAGCCTTAATTTCTATTACTAGGAGAATCATTGAATATTTTGTGGCACATCTCCATATATAAGAAGTGTTCCTTGGCAATTTAAAAAAATTAGTTTGGTCTGTGACTAATTGACTTGAGGCAAGGTCCATGGCATACTGCTGAGTGAAAAAAAAAGTATGTGGTGATATAATAATCCCATTCTGTGTAATCAAAGACAGAAACAAAATCTGTACATTTGTGCATGTAGGAAAAAATGAAGTAAAAGATGACATGGAAAGAGGCAAGACCAACCTATGGTCATAGGTTAACTTAGAACAGTTGGAGAATAATATTGGCATCTTCTTTACACATTCCAATGTTGTTTTACTTTCAACAGTTATGCTTTCTGATGTTTTAAAAGCTACTAGGACAGAGAGGCACTTGAGCGTGGTGGCTAAAGAGCATGGCGTCTGGAGCCAGACTGTCTGGGTCACAATCCAACTCTTACAGTTACCAACTGTGGAGCTTTGGACAAGGCAGCCTACCTCCTCTAGTGGAGGAATAATAAAACCAACCTCTAGGGTTGCAAAAAGTGCTTGGTGAGAGCAAAAGCTCTTTAAGTAGTTATTCATAAGAAGGAGAACTCCGAAGAGCCTATTTGTATCGTGTTTCCCAGCGATGAGCACCATGCTGAGCGGAAAAGTGGGGTGCATGCTAGGGGTGACCAGGTGACTCACTGTGTGGCTTTTTGCACAGAAGTAGTTGGTTCCCCTATTTTTTTCCTGCCAAGTGTCTAGAGAGGATGAGTATGTGAAGGGGAAAAGCCAATAGCAGATGATGGCACTGAGCAGTGAGCCTGGTAGCTGACATCACCGTTTCTCCATCTTCTCTCCTTAAAAACATTCCAGTGCTGCTGATTGACTCAGCTCTTTAGGAACTGAGTATATCAGGTTGGTGTGTGGTGGCAGCCTGAGCTCTGGGGGCAATGGCTTCGCTTCTGAGCCCTGCCTCTAGTCTCAGTACTACTGAGTTGCAAGATTCCAAAATATTTTAGTTTATTAAAACAACAACAACATGAGGCAGCCCTGGTGGCTCAGCAGTTTAGAGCTGCCTTTGGCCCAGGGTGGGATCCTGGAGACCGGGGATCGAGTCCCATGTCAGGCTCCCTGCATGGAGCCTGTTACCCCCTCTGCCTGGGTCTCTGCCTCTCTCTCTCTCTCTCTCTCTCTCTCTCTGTCATGAATAAATAAATAAAATCTTTTAAAAACAACAACAACAACAACAAATCTTGGGGCTCCTGGGTGGCTCAGTTGGTTAAGCGTCTGCCTTCAGCTCAGGTCATGATCTCAGGGTCCTGAGATCGAGTCCCACATGGGGCTTCCTGCTCAGCGAGGAGTCTGCTTCTCCCTCTCCCTTTGCCTCCCACCCCCACAACTTGTACACACTCTCTCTCAATTAAACAAATATAATCTTTAAAAAACCCAACAAATATTAAGCATTGTGTGTCTCTGTTTTCATATCTGCCTGTCTGACTCTCAAACACACACATGCGCGCGCACACACGCACACAACTCATTCATATTTGCTCCCATCTCTGCATTTGTTTGTTATGGTCTGTATGTTTTCTTTCCCCTCCACCTACTTTTGTACAGATGAAGCTTCAAGTACAACCGTTATATCACACTTCAGGCCTCTCTGACCAGGGCTAGACACCACTCCTATCTGATGTAGAGAGGAGATGCCTTTGGTGACCTTGAATGTACAAAGTCACAATTCATGGAATAAAGCTTATCACAGAGCTCAGTGAGGCCAGTGGTCTCCAGTAGTGCCAAAAATATCCCCCAATAACAAAGTCAACTGACTGGAGCTTCTGATTTCCTCTGCTGCCTTTGCCAACAAGGACACAATAGGACCAGAATGTTGCCTGCCCAATGACAAATGGCACAATCAGTTTCTCAGGAACTGGTATCTTCTTCACTCATAAGTGGCAATGGAGCTTTAGGCCAACTCTGACCAGTGCCTGTTCAGCTCCTTATAAGGGAAGCCAGCTGATGTGCTTGGACATATGCATCTCCTCTCAAGTTTGTTTGCTCCACGCTCCTCCTTCCTCTAACTCCTCATCCTCGCTGTCACTGTTCTCCCTATAGCAGACAGAACACAGTTCAGATGCCACAAAAAATATACATGGAGCATTTGTTTTGTGCTCAGTACACAGACATGCACTGGATAACTTTCTTAAGGAGTTCAAACCCATATCTTACTAACCTGTCTTCTTTGTAACATATCATAATGTCCCAGAACATGAAAGCATTTCCACTCAATCCAGGTATATTTATTCTAATACATAAGAACCAAAGGTGCTTTGGAAAATAAAAAGTTGCTTATAGACCCTCAAAATGTGAGTAAATGTCTCAAAATCTAAGTAGGCAGTCCAGTCCACATTCTTTTGTACCCATAGAATGGTGTGAACCCACTAGTCCCTCTAATCTGACAAATACAAAAGAAAATGTCACAAGACTAGAAAAATAGTTTGTCTTCTGATAAAACATAGTTGACAGCTAAAGTAAAATACAAATTAAATGATTTTTATTTTACTTCAGACGGTACATGTTCATTTAGGTATTTTAGAATATAATACCCAGAGAAGATGCACAGGAAATTGAAGTTGTTTGACAGTATTAAAGATGGACTGGTTTTCTCATATCCTGTCATCCTCTCTCTCTGACTGCATGCTCTTGGCACAATGAACAGACATAGGTATCCTTGAACAACGTCATACATTGTTTTAGCATTATTCTCTTATCCTTCTATATTCACGAAAATCAGACAATACTCTATGTCTCTTGCAATACCCATGCCGATGCCATTGAGGGTACTCTTTCACTTTGCCTTTGGTCTTTGTTCAACTGATTCTGAAACTAGTTTCTATCAATAAAGAGACTTCCGCTAACATTCTACTCAGCTGAGAGGAGCATCCTGGTTTTGGAGGATGTAGTGTTGTGTTATGGAAACCCTCTGCTGCCCTCCCCCCACCCAGCGGGGTAAAACCTTTCTTGACCACTGAAACAGGAGTCAAAGTGTCCACTCAGGAGGTGGTACACATGATCTCAGTCCCTGATGAGAATATTTGTCAATGTGCTAAGAATCAACTGGACTTGTCTCCACTACAAAAACAAAGGAAAAAAGCAAGACTATGATCTGAATCATTCAAATAGCATTTTAAAGGGCTCCAACAATTAAATAAAGGAAATGAAAATAAAACTCCTGGGCCACCTCCTAGCGACATTCGAAAGACACATGGAATAATAATCATTAAGGTTTTATATCACATGGGAGGCAAAAGGCCTTAAACTATAAGCTCAATTTATCTTATTTGTAATCATCATCATGTTGTTTACATGATAATTATACTTTAGCCCCATGGGCCTTTGTAATGGCCATTCTTACCTAGTCGCCATGAATTTATTTTATCTCTGCTTTCATGCTACTTATAATATTCCATGTGTCATGTTCATATACTCATTTATTTAAGTTATTTGATGAGAGTTACTATGTTCCACACATTGCATGAGTAACACTCAGTTCCCTGCCTTCAGGAAGCTTGCCTTCTAGTGGGTGCTAGACAATAAATAAGTGAAACAGAAGCATATCAGCTAGTGATAAGAGCCAAGGAGAAAAATAAAGCAAAGAAAGTGCCTTGAAAGTGTTGGGCAGTTGGGGATAGATAGTTAGCATTTTAGACAGAATAGTCAGGAAAAGCCTCCCTGGAAATGTGATGTTTGTGAAGTGAAGACCTGAAGGAATGGGAGCAAGCCATGAAGCTATTAGGGGAAGAAGCTTCCAGAAGGAAGGAACAGCAAGTGAGGGAGGGGCATGCACATAGCTGGGAGGAACTGCTGGCAGGGAGGCATGGAGAGGAACGGGGCAGAGAATCAAGAGATGAAGTCAGACAGGTGATCTGCGAGTGGGAAACTGTAGGGTCGTGGGAAGCCACTGGAATACTCTGAGCAAAGGCATATGAGGACCTCACTTAGGATACTATGGCACCACTCTGGCTGCAAGTCGTGAAGAGGATAAAAGAGGCAAGTGTAGCAGCTGGGAGACCAGTGGGGAAGTTACTGCAGTGACCCATGTGAAATGTGAAGGGGAGAGGGCAAAGAGGGCCCCCAAAGGTTTTGACAGGAGCCACTGCAAGGTCATTAATAGAATTAACAGAGAAGCAACCTTGGATTGATGTACACTTGAGATGCCAATGAGCCAGCCCGAGGAGACAGGCTGGGTATGCAGTTTAATATGCAAGTTTGGAATGCAAGGAAAAGACCTGGGCTATAGAGATCCATCTGGCTTGTCACTGGAAACAGGGAGGAAATAAGTAAGGAGAGAGAAAGGCCCTTCATCTCCTTGTCCTTAAAAGGAGGAAGCGGAACCAGCGCAGGTCAAGAAAGAGCACACAGGAAAACCAGCCCGCTGCCGTGTCCTGGGCACCAAATGAAAAACGTTTTTCAGGAAAGAGTGTAATCTGCTGTGTCCACTGTAAATGAGAGGTCAGGATGGTTGACCATTGCCTTTAGCGATGTAGAAGTCACTGGCAATATTAAGAACCATTTCAGTAGCATGAGAGAGGCAATATCCTGATTGCTATAGACCCCAAGAGAGACGGAGAGGAGATAGATTGGAGACCATAAATATAGACAACTGTGCTGAGGAATTTTGCTATACAGAGAAGGGCAACAAGTAGCTGGAATGCAAGTGGAGTTGAATTGAGAGTGTCTTTTCTTTTACTCCACAAACTGGCTTAAAACAGTTTATTCTCCCACAGTTCCAGAGTTCCAAATGTCCAAAACTGAGCTATCAGCAGGACCGTGTTCCCTCCAGAGACTCAAGGGGAGAGTCCTTCTTTACTCTTTCCAGCTTCTGGTGCCCTCCACATTCCTGTCTTATGGCCACATGACTCCATGGTCACACCACCTCCTCCTCTTCTGTATCTCAACTCCCGCTGCTTCTCTCATGTAAGGATACATGTGATTGCACATAAGGCCAACCCAGACAATTCGGGCTAATCTCCCCATTTCAACATTCTTAACTTAATCACATCTGTAAAGACCTTTTTCCCCAAATAAGTTGACACCCACAGCTTCCAGGGGATAGGACATGAAACTATCTTTGGGAGCCCTTATCAGACTACCACATAAGCAGATGACAGTGATCCAACAGAGAAAGTCCAAATGATAATGCAGAAGAGGAGAGAGTTACTGAAGCAATGTCCTTGAGTAGGACAGAAGGGATTGGGAGTAGTGGACAAACAGAGGGGTTACCCTTACCTAGAGTCACGGATAATTTGTGAATGATATTATTAGCAACATAAGTTTATGTTGAAGTTTTAGAACAGTTTAGCTTAGACATTTTCTGGGGTCTTTATTTGTATTAGTTCTCTATCACTGCTTAACAAACGTACAAATTTAGCAGTTTAAAACTGTACACATGTGTTATCTCCCTGTTCCTATGAGTAGGTGTGGAGTCTGGGCACAACCCTGCTGGGTTCTCTACTTGAGAGCCTCCCTGGGCTACAAACCCAGGGTTGGCAGGGCTGTGGCAACAGCCTCATCAGAGACTCACTGGGGAAAGATCTGATCTCAAGCTCCTCAAGTTGTTGGCAGAATTCATTTTCTTGAGATATTGGTCTGAGAATGTAGTTTCTTGCTGGAGGCCACCTACGGCTCCTAGAGGCCACTCACAGTTCCTTGACACATGGGCTTTGTCAACATGGGCATTTATCCCATGGAAGTGTGCTTCCTCAAGACCAGTGAAAGGGACTCCTCTAGAGTATCTGCAAGAAAGACAATCTTATACATGTCAGAACTCCCATATAATATAACCTAATTGTGGGAATTGCATGCTATCACTTTGGCCATATTATTTTGCTCAGGAACAAATCACAGGTCTTGCTCACACTCAAGAGGATGAGTTATGCATGGGCATGAGTATCGGGATGTGGAGATCACTGAGGGGATCTGTCTGCCACATTCATGATCAAGATTGAAATTGAATCAAATACCCATAGATTTAGTGAACTCTCATATTTTTTATAGTTAGAAAAGAAAAGAGACAAGGAGGATGCTTGTATATGGCATGTAAGGTAAGGAAGGATTCTCTGCTTTTGCACAACTTGAGTGCAGACTTAGAAGGAAACATGAAACAAGGGATGAAGAAGCGCCAGTTTAGAATATTCAGATGGTAATTTTAAAGAGTGAACAAACTGCTCCTTCAAAAACTACCCTTGATTCATTTTTCTTGTTCTACTCACATGCCCAAAGATTAGTGCATTAGTGCATTCATTATCTAACTGCATTGGTAAGAGAAAATAACACTGGACTTTGCAACAGAGTGTTATGCACTTATTTTATTAACTGGAGTCTTGGTCAGATTATTCTCTCAAAGCCTCAAATTCTTTATCTGAAAATGGGGATAAAGGTTTCTATACCATGGTATTATTGTAAGAATTAAATCAGGTAATCTATTTGTGATGATCATTGCAATCAGTACCTGGCAGATAGTAAGAAGAAATAAATATTAACTGCTATCTTTTTTAGTAGTCCATGGCTAGAATTCTACAGACTCACAAAAACATGAAAATATGTACAATAGATTATTCACCCTAATGCTTTTCAAGTAAACACATTGTTTATTGGTTATCTTATCTTCTGAATATTTCCTACATAAGATGGTCAAACAGTACAACCACATTGTTGTTAAGGTGAAAGCTTTTGAATTTTTCCTGCTTTTGAATTCTGTTTCTTAAAGCTGTGAAACCTTGGGAAGCCACAGCCCACGTGGCTTAGTTCCCTCATCTGTAAATCAAGGCTAATTGTATTCCCTTCCTAGGGTGTGGTTAAGCTTAGATGGGATAATTCATGCCAAGCAATTAATTCAATGCTTAGCAGAGGGTAAATGTTCGGTATACAGTAGCCAGAAGCAATGAAATAGTCCAATAAATAATGAGCAGGCCCTCAGAAACATTAATAGGGAAAAATTACCTGTATTATTACATGTGGGTATTTCTTCTGTGTGTTTCATTAGTTACTTCCAATTGTCAGGCAAATCAGTATGAATATTCCAATTTGGGGATTAAGGGCCAATGAACAATCTTTAGGATTTCAGGACTAATAAATTAAAAAAATTAGAGCCAACATTTTATAAATTTTCTTAAATAATAATAATAAAAAATAGTGAGTTTCCTAGAACTGAAAAAGTAGGAAGGACATAATTGCAATTTAGAGGTCAATTGCAATTTCAAATGAAATGAATCTGGCTTTATAAATATTCTTTTTTTTTTTTTTAAGGACTTGTGGAAACTTTATCTTAGCCTACTGCTGCCTGCAAACCACTGATTAGGAAACACGGGGTTATAACAAATTTAACTGTGAGAGCCCAAACATGGACTGATAAACAAACCTGTAGGACAAATTTCACTTCCCAGCTGCAGGCAGGGGACAGACCATTCCGACCACCTAGATAGAACACCAGGAAGATGTGTGGTAATGACTGAGGGGCCTTCACTCACCAGGGAAAAGAAGGTCCTATGTAAGTCAGGAATCTAGCTACTCATACTTAATTTCACCGTATTCACCATTTATATTCTTCTGCCCTAAGGAGACAGTCACCTCTGAGATTTTCTTTATGAATCATCCTAATATTGTTAAATTGTTAGTCATTTTTCTTGCCGCTCCCCCTCTTCATCACCTTCAAATATGTTTAACCTGTTAAACCTTTTCATAATGAGTCCTCTAATCTGACTCCACTCTGAAGTCCCCTAATGCAGATAAGCTTTTGAAAATATGAAGTTGTTGTGCATTCCAGGAACTTACATTTTTAACGTGCTTTTGGAAGCCTCAGAGTGTGAATGGGAACTGAATTCTATTTAAAGCTATGTGAAGGAAAATCTCTTTCCCTCATAGATATGCACTTTCTAAAGAATTTCCAATGATAAGCACTTCAGCATCAAGTTTCTGGCAATATACGCCCATAAAACTAATTCCATTACAGTCTTTCACATTTCACATTTTTGCTATAGGCAAAGGCAAGTTCAGCTGTAAGCAGTTTTCTTTCAACTCATTTTGTACAAGATGAGCCAGATTCTGTAACATGGTATTAGAGGGCCAGTCCAGGCTGAACAGAGTGAGAGGAAACTGAAAGACAAGATATTGTTTATCTGAGATTTGAAATGGGTTGAAGCATTAAGTGACACTATATCACATAAGGGAAAACTGTCATGTGGAGGCTTTTTCCTTAGCTCTGACATTTCTTTAGACTCCCTCCCACCTTTTTTTTGGCATGGAAAATTGGGGCTTTGGGGAAAAGTAGAAATTTCATCTCCTAAAGAAAATCTCATCCTGAGAAGTACAGATGAGAGGGCTTTGCTCTCAGAGCTGCATGCCCCATCTATGACTAGTTCACTGTTCAAAAATTTCCACCCATATTTAAGGGGAGGTTGTACAAGCAGTGACACAAAGATTAAGTTCTACGGAGGAGCACTGACAGAGGACCACAGAAAACTGCATTCTCTGAACTCCAGGCAGCATTTATGATTGGGCAATCTATAGCAAAAAGGACTTTCCTTGGAAGCAATCATAGAGACAGAAAGAATGGATGGTGGTGGGAACAGACGCCTCTACTTCTTCCCTGTCTCCTTTGGTAATCTGTGAATACTAGGAAGAAATCCAACAAAATGTCAATTTTCCAAGTGTAAACTCCAGTGAATCAAAGACCATGAGCACAAATTATAGCAAGAAAGAGGAAAAGAAAAAAAAGAAGATATGTCTAAGAGTACCTTTTTCTATTCATCTTGTAGGCTATTTCCTTAAAATAGATAGGAAAATATGACTCGTGACTTAGTATGTGTCCCCCCAAAATGATACCAAAAATAGCTGCCTGTCATTACTTTGTATATCCTTTTTTTTTCTTTTTAACTCCACTCAGCAAGTGTGGGCCTTAAACTAAAGATTAGTTTTGACAAAATAGATAGGAAACCACTACTAGTTGCAGCTCTGACATGAAATAAGCTTAAGCATTTGTCTCTCCTGCCTTTAACATAAGAAAAGCGAAACAAATGGAAAAAGAATGACTTTCCTTGGACCCATCAGAGAGCTAAGGTTGCAGATAAAACCTTCTACCCTGAGAGCTGGAAGAGCAGCAGAATCCAGAGACCCAAACATGACATCTGCTCCTGGAGCCACACCTCGTAAGGACATTTATTTATTTATTTTTAAATATTTTATTTATTTATTCATGAAAGACAGAAAGACAAAGAGAGAGAGGCAGCGACATAGGCAGAGGGAAAAGCAGACTCCCCATGGGACTTGATCTCAGGACCTGGGATCATGACCTGAGCCAAAGGCAGATGCTCAACTATGGAGCCACCCAGGTGCCCCTAGTAAGAACATTTAAATGACACCTGTGACAAGCTACTTCAGGCAGTATGGACAGGTATGAGCATGAGCCATTTTGGTGGGCTGTAACTCCAGAAATCTTCCCAGGTTCTCACAATGAAGGTCCAAGAAAGGTTCCCCGGAGTCTCTAGGAGATAAAAGAGAAGAGTCAGCATCATGAAGGGTCATGAGGCTCCTCAACAAAGTCTACTTTTCTGGGGAAAGCCTTTCCCAGCAATTTATCTCACTAGGAAGCTGAAAGACAACTGTACAACTCCAGAGCCTTCTAGACTTCCTATCTCGCAGGCATTCAAGAATAATCACCACAAGAAACACTTGTGAAGGTATTTGCCCACAGACACAAGCCAACTAAACATGTAAGATTTAATCATAAGATTATAGAACTTTGCTCTTCCTCCACACCTTCCCACCACATTACAGGGCTCTAGGATAACAGTGGATTACATCAGCAGAACTGCAAGATGCAGAATCTATCTGAGAATGAGTAGTTAGGGAAGCCCAGAGACAGTAGAAAAGACAAAAATAGGTACAATACAGTAATTTACAGTGACAACAAGCATTATACATGGCCCAATTCCTAGGTAGATTAACATAAAACCTTGTATCAAAGTCCCATTGACCTTAGTTCCTATTACCTAATACAGCATTTCTGGCTTTCATCAAAAAACTGTAAGACATGCTAAAACGTCAGAACAAATCACACTCTGAAGGCACAAAGCAAGTATCAGAACCAGACTTAGATATGGCATAAATTTTGAAATTATCACACAGGGAATTTAAAATAACTGTGACCAATATGTTAAGAGCTCTAATGAAAGAAATAGACAACATGCAAGATAAGATGATTACATAAGTGGAAAAAAGATGGAACTTTAAAAAAGAACCAAAAGAAAATGCCACAAGTCAAAAACACTGTAATTAATGAAAATGCCTTAGGTGGGCTTGTCGGTAAATGGATACAGCCAAGGAAAGACTCAGGGACTTCCAACTAGGTCAATAGAAATTTCTTAAACTGACATGAAAATAGAGAAAAGAATGAATAAAACAGAACAAAACATTTAATTACTATGGTACAGTTTCAAAAAGTAGAACATATATGCAATGGAAATAGCAAAACTAGAACAAAGAGGAAATGCAGCAGAAAAAATATTTTAATTAATAATGACTAAAAATTTTACAAAATTAATGACAGGCAACAACAACAAAAAAAAAATCAGTAAGCTCAAAGGATACTCAGAAAGATAAATACCAAAAGGTCTACCTCTAGGCATATCATATTCACACTGTAGAAATCCAAAGACAGAGGAAAAAAAGACTTAAAAGAAGCTAGGGAAAATAGAACATTTTACCTATAAAGAAACAGGAAAGAGAGACAGTCTCCTCATCAGAATCAATAATCACTTTAAATATGAATGGTCCAATACACCAATAAAAAGATAGAGCTTGTCAGAGGGGACTCAAAAACAAGACCCAGGGGACACTCATGTGGGAACTATGTATCCATATAATTACCTATCTTTTACGTAACTATTTATCTTTTAAATAATATCTTTTAAGCAATTTTTATTCTCTTTAAGCAATGCAGAAATGTTTTTGCTAGTGTATCTCCATTTAAACTGTTTCTGACATCCTTTTGGACCATTTTAGGACCAGATACAAATCTAAATTCAGTCTTCTATATTTATTAGCTGTTGTCCTTTGAAAAAGAAATTAGATTAATATAACTTATCCTGCTCTTCTTCTTTCATAACAGTTCAGAAATTTCATTGAGCTCAAAAAAAGTAATGCAAAAGTAAAATTCTTACTAAACTGGGTAAACATAGTTACTAATATATGCATTTATCCACTTATAATTCTCCACTTTCCTTACAAGAATTTTTAAAATTTCTTTTATGTTTACTCTTTTATTACTTCATCACTTTGTGCCATTTCATTTTGCCTGCCTATCTCTTTGACCAAGATGATTTCAAATTTAATTGTACTCATAATAATGAATTTCAAAATGATTTACATGCGAAAAAGGAAAAGCAACTGCACCACTGATGTGCAAATGTTAAATCCCTCAGGCTCTGAGACAGACTATTTATTTCTCAAGAACTAGCCTTTGCTAATTTTTGGAAAGTATTTGCATATAAGAGTCATGGTGTCACTCTATTATGCTTCTACTGAATTGCTTGCCTGTGATCAAGCACACAAGAGTCAACTTTACTTTTTTTTTTCAACTAAAGTACTTTAATAACCCCAGAATATAACATATGAAAATGGTCCCTTGGTGACCTGAATTCCTCCCTAAACATTTCTTTTATTTTCTCTAGTTCCACGTAATAGGAAATTACTCTGTTTCTCTAGGGCTTCATTTTCTTGGCTGTGTAAAGCAGTCTATGATTCTATATGACAGTGAATAGAATTTAATACTCTGTCCTAACCAGAGTCCTTAAAAATGACAAGTCCATTTTGTTTTTTCATATTTCCTAATTGAAAGACAATCCAGGGATGAAAATTATTGGGGAGAGAACAGAAAAAGACTGAGAGAAAGGAAGGGAAATTTTAAAAAGAAAACCTTGACTTGCTGCTGGATGAGCTGCACCTTTGCTTCCATGGCATTGCAAGAGAATCCCAAGGACCTTACTTAGCCCTGCCAATTTGCTATTGAAAAATACATCCCATTCTCTTCAATTTGCAGAAAAATCAAACAAAGCCATTTTCTTAATTTTTTTCAGCTTCCTGGGAGTGGAAAAAGTTATTCAGAATGGCTTTCACTGAAGTAAATATCTCAAAGTTTTCCCTTTTTCCTTCTCAATATTTTCCATGGACCCACTCTGCAGCGGTGTCTTTAGGAGTTAAGTACAAAGCCACAGAGACATACTGAACATATTGATTACCAAGTAAAATGGTTTCCTTGGCAACCATAACCCAATGAAAGCCTTTAGAACTGCCTTCCTTTCACACATGAAGTTTTTTCTAATGATTACAGACATCACAGATGGCAAAAACAGATACAAAAGTACCTGCTTTAAATGCATTGCTGCAGAAATGAAGCTGATTCAGCAAGAGAGACTGTTTTGTGGTTAGCTAATGCATTTTAAATTTGTAATATAATTTTTCAGTAATTATAAAATGAATTAATTCCTTTGTGCATTATAGTATGTGAATGTATTATTTATTACTGGCATAATAATCACCACACACTTAGTGGCTTAAAATAACAAAAAGTTATTAATCTATAGCTCTGCAGGTCAGAAGTCTGACACAGGTCTCCCTGGACTAAAATCAAGATGTCAGAAAGTCTGTGTTCCTTTCTGGAGGCTTTAAGAGAGAATAGAGAATCTCTCTTTAAGAGAAATGGAAAATCCATTTCCTTGCCTTTTTCAGTTTCTACAAAACACCTGCTCTCCTTGGCTCATGGCCCCCTTCTTTTTTTTAAGCTAGGACTATCACATCTCTGGTCTTTCCTCCACTGTCACTTCACATCCAGTAAAGCTTCTTGCTTTTAAAGACTCTTCTGATTACATTGAGTCCACCTGGATAATCCAGAATTATTTCCCCAGTGCAAGGTCATACCCTTAACCCTCTTCATCGCATCTGCAAACCCCTTGGGCCATGTCAGATAACATATTCACCTGTTCCAGGGATTAGGCTATGGAGATCTTTAGAGGCCTATTTTCCTGCCTGCCAAAATGAATCTATTGTCTAGCATATTGACAAAAAAGAGGCTTCTCAAAATACTGAGGTGCAGTGCCACATGCACTTTGAACTACTTCCTTTAAGTACTGGTGATTATTTCTCATTGATTTAGAACAGAGATCAGCAAATGTCTTCTGTAAAGGGACAGACCTTATAGATATTTGGCTTCACCAACCATATAGCCTCTGTTATAACTACTCAATTCTGCATGGTAATGTGAAAGCAGCCATTGACAGTACATCAATGAATGAGCTTGGCTATGTTCCAATAGAAATTTTTATTCAAAAATTGGCAGTAGGCCAGATTTGGCCTGTGGGCTAGAGTTTGCTGACTTGTAAACTAAAGCTATGAAATCTTTAATCCCATAAGTAAAATTTGATACACATTTTCAGAACTGAGACCTCTCCTTTTGTATATAGGAGATAATAAAACTAAAAGTCTGCATGTGGCTTCTTTAACTATATTATGAAGAATAGAGACATTCTTCATGATTACAAAATCTGTGTTGAGTATCAGTGTTAGGGAATAAGACTATGAAGAGCTAAAAGACCAAGAGTCAGCCCTTAATGGGCTTGTAATGTAATTGGATAGGTGACACAGAGTCATTGAAAGATAATAACATAATTTTTTAAATCTAAGTAATTGCATACATTATTTAACTTCCAAAAATGTCTTTAAAAATTGTATGATGGGAAGTCCCCCTCTGGTCATGGTAAAGGACTTTTTATGAAACTAACCTCCTCGAGGACAACAGTGATAAACTCTGGACAAAATATTTTATTTTATTTTTTTAGAAGATTTATTTACTTATTTATGAGAGACACAGACTGAGAGAGAGAGAGAGGCAGAGATATAGACATAGGGAGAAGCAGGCTCCTCGCAGGGAGCCTGATGCGGCACTCGATTCCAGGTCCCGGGATCAGACCTGAACAGAAGGCAGGTGCCCAACCGCAGAGCCACCCAGGCATCCCTGGACGATATATTTTAAGAAACAAACAAAAAACTGTATGTTCGTAGTGGAAATTGATTAAAAGCACATCAGCAAGTTGATACTCTAAGTAATACTACTAGATATTCTTCATTTGAAAGGGAAATGACAACGGATGGAAGCTAGGATTTCTAGGAAGAAATAAAGGGTGTTTGAAGTGCCAATTATATGGGTACATACATGAGACTTGCTTTTATTGTCTATGTATATGTGTATGCACATCTAATATGTGTGAATCCTTCTACATATTAATTGCTTTTTAAATATATTGATTTTTAAAAGATTTTATTTATGTATGAGAGAGAGCACCAGCATGAGTAGGGGCAGAGTGGAGCAGGGAGCCCAATGCAGGGCTCAATCCCGGGGCTCGGATCAGGATCTGAGCTGAAGGCAGACGCTTAACCCTCTGAACCACCCAGGCACCCTTTTTAAATATATTTAAAAGCCATAAGAATGTTTAAAGCAAAAATAAAAGGGGGGCTAACACTGTACCATGAACTTATAATGCATTTGATGTAGTAGCACTTAGTATGGAGAATAAATTGCAATGAACTGTGGCACAATCCTTACATTTTACATGAAGAGGTAGGATATTAGCCCTAAGTACATTGTAATAAATTAAATATCTATATTGTAGTTACTAGGGTAAACACATACACACACACACACACACACACACACACATACACACACACTCCAAAGAGGCAGAGCTATGAAGTCAATAGAAGAATCATAATGAAACCCTAAAAAAGTATTCAATAAAGCAAAAGAAGGCAGAGAAGGTAAAATAAATGAACATATACCTGTTGGGACAAAGAGGAATGAATAGTAAAATGCATAGGCCTAAATCCAAACATATCAATAATTATTAAACATAAATGAATTAGAAATTCCAAATAAGAAGCAGAAATTATCAGTCTGAATTTTTAAAGTAATCTCTGAGAATCACACCTTAAATATAAAGGAAGCCTATATATAAGTATACAGATTGGAAGCAAAAAGATGGAACATGATATCTCATGAAAAGTAACAGATCGAGAAATCTGAGTGGCTATGCTAATGCCAGAGAAAAAAATGACATCAATACTAAGATTATTACTAGAGATTAAGAGGGACAGTTCATAATGATAAAAGCTTAATTCACCAGAAAGATGTAATGATTATAAAATTTGTGTAATAGTTGATGAGCTTGAAAATCACAAAACAAACATTGACAGAATTCAATGGAGAAATAAACAAATCCATACTCATAGACTGGGTGAGTCAATATTGTTAAACACTGCTTCTCCAAAAATTGACCTATAGAGTCAGTGCAATCTCAATTAAAATCCCAGCAGTATATTTTTGGTAGAAAATTACTAGTTGACTTCAAAATTTATGTGGAAATGCTTAGAACCTAAAAGAGCCAAATAATCTTGGGGGAAATAAAATGAAAATATTTGGAAGACTTTCATTACCAGATTTCAAGAGTTACTACAAAGCTATATTAATCTTGATAGTGTGATAATGATATAGGATTGATAAATAGACTAATAGAATAGACTCGTTCTTAGAAGATCAAGTGATGATTTTAACCAAGAAACCAAATTAATATAAGAGAGAAAGGAATGTCTTTTCAACAAATTCTGATGGAACAACTGGCTGAAATTAATTCAAGATGGATCATAGAGCTAAAAATAAAACTAAATTCTATAGAAACATCTGGAAGAAAACATAGGGAAATATCTTCACAAATTTGGGATAGAAGAAAATCTCTTAGGATCCAGAAAACATTCTCCATAAAAGAAAATACTGGTAAAATGTATTTCATCAAACTTAAAAATTCTGTTTATTAAGAGGTACTGTCAAGGAAATGAATAGGCAGGCCACACTTATCAAACTGTGCTCTTAGTATTTGGAAACTACTTTCTTTTTATTATAGGAATGAGCAAAGGAGCGACTATATAATGATGAAAGTCAAGTTTCTCAGCATTGAAGAAGAAAATTACAAGTATAAAAAGGCAAGGACAAGAATTTATCCTCTGGCGTTTTATTATTGTAATGGAATTGGATGTATCAGTATGAACTTGTACTCCTAACTCCATGTAAAAGGCTCTCTTCTTCTTGTCCTTTCCTTCATCTGTCTCCATCTCCTTCTCCTCACCCACTCCTCCTTCTTCATTCTCTACCTCTGTATATGTATATATACACACACACATACTTCCTAGTTCTGTCTTCTCAGAAAGTCTATAAATCACTGTAACATCAGAGCAATACACACGTCTGGCACCTAGATCTTGGTTTCTAAATACCATTACCCATTTAAAGAAGAGAAAAGTTTCTGGGAGAAAAGTTTGATTCCACAATTCAATTGATTCATCTTGCAGGGAAACGATGAAATTGCAAGAGTTTGTGTCAGACAAAAAGTGTCATGGTCAGGTTTACGTATCAACTTGCTAGAGAAGACAGACATGAGCAGGAGGGTAATAGATGGACAACTGCTAGGGACCACCAGTTCTCCTCCCGCCCCCCCCACCTCCCTTAGACCAACCCCTTTTGTGGTTTAGCACAGACCAAGAAACAGAAGATACCCTCTACGGTGATGGCTCCAATTTTGGAGCATGCACACTTAAGACATACCATGGCCCCACCCTCCCACCCTCAGTAGGTTGCTCTTAAGCCTTCGGGGAAGATGACTGACACAAACTTGCTCAAAGGGCTGGAGCGGAGGAAAGCAAGGCCCACCCAAAGATGGAACTGTAACTGTAAGATGGAGGAGAGGAGACCACATAAAACCCCCTACATGGACACAATGAGAAATTCAGTGCGCTGCCATCCACCCTTGGGTGAGTGGTCTCTGGAGTGTACTATCACTTTTTGATAAATAAAAAAACTTGGCTACTTTAACTCTCTAATCTCTCGCCTAAATTTTTTCCTTGGAGAAGACAAGGACAAAGGAGTTCCCCAACCCACCACCCGGTAACAAGCTAGACTCTAGCCCCAGTTATTAAACCAAACACTAGGCTATGTGTTGTGGAGAAGGTATCCTGTACGTGTGTTTAACATCTACAACCAGGTGGCTTTAAAAGTAGATTATCCAGGATAATCTGCATGGCCTGAACTGAGTAGTTAAAAGGCCTTAAGATCCAAACTGAGGTTTCCCTGTGAAGAAGAATTTCACCCCAAGGACTGCAGTTTCAGCTCCTGCATAAAAGTTTCAGTCTTTCCCCAGGGCTCTGCAGATTGTGGATTTGCCTAGGAAGGCCCACAGTCATAGAAGTCAATTCTTTGCAATAAATCCTCTATCTATCTATCACCTATCTATTATCTATCTATCTATCTATCTATCTATCTATCTATCTATCTATCATCATTTCCTCATGGTTCTGTGTCTCTCTGGAGCTCTAACTGACACAGTCAGGAAGTACAAAATGATGGCAACATATCAAAAAGATATATAGTGGCAGCTAACTTATAGAGGCTTCTATCTACTCCAAATGAAAATAAAAATAAATAATGGGTTGAAGAAAATAAGACTCTATGTGTCTATACTGACATAAATAAATGAATAAACATAAATAAGTGGAAAGATGGGAACAACTGTTCTTTCAGTAGAATGCCAACTAACCAGTGAAGAAAAAATGGTGTAACTAGAAAAGCATCAATGAGTGCTAAAACTCTGTAAAGGTTGATGAGGAGCAGGATATTTATGTGGTGTCCAGATTATTAATTGGATAGAAAGATAATAACTCTACTGTGAAGAATCATCTAAATTAAAGGATCCAAGTTAACACCATCATTATCGGGCAAACTAAACTCATATGCCTCATGATAGAGCTCACTCAGAAGGATGCAACATCACTTCTGTGGGATCCCTGACAACATGCATTTAGCCTAATCATGAAGAAATAAACCCAAAAATGAGAAAGATTTTGTAAAATAAATGTCTTTTCTCCTTTAAAATGCAATGTCCATAAAGATTTTTAAAAGGCTGAGGGATTGTTTGGGATAAAAGAGATGAATTCGCATAACAACAAAGTGTAATTTGTAATCCTGGATTACATCCTGCATGATAAAATAAAATTAGCTACAAAGAACATTATTGGGAAAATTGACAGTTTTGCCCGTGGGTCAGATAATAGTAGTGTATCAGTGTTAAATTTCCCAACTTTGATTACTGTAGTTATATAGGGTAATATCCTTGTTCTTGGGAAATATAGTCTGAAATATTTAGGTGCAAAAAGTCTCAATGTCTCCACATTACCAAAGGCTCAGAAAAGTACGCAAATATAAACAAATATACAGTGGGAACTTAATAAATCAAATGGGACAAAAGGTAAATAATTGAAGACATTGATAAAAGGATAAAGGAGTTCCTCACAGTATTCTTGCAACCTGTCTGAAAATTTGAAACCATCACAAAATAAACAATTACAAAGAACATATATGAAAACATATATGGTGCCAAGATTGCGTTTTGCAGTGATAATCACATGGCTATGAAGAAAACGGAAGACGTGAGGTATTATTTCCTTTGAAAAGCAATCAATAAATAAGACTAAAGATCAACAGCTAAAACAAGGTGGTTTTTCCATGCTGCCTCATTGCTATAGGTTAACTAAAACAGAAGCCCAGAATTTTATTTCTGAACTCCATGAATCTTTACTGGTATTTTTCCCATTTTTCTGTTCTGCTTTCCAGTATCTCATGGCTGGAATTGTCTAAACCATGGTTCCAACTGGATCATTCTCTACCAATTGTTAAAGAATTATCTGTTTTCATAAACCTCAAAAGATAGTAATCAAATATTTATCATAGCTAAATAGCAGGATATCCAACAGGAGAAAATACCTTTCCAACTGAACCTCATGTTTTCCTCAGTGGCTTCAGATAGTGTAGCCTAAGTAATTTTAGAAGAAATTCTCTTCTCAGTTTAATAAGTAGATGATAGCAGGCTTATTTTATTGGCAAGGAGGCACTATAATTGGACTTTGAGAAAGTAAAAAAAGAAAAACCATGATTATATTGCTTTGTTGTTGAATTGGTGATAAGGAGGATGGACTTAAATTGATAATGGGAGTTGAACTTTTCCCATTTGTAGAGACCTCTATTGTTGAAATAAGTGGATTGTATGTGTTTTTTGTTTATGTCTTCCCCCAACCCGAGATTCTCCAATCCCAAATAATTTTTTCCCCAAAGCTGCAATTACTGAGATTACAAATAATGTGAAGCATCACAGATGGTCCTGGCATGTTTCCAACACATAATCACCTGTCGTGTGCACTAATTCCTGCTATGATTAAGCCCCTTTATTCACAGTAGGGTCTGACAGCTCTATTGTTTAAAATGTCACCCATTAATACAACAGGCATGAGCTTGTCTGTACTCTAACTAGTCTCCTTGCATATTTTCTATGTCAGCTTCAGTTAAGCTGTTATACCCTGTATTTGATGAGTCATCACTTTTCCTGGAGCCTGGCATTGTCGATAAAAGACTAATGATATGTGAGATCACAGCTCAGTTAGATATGGATAGATTGATATGGATTTAAACAAAGCCTTCTAGAAAACATTAGAAAGAGAATTTTATAGGCTCCAGACGAACAGAGTAAACATGAAAGTGTCTTGGTTTCTTTTAAGCTATATATATATTAAAAAAGATAAAATGCTAGGGCTTAAATATGGCAATAATGGCATGTTCCCTTGTTTCTGGAAAACAAGCTTATGGCTAAATCTGTGAAAAATTTTCCGCTTGAATATACATTTGATATATATTGCAATATATATGTTCAACATATTCCCAATGTATCACTGGTAATAAAGGCAATCTTTTCAAAATATTTTTATTTTTTTCTATGAAACTAACTCCAAGTGCTAATTAATGGGGCAATCTTATGAATCAGACAACAGAGACATAGAGCTCACTTAATATAAAAGAAGAATCCAAATACATTCTATAGGTGACCTTGAAAAATGGAAAATTACAAGTGCTTTTTCTGTTGTTTGAACGGGAAATCTTGTGTGATCTTAAAAAGCTCCATTGAGAAAAGTTGGCACGGTCCTAAAGTGACCCAAATGGAGATGCCAGGAAGAATAAGGAAAGCTTTGTGTTAATGCTTAAGTTCTATCTCCCAACGATATCGTATTCAAATTCATGCATGCCTTGCTAATATCTTTCACCTGCTCTGGTTTGCATTTGTGATTGCAACTAGATTCCTCCAGCCCTTAATCAAATAGCAGCCTCATTCTGTTTCTATAACCCACAGAGACCATGCAATCGTGTCTGTACTCGCTTCTGTGGTCTAATGTTTGCCTAAAGTTTGATCACAGACCACAGCAAGTTACAGTGATCGAGCAGAGACCATTGTGAGATGAATGCCTTTTCCAGATCCATCTCTTCCATGAGCTGCAAAGATTGATGGAGAGAAAGATAAGAGAGACAGAGAGAAAGATGGTAAGCAGAGGTAGATAGAGACATAGGTAGATAGATATAGATAGATGGATAGATGGATAGATAGATACATAGAATTAGAACTCCCAACTCCAACATTTCCAGCATATGACCCATGTGCAGAGCCCTTCTGATTCTTGCCTCAAGACCTTCACTTGTTCACTTTTATTACCAAGTCCTAAACTTCCCCATACATATAGTGAAGATGTTATCCCTAATGAATCAAAGAACTTGAAAGGCCAGTCAAAAGTTATCAATTGAACCAAAAGGAAGTAAAAGCTGTACTACTTTAAAAAAAAAATACTGATTTGGTGTCCTTCAGTCAACCTCCTACTGATAGAAAGAAATGTTTGAAAGGAGAGCCTCTGGCAATCCTACAAGATACAGTCTAAAAAGAATCGATACTCTGGGGACAAGATTTTAAGAGGATTCTAAATATGGTTTCAGAATCCCACCCTTTGCTTATCACAATATAAAGCTGTCTGACATGGTGTGCTTTCATTCCAGAGCACATAGGTGCATGGGTGGGTGGACGCCCTGCCCTGCACCAGTTTTCCCCTTTCTCTCCTCCTCCTGAACTAAATCTCAAATTGATGCCAAAGGACAACTCCTGTGAGGACAGCTACATTTCATCACTTGTAGAAATTAGGCAAATATGTAGATAGCAGAGCAAATTGGTACTTAGACTCTGCCATGTTTCTAAAAATAACAACAGTAACAATTAGCCCTGAAACTGCTCGTTAAAATGTCTAAAACTCTTTCAAAAATAATAGTTAGGAATACTATTGAATCATCAATTACTTTTTAAAGGCACTTGTTAATTGCCATAAAACCTCCTCTGTTGATATAATTTATTGCAGATATTCAATCTGTTAGAGATGTAACATAATTTTTTACATAATTTTGGGAAAAAATGCATACAAATCTAATTTTGTAAACTGTATAACATTTTAAATATGCTTGGAGAGCATTGTATGTTAAAAAAAAAAAAAAAGCCTGTACTGTATCCATTTGAAAGTGAGAGCAAGAATTTAATATCATAAATAAAAATTGCCTACTTTCTCTTTCCTATACTTTTAATATCTTACTCTTTAGAATTTCTTAAAACTAGTACACTTATACAGCATAGTATATTCTTGTAGAGATGCATGCATAATTGCATATTTATGTAATATAGTCACTTATTAGAATCTCATAGCATATATGTATTGCATAGTTATGTAATATAGTCACTTATTAGAATCTCATAATGAGCTACACCAATTTAGATATATGCCCAGTCAGGTTATATTTCCCCACACATAGCAACTATATGTGCTATGTATGCAGATTGTAAAAGTGTGATACAGCTTGAGGTTGAGGCAGTATAAAAATCTTTAAGTGCATGGGCTCTGGAGTCAGCTATATTTGATTCCTGTCTCTTTCAGTAGACTTGGCAAAGTTACTTATACACTCTAAGACTCAGTTTCCACCACTGCAAAATAAGCAATAGTAATAACGCTATCCTCAAGGACTTATGGCATAAAAACCAATTTTGCACAAGACAAAATGATCAAGACTGTAATAGTCCCATGACAGTCTGTTCTTGCTGAGATAATGCTGTGTAACAACTTCAAAATCTGAGAGGCGGGCAGCCCGGGTGGTTCAGCGGTTTAGTGCTGCCTTCAGCCCACGGCCTGATCCTGGAGACCCGGGATCAAGTCCACGTCGGGCTCCCTGCATGAAGCCTGCTTCTCCCTCGACCTGTGTCTCTGCCTCTCTCTCTCTCTCTCTAGCTCTCTCTCTCTCTCCCTCTCTGTCTCTCATGAATAAATAAATAAAATCTTTAAAAAAAATCTGAGAGGCTTACAAAAGTAACAGTTTATCACTAGGTTACATGTCAGGAGCTGGTTGACTGCAGCTCTGAGGATCTGAGGCTATGTTACAGGCAGCAGGTATATGATGGGTCAAGTCTCTGCTTATGCTAAGAGCCAGGCTAGAGAAGTGGCCCCTATTGATATATGTTGTTCACATGGTAGAGGGCAGAAACCCAAGAGTAATGGTGTAAATATGCACCACTTCTTAAAAAAAATTCTGCTCAAGCTGCCACCCTGTCACTTCTACACTATACCTGGACCAAATGGGTCACATGGTCAAACCCAAAGTCAGTGAGGCAGAGATACATACCCCCCAACCAAGAGGAAGGCAAGTTACATAGCAAAGGGTATATATGGATATTTAGATTATTTAGGGGGGGGAGGGGGGAGAAAAATGTGTAACAATAATGCAATTTACTCTATATGCCCAGTGTCAAAAACAGCTTCATATAATTTGGTGAAAATGAGGAATTTGCTGAAAGAGACCACTGACTAAAGAAAGAGATGAACAAGAAAGTCATGAACCTGATAGACACATATCTGGGCCTCAAGAACAACGGGAAAACAAAGTCTTAGCCTAGCCTAGCCTAGCCTAGCTATATTGCTAGGCTTCTGTTTCTCTCTCCCACCAATGGGTTTTGGCTTCATGTTTTTGTCCCCAAAGAAGATTAAATTCCATCATGTGGCAAAAAACATGGCTGTCTCTGGCTCCCAACTCTCACAATCTTCCCCCAACGAGTGACTCTCTCTCTCTTTAGCACTTCTGGTTACAGAAGTGCTGAAGAAAAATAGTGACTGAATCAGATGTCTGTGTTTTGGCCCAACCTATGAGATGCCCTATCAACTATTAGCTCGAGCTAGGGTCACTTTCCACAGGACCACATGATGTGAAAGCTGGTATAGGGACAGAACAAGAGTTCACCCTATCAGGACATAGTACATGGATGTATTTAAGAGTTAAAAATTATTTATAGAACAAGTAGTATTTTGCTTTAAACAAATCTGTTTTTTGTGTACTACATCAGTTCTATTGGCCAACTTTCAGCAATACAAGTTTACATTTCCACGTACAATTCTGAATGACCTTTAGAGCCCAGTGTACCTAGTTGAGAACAACCTGCCTTATCTGTCAGATGGGTATGAATGGAGTACCATGTCATAATGGTTTTGTGAGGATGAAATGAGTTAACATATACAAAGTGCTAGAACAGTGCTTGGTCCATAGCAAACGCTCAGTAAATGTTTATTTTCTAATTGATCTAGATTGATGTGTTAGTGAAAGCATGTGTGTATAACTGTATAAAAAGCTTACATATAAGATATACATACATATACGGGAAAATGGCCCTCTCACAAAGGAGAAGTTTATCTTGAGATTATTATTTTGTGCTGTATTACAGCAATATTTCCTGGGCCACATTTCATCTTAATGGCTAAGCAACAAACCAGGTGTAAACAGATGGTTATTCTGCTGTGGGTCCAGATGGCTTCTCTATAGTCCTACCGTGGGCAGCTTCTAGGTTCACCTTGAAATGTGTATAGCAACGTATTTCTCTTGGTGATGTGATGACTTGAGAGTACTCTAAGAGTCTGCCAGGTGCATGGTGGGGAGGATAGCACAAGATGAGTGCTGGAGTATCACCCTGCCCTCCACATTCTGTATGTGCCATCCTCGGATGAATTAACATAATGCCTTTTCATAGGTTTCAAAGTATCCACCATCTATCTGACCCCACTGAAATATTTTTGAAATGATTGAAAAACAACTAAAAATATATCAACAGAGGGGAAATATGGGGAAATTTCTGAGGTTTTTATAAGAAGTGTTTCATAAAACAGAGGATCATGGAGGAAGGGAGGGGAAAATAAAACAAGACTAAATCAGAGAGGGAGACAAACCATAAGAGACTTTTAATCATAGGAAACAAACTGAAGGTCGTTCGAGGGTAGGGGTGTGGGGGGATGGGGCAACTGGGTGATGGGCATTAGGGAGGGCACAGGATGGAATGAGCACTGGTTGTTATGGAAGACTGATGAATCACTGACCTCAACTTCTGAAACTAATAATACATTATATGTTAATTAATTGAATTTAAATTTTTAAAATGAGATTAAAAAAAAGAAGTGGTATTTCAAATTCCTGACAACTTTTCATTATTTAGAAAAATTCCAATGGCATTTTAATGGCACTCTTCAGGGGTTGGGGGTGGCAGAGAAATAGCTTCTCAATGGAGAAGACAGCATATTAAAGCAATTCATGAGGCCATGTTTTTGCAGATTACCTGAATAATGTCCATAGTCACTCTTAGATTATTTACATATTTTATATTTCATACATGGAAGTAGGAAAGTTGTGACAAATAAGTCAGAATACAGATGATAGCTGTAGAGCATAGTGGTAAAGAGTATAGGCTTTAGCATAATGAAAAGTAGGTATAAATCTTAGATCCACTACTTTAAAAAATTATTTCTGCTTATTTTGACACAAAGCAGTTTTTTATTACTTATTAAAATTTTTGAAAATCTGTAGACATAACCAGCATTGAATGGTATAGTAAGCATCTCTCAAACATAAGGATATTTTTCACTCAATCACAATGCCCATACAACCCCAATCAAAAATAACAATTCCTTGATATCATTTAACATGGACTCCATATGTAAGTTTCCACAGAAATGTCAAAATATCTTTTCTCAGTTAGTTTCAGATCACAATCAAAAGAGAGACTACCTGTTACATTTGGCTGTTACATCACTTGAATGTCTTTTTCTAATTATTTAATTTAAATAATTTACAATAAAAAGATAAATTTAAAAAATGTACAAGGCACCTGGGTAGCTCAGTCGGTTAAGCATCTGCCTTCGGCTCAGGTCATGATCTCAGGGTTTTGGAATTGACCACATCCAGCTCCCTGCTCAGCGGGAGCCAGCTTCTCCCTCTCCCTCTGCTTGCCACTCACCCTGCTTGTGCTCTCTCCCTCTCTCTGTCAAATAAATAAATAAATAAATAAAATCTTTTTAAAAAACTTTACAGTAAAATTCACCTTTTCTCATGCACTGTTTTATGAGTTTAGACAAATGTCTAAATTTGTGTAGCCACCACCATAAGATACAGACAGTTCCATCACTACAAAAAACTTCCTTTGGCTGCCCCACCATAGTGACATTCTCTTCAACAGCTACTGAGCAATATACTCTCCATCCCTCTAATTTTGTCTTTGCCAACATGTCATACAATCCTGAGTAGTATTCCATTACTTATGTATACCACACTTTGTTTACCCATTTACCATCTAAAGGACATTGGATTGTTTCCAATATTTGTGGGGGGGGATTGAAAATAAAGCTTTGTAAACCTTCACATACAGGTTTTTGTGTGAGTATTTTCATTTCTCTTGGGCAAATACCTATAAGTAGGATTGAATCATATGGTGAATGCATGTTCAGCATTATAAGAAATGGCCAAACAATTCATCCAAAATAACTGTATTATTTACTGTAGTCATTCTGATAGGTGCATAGACCTACATCTTTGTGATTTTAATTTGCATGTTCCCGAAGACTAAATATTGGGGATGCTGCTATGTGCTTATTCGCCTACTACATGTTTTCTTTAGTGAAATGTCTGGGCCCAGCATGGGCACCACACAGGGTTCATCTGGCACTGGAGCAGTGGTTAATATGGACTTCAGTTCTCAAACACTTCATTATGTATATATATTTGGTCTGTGACACATATATAGCTCATGGGGCACCCTGGGACTTATGTCAGTTCAGACACAGAATGGGGGGTACCCTTCCCTAGCCCTCTATAGTCTGGGATTTCTCTTATAATCTCTGGCCCCATTCTGCTTTTTGTACTCCTCTATCTAGAAAGATGGAGTTCTCAGAGTTTAGCCTCCCATATTGACACACAGTCCCTCACAGTGGAAGCTGTCCATGTCATCCATCATGATTCACATTTCGACTTCCATCCCCAGTCCACTCATTGTTTACTTTTCATGATCTTTGAGTAGCCACTTTTTGTCTTCTGTTCAGAGAATTTAGTTGTGATCAGTGGCAGAGATGGGTTATTATCAGTTTTGTCTAAATTGGGCAACCCTACAAGTCACTTTGAGTCTCTAAATCCAGAAAGTCCCCCCACCCTTTTTTTTTTCACTGTGCTATTAGCTTTTTGTAGAAATTGGATCAGTAGATCTGGATCATGTTCCCCTTGTCTGGCTTTCTGTGCTTCTATGTATTATTTACATTCTTTCTCCATTTCTTTTCAGTAAACTATGTAGACATTGGCTCTAAAGACTTGTTTTGCTGTGTGACTATGGACAAGTTCCTTTAGGTCTCTGGGCCTCAGTCTTTTCCTGTGAAGGTATAAGAATAGTAGTTACTGCACAGACTTGCTATAAGGGGTAAATGGAATAGTACATGTAAAGAGCTTAATGAATCTAGTGGTTCAATCAAACCGGTGTTCTTTTACTCAAGTAACTAGAAGTACAGAGATACAGAAGCCCAGGCTGGTGTGGGCAGCTCTGCCTAGGGGTACCACATGGGACCAGCCCCATCTAGCTCTTGCTTCGTCGCTCTGCTAGAGAAATGAGCCTCTGTGTATCAGCTCTTGGGTTGTTTATTTTTTCACTGTGCCCATTCGCTCAACAGCCTGCCAGTACTTAATACATGAAATTATTTTAACTATAGTCCAAATTAGTCAATCATTAGCCACTTAGAGCCTCCCTGCTTTGCACACCTCCCAAACCTCAATCTACATCTGCTAGCAATAGATGGTACAGAGCCTTGTGGTTATAAGACCTGGAGCTGTTACGGCCCTTTGGGGCTCTCTGACCCACAGACTCCCTACTGCTGTGCTGCTGGAGTACATCAGTTGGGCCCATGAGATGTGTCTCTAATCCCCATCTCCTCGGGGAGTCTCCTTGCCCTCCTCTGCTAGGCAGTGCCCCTCCTTACTGTGAGCTTCTGGGATAGCCCCACGTTGTGAGCCCATTTTATGCAATCCTGTCCAAGTGTGGCCCAGTCAAGTGTGTTATGGATTACTATGCCTGGAGACCATATCGTTGTTGTTGTTTTTTTTTTTTTTTGATCAGCTCCAAAATCCCTCAAAGTGCAGCCACTCAGTGTATGGCTTTCATTTTCGTGCCTGCAGGATAGCTGCCGCTCTTTCTGAAGGGTAAACACAAAGGGTGTGGGTCATCTGATTTGATCATCGATTTATCAGGAAAATGACAGTTCTCCTACAATTGCCAATGGAAGGTAAGTAGGCTCACTTATATCTCATTACCCAAAATAGTGAAAGAATCTGAGCATTTAAACTGTGAGCTTCCATACCCTGAATAAAGTCAGTTTTCTGTAGGAAGCAAGAGGAGGAAAAGGAATATTACCTAAAGGACTGGCAGGGCTTGTCATCCAGACCAGAGGCTTTTTCAGTACCTAATGAGAAGTGCTGAGCCAACAGCGGCACATGCTTCAAGTGCTAGAAAAGAATAACATGCTGGTTTTCTTATTACACACATAAAGCTTCACTCCACCTCGCAAACAGCCAGATCAATTCCTAGGTCTTTTGCAAGAGGCAAACATATATCATTTTGTACTTTAATTTTATTTCCCAAATTGTTTATGACAATAGTTATTTTCCTGTGAAAAAGAGTGGTTGGAGGGGAGGACATCTTTTTGTTTTTGTTTTACCAGAATCGTAGCCTCTCACGGTGGCATTAAATTTTTTTAAACTTTTTTTTTAATTTTTATTTATTTATGATAGTCACAGAGAGAGAGAGAGAGGCAGAGTGTACACAGGCAGAGGGAGAAGCAGGCTCCATGCACCGGGAGCCTGACGTGGGATTCGATCCCGGGTCTTCAGGATCGCGCCCTGGGCCAAAGGCAGGCGCCAAACCGCTGCGCCACCCAGGGATCCCTTTTTTTTTTTTTTTTAATTTTTATTTATTTATCATGGCAAGCAAATAAGAGCTTTTCTTCTTTCATCTTTCTCTTTTGCCTGGAGATAGCTGTTAATAAAAACTGTAGGAGGTGGAAAGAAGACCTAAGGCTTGAACCTATTCTCTATCATTGGGATCCCATTGAACAGTAAGTGCCCAAATTCAAGACTCTACATTCAAATCATTTTCATTATGGAACTTTTTGTTGAAATATGGTAAACAAAAGAAGTTTTTGTTTGCTTGTTTATTTGACCAAATGAGATATCTATGTTTTCTTTTCTGTTATTTCTTTTTATTTTTAAGATTTTATTTATTTATTCATAGAGACACAGAGAGAGAGAGAGAGAGAGGACAAAGACACAGGCAAAGGGAGAAGCAGGCTCCATGCAGGGAGCCCAACATGGGACTTGATCCTAGGTCTCCAGGATCACACCCCGGGCTGCAGGCGGCGCTAAACCGCTGAGCCACCAGGGCTGCCCTCCTTTTTTTTTTTTTTTTTTTTTTTAAAGATTTATTTATTTACTTATTTATGATAGACACACACACACAGACAGAGAGGCAGAGACACAGGCAGAGGGAGAAGCAGTCTCCATGCCAGGACCCCGACATGGGACTCGATCCCCGGACTCCAGGATCGCGCCCTGGGCCAAAGGCAGGCGCTAAACCCCTGAGCCACCCAGGGATCCCCTCCTTTTTTTTTTTTTAATCAAGGTATAGTTTACTACATTTGAACATATATTTTGATAAAATTTGGTAACAGTTGTATAACCACCACACAAATTACTTATGCAACATTTCCCTTTACCTAAACCTTTCCCTCTTGTCCTTTGTCAGTTAACCCTCATTCTTCCACCCAGCCCTTGCAATTACCATAGCTTTGCCTTTTTTGGAATTTAATATTTATGGACTCATCCATTATGTAGTCCACTGTGTTTAACTTTTCTCACTTAGCAAAATGTTTTTGAGAGCCATTCATGTTTTGTGTACTAATTTTTTTGTTCCACATTATGAAGACACTACACTTTGCTTATCCATTCATTTGTTGAATATTTGGGTTGTTTCCAGTTTTTTACTGTTGTGAATAAACCCTGCTATGAACTCATTTATTTATATACATGTCTTTATGTGGACATATGTTTTTATTTCTCTTAGTCAATGTCTAGACGTAGAGTTGCTGGGTTGGATAGCATATCTATGTTTGAATTCATAAGATTCTGTCATATTGTTTTCAAAAACATGTGACCAGTTTTGCATTCTCACCAGCAGTGTGTGAAGGTCTACTTGCTCCACATCCTCACCAACGTTTGGTATTGTTAGGCTTCTTAACTTATACCACTCTAGTGGGTATATGGTAGTATCTCATTATCATTTTAAGTTACATTTTTCTAAATGACTAGTGATATTGAGAATATTTTCATGTGCCTACTAGCCATTGATATATCATATTTTATAAGGTATCTATTCAAATCTTTGGTCTAGGGATGCCTGGGTGTCCCAGAGGTTGAGCACCTGCCTTTGGCCCAGGGTGTGATCCTGGGGTCCTGGGATCGAGTCCTGTATTGGGCTCCCTGCATGGAGCCTGCTTCTCCCTCTGCCTGTGTCTCTGCCTCTCTCTCTCTCATGAATAAATAAATAAATATTTTTAAAAAAACAACCAAATCCTTGATCTATTTTTCATTCGGTTATTTAGTCCTATTATTGAATTGTAAGAATTCTTAATGTATTCTAGATAAATCCTTGTCAAACACACATTTCACAATTATTTTTCTGAATATGACTCTGGCCCGCTTCCCCCTCACCCAATTATATCTTTCAAAGAGAAAGTGATTTCATCTTAATGAAGACTACTTTACAATTTTTTGTGTATAATTTGGGCTTTTTATATCTGTTTAAGAAATCTTTGCTTAACACAATATCAGAAAGATTTCTTCCTATGTTTTGTTTTTGAAGTTTTATCATCTTACCTCTTATATTTAGATGATGATACATTCTAAGTTAATTTGAATGTGTGGTTTGATTGAGTGATCAGATTATTATTATTATTATTATTATTTTTTTTTTTTTTTTTTGCAAACAGATCCAGGTGTTCCAGAAATATTTTTTGAAAAACAAAATGATCTTTTTTCATTGACTTTAGTACTTTTGGAAAAAAATGACCACAAAAGTGTGAGGTTTTTTTTCAGTTTTCTTTTCTATCCCATATATTTATAGGTCTAGCCTTACACATGGACATACTGTCTTGATTACTGTATCTTTATAGTAAAGCTTGAGATCAGGCAATGTTTAAGTTCAACTTCTTTCTTTTCTGAAATAATTTTGGCTATTCTGGGTCTTTTGCCTGTCCATATAAATTTACAGTTGGCTTGTGAATATCTTTCAAAAGCAGCCAGTTAAGGCTTTGATTGGAATTACATGAAATCTACTGAAAAATTAGGGAAGATTGTCATCTTAATAATGTCAAGTCTTCAATCCACAAACATGGCACATCTCTCCATTAACGTCTAGTTTAGTTTCCCTATGTAAGCTATCCTAGTTTTTAGTATAAAGGACTTATGTGTCTTTCATCAAATTTATTCCTAAATACCTTTGATGCTATTGTAAATGAAGCATTTTTCTTTTATTATTTCATTTTGTAACTGATGTCATATCTCCAATTTCAATTGCTTTTTATATATTGGCTTTGTATTCTGTAACCTTGCTAGATTCACTTTTTAGATTTGATAGCTTTTTTTTTTTACAGGTTTCTGTCATCTGCAAATAAGAAAATTTTTACTGCTTCTTTTCTCATCTATATGCCTTTTATTACTTTTTCTTATTTTATTCCACTGGCCAGGATTGCCAATGCAATGTTAAATACCAGTGTTGAAAAGCAAAATACTTGCTATGTTTTTAATCTAGAAAAGATTAAGCCTCTCACCACTAAATATATTAGTTATAGGTTTTTTGTACATGCCCTTGGTCATGTTGAGGAAGTTCATATCTACTTCTAGTTTGCTACATGTTTTTCCTATTAAATTTTATCAGATGCTCTTTCAGTATCTATTGAAATAATTATATATATAATAATTATATTTTTGCCATTTATTCTACTAATATAATAGATTTACATTGGATAATGTTTAAATACTGAACAGGCCTTGCATTTCCAGGATAAATTCTACTTGTTCATGATATATATATATATAAATATTTCTGGATTTGGTTTTCTGATCTAGTATCTCATCAAACATTTCTGCATTTATGTTCCTGAAGAATATTAGTCTGTAGTTCTCATCTCAAAGTGAGATCTTTGGCTTTAGAATCAGGATAAAACTGGCTTCCTAGAATGAATTAGAAAGTGTTTCCTTTCTTCTGTTTTTCCAAAAGAGTTTATATGGGATTGATATGATATCTTCCTTAAATGGTTGATAGGATCCAACTGTGAAATCACCTGGACTTTAGTTGTTTTGTTTTGTTTGACAGGAAGTAAGATTTATTGGTGGGCATGAATAGAGGGGGCAGTGCTGAGGTTCTCATGAATGCAAAGCCTGCCATGTGTCCAGGAGGCTACGATTAGGGATGTATTTGACCCCACAAACCATCTGAGATGACCTCCTTTTCAACCACTATGTCTTCAAATTCCTCCACATTAAACTTAGTTAAGTTGGAACTTGGAAATGTGAATCTTCTGGCAGCCAGGGAACTTGAACCCTGTGTAGGGCTTCAATTACATGCTCCTTGTTCTACAGCTTGGTACAGATGGACATGACTATTTGGCTTAAGTGGACTCTGACCACTTTGCCCTAAGACTTCCCAAAGTCACCCTGCATAGTATACCTGTCTGGAGCATGTTAATCCCAGCACAGGACATCTTGTTGATATGGATGACGTGGAAGGGGTGGAGCCACACTTAGATGTGAAAACCATCTTTGTTACAGCTTTTCACCAGTACTTATTGGCATAAATACTGGGAGCCTGCAGGGCTTTAGAGGAGAACTGCTCATATTCATTTGATATATATATCAAATTCATATACCATATAGTGGGAACTCATCCACTTTTGCTATCTTCCACCCCAGGTCAAAGATGCAGATGTTGGCATCAGAGACGCCTCTGCAGAAGTGAGAGTTTGGATACAGTTTGTTCTTACAATACTGGTAACCTTGGGCAGGGTGGTGGCCCATAGCGACAGCAGAATCTTCAGTGATGTGCCAAGGAAGAAAGCTATTTGTGAAATTGTTTTTAATTATAAAGTGAATTTTTAAATTGAGATAGCAGTGCTCATGTTCCTACTTCTTCTTGTGTCAGTTTTGGTCATTTGTGTCTTTCAAGGAATTTACCCATTTTACCTAGGTTGTCAAATTCATTGGCATGAAGTCCATAAAATTTCCTCATTATATTTTTAATGACTGGAGATTCTGCAATGGTTCCCTTGCTTTTATTCCTAATATTCCTAATTTGTCTGCTTTCTTTTTCTCTAATGAGTCCAGCTAGAGGTTTATCTGTTTGTTACATTAATCTTTCCAAATGTTAGCTTTTAGTGTGAAGAGTTTTATTTTATTTTATTTTATTTTTAAATTTTTATTTATTTATGATAGTCACACACACAGAGAGAGAGAGAGGCAGAAACACAGGCAGAGGGAGAAGCAGGCTCCATACACCGGGGGCCCGACGTGGGATTCGATCCCGGGTCTCCAGGATCGCGCCCTGGGCCAAAGGCAGGCGCCAAACCACTGTGCCACCCAGGGATCCCAAGAGTTTTAGCTATTACTTTTCTGTTTTCTCTTCTATTGATACCTTTATCAAGTGCTTACCTTTATTATTTTCTTTTTTAGCTTGTTCTGGGCTTAATTTATTCCCCTCATGGTGGAAGATTACTTTGATCATTTATTTGAGACTTCTTTTTTCCTAATATAGGCATGTAATACCATCAGTTTTTCTCTATGTCCTGCTTTAGTTCTGTACATTTCTTAATTTGTGATGTTTTTTTCTTTGATCCAGTTCATTAGAAGCAAGTCATTTAATTTCCAGGATATTTTGGGTCTTCCCGGTTGCCTTATTTTAATATTTCTAATTTAATTCTATTGTGCAAGAACCTACTTGATATGATTTCAACCTATTTAAATTCACGAGGGCAGGGATCCCTGGGTTGCTCAGCGGTTTAGCGCCTGCCTGTATGGAGCCTGCTTCTCCCTTTGCCTGTGTCTCTGCCTCTCTCTCTCTCTCTGTGTCTCTTATGAATAAATAAATAAAATCTTTAAAAATAAATAAATAAATAAATTCACGAGGGCTTGTTTTATGGCTCAGAATATAGTCTATCTTACTGAAACTCTATCTAGTTGCATTTTAAAAGAATGTGAAATATTTATTCTGCTGTAGGTGGTGGAGTATGTCATCAGTATCACTTAAATAAGTGATTGATAATGTTGTTCGGATATTCTACATCTCTGATGACTTTGTCTAGGTTTATCAATTAAGAGATGGCTGTTAAATTCTCCAACTGAAGTAGAATTGACCGATTCTTCTCCTGATTTTGTTAAATTTGCTTCATGTATTGGGTGCACACCCATTTGTAATTATTATATATTTCTGATATGTTGGCCCTTTTATCTTTTTATTGGTCTTTATCTCTGACAATGCAATATTGTTAAAATCTATTTTATTTGATATTAACTGAGACTCTTAAACATTCTTTTGCTTTTTGTTTGCATTGCATATCTTTATTTCATTTGCTTACTATAACCTCTCTGCATCTTTATATTTAAATGGAATGGAATCCTGGTAGAAAATGGTTGGTTTTTGTTTGTTTAGTAACCCATTCTGACAATCTTTTGAAGCATTTAATCCATTAACCCTTACCATAATTATTAATATAGTTTAGTTGGATATATTATCTAAGCTTCCATTTGTTCCTCTGGTTTGTTGTTGTTGTTGTTGTTGTTGTTGTTGTTGTTGTTGTCGTTGTTCCTCTACTTTTCCTTTTCTGTTTTTTGGATTATTTGAATATTTTTAAAACCCCGGTTAAATATTTCTGCTGATCTTTTGCTACGCTCCTTTGCAGCTTTTTCGGTATCTGTCCTAAGAATTATAATATACATTCTTAAATTTTCATTGTCTACTTACTGGAAAAATATGACTATATCATAATAGTTGTTATCTGTGCTATAGCTACATATGTAATAAACCCTACAAGAAAGATTATATTTTACTTTATGCAGTTCAATTGTTTACAAAGAAACTGGAAGTAAAGGCGACCCAAAATAGTCTCTTGCATCATCCAGATATTCATCATTTCTAGTGCTCTTCTTTTTTTCCCCCGAGGATTCAAGTTTCCATCTGCTGTCATTTTCCTTTAGCCTGAAGAACGTCCTTTAGCAGGTATTGTAATGCAGGTCTTCTGGTGACAAATTATTTTAATTTTCTTTTATCTGAAAATGACTTTTTGGTCTCATTTTTGAAAAATACTGTGTGTGAGGAATACAGATTAAGTAGATACCTTAAGCCTTGCCTTTAAAGACTTTCTAAACTTCCTAATGAGGTAGAGTGCTTAATTGAAATGACATTGTGCTTTGCATATGTTTTCTTCGTATATAAGTCTTTTTCTCTCCTCTACCCCTCCTCTGAATGAAAATTCTTTCCTCATACTATGACATACAATTCAAATATCATCTCCTTTTGTGTGCTGTTCTGTCCACTGTGCTAGCCAGAGAAGTGTTATTTTCTTAGACTTCATATTTATATACTATATATTACATCTCAAATAGGAAAAGAACAAATCATAAGACAGATGGTGAGAATATTCTAGGTGAGAGCGTATCTTGTCTGAACATTTCTTTTTACTTTCAGTCCACTTACCTTGCATTGAGAATTTCGGCATGCAACTATGTTTTCTTTTTGTCTATTGATCCAGTCGTGTGTCCTCTTCCACTGATAAATTTTTCATGTGATTTTCCATTGCTGTCACTATGAGGTCTTTGATTGCAGATCTGTTGCATTCTTTTATCTTTCCTATAACTACATATATGACTCTTTTTAAAATATAGTGCTGGATAGTGCATTTGGTCCTTCACCCATGCCAATCCCAAAAAAAAGGAATGTCCAATGGAATTGAAAAGCATCAAGAGTGTTCCAGAACACCTCACCATTGTCGCTGAAACAACCAGTTTCTGGTCTTAGGTGCAAGGTTTTGCAAAAAGATCTAAAAGAATATACCACTTCTCTGGGCAGTTACCTTCATTCTTAAATGATATTTTCAATAAAGATAGAATTCTAGTTTGACAGCTGTTTTTCTTTCAGCGTTTTCAAAAGATTATTCTGTTCTTTTCTGTCTAACGGTTTCTGATGAGAAGGTGCCTATTTAACCATCATTTTTCCTCTACATGCTATGTGTCAGAGTTCAAGATTTGTTCTTTATCTTTGACTTTTAACAATGTGCCATGCTGTGACTTGCTTAGCCTTGGATTTTCTGTGTTCACTGTGGTCTGTTTATATAGCATGTTGCAACTAAACATTTGTTTCATCAAATTTAGGAAGTATTCAGCTATTAAGTCCTCAAATATTTTTTTCTACCCCATTTTCTCTTTTCCTTCTGTTATTCTTGGATGTTTGATCATTCTATCCAATCTAACAAAAGATTGTTTTCTTTTCCAAAATCTTATTTTTCCTATTTCTCATTTTTGGTCATTTCTTTTGCTCTAGCTTTAAGCTCACTTACTCTTTCCTCTACTGTGTCTACTTGACTATTTTTTTCAATGAAGTTTTTTTAACGCAGTTCTAATTTTCAGTTCTATAACTTCTATTTGCTTCTTATTTTACTGTTTTTATCTCTGCTGAGATTCCCCATTTCTGTACAGAAATTCTCAATTACAGAAAACATGTTCTGTCTCACTTCATTGAAGATCGTTTTAATAGCTGCTTTAATATCTCTACCTGTTCACTCCAGCAACCTGTTCGTCTCCAGGTCAGACACAATCCATCATCTTTTATCTTGAGAATGTGTTTCCTTTGGGAGGAAATCTCTGTATGTTGGATAATTTTAAGTGTATTCCAGACATTGTGAATGTTAACAGATCCTGGATATTGTTTTTTGTTTTTTGTTTTTTTGTTTTTTTCTCTGATAGTGTTGTTTTCTTTGTTTTAGTAGGGAGTTTCCTTGGCTGGTCTTGAAGTGCAGACGGTTGCTTGAACAGCAGTTCCATTTCAGTTCAGATCTTTCGTCTTTAGCTGAGCTGATTTGAGTCTGTTACATGCATGCATGTTTCTGGGGTCAGTCAGAGATACTGTGGGACAGACACTGAGGATCCCTCCTCGAACCTCTTTCCGTCCCAGGATTACCCCCACTTACATTCAGTTTCCTGGCTTCACTATGGTTTCTCAGAAAAAGTACCCCTGCCACTGTTGTGTGAGCCACACAGAACATGCTTAGCCCCATGGCTATAAAAACCAGGGAAACGGGAACTTGACTGGATAGATTCACCTTCCTGCAAGCACAGGTGCATTTCCCATCAGTCTGTGCTTCCGTTCACTAACACTATCAGATAGCCTTTTTCTATGACCTGCTTTCACAGTTGTTTTCTGCAAGGGAGGAAAGCGTCCAGCAGTGTCTTGGTCTATCAGATTCATAAGTGGAAGACTCTGCATAAGTTTGTTTGTTTGTTTGTTTGTTTAGAAAGAGAGGGCACACAGGAGGGCATGTGCACAGGAGTTGGGGGGTGGGGAGTGAAGGAAGAGAGTGAGAGAATCCTAACTAGGCTTGATCTCACGACCCTGAGATCATGACCCGAGTGAAAATCAAGAGTCGGGTGCTTAACAAACTAAGACACCCAGGCACCCCTGCATAAGTTTATTTTTTAAATAATTTCATACCCAGGTGAAGAGTCTCTATTCTAAGTATTTAAAAACCACTCTTTGGAAAGCCTGGGTGGCTCAGCGGTTTAGCACCTGCCTTCAGCCCATGGTGTGATCCTGGAGTCCTAGGATCGAGTCCCGCATGGGGCTTCCTGTGAGAAACCTGCTTCTCCCTCTGCCTATGTCTCTGTCTTCTCTCTGTGTCTCTCATGAATAAATAAATTAAAAATCTTCAGAATGGCAGGATGACCTAGGTACTATTTTCATCCCTGTTTTACAGCTGAGGAAATAGAGGCATAGAAAGTTAAGTAACCTTACCAAGATCACAGAGTGAAGGGGCCTGGATATTTCAGGGGAATCCAGAGGGCCGTGACATCCCCTGGGCTAAATTTTAAAAAGACTGTCAATGTTCTCAGTAGAGTGCTGTGGTCAACAGGCAGAGCAAAAGGGAAAAATTAGCTTGTAGAAGTATCCAAGGGCAGGCTCAGAGAGTGTCAGTCACTCTTTCAGGGAGAACAGAATAAAAGGTATATCATAAACCTGTGATCCTAGGACTCCAGGATCATACCATATCATAAACAGGAGGTGCAAACATCACAGAAAAGGTCTCCGGTTGGAGTGGAAAGGCTGCAGAGTGTGGGATCCTCACAACCTGAGGCACTGTGGAAACGTGGCCAACAGTGCATACCAGCATAAAATTCAGAACTAGAAGAAGGAGGAACACCTGGATGGCTCAGTGACTGAGCATCTGCCTTCAGCTCAGGGCATGATCCCAGGGTCCTCGGATCAAGTCCCGCATCAGGATCCCCAAGAGGAGCCTGCTTCTCCGTCTGCCTATGTCTCTGCCTCTGTCTTTGTGTCTCTCATGAATAAATAAATAAATAAATAAATAAATAAATAAATAAAATCTTAAAAAACAAAACTAACAGAAGGCACCGGCCACGTCTCAGTGGACACCATGCAGGATGCCCAGAGAGGTGGCATTCTATGCAAACACCTCTTCTACTATCACCATAAACCCTTCCTACACTCAGATGCCCTCAGAGAAAAAGACAGGAGAGAAGACCCTTGAGAAACAGCCCTGAAGCAAGTTTGAGCTCTGCATTGAGTAAATACTCTCAAGACTTTCCTAAAATTAAAAGTGGCATATTAAAAAAATTAAAAAGAATAAATAAATAAATAAATAAATAAATAAATAAATAAATAAATGTATGTGGCTTATTAGCTAGTAAGCTTAAAGGTTTTTTCCTCCTCATTCACAGCTGATATGGAGGTTTTAAATTAAGGATGAAGTCAGTTACAGAAAAAAAATTGTGATATTTTTGCACAATTGTCTTAGCAATTCTTACATTTGGCCTCTCCTCTCTTACACCAGCAAACAAGACTTCTGCGATGCAATGTGTTAGTTGGTCCTTGGAGAACAGCAAAGTCTCCTGAGAAGACATGGCATCTAAACAGAAGCTCCAGGGCAGGAAGCAGCAAGCCTTGATGGTGGGACAGGGAAGGTGTTTCATAATCTTGCTGTCGATTCTTTCAATCAGTTGAAAGATTTATATGTAAACATGATTGGTTTGTGGAACTTCAAGTATACTATGAGAGCTGGAATTTTCAGAATAAGGGAGAAAACAGAAATGAGGGTTAGAAAGACATAGATCATTTGTGCTCAGTTCTCCATAAATTAAGTGAATTACACATAATGTCTTGTGAAAATGCAACAGGATTATTATGACTAGAAAAGCTGGCTCTAAAGGTAATAATGAAAAATACTAAGCAAGAAAACCAGAACATTTTTGAAAAGTGAGTAATAAGGAATTATTTATTATAATTTATTACAAATCTATCATCTAATAAAACATAATATTGTTCTAGTGCATGGGTAGCTTGATAAAAGGAACAGAATAGAATGTCCAGAATTAGGACTCAAATACATAATTTAGTAAAGGATAAAAATGACAATTTGAGTCAATGGGGGGAATTGGTTACTCAATCTATGGTGTCTGAATGTCTGGAAAAAAATAATAAGAAAGATGGAGACATACCATACACAAAATAAATGGAGAATTCTGATGAATAAAAGTTTTATAATGGAAACTACCATCTTTTTTTAAGATTTTATTATTTATTTATTTGGGTGAGAGAGTGAGTGAGTAACTGACAGAGAGAGAGAGAGAGAGAGAGAGAAAGCACAAGCCAGGGGAGTGCAGAAAGAGAGGGAAAGCAGATTTCCTACTGAGCTGGGAGCCCAAATCAGGGTTCTATCCCAGGACCATAAAATCATGACCTGAGCCAAAGGCAAACACTTAATCAACTGAGCCACCCAGATGCCCCTGAATAAAAGTTTTAAATGTCAAAAATGAAACCATTAACATGCTGGAGGAAGCCATAAAATATTTTTTTGAAAAAATAATCTTGGAATAAAGAGGATCTTTCTCAGTGTTATGCAAAACTCAGAAGCCAACACTTTTTGATAAATTTGGTGACATAAAAATGTTCCTCACAGAGAAAAATGCCATAAGCACAGTCAAGACGATGACAAGCTAGAAAACAAATACTTTTTAAAAAAGTTATTCCACAAAGAACTAATCTCTTTAATACATAAGGAGAATGACCAACAGCATGATAGATAATGGGCAAAATACATTTTCAGACAGTTCACCAAAAAAGTTAATACGAATATGCAAATGTGTTTAACCACTCTTGTAGGATTTTTCTTAAATGCAATTAAAATTACCATGACACATTGATTTTTATTTGTCAGGTGGACCAAAGGCACATGTGGCAGCTCTGTAGGCTCTCACTGGCAGGGAAGCACCTGTCCTTTCAGGGGTTGCGGGACCTGCGCTGATCTGGAAGGCAGATTCTCAACACAGGATTCCCTTTAGGATGAACAGGATGTCCCTGGAGGGACAAGGAATAGCCTGAATCTTCATGGTGGGACCCAGCCACCTGCAGTTTTATGCTCTCTGGGGGATTCCTATTGGCAGGCAAGTGGAGAATAACTGCTGGAAGGAATCAATGGATTTAGGTTGCAGATATACTCACACATGTTACATTATATGCAAAAGAGATTAGTCCTTGAAGTAGTAGCAAGGACAGGCAACATAACATGCCTGTCTTCCGTCAATGAGGTACCAGGTCAGATGACTCAATGCTCTAGATGATGGAAAACCATGCTGAGGGCAATTCTGTGCAAGTTGATTTGGAGCAACTCTAATAATGTACAGTATACCATTAGTGAGAAAAGTAAAGTGTACGAGTGTGGATACAGTATTTCCATTGGTGTGTACATAAAGACTGTGAGCATAGGCTTGTAAATGGCTGGAGACTGAAGATCCTGGGGGTTCTGGAGGGCACTGGAATGGGAACTGCCTCTGAGGAGGGCGGTATGACGGGAAGGGATTGAGAGGAAGATTCCTTTTCACTACATCACCATTTGTTCTGTCTGGATTTTTTGTTGTTGTTCTGTCTGGATTTTTAGCTATGTGCATGTATCAACTACTTTTTAAAGTAGGAGATCTGGGGATCCCTGGGTGGCGCAGTGGTTTAGCGCCTGCCTTTGGCCCAGAGCGTGATCCTGGAGACCCGGGATTGAATCCCACGTCGGGCCCCGGTGCATGGAGCCTGCTTCTCCTTCTGCCTATGTCTCTGCCTCTCTCTCCCTCTCTCTCTCTCTCTCTCTCTCACTGCGTGCCTATCATAAATAAATAAATAAGTAAATAAATAAAATAAAGTAGGGGATCCCTGGGTGGCTCAGTGGTTTGGCTCCTGCCTTCAGCCCAGGGCATGATCCTGGAGTCCCGGGATCGAGTCCAGCATTGGGCTTCCTGCATGGAGTCTGCTTCTCTCTTTGCCTGTGTCTCTGCCTCTGTCTCTCTCTGTGTCTCTCATGAATAAATAAATAAAATCTTTAAAAAAATAAATAAATAAAAAATAAAGTTAAATAATGTTTTTTAAAGCAGATGTGGGTCCAACCTCTCAGGCACATATGGATTATTGTCCTACAGAGGGTTTTAAGCTTTTTAAATTCATTGTCAGTATTTGAAAATCAATAGCTATGCATTAAAACCACACTTTTGATGTTCTTGGAAAAAAAATCAGAATGTCTGGCAGCACTGGTCCCAAAGCCCCATACAGCATCCATGAGCTGAAGGCAGTGGGTGCCAGTGTCCCTTTCAGGCAGGGCAGGAGACTCCAATTGGTCACAGGAACCTTCCAGGGGCTCTTGAAGCAGGAATTTTACTGTATTTATTTCTTACTTGCCTAGGACAGTGTCTAGCACATAGGAAGTACTTGGTAATTTTTATTTTAAAATGGAATCAAATTTCCATATTAATTATAAACTCTAGTTTACTGGTGTGCAAGAAGAGGGAGTGGGTTGCTGCAATGAAATAATTCTTATTTTACCCTGAAATTACAGCTGTTAACATGCAGTGCATGTGTATGGTATTTAAAGAAGGTCTAGTTATTCTTCTCTAGTGACATTGCAATGCCTACCGTATACCAAAAAATACAAAGCTGCATGAAGAGAGGAAATTAATGTTTCCAAATCAACGCTTCTAGGAAGATGGGCCCCTCTTTTACAAAGACTGTGTTTATTTACTGATGTATTCCAGGGAAACTAATTTGTAATCTGGTCAGGATGTGTTTATGAGTTTAATACATTCATTTTTCTCTCACCAAAAAAAAAAAAGAAAAAAAGAAAAAAGAAAATGCCTATCAACAATTCAGAGAATAGAAATTGGCACAGGAGCTAATTACAGCTCACAAAGAAAAAAATCTGCTATTTTGATGAATATGTGTTTTCCTAGCATTTCTGTTATTTCCATTGGTAACTGCAGAAAATAGTCGTAGTGTGAACAATTGTTATGGCTCTCTATGTATTTCTATTCTAAGTTGTGAATAAGGCGGCATTCTTGGCAAATACTTAGGGATCCATCTGGAAAGAGGGAATGACAAAAATTTCAGAAGATAAGCTTTCTTAGTTTCAATGTCCCTCCTGCTTTAAACTGCTTGTTACATTAAAAACATACATGAGGTGCGTTATGAGACTCGAAACCTAAATATACGCTTTCAGTTTTGAATGGACAAAAATCCATAGAATACTTAAATATCTCTCCAAACACCAAAAAGCAGAACAACTGTATTCTCTCAAGTTTGCTGAATACAGGTTAAGATCAATTCAGAAAGTCCAGCCTGCAGCCAGCTGTTTTGTTTGGAGGGTATTAGGGACATTCTTTGGCAGACTGCATTCTGAGATTTTTTTTTTTAAAAAATTCTATTTCAGGGTCTTATGCAGCCCCAGAGCCCACTGTTGCCCCAGCTGTTAGGATGATGGGGCCCAAAGAGTGTGAAAACAGAAGAATTAATATATAAAAGAAAGGTCTATTTTAAAACAGCATTGAAAGTGCCAGTATTTTATAGATTTATAACCATACATTTTCAAATCAATTTTGCAATTTATTCTATAATGAGTTAAAACTCCTATTTGCTACTGGCATGCATTTCAAATTTGAAACACATTTTTCTATTCAATGAAAGTAGTAAATGATGCTGCTTAGAGCCTCAGAGGAACTCCTAAAACTCTTGAGCAATCCTAGAGTTGCCAGAATGCCATATATTTTAAATGAAGCAAACATAGTACAAAGCAGGAACAAGAAAATTTGTGTTTGAAATAGTTAACAATGACCTTAAAGGCAGTTTCTTGAGGTGGAAAGAAATTAACCAGAAGTCGTGAAACAGATTAGCACAAACATTTTGAAGATCTATTTAGCCTATTACAGGGATTTGAAAGTCTTTTTCCTCCCTAATTTTATATGGATCTCCTGTCCCTTGATATAGAGGGATCATTATCCATAGACGTATGTTTATAAGCTTTAGTTAAGGTTGTGGAAAGGAGAGATTTTCCTCAGGCAACCAGGGTAGTATGTATATAAATACGTAAAAGAGGGAAAGCCTTACGTGAAATAACTTGAGTTGATGACAGAACCACAAATGGAGCATAATGGGGGGCTTGAGTCCTTCAGGAGAAGGTCTCCAGTCCACTGACTGGAGAGTAAGCTGCTGTCTGGGGTCTGCCTATTGATTGAAACTGGGACCCAACTGATGGTTCTCCACGGTCTCCCCAAGACTTACCATAGGCAAGGCATGTAGCAAGGGTTTACAAATATTTGTGGAATAGGTGAGTGAACAAATAATGGGCAAATGAATGCTGACCACTGGGGGAGTCTGATGTCTTCACACACACACACACACACACACACACACACACACACACACACACCTCCTTTTCTGAAGAATAGCAGAAGTGGAAGGGAGCAGGGGGAGCAGGGCTGAGCAGGGCACGGAGGGGTAGGAAGGAAGTTCAGGGAAGAGTGGGGTGGCCACCCTGCTCAGGGTGCCCTGGTTCCTCTCCACTAGTCCTTGGAGATATGGATCAGTCTCGGGCTGGGTACATCCTTCAGTCTTGCTTCTCTACCCCTTTAGGCTCTGAGGATAATTCCCAAGATTTACTCTTGCACTTAAAGGTGAGAGAGAAGGCACAGAAGAATCAAGGCAATTTTGCCAAGAGGACTCAACAAAACTTGATATCTGAGCCATTTGGGCCTGCAAGAGAATGATTGAGTCAGTCAGAGTAAATATTTTATTTATTATTTACTTACTTAAAATATGTATTTACTTGAGAGAGAGAGAGAGTAGGGGGAGGGACAGAGGCAGAAGGAAAGAGAGAATCTCAAGCAGACTTCCCACTGAGCACAGAGCCGGTCCCAGCGCTCCATCTCATGACCCTGAGGTCATGACCTGAGCTGAAACCAGGAGTCAGACACTCATCAACTGAGCCACCCAGTCACCTGCATGATGAATACTTTAAAGTATATTCTACTTTAAATTCTAAGTCTAATTTTCCTTACTAATGTTCACATAGTCTTGATAGTAGGCATAAGGTATCATTTTATTTGGTAAGATCTTTACCGTAACCATTTTTCTGTGGAGCAATATAAGATGAAGCATGGTTGGTTAACTGATGTGCTTTTAGCTATTAAGTGACAGAGCCAAGACTGAGACCCAAAGAATGGGATCACAAGGTCATCTCTCCCACCACCTGTTGATAATTAGTATCCCAACATCGATCCAGGTACATGTTTTTATTATAGGCAGAGCATCAAGCTGAGCCTGAATCTCAGCTCCACAGCCTTTATTCTCTCTCAGCTGGGCCTCCTTAAACCAATCCATAAAATTGGCCTTGTCTTAGATCACCCTATTGCCAACAGCTGGGTGTTGACCCTTGCCCTGGTCTCCCATCCCAGTCAACCCCAGGCTGGGGCCTTCTTGCCATGCTTTGGGGAGCTCCCTCCCAGTGACTATTATGGCCTACTCCTGCCCTCTCCTGCCTCTGCCTCCTAGGCTTCTGGCCAGGGACTCATGCCCTGCTTCTACTCTGACCTTCCACTTTCCTCTCAACTTGTCACAGCCCACTGATCTCTGTTCCTAGTATTAATATCATCTATTCAGCATGGATTGAGCACTTATAGGTAGGTACAGGCACACATTAGCCATGAGGACCCAGCAACAAGCAAATCAGAACCTTCATGAGGTTCACAGTCAGCGAGGTACAGCTGATGTTGGACAAGGATGACAAATTTGCTGACTGTCATAAAGTGAGGACCACAGGGGATTATGAGCTGATCTAGACCAGAGAGCAGAGGTCAGTCAAGGCCTCTTGGCAGAACTTTGGATGATACTAGCATTTGCATCCAGAGTGGAATGTGCAGGTCTAAAGCTGGACCACGTGAGGGTCTGGCCTGTCCTCTCCCACTCCTTGTAGTCATAATCAGATGCCACTCATGTCAGAATATGACAGAAATAACACCTCTTAGAAACCCATGCCTTAGGGCAGCCCGGGTGGCTCAGCGGTTTAGCAGCGCCTTCAGCCCAGGGTGTGATCCCAGGGTCCTGGGATCAAGTCCCATGTCAATCTCCCTGCATGGAGCCACTTCTCCCTCTGCCTGTGTCTCTGCCTCTTTCTTTCTCTGTCTCACATGAATAAATAAATTAAATCTTAAAAAAAAAAAACCCATGCCCTCCTATCTGTAGATTATTATTCATTTTTTCTTCTTTAATTCACGCCTTTCCAAGAATGCATGACCTTCATAAAAGATAATTTCCCAGAAGTGGGCACTGTATAGATGAGTCACCCTACATCAAACTGGCACACAGGCTCTATCAGAGCATAAAATAATACATTTAAGAATTATATTGCCGATTGACTCTTAATTCAATTCTGAAAATGTGGCTCACCCATCTGAACATGAGTCAGCATGAGTCCATTCGTGGGCTTTCAAGAGGCACTTAAAGAATTTCTGAGCCTCTCCTTGATCCACTGAGTTCTCTGTGGGAGTAGCCGAGTGAGGACAGTTTAAATTTCCAAGGTGCCTCAGCTCTCTTAGTGACTTTTAAACATCTGGAGAGCTGCACTGGCCAGGTAAAAGTACGGGGTGGGGGGTTCAGGTAGGGTGTTGGGGGGAGCCCCTGCAAACTCCGACATGCTCTGGCCAGGAGACAAAAGAATCACTGTGGGTGAGGCAGGACCAGGGGATGGGGGGAGGAAGAGCAAGGCAGAGAACACACAGACAGAACTTAGCATGACAGTGTAAAACTATGGTTTTGGCTTTCAGCCAAAGACAAGAAAGAGCCTGATTATATTGCATATTTTAGGATCCTTTTTCTATTCCATTGAAAATGAGGAGGCGAAAAGCTTCTCTTTGTCATAAGAAATCAATTTCTTAGCTGCCATTTCTGCTTAGCACAATGTTTTTCTGCTATATCCTTTAAAATGCCATTTGTTAGTGTGATTACAGACTGAATTCCAATCCATGTCTAATTCTTTAAAATCATCTTTTGCTTTTAAAGGGTATAAAAAAGCATATGGATGAGCATATTAATCACAGCTACTATTTCTAGGGTCTGAGTGAAAAAGAAGTATTTATGTTAATGGTGTATGTGGCTGAGCATACAAGTCTAGAAATATTCTCGATTACCAAAATTATCTCTTCTGCTGCAACAAGAATATAACTGAAAGAATAAATTACCATAAAGTACCATAGCACACCCCATGCAGGTTAGCTTTCCGAGGTTAAATTGTTGCTCTTTGAATCGAGGTTAGAGAATATATATTACTAGTCACACCACTTAGGCCATGATTGAATGAGCCAAAATGTTTAGCCACATTCTCTGGCTCTGACTTGGAATTAATTTGGAAAGTCCTAAATGTATCCCATTGGGCTCCCGGGAGAATCAAACCCTATGAAATTATTCCTTGTTCGCTTACAGTAAAATCTCTTGCAATCAGTACCTTAGTCAAAAATTGGCACCAGTTATTCATAGTGTGCCATACATCACATGTACAGGCCACCAAAGCACTGGATGCCAAATATTGTGCAGTTGTAAATCCAACATGTCATGTCAGAATTGGATAGGGAAAGCAATTGCACATCCTTCAGGGGCCTGGGTCCTTGAAGACCATTTTAGAGCCACAGGCAGGGAAGTCTTGGGATGATAAACCAGTGTCATGTATTAAAGTCACACTAAACAGGATAAGGCCAACTGTCTCAGATTTCTAGTCTACTATTTTGCCTTCCACGAGGTAGGACAAACTCTCCACCACATGCATAAATGATGCTCAGACCAGTATACCATTTACAGAGATGAAGAAAGATTCCATTTTTGTGAACTCTGAGTTAAAACCATGAAAACAATTTTTTGTTTGTGATTTTTTTTTTTTAGTCAATTTCAAAAACACTGTGGACAACTAACATTCTTTTCCTTATCTGTCAAAAAGATGGCGAAACTAATACCAAAGCATCCAGGGATGCCAGATTAGGACCAGAGGAGGCTAAAATGATCAGACCGTGGATATGGGTTTCTGCTGCTTCTGCTAAGTTGCAGCCAGAGGAACAAAAATTTCAGCTTCCTGTATGAAGAGAGTGGCCAGCAACATGTAAAGCTGAGGTCTTACCGCGTTACACATTTTTCTTCAATTTATCAGAATACAATGTTAATAAGCTCGGAGACCCTCACACAGTATTCCAAATTGCTAAACAGGGCTTTTGTTACCACTGTGTTTATTGTTCAGAAAAACAATGTTCTAAAGAGAGAAGATGACTGAAAATACTACCAATAAAAAATGTCGCCACACAGCACATTTGTGTACCTGAACAAGGGTAATGATAACAATAATTATTACCCCTTCACCAGAGAAAATCAAGATGCTACTCAGCATTGATGCATCAACAGGCAGGAGCTCTGACACCTTGGCTAACTTGTCATCCTCTGCATCTTCATGGCCGGCATACATCTTCTGGCACCTACTACACACTTTACCTGCATCAATTCATTTAATCCCTATGGCAACTGTGTTTGGGCCCTTCCCAAAGCAGACAAGATGAGATTAGATCTGTAAGAGATCTAAGGGGATGAGAGATTTGAGGGGAATGGGGAAGGAGCTGGGGACATCCTGATGCAGGCTAAGCTGGAAACGATTAAGAGGGAAGGAAGGTTGGGTAGGAAAAGTCTTAGAATACAGCACAGTTTTTAAGGAAGTCTATGGAGGGTCCCTAAGCCAAGGTCATCTATCCAAGGAGACCACATCAACCAAAAACAAGCATGGCTTCCTGTCTGTGCTTCCTTTGGTGATTGGCAGTGGGAAGTGTGGCCTTGGTGAGGACACTGTCATGTATCAGGGCACAGCTCGTGGGGCGGTTAATCAATGACATCTCAGTCAGAGATCTGAGAGGGACAGTTTCATGCACCATCAGTCTGGGTCCAATTGGGAGAGAGGAACCACATTGTGAGTTAAGAAGTTTAACATAATGAATAATTAAATTCTGATAAAGGAGTGACTGTAAGACCCAAAGACACTCAGTTTTACACCCAGGGCTTAAGGAGAGAATCAAAGGAAAGACAGACTTGAAAGGATCCCCTCCCCAAGACTGGGGTTTAGACTTCATTGCAGAAGTAGCTCAGCCCCTCGGATAGCCAGGACATTTTTGCTGGTTTGTCCCAGCTAGAGTTGGGTTGCTGTCCCCAGGCAAGCAAGAAGCAGTCCTCTAGGGACACACAGAGTGCTGGTGATAAGCAAGTCATGGACTTGGCTACAGAGAGAGCACTGGCTCAGAGGGAAATCACGGCACACCTGGCCTGCAGAGGGAGTTAGGGGCAAACGTGGGCAGGCAGCCTCAGGACTCTGGTCAGTACATGGGCAGGTGGCCTCAGAACTCTGGACCCATGTTGAGAGAGCCATGGGATCAGCTGGCCAGATGGAGGTTCTTGGCAAGAGGCTTGGGGCACAGCTCCACTATGTTCTTCACCCTCATGCTGGGACCCCTGTGCAGCAGGGAGCCCTTCCTCCTGCAGTGTCCTTCCAAGGCATGCCCCTGAGAAAATGCACCATCCAGCTCACTGTGAAGGACAGATGTTTAAAGAACTGCTGTCCACTTGGGCAGAGCATCTACAGAAGGTGAGCCTGGATCTGAGAGGGGTGATACATTGATAATGAGAGCAGGTGGTCACCTTGGGAAACCAGGAGGTTAGTTGTCCCTTTCTAGAGAAGAGAAAATGGAGCCTTGGGGAGCTTATATAATTGGCACAAGGTCACATACATAGCAAGAGGAGGAACAGGGGTTCCAACCTAAGTCTGTATGATTCCAGAACACATGTTCTTAACCACCATGCTGTTTTATCATGACTCATCACAGAAGATACTAGAATCCTTCGTAAAGCCCCTGATTATTTATGACAGGAAACTCTTTTCTAATAAGCTCTGGGATTTGTCAGTATACCATCAAAATAAGTTGTGTTTTCCTGCAGCCTTGAGAAGACATTCTTCCCTTACATTCTGTAATCACACGACTCTGCCAAGAACACAGAAACAAATGTTTAACCAGATGTGAAGAAAGTAAGCCCTCCTCATATAAAAGGATCAAAAAATAAGAGAGCAATAGGGACCAGTGACCACGAGGAACTGTTCCGAGGCCCTTGGCTATTCAGACTCAGAGGGAAACAGGAAAGGAATGATGATTCAATATGGCAAAGATTTTCTGGATTGACAAACGCAACAGCTGTTCTCCTTTTCCCCTAGGGTCTGAATCCGAGGAAATGAACTTGCCGATTTCTGCTCACATGAGACGGAACTTCTTAACTGTTACAATGATGAAACACTAGAAGAAAATTCCTTGTGAACTATTAGTGTCTCCATTCCCAGAGATATTAAAAAGGGAAATCAAAACTATATATCATGGGGGCACCTGGGTGACTCAGTGGTTGAGCATCTGCCTTTGGCTCAGGGCATGATCCCTGGGCCCTAGGATTGAGTCCTGCATCAGGCTCCCCAGGGCAAGCCTGCTTCTCCCTCTGCCTATGTCTGCCTCTCTCTGTGTGTCTCTCGTGGATAAATAAATAAAACCTTTTAAAAAGACCAATCTATCTATCATGAACGATTCAGACACTCCTCTAGATAAAAACAGCACTTTCTCAGGGTGCTTCCATGTCCCATATTGCCCATATGCCTCAGTCATCTTTAATTCTTCCTTGCCACTAACAGTAAATGCCTTCCGAGGACATGAGCCAACAAAGGGCATCCCCATTCACCCAACACTGTATGCAAACTGTTTCTCATCTTCACAACACTCTAAGATAAGCTCCATTGTTTCCAGTTTCCAGATTCTGAGGCTCAGAGAGGTCAAGTAGCTAATCAAGAATCACGAAGCAAGTAAACAATAGTCAGAATTCTAACCCAAGGGGATCCCTGGGTGGCTCAGCGGGTTAGCGCCTGCCTTTGGGCCAAGGCGTTATCCTGGAGTCCTGGGATTGAGTCCCACGTCGGGCTCCCTGCATGGAGCCTGCTTCACCCTCTGCCTGTGTCTCTGCCTCTCTCTCTCTCTCGCTCGCTCGCTCTCTCTCATGAATATATAAATTAGAAAATCTTAAAAAAAAAAAAAAAAAAAAAGGAATTCTAACCCAAGACTATCTACACACAAGCCTGGATGACCTCATGGGCAAACCATGCCATTTTAGCCCATCAGCAGGTAACTAAGCAGTAAACACTTGGAGGCTTCCCTCCGCTCCTGAACTCTCCCCAAGTCTGCCAAGTCTGAGTTGTACAACTCATTTAATTCTGCGTACCTGGAAAACTAGCAAATCAGTAAGCCACAGATGGAAAAAGGAAGATAAGTAATAAAGACAGATAAAGAAAATAGGAGCAAAAGTTTCAAGAACATGCATATCTCTATCTCTATCTTCATCTCTATCATATCTCTACTACCCAGGCTTTCATGAAATAGCCAAGAATTGACTCATTGACTCGCCTCACAAACCTCATTTGAAGGGAGAAATACAAGATACAGCCCTAGTCAAGCATGAGCAAACTGTGACACTGCCCAATCCCATTATTTTTGCAAGGGGAAGGGTTAAAAATGCATAAGTTTTGTTTTATTATATGTGTGTACAGAAATTGGACCATCTGAAATACACAACCCCATGTGTTTCTCGAAGGGATTGGTTTACAGTGTTTTGATAACTAAAAATTCTTTATTATTCCCTTGTCATTAATCTTTTGCATCTGAGGCCACAGAACAAGGGAGCAAATCCCTTTCACACAGATGCCTCACTGGGAGAACTCCACCTGTCGTGAGCATTAACTAAGTGTGGTGGCTGGTACCCTTCCCAAGAAGCAGGGCTTGCTACAACCTCCCCAGCCACACCAGCTGGCTGGCTCAAGATCCCTGTTACTCCCTCTACTCAGATGGCTTCAAGCTGGAGGTTACTTATGAGAGCTCTACATGAAATATATTTCCCAAAATGTTCTTTATCTATTTATCTAAATGTTCTTTTTTTTTTATTTTTATTTATTTATGATAGTCACAGAGAGAGAGAGAGAGAGAGAGAGAGAGAGAGGCAGAGACACAGGCATAGGGAGAATCAGGCTCCATGCACCGGGAGCCCGATGTGGGATTCGATCCTGGGTCTCCAGGATCGCGCCCTAGGCCAAAGGCAGGAGCCAAACCGCTGCGCCACCGAGGGATCCCTAAATGTTCTTTATCTAAGATTTTTACAAAATATTCCTAAATGATCAACCAACAAAATATCTCTGTTCTGTACCTGTCTCAATATTAAAACAAATAAATTATATGCTGGGGATTTGGAAACAAAATGAATAAAAGATTTTCCTTGCCGGGTACCTGGGTGGCTCAGTGGTTGAGCATCTGCCTTTGGCTCAGGGCGTGTTCCTGGGGTCCTGGGATCAAGTCCTACATCAGGCTTCTCTCAGGGAGCCTGCTTCTCCCTCTGCCTATGTCTCTCTCAATCTCTCTCTTTCTCTCTCTCTCTTTCTCTCTCTGTGTCTCTCATGAACAAATCAATAAATAATCTTTTAAAAAAAAGGACTTTCCTTGCCTTCAAGGAGTTCACAAAAGTAGTATAGAAAATCGAAATGAAAGTAACCACAATAAAATGTGGGGCTCTGATGAAAGCGTTCAGGGATTTCATGTCAGCAGAGGAAAGGCACCTAGCCCTGGACACCAGAGCACACTCTCCAGTATGGAGGTTTGAGCAGAGCCTTCTCTATCTGTCAGCTTGGGCTGTGTAACCAAATGGCTTAAACAACAGACATTTCCTTTATCACAGTTCTGAAGGCTGGGGATACAATACCAGGGTGCTGGTAAAATCGGTTCCTGGCTTTTACATGGCCACCTTCTCACTGTGTCCTCACACAATAGGGAGAGAAAGAGATCTCCAGTGTCTTTTCTCTTAAGGACATTAATCCTATGAAATCAGGGCCTTCCCCTTATGACCTGATTAATTCCTAAAAGCCCTGTCTCCAAACACAATCACTTGGGGAGTTAGTGGTTCACATATGAGTGGTGGTGGTGGTGGTGGTATCCATAGATACCTTCAGAATGAATGGTAGGAGCTGGCCATGTGGAATGTACTCAGATCAGGGATGGCATCCCAGGAAAATACATCTGTGGGCACTGGTTGAAAGGGTTAGGCAGACACAGCAGGTTAGGGGAATGAGATCTGCCCCCACATGGCTGAGAGTATGGGGAGGGATGGGCAGAGGGAAAGTAATGTTTTTTAAGCAGCGTGTACTTTATCATGTGGGCAGTTAGGATTTTTACAGGACTTTTTAGTAAAGGAGTTGAACAGATTTGCATTATAGGAAAAAAAAAAAAAAACAGTTGGTCCACATCTGAAAAATAAGTAGTAGGACAAGGGGGATTGGAATTTGGGACCCAAGCCACGGACACTGCAGTAATTCCAGGAAAGATAACAAGGGGTTTTGCCAAGATAGTAGCAATTTACGTGCAGAGGAAGAAACAAAAAAATTTTTTTTATAAATTTTTATTTATTTATGATAGTCACACAGAGAGAGAGAGAGAGAGGCAGAGACACAGGCAGAGGGAGAATCAGGCTCCATGCACCGGGAGCCCGACGTGGGATTCGATCCCGGGTCTCCAGGATCGTGCCCTGGGCCAAAGGCAGGCGCCAAACCGCTGCGCCACCCAGGGATCCTAGGAAGAAACAAATTTAAGAGTAATTTAAGAGGCAGAATTGTAGGAATGTTGGCTAGAAAGTAGGGAAGGGAAAAGGTAGAGTCCTAGATTTCTGGAATGGGTGCCTGAGCAATATTGAGGTCTCTGTATTATCATTATGGTTGAGTTGGAATGATATGCTTTGGTTTGTACTGTCACTGTTGTTATTCTATTTGCAGACCACCCTGGGACATCCCCATCTCACATAACACAATGGTGGGACTAGCACATGGATCAAAGGGTAAAGATACAAACGGTAATCAGAATAACAATTACACTTTAATAATAATGGTAGGAGGGATCCCTGGGTGGCGCAGCGGTTTGGCGCCTGCCTTTGGCCCAGGGGGCGATCCTGGAGACCTGGGATCGAATCCTACATCGGGCTCCCGGTGCATGGAGCCTGCTTCTCCCTCTGCCTGTGTCTCTGCCTCTCTCTCTCTCTGTGAGACTATCATAAATAAATAAAAATTAAAAAAAAAATAATGGTAGGAAATTTGACAAAATAAACAACAGTATTACAACTTAAAGAACAAATTTGATGAAATAAACAATATTACAATGTAAAGACCATATGTGCAAATATTTTGGGGATTACACTAAAATATTGATAATTAGAGAAGTTTATACTTATTAAATTATCCCAATATATCAAAATTAGTGTCATTTCACATGTAATCGAAATAAATATTATTAACCAAATATTTTATATGTTTGTTCTACTTTGTCATTGAAGTCTACTTGCTATTTTATACTTATAGCACAACTTCATCCTGTGAGTTACATTTCTGGTGCTCCGTAGTCACCTGTTGCTAATGTGTTGCGTATCGGACAGCACAGTCCAGACCGAGAAAAGTTCTTGAGACAACATTAAATATCAGACACTAGTACTTATTAATCAGAAGATTCAAATGCAGGTAGTAGTTTATTATAAAAATGTGACACGCTAAATGCTGTTTTAAAAAACATATAATTATTTTAAAGTCAAGCTTCCTAAAGCTATATAATAAGCCAAACTTTAATGCTCCTGTTTTGTAAGTAAATTTTCAGACACATTGCTTGCAAAGCCATCTGAGGACATGCAGTCTGTGATTGCCCAGGATATTTGATTAGACTGTTTACCTTGTTGCAGAGATAAATGAGGTAACCTCTGCCTCCACAGATGAGCCAAAGGACTTTGGGGGATTAAAAAAAAAGTCTACTTTTATTACATGCATCACTTACTATTGAACATGGGAAATTTGTAAAGCTCCATGAATAACTGATGCAATTAGGCAGTAGATGTATATTAGTTTGGTTTACCAATATTTATTTGTCACAATTATAGTAATCTGGCTCAAAACAAATTTGACAGTAATTCTGGGATTGTTCCTACAAACAGAAGGTCTTTTTTTTCAACAGAAATGATTTTAGGTAGGAGAGAACTTTGATTTGTGTTCTCTCCCTGATAAAACAATTCAAGAAAAAGTTTAAAATTTTGTACTGGCATAAAGGAAGCAAAACAAGTTGGAATTTCCCAGTCTTTTTTCTGAACATTTGCCGCTGCCCATGAGTCTGTATGTATATTATAACCTGTATGACCTGTAGAGAGAAGGCAGCTTCTGTTTCCACACGAAGCAGAGAACCAGATGCCCTGCTGGATATTCTACCTTGGGAGGCCTTGCCTTTCACCAAGGCCTTTCAATGCCATCCCTGAGTACAGGCCAATACAGCCACCATCTGGTTTTTCCTAGCACTGATATTTTGATCCAACCCATCCATGAACTAGGCTTAGGCTTTTCCTTTCTCCATCATAAGGTATGCCTTATAAGGCAGCAGATGTAAGCTGAGGAAGAGGTGATGGTGTAGCAGTGGTTGATGATGTGGGGTCTGGGCTACTTGTTTATTCAGCTTCTGGGAACACTGCCAATTGCTCTCCAAGGTCAAGTACTGTCTCAACCAGGGTCCAGTGGCATGCTTGGAGCTATTTATAGAAAGGCCCATGATTCTTCTGTAATGCATTCCTCTAAAATTCAAGGCATCTGTGTTCTCTCATTGAGGATTGCCATAATGCCACATAGCATCTTTTTCTACCTCTGACAACTTCATTATGGTAGGCCAAGTTGACTCAATCATGTGGCCCAAGTGGCAGAGCTGTGTGTCCTATGGTCTGGATGTGCTCCTAAGCCGTTTGCTGTTCTGGCTCCACTCAGAGTGGGAAGCCCCTGTGGCCTCCGTGTGTGAGTTGGAACAGTTTTCCCAGGTGTGGTGTATGCTGTCTCTAGAACCTCTGAAGAATCCTATTAGACACTGTGCATAATCAAATGTCCGGGTTATGTACGAATGACCTCTGGGCTCTGTCTTCTGTTTCATTGATCTATTGGTTTATCCTTGATCCAGTTCCACACAATCTTAACTACTGTGGCTTTTCATTAATTCTGATTTTAATAGGATAAGTCCTTCTACTTTGTTCTTCTTTAGATATGACACTATTCTTGGCCTTGTACATTTCTACGTAAAGTTTAGAACCAGTTTATCAAGTTACAACACGTAACTTGATACGTGCCCACACACATACAATTGTTATTGTGATTGGAATTGCTTTGACTCATAAATCCATTTGGTAATAATTGATATCTTTAAATACTGAGTCTTACACATAAGTAGAATACTTGAAAATTTAGGTATTCTTTCCTTTTTCTCAGTAATATAATTTTACATAAAATGTACATATTTTTCTGGTTTGACTCTGAAGTTTTTGATATTTTATATTGCTGCAAACTGAATCTTTTTAATATTTATTTTATAACTCTTTGTTGTCATTATGCAGGAATGCAATTACTTTTTGAATATTGAACTTATATCCAGAAATTTATTAATCTGTTAATTCCAATGATTTATCTCTAGATTCATTTTAACTTTCATGAATATAATCATATAATCTGTGAATAAATAGTAGTTATTTCTTCCTTTCTGGTCATTATACTTTTATTTCATTAATTAAGTTAGTTAGTTAGTTGCTTTACTGCACTGGTTAGAACCTCTGATGCAATGTTTTTAAAGTAGTCAGAATAAATACTTTGTGTTTCATCATGATCTTAGAGTGAAAGCTTTTAACACATCACTATTATGTATGCTACTTGTACTTTTTAAAATTATTTTTTGGTAGATATGAATTAAGCAAGCTGCCTTCTTTTCCTAATTTGCCAAGAGATTTTGTCATGAGTGAATGTTAAATATTAACAATTTTTTCTGCATCTACTAATATATGATTTTTCTCTTTTTTTAATATAATGACTTACATTATTTTTAAATGTGAAAATAACCTTTCTTTTTTAAAAAAATAAACCCAGCTTGATTTAGATGTATTTTTGTTTTTTGCAGATTGTTGGATTCTATTTTGATTAATATTTTATATCTTTCCTCATCAGTAATATTTCAACTTTTTTATTTTAGTGTTGTCCATTTTTAGTATCTGAGTTAGGCTGGCTGGCCTAACACAAAATGTTAGGAAGGGCTTTTTTTTTTCTATTTTTTTCAAATAAATTTGAAGATTGACATTATGTATCCTTTTAATAATTGATAGAATTCACCAGCAGTGCCCTGGGTGTAGAGTTGCATTTCTGAGACTGTTTTTAATTACAGACTGAATTGTTTTATTAAAAGTCACAGTATTTATATTTTCAGTTTCCTTTTGTATTGATTTTAGTACATTGCATGGTTCTAATAATTTATTAACATTAATTTGCTCATAATGTTTTCTTAACTATTTAAAGAGTACAGAATCTATAATGATGCTCTTTTTTTCATTCTGATATTAGTTTTTACATTTTACCTTTTCCTTGATTGGTAGAGGTATTTGTAATAAATTTAACTAAAGATGTACAAGTCCTTTGAGTAAATACTACAAATCATTGCAGGGATAAATTTTACAACACTTTTAATAATGGAGAAAAAGAGAGAGTTATACCATGTCCATAGATTGGAAGAATGAATAATGTAAAGATGCTAGTTCTCAAATTGATCTCTAGATTCAATGAAATTCAAATCCAAACTCCAGTAAACTTAAAAAAAAAAACTGACAAGTAGATACTGAAAATTATGTGGAAATTAGAGATTCAGAATAGCCACAACAATCTTGCAAATGAAGAACAAAATTGGAGGGCTCTTACATACTGATGTCAAGAGTTACTATAAAGCCAGAATAATTATGATAATGCTCCATTGCCATGAGTATAAGCAAACTGATGAATGGAGCAGAACTGACTTTAGAAAAAAACCCACATAAATATGGTCAAATGCTTTTCAACAAAGACACCAATGAAATTCAGTGGAGAAACAAAAATATTTTGAAAAATGACACTGAAGAACCATGAGCCATGTGGGTACATGACCCATTTCTCACGCTACACAGAAAAATGAACTTAACATAGGTTGTACATGCAAGCGTAAGAGGTAAAGAAAGATCTTCGATAGAAATATAACAGAATACCTTGAAAACTTAAAATAAGCAAAGATTTTATTTCTCAGATTGCTTTCAAAAAGTAATATTTTTTTTAAAATGATCAATGCTACTTCAAATAATTTAAAAACTTTGCTCCTCAAAAGACGCCAGTAACATAATGACAAAATGAAAAGGCTGTTTACAGACTGGGAGAAAATTTAGATGATAGATTGTTAGGTAGATAGATAGATGATACACACTGTCAATTCTCATTATTTGCAATAATTAAGTTCTATAAAGTCATGAAATTAGCAAATACTAAACTATTGTGCCTAGAGGAAATACAAGGTTAGGTCCCTATGAGCCTTTGGTCACAATAATTTCAACACCTGACTAATACATAACCTTGTTTCAGGTGTATTTTTCTTTTTTTTTTTTAAGATTTTATTTGTTTATTCATGAAAGACACACACAGAGAGAGAGGAAGAGACACAGGCAGAGGGAGAAGCAGGCTCCATACAGGGAGCTGGATGCAGGACTCAATCCCTGGACCTCAAGATCATGCCCTGAGCCAAAGGCAGATGCTCAACCACTGAGCCACCCAGGCATCCCTCATGCAAATATTCTTCTTTACAAATGTTATTTAATATATATTGTTGATTCACTATAATTCATGCCTCAATGAGGCCTATCTAACCTACCTATTTTCTCCATAAAGTACATCACAGCATTCTTGCACTTCAGAACACCAGACAGCACTTCAACACTTCACTTAGAGTAATTTTAAACAACAAAATCATCAGCAAATGAGATAACAAAAATACAAAACTTGGCACTCAATAGGCTTTAGAAAGACATTTGTAGAATGAGCCAAAGCAAAAAAGCAGAGCATCACTTTGACCTCATCTGGGAACATGGGTATCAGGTGACTCAAAATTTTCACACTTCTGCTCACATTTGTAAGAGACTACAAAAGTGCCCTGAGTATGGATTCTGAGGTTAAAAATGTATTTTACTGAATTATGGAATCCATGAATAGTAAGAATATTTGTGTGTATGTGTGTGAGTATAAAACAAAGAACATGTCTCCAGAATATATATAGAATTTTTAGAGATTAGTAATAAAATGAAAAAAGCTCAGTAAAATGGGCAAAAAGAAGAGAATTCAGAAAAGGATAGAAATGCACAATAAACACATACAAAGTCACACAACTTTATTGGTCATAAAAGAAATGTAAATTTTAACTAAAGGAAAATAATACACATACGCATCAGATTGGCTAAAACTAGAAAGTTTTACAAAACCAGATGTTGAAAAAGAAGCATAGGAACAGGAACTCTAAAACACTGCTGGCATTATGTAAATAATATTTGGAAAACATTTTAGGTGGCTTCTTATATACTTAAACATACTCCTATTTTATGATTCAGCAACTCTATTCCTAGTTTTTGCTTCCCTAAAAATGAAAACACACATTTACAAAAAAGATTTACTCAAGAACTTCAATGGAACTTAATATTAATTAAATACTGTAAACAACCCAAATAGCAAGGGAATGGTTAAACATATTGTATTATATTTATACAATGGAGTACTACTCAGCAATAAAAAGAAATAGCCTTCCAATATTCACAACAACATGAGTGAATTTATGTTAAGGAAAAGAAGCCAGGCAAAAAAAAAAAAAAAAAAAGAGTTCATATATTATTATTCCCTTTATATACATTTTAAATAAAGAAAAAATAATCTAGAAGGATAGAAATCAATATCATGGTTGTCTCTGGAGAGGAGAATAATTGATTAGATTTTCTAGGATGGGACATACTACATATCTTCACTAAAGTATTAGTCTAGCTAATGTGTACCTTTGCCAAAACTTATATAAATTATATAAATTATATATATAAATATATAAATAATATCAGTGCATCTAATTATACGCAATCATATCTCAATTACCAAAAAAAAAAAAAGTTAGAAGGAGGAGAATCTGAAGAGAGAGAGGGAAACAAAGAAAGGGAAGGGGGAACATTCTTTGAAAGAAGCATAATGAAAATAGAAAAAAAAGTGTGGGTGGATATGGCTAACTTCTCTCCATCTTCTCTAATACTGTGACTTAAAAAGGTAAACACACCAAAGGAAAGAATTTAGATGAAATGTTAAGAAAATTTGACTTAGAGTTCATGGATTTCCCCATCCGTGGAGGTATTGTCATCTAGGGATTCAGTGGGTTTGTGAGCACTTTGAATTTATGTGAAATCTTGTGTGTCATTTTCTGTGTAGATATTTATCAGAAGACACGGCTAACATCAGGTTTTTTCAAAGAGCCATGGATCTCAAAATATGAAGCATCATTTTCTTAAAGGAATTTGCAACCATCAGGCTAGATTACCTGGTGGGCATGTGAAATGTCTTACCTGACATATCCCTACAAATAGTTATGTATTTGACAGCATTTGCAAATCAGTGTCAAAATCCTTGAGGATAATGTTAATGTTGTGGTTATGAAGAAAATGCCCTTATTCTTAATAGGCATATAGTCAAGTACTATAGTTTCACAGTGTCTTCAATTCTCTTTCAAATGGTTCAACCAAAAGGGAAAAAAAGTGTATATATAGATAGCAACCACAATAAAGCAAATGTGGCAAAATATTAATAATCAGTAAGCCTTGGTAAGAAATATATGGATCATCATTGTACTGTTCTTACAACTTGCCTATGGCTTTGAAGTTTTTCAAAATTAAATGTTGAGAATAAAGAATGAGACACATACTCAAAATTTTTTTGATCAGCCAGGCAGAAAAATCAAGTTTCGCCTACAGTTGCAAAAATTCAGGCCAGCCTCAGATTTCTCTATGATATTCACCACTAAAGGATGTTAAAGGAGTGCTAACAAAATTCTTAGGGAGAAAAAATTTTAAGCCAAGATTTTTAAACCCAGCCAAACATTTGATTAAATATAAAGGCAACAGGGAACACACTTCCCAAGAACCCTTCTTAGAAACAGAGTACATGAGATATCTCATTGTGGTTTTGCTTTGCTTTTCTCTGATAATTAGTGATGTACTTTTCATGTGTCTGTTTGTGGTGATGATATCACAGATGTGTGCATCTTTCCAAACTCATCAAAACGTATATATTAAATTTGTGCAATTCTTTGTATATTGAGTACACCTGAATAAAGTTGAAAAAATACTGGAAGATAGATTTCATTCAACTAAGAGTTGAAAGGAGAAATTATGGCAAAGGGAGTGGGTGTGCATGACTGTAATATAACTTAACTATTATCTGAACACTAAAATAGACAGGAAGATTATAGTTACACAATAAAATGTAAATATTAAAAGTCTGATGGTAAAGAAACAGAAATTAAAGTGTTTGGGAAGACAATGGAGAAGGAAAATTGAACACAGTTCAAGCACACTGATTTTCTCATCTTTGATACATGGGGTTCAAGAAAGATAAATAAAAATAAGCTAAAAGCAACATTAGCATATTTCAGAACACAAAAATAACTATTAACAATGATATCAGCTAAAAATCAGTAGCAGAGAAGACAGAGATTAGTTGAAATATACTAATTTCATCATTGTCCATAGAAGAGAATCGCTACATTAGCACATTTTAAAAATCAGATAATCCAAGTAGACACAGAAAAAGCACTTGAAGAATTTCACAATGATTCATAATTAAAACAGCTAATGAACTAAAAATAGAAAGGACCTTCTTAACCTGATAAAACACATCTATAAAAATATATTAGAATAATCATCTTGAACCAGAAAGTATTATAAGTAGTCTCTTAAAATCAGCAACACAACAGAGACGTCCACTAACATCATTCCTAGTCACCTAGTAGTAGAGGTTCCAGTAGCCCAAAAGCCAAGAAAAAAAATTTTCGGACATAAGGATTGAAAGAGGGGATTGGCTTCTCCCTCTGCCTATGCCTCTGCCTTTCTCTGTGTGCATCTCTCATGAGTAAATTTTAAAAAATCAGCAACAATTAGAAAGTATGATTTGAAAAGATACTATTTGTTATAGCAGCAATATTTATAAAGTATCTAGAAATAAATATTTCTTTTTTTAAAGATTTTATTTATTTGGAATGCCTGGGTGGCTCAGTAGTTGAACCACCCAGGTGCCCCCCACCAGGAATTAATCTGACAAAAGATGTTCTAGACTCACTCAGAAAATGTCAAAGCTTTACTGAAGGAAATTAAAGAATACTTAACAAATGAAGGGATGTTCTTATCTGTAGATAAGAATATTTAATATTGTAAAGATATCCATCGTTCCCCAAATGATTCATGGACACAACGCAATTCTAATAAAAATTCCAACACATGCATCTTGAAACATGACAATTTGCTTCTAAAAGTGACATCGAAGAGCAAAGAACCAGAGATAAGAAAATGTTAAAGAATGACTGGCACAGTGGGGTAGAATAGGGACTGTCCTACCAGATGTAGAGTTCTCATACAGCTGTAGTAACTATGAGATTACAATATTGGTGGTAGGATAAAAAACACAGAAGGAGCAGAACAGAAAGTCCCCAAAAGTGACACACAAGAGCCAAATTTAAATGTTATTTAAACCGAAAAAAGATGGAATCCACAACAAAGACCTGATGATGATTAGGACTCCCTATGTGCTAGATAACATAGCTTTAATATTAATAAAACTGAAAGAGAGCATGAAAAACAGGCAAAAACACAGTGGGAATTATTCAATTCCACTAATTTCATTTTTATCAGATATGTAAATCAAAGACGTTTAAGACTTAACATAATCCTGTAGATCATACATGTGTATGTTAAATGAAAGGAATTATAATTTCAGCATATATTATATACTGAAAAGAACTATTTTATATATTGAAAAGAGAATTCTCACTCATTTTAAGTACACATGATAATACAATAAAATCAAAGACAATTACAAAACCAGAAAACTAAACTCTACAACCCGGAAAGGATCATTTTCTGTGAAAAGATAATTTACTAAAATTGATCTCAGAATACAGCAAAAATACAAGCTCAATATTTTTCATCGAAGAATAAAGGAAATTGTCAAAGGATTCCTCCCCATCGAAAAGCATCAGTTCCAGATGTGTTCACAGGGGAATTCTACAAACCATGTAGGTAATTCCAATGTGAGTTTAAACTGTTCCTGCATATAAAGAACAGCTACAAAGGGGACTTTCCCAATTATTATACGGAAAATATTTTGCTTAAATCTCAATACCCAAACTCATAAGAGACAGTACTGGAAAAGAAATCTAGAGATCAATCTCACTTAAAATATTTATGAATGGGGCACCTGCGTGGCTTAGTCAGTGAAGTGTCCGCCCTTGGCCTAGGTCATGATCCCAGGCTCAGGGAATGGAGCCCCACACTGAGCTCCACTTTGGGATCCCTGTTGAGCAGAGAGTCTGCTTCTCTCTCTCCGTCTGTCCCTCATGCCCTGCCTACCCCAAGGCTTGTGCTCTCTTGCATAGTCTCTCTTACAGATAAATAAATAAAATCTTTAAAAATACATGTTTATGAAAAATACTAATAAAATATGTGTTACCAAAAGAATCCATGAATACTATAAAGTAATATTGTGTCTGATTAAGCAGGGTTTATCCTAGTAATACAAAGTTGGTTTAATATTAGGAATCACCTCAATAGTTGCTGCCTGTGAAAACATTTTCTAAAAATTAGCATCCATTTTGAATATTTTTTAAATCTTAAAGTAAGTGTATATTTACTTAAAATGAATAAATGACTTTTTTTGACACACACACATCACAAAAGACTTAGTGGAGAATAGTAGAAACATTTCTATTACACTATTATTTAACAGGGCTAGTAGACACTAGCTAAAGCAATCAAAAAGAAAACAAATAAGATATATAAAACTGGAAAAGAATGAATAAAATTGTCATGATTTGTAGATAATTTGGTTGTGAAACTGAAAAATACTTGAGAATAATTTTTAAATAATTATAAAAACAAAGTTTAGTAAGGTGTCAGGGTACAAAACTAGTACCCTGGAAATTGGTACAACCTCTGTACATAGAAATTTGGCAATAGCTACTGAAATTTCAAATGTTGATGACCTTGGATCTAGAAATTTTACCTGTGGAAATTTGTCCCTCACATACATAGGGCATGTATAAGATTATCAAATGACCCATCATTTATGATAGCAAAAGTTTGAAAATAACAAACATTCGATAATATGGGCTATTGAAACAATCTTTGCATGGCTATAAAACACACTACTTTAACTGCTCAAAAGAGTGAAATAGCTTTATTTATATATTTTCATAATGCAACAATCCTCAAGATACGTTGTTAAGTGAAAAAGCAAATACAAACCATTCGTGTAAAGTTAAAAGAATACACTTGTACATGCTTGTATAAGCACTGATTATCTCTGAGTGATATGAAAGAAGTTGATAATCATGAATGTATCTAGAGAGGGGTCCTGGTGGCTGGCCTTATGAGAGAGACTTTCTACGGTATGAATTTTTAATGTCTGTCCTATGAACATGTTGATAAATGTGTTGGTGAAATAAAGGACCGCTTATCTCAGTGGTAATAACCACAGTTGTTATGGTAACTACTCTTGGTTCATCTAACTGGAAAGCAGCAGAAAAAAAAATCACTTAAACTGTGGGAGATAAAATTAAACTTCCCATGGGACTAATTTTATGCAAATTTATACTAAGTTTTATTTTTTTGAATATACTTTTTGAATTCTCTCACCAAACAAAAATATATTAAGAAAATATAAATCTTATCCAGAATAAATGTTAATGTGATGTTACTAAATAGTTAATTTAATAAGAAGGATTTTTTTTAAGGAACTATTCAATATCCAATAAAATTAAGTACTGCTAGTAGGTACTTACCCGTGGCCTAAAGGCTTTATTTCCCAATCATACAGAAAAGTAGCATATCGCTCCAAGTAAAAACACAATCCTGAAGAGATCACACAAACGAAGACTTCGGGCTTTGATACAGTCAAGTAAATATTCCCAGGTGTCTTATTAATCAATTTGAAATGGACAATCTATTTGTCTCTATGGCCAAATAAACCTAATGAAACTGTTGTATTACAACAGACTTTTACTGAGATTTCACATCGTACCATCTTATGCCCAGTTTATGAAACTTGTAGTGACTTATGCTAGGTAAACACTGTCTCCAAAACTTGGAGCCTCAGAGATAGAAAAGTGGGACAGAAAAAAAAAAGTTAACTTTTTTTGTCTTCATGAGCAAGAAATGGATCACAAATAATAATGTTCAGTTACAAAACTCAAGCTTTGTGTAAACTACTTCTTCCTCTGAGTCATTCCTCATTGGTGGTCTACTAATAACACATCATTCACAGCTAGACGTTGGTGTTTTTCCTTTGAACATAAACAACTTCACAGAACATTGACATCAGAGAAGGTCATTCTGTGACCATGATAAAGTAGTAAAAAAAAATACTTCATAATTTTATCTCAGAACAGATAAAAACAAGGCCATTATGCAAACCACAAAACTACCACCCTCTCCTAATATAAGTGAATGCCACTTCTTTCCTATTTAGAGCTTTGATCTTACTCTAGTCATCCTGCTCTGTTGATGTTTTATTAAGAAAATCAATCAGCATTGTCTCTGCTTCTGGACAGCTTCCAATCCAGGGCAAATATCCAGTTACTTAGACCTTCCCCAAATTACCAAACACTTTGCTGAAATGTCTACCATTCTCCATAGTGTGTGGTCTCCCTCACTGCAATGAGCAACAAACCCACCTTGCTCAACTACAATATATTCTTGGTGGCCTCTGGCTGGAGAAGCAAAAGAGTTGCCTATACCCAATGACTCACATTCTTCTTCAATTCTCTCTTAAGCACACACCAATCAGACTTTCAATCATACCAAGCCACTGAAATTGCTCTGCAGTGTCACCAGTGACTTCTAGGAGATTGATTCCAATGGTCAATCCCCAGTGCTCTTGTTACTTGACAAACAGTAGCATTTGCTGTAGAGTACTGGTCATGTTCACTTGGCATCTACTACACTTGATTTTCCTCCTCCTTGGCCTGCCATTCTTCATTGCCTCCTTTCCAGATCCTGCCTCAACTCCTTAATTCCTAAGCATGGTATACCCAAGGGCTTAGGTCTCTGACTTCTATCTGTACTTACTCCCTTCACAACCTCCAGTCCCATACTTGTAAACATTTATGCTGATGACTTGTGTGTGTATGTTCCTTCACTCCATCCTGAAATATGTATATCTTGATATAAAGAAGCCTGACTAAACTCTAATAAATATGTATTCATTGCATATTCATTCCATTCAACTCCATTTACTCTGATCTCCACATAATGGCTGTCTGTATTCAGCATTTAAAAACATATGGCAGATATCTCAAACCCTGCAGTGGCTTACATCTCACTAGTACTAAAAGCCAGTCTATACAAAAATCTACATGATCCACTCCCCTCACACACATACACAAACCTACCTCTAAAACACTGTTCAAGTTCTTCAAGGCAGAATTCAATTATTCAAATGCATTCAAAAGACTGGAACTCAAACACAAAGTTTTAGGACAAAAAAAATTGAATTCAAATCAATGAGCATGATGTGGGATTTTTTTATGTAGATTTTTTATGTTTTTAGATGTTTTTATAACAGACTAAGATGAATGAATGACTGCCGGATATACTGGTAACCTTGAAATGTGTCAGAGCTCTTGGGATAGTGGGTCCTTCCCACCCCAGATATTTGATGAATCATCTTCTCCCAGGATCCTGAGAGCCTCCCACAACCCACTCAGTCCCCCTCTTCTTCTTTTTAGCTACTCAGGGGTCATTCCATACACCTCTGCCACACCTTCCCAGAAACAGATCAGCAAACCCTATTAATGTCTAACCGCTGCTTTGCACCAAGACTTAATCTAGCAAACTTGAAATAGAATATGCCAAGCACAGCATTATCTTTATTCAATAAAAAATATGTTAGTTAAAGCAGTAAGAATAATAAAGGATCACAAAATGTTAGATTTACATTAGCTCTTAGATATGATCTAGCCCAGGGGTTTTGTCTGTAAAGGGCCAGATAATAAATATTTTAGGCTTTGTGGGTCATGCAGCCTCTGCTGTACTGACTCAGCACTGCTAGTGTAGAGCAAAAGCAGTCACAGAAAACATGTAAACAAACGGCTGTGGCTGTGTTCCAATAAAACTTTATTTACACAACTATGCCTCAGGCTGAATTTGGCCTGTGAGATATACTTTGTGGACTCCTGATTTAAACCTACTCAGTCATTTCATAAATGTAAACAAAGTAATTTGACACAAAGAATAAGGGTGACCCCATACTCCTATTGACCAGGATAATCTCAATATGTGCCTGTTTTCTCGATATAATTATTAATTACCCCTTATTAACTTTCTTAAAAGCATCCTAGTTTGGATAACAAATTATACCGTCACCTTTTATAATGCCATGTCCTTCAACTTATGTAAATCCCCATATTTCTGATGTATTAACAATACCCAAAAATAATTTAAAGCTGAGTAAACATGTAGCACAGATAACAGTAATGTTTAAAAACTACCAAAGTTAGTTGAAGAGGTCTATAAAATTGTTCAAAGTTTTAATAGACTGATGGTAAGCTATTTTCTAAAAATCAATAAGTAATGTTGGATAATGGAATAAAAGATTCAATATTTGTTATATGTTATTTAAAGATAATGTGATTATAACTATTCAAGAAAAACATTAGTTTTCTTGGAAATGTACAAACTATCTTTCAAAACACTAATAGCATTAAATATTTAGAAAATTATAGGCCCAACATTTGCCAAGTTATCTTAAGTTACAACTTCAAATTCTACCCTTTGACATATTCTATGAGTTTACTTCTTCCAGTTGGACACTCTTCCTTGATGTTCTAACATGGCCTTAGGGTCAGGCATGGCCATGGTTGAAGCACTTTCTAGCTCTGAATGCTACAGCAAAGCAATCAGCTCTGAGGATTAAAGAGAAGAGATTTCATGAGTTTGCATTTCTTTCCTGTGCCTCTGAGTCTTCCATCAGCTTGATTCTGACTTTTAGATTGGGTCCAGAGTCTCAAAAACTCAACATAAGATGTGGTTAAACCACAATTATAGACTGAATGTTTGTATCTCCCCACCCCAAATTCATATGTTGAATCCTTAGCCTCAAATGTGATCATATGTGAAAATGGGGCCTTTGGGTAGTACTTTGTTCTAGATAAGGTCATGAAGGTGGGTCCTCATGATGGGATTAGAGCCTTTATAAGGAAATGCCAGTGAACTCTTTCTCTGCCCACTCCCTCTCTTTCTCCTTACCATATGAAGATACAGCAAAAAGAAGCCATCTACAAGCCAGAAGGAGGATTCTCACCAGAAACAGAATCTGCTGTCACCTTGATCCTGGACTTCCTAGCCTCCCAAACTGTAGGAATTAAATGTCTTTCAAGTCCCAAGTCTACAGTATTGTTATAGCAGCCTAAGCTAAAACATCCAGTTTCCCACAACAGCATCTGTGAATGAGCTTACCACAATCCATTCTCCAGCAGAAATAGAATGGGATCTGGTCCTTACTAATACAGCATGAGGTTTGATCTGGGACATTCAGTGATAACATGCCCATAGGCATTTTTTAATGTCTTAGAGGAATTATAGTTTTAAATAGTTTTGAAAATCATGCTATTAGATTTATGTTTTTTAGAAGAAGTTGCATTTTAGAAAGTAATTTTACTCCTGGATAAAATATTTTATTTTCATTACAGAGTTATATGGATTAAGCTTGGGGTATCATTCCAGATAAAATGATAAAAGTTTATTTCACAGTTTAAGATATTGTCAACATTTTTAGCCTATCCTACTAAACTTGGGCCTGAGGCTTGCACATCATTCAGTTGTCATCTGCCCATAATAAAATCTTATCTTTTGAGACATCTGTGTAAGTGGCTAAAATGCTGAAAGACATGTAGTTATTCATTGCTATTGTTTTCAAGTTTAAATAGGAAAGTAGGAGAAAAATAGCCTCCTTTAAGATCATCAGGTAGGGGCAGATTGTGTACCGTGTAATTTATAAATCAGGCTGTTTTTTCACATTTTCCATAAACCACTCACTTAAATTTTGATGCTAACCTACTTGAGAGCAAGGATCATATTTTGGATTAAAAGTTTGTCAGTAGGGGCATGTGGGTGGCTCAGTTGGTTAAGCATCCGGTTCTTGGTTTTGGCTCATGTCATGATCTTGCTTTGTGAGATCGAGCCCCATGTGGGGCTTTGTGCTCAGTGTGTAGTCTGCTTCAGATTCTTTCTCTCTCTCCCTCTGCCCTTCCCCTTTCGTGTGCTCTCTCTCTCTCTCTCAAATAAATAAATAAAATCTTTTTAAAAAATTAAAATAATAAGTAAAAATTTGTCAGTAACTCTCTAGTTATGCCAAGAATCCTAGTTGGAAAAAAAAAAAAAAAAAAGAATCCTGGTTGACCATGACAACTCTTGGAAATTCTTAACTACCAAAGGCTTTATCTAAATTATATATCAGTGAATTTTTTGGAGTGTATTAAAAGGTCAATGCACACTTCTCAGCTCCTTCAGGAATTTTGATACCTAACAATATGCCACAGCCTAATTGTGGGGGAATTGACTTTAGGCACTGGACTGTTCTAGACCATGTTCATGTGGGTTAAGGGGAAGAAAAACAAGAAAGGGCTAACAGGCCTATCAAATACAACCTTCACTTTCTAACTCTAGAATGAAATAGGGCCAGCATCCTCTGGTTTACATCATCCACAACCTGGAAGCAGTATGGAAATTACCTAAGGTTCAAAGGGAGTAAAAGCAATCCTTTGTTTCTTCTCACTACATTTCTACTCTTGTATTTTGTTTTTTTTTTTGTTTGTTTTTGTTTTTGTTTTTTTTTTACTCTTGTATTTACTAAAGGGAAAATCAGAAGAGTTAATCAATGCTTAGGAAGAAGGACAGTATCCAAGTTAGTGTTATGGAGTCAGTTGAGTGTCCACCAAAATCTGTCTTGCTTTGAGCACATTGCCAGGCTATATTATACAGTCTTCTTCTCAGTTATGTGTGTGACCATGTGACTAGGTTCTCAATTATTTAACTTGAAAAAGTGAGATATGCTATTTTTATAAAGTATGAACCTTATTTCTTTTCTCCTTTGTGAAAACTGGAACCTACTAGAAGAATTAGTGTGAGTATATTGGTAATCAACCCCCAACCCGGCCTGTAGACTTGAGACTTCTGCTTCTTCATAAGGTATTATAAAGGAAACATCCATTCTTTCTCTACTTCTCACAAGTTTTTCCAAACAGAAGGGGATTGATTTATCTGGCTGGTGAAACTGAGCACAAGATTCACTCTCCATGTCTGTCTTGGTCTCGTGTCTCATCTTCTTCCTGTTCTCAAAGTGTTCCTTTTCTTTTTAGTCCCTTCTGTTCCTAGCTAATAAATATACTTGGGAGGCTCCTTGGGAGGACCTAGAAGCCCATCTTTTTGGCTTTTGTTTTCTTAGACTTAACAAGTACACTATAGGCTAGAATTTTCAGGGAAACTATCTGGATAAGTGCCCTTATAAGCCACATTCTTTAGATACAACCCTTTCCAATTGCAAGCCTCCAGTCCAGATCAGGAAAAGGGGAGATCATTGAAAGCTCCTTTTTTTCTTCAGACCCAAGCATAGTCTCTGTTCAACCCAAGGTATTTACTATATTATGTTTGCCAACTGGATTTCTGGATGTATTTCTCAATTTGTTCCAGAATCTTCAGAGAAAAAAGGATGTAATTGTTTTGTACCTTTATACCTCAAATGAGAGGGCAGCACCTCAAAGAAATATTACAAGGCCCAATAATTACTTACTTCATTATATTGCCTCTGCTTTGAGAAATATGAATTTTGACTTATTAGGTATATGGACACAATTATTCTGGATGATTTTCTAGCATGAATATCAATAGTTTTAAAAATGTGCTATGGCTAAGATAGCTACAGGTCCACCACAGATTTCTGTATCCCTTCACCTAGGGTGGACTGACTAAGTTAGGCAGGGTCATTTCCCATGCCATGTAAGTGAGGCTATGTGACCCACTCTTACCAGTGGAACATAAATGGATGTGAGGAACATCATGTGTGTGCCACACAACATAAGGGGTATACTTTTGCCATCCTTTATTTCTCTCTCCACTGGTTGAAGCAGACTTGTGTGATAGTCCTGGAGGCCTTATTCAGAAGATGGTGGAACTCAGTACCACCAGAGAGAGAACCAGTAACACCTACTTTGAATTCCAAGTAATAAATAAACTGTATTTGAGCCATTACACATTTTTTAGTGTACCTGCTACCCCAGGCAGCCTACCACAATAATAGCTACCCAATAATAACCTTGGTCCAATGGCTACCTACAGCCATTGGACCAAAGAAATAATCACAGATGACACAAAAAAGTCATGTCCAACAATGCTGTTACAGCATTTTATGACAGCGAAGCCACTTCGAGGCAACCACAAGGTCAAACAAAAGTCAGTGACATGAGTAAATTTATTTATGATAAGATATTTTTAAGCATTTAATGTAAATTATGTAAATTTTAATTTAGATCAAAGGATATAATAATAATTTTTAAAACAGCTAATTAATACCTACGGAAGTCTTTGCCACATTTCAGACACTGTTCTGAAATTTAATCTTTACAATAACCGTGCTATATGCTTTTTATGGGTAAGATTGCCAAGGTGCAGAGGTAGAATAACTTACCTCAGGTCACACAGCCAATAAATGGGGGGGGGGGGGCTAAGAAATGCACATAAAATAATACGTGAAAATGCCTAATAGATAAGAAGACTAAGAAGCAGAGAACAAAATAGATGTACATTCTTGTCTCTATTATTTCATATGAGTGGATCAGGTCAGTTGGGGGTCATTCATGCATTCATCCATTTATTCATTCATCCATCCATTCAAAAATATTTCTTGAGTGCTTGCTACTTGTCAGGCACTGCTCATGAGCAGAACATGACATTGACTTCACAAGCCTTCCATTCAAGTAGGAGAAACATAAGAAACAAATTAATATGTAATAAAATGTTGGCTTGAGAATTGCTGTGAAGTGAAGCCAGGAAAGGGCAAACAGGACACTCACTTAAGGAAGGATCATCAGAAAAGGCCTGAGAGAGAAGGAAGGAGGCCATTCAGAATCCTGAAGGACAATTTTGTTATTGGCAGAGGGAAATGCAAAAACCATAAGGAAGGAACAAACCTGCAGTGTATGAGGAAAACCAAGGTGACTGTAATGGAATGCATGGAGAGGACAGAGGGAGAGTGGAGTCAGGCAAATCCAGTCTGCACATGGCTTTGCCAGGAAGGAATTTGGATCCATTTTGGGTGAAGTGAGAAGTGTGGCAGGTTGAGTTCCCTGAGACAGACTCCAAGGTGGAAATGCATGGGCAGGATGCTTCTGGGAAGGGATCTTAGGCCTCTATATCTACAGAAGAGTGAAAGAAGCAGGATTAGCAGAGGGAGAAGTTGAACCATGATGTAGCCTGTCCCATCAGGAGCTCTGAAGCCAAAATGGCTAATACAATGCAGGCTCAATATTACTGTATCAACCATCAGTGGATGAAGGCAGTCTTGAGGGAGACCTTGATGAGGCAACATTCTTCAGCAGAGCAATTTCTAAAGAAACCCAGCTAAGGGCTGTCAGCTACCACCTATCCAGCATCTGAGGAAATTAGTGCTTTAGTCCTGGGGAGAGGTATCAAAAACATCCACTCCCAAAAGCCACTGGGAGGTTTTGAGCAAGGGAGTGACATGATTGGAATCATGTTTCTAAGGGCCATTCAGGCTGCTGTGAGAAATTATTGTGGGAACAAGAGCAGAAGTATGGAGACCAGCTAAAAGGTGAGTGACCACTTTGGGTTTCTGGTCTTACATGTTCTAAAAAGTAAACCAGGAAGCAGCATGAAGCCTAATAGGCATCCAAAGACATTTCTTTTCTTTTTTTTCAGAGAGCTAAAAAAAATTATTTCTTTATGAGAGAGAGAAAGAGCACACATGCGCAAGCATAGGGAGAGGGCAGAAGGAGAGGGTGAGAAAGAATCCTCAAGCAAACTCCTTGCTAAGATGGAGAATGTGGGGCTCCATCCCAGGACACCCAAGATCCTGACCTGAGCTGAAGCCAAGAGTCAACCCCTCAACTGACTGAGCCACCCAGGTGCCTGAGCAATCTCTTGATTAGTCATATCAGAGAATCAGAGCATCCTTTGGAGAATTCCACTTACACTTTTGAAATGAGCAACAAAGTCATAAGAAAGTTACATCTATTAGAAGGCATCATCAGTCCCACTTCAAAGAGAGGCAATGCCATAATCACTTTCTACAAATGTAATAATAAATTGGTTCAGAAAATTGATGATCATAAAAATAAAGATCTGAACCATAAGGGTGACTTTGCTAATATGCCATTAAGAAAGTTGTGACTGCAAATTGAAATTGCCAATATAGACAAAACAGGAAATGCAGATTTTCCTACCCTCTGGAGGAACCATCTTTTGTCCAAACTACAGAAAACTTTACTGCAATAAACACAGAAATATATGTGCACAATTTTAGACCAAAAATCTATGCTAAATCATCTGCTATGTGAACTTAGCAGATCATAGATTTAAATAGTCAATATTTTTTCCAGTTTGGATCCTAAAATATCTCTCCTCAAGAAAATGGTTCTGACTAGCCAATAGGATCCAACAGTACATTAAAAGGATCCCACCATGACCAAGTGGGATTTATTCCTGGTCTGAAATAGTGGTTCAACATCCACAAATCAATCAATGTTATACACTACATTAATAAAAGAAAGGACAAGGACCATATAATCCTCTGAATAGGTGCAGACAAACCATTTAACCAAGTACAGCATCCTTTCGTGATTAAAACTTTTCACAGTGTAGGGATGGAAGGAACATAGCTCGATATCATAAAAGCCAGCTTTGAAAAGCTCACAGCAAAAATCATTCCCAATGGGAAAAATCTCAGGTGTCCACTATACAACATAGTACTAGAAGTCCTAGCCTCCATAATCAGACACCAAAAAGAAATAAAAGGCATCCAAATCAGCAAAGGAGTCAAACTCTCACTCTGTGCAGATGACATGATATTCCTTATGGAAAACCCAGAAAGACTCAACCCCCAAATTGTTAGATTTCATACAGGAATTCAGCAAAGTGGCAGGATATAAAATCAATGCCCAGAAGTCAGTGGCATTTCTATACACTAACAATGAGACAGAAGAAAGAGAAATTAAGGAATCAATCCCATTGGCAACTGTACTTAAAACCATAAGATACCTAGGAAAAAAACCTAACCGAAGAGGCAAAAGATCAGCACTCAGAAAACTATAGAACACTCATGAAAGAAATTGAATTCAGTAAAGTGGCAGAATATTGTTAAAATATCTATGCTACCTAGAGCAGTCTATCCATTCCATGCAGTCCCTACCAAAATACCATCAACTTATTGCACGGAGTTGGAAAAAATAACCCTAAAATTTGTGTGGAGCCAGAAGAGACCCTGAATAGCCAAAGGATTGCTGAAAAAGAAAACCAAAATTGGTAGCATTACAGTTTTGGGCTTCAAGCTCTATTACAAAGCTGTGATCATCAAGACAGTGTGGTACTGGGACAAACACAGACACATAGATCAATGGAACAGAATAGAGAATCCAGAATTGGACCCTCAACTCCATGGTCAACTAATATTCAACAAAACAGAAAAGACTATCCACTGGAAAAAAGACAGTCTCTTCAACAAATGGTGCTGGGAAAATTGGACAGCCACATGCAGAAGAATGAAACTAGACCATTTCCTCACAGTATACCAAAAAAATTTTAAGAACCCTAAAATGGATGAAAGGCCTAACTATGAGATAGGAATCCATCAAAATCCTAGAGGAGAACACAGGCAGCAACCTCTTTGACCTCGGCTGCAGCAATTTCTTGCTAAACACGTCTCCAAAGGCAAGGGAAACAAAGGCAAAACTGAACTATTGGGACTTCATTAAGGTAAAAATCTTTTGCACAGCAAAAAATCGACAAAACCAAAAGACACCCTACAGAATAGGAGAAGATATTTGCAAATGACATATCAGATAAAAGGCTAGTATCCAAGATCTGTAAAGAACTTCTCAAACTCAACACCCAAAGAACAAATAATCCAATAAAAAAAATGGGCAGAAGACATGAATAGACATTTCTCCAAAGAAGACAGACACATGGACAAGAGACACATGAAAAGATGCTCAACATCTCTCGGCATCAGGGAAATACAAATCAAAAGCACAGTGAGATACCACCTCACACCAGTCAGAATGGCTAAAATTAACAAGTCAGGAAATGACAGATGTCGGCCAGGATGCAGAGAAAGGGGAATCCTCTTGCACTATTGATGGGAATGCAAGCTGGCGCAGCCACTCTGAAAACCAGTGTAGGGGTTCCTCAAAAAGATGAAAATAGAGCTACCCTATGACCCAGCAATTGCACTACTGGGTATTTACCCCAAAGATATACATGTAGTGATCCAAAGGGGCACCTGCATCCCAATGTTTATAGCAGCAAGTTCCACATTAGCTAAACTATAGAAAGAACCCAGATGTAAAACTGACAGATAAATGGATAAAGAAAATGTGGTGTATATATATATACAATGGACTACTTCTCAGCCACCAAAAAAAAAAAACAATGAAATCTTGCCATTTGCAATGATGTGGATGAAACTAGAGGGTATTATGCTAAGTGAGTTAAGTCAATCGAAGAAAGACAATTATCATATCATCTCACTCATGTGTGGAATTTAAGAAACAAACCAGAGGATCATAGGGGAAGAGAGGGAAAAATAAAACAAGACGAAATCAGAGAGGGCGATAAACCATAAGACATTCTTAATCATAGGAAACAAACTGAGGCTTGCTGGAGAGGACAGGGTGTGGTGGGAGGATGGGGCATTAAGGAGGGCATGGGATGTAATGAGCACTGGGTGTTATATAAGACTGATGAATTACTGACCTCTACCTCTGAAACCAATAATGCATATGTTAATTAATTGAATTTAAATAAAATTCAAAACAAACAAAAGAGAAAGTGGTTCAGAAAAATTGCTGTGCATGAGAGCCACCTCAGATGCTTGTTTAAGATGCAAGTACCAGGCTCCAACCCTAAGACTTGATACAGGTCTAAGTGTGGCTCAAACACCCAGAATAATTCTGATGGAGGTGGTTGATGGGTAGTCTTCCAGAAACTAAGGGAACATTCATGGGAAACAGAGGGCAACTAACATTCTAATGTGGTCAGGTTATCTTGGTAAGTAGAGCAATGATATGCAATTGTGAATGGATTTATGGTCATTACCACCATAAATATACTCTGGCCAAATCAGTGGTATGTCATTCTTCAACATGCCTGAGTTTAAAATACCCTCAGCCACAAAATCCTGTAAAGCCAAGTTCATCATATTAGTGCCAGCAAAGAGCTCAGCTGAAAGCCATTAGCCAAAGGAAGTGCCACAGACAAAATCACAGGAAGACAGGTAATCACTTGTACTTATCACCACATCTGCTACATTGCATAAGAAAGTTTTGGTTTCACACCCAAAGTGAAAGAAAAACTTAAAATCCCATAAATAATACATTGAAGAGAGCAAAGTTGTTTTAATGCAGTATCTGGAGAGGCCCTGCGAAGATAAAAGGCTCTTTTCAGTATTTATCTTGCTGGCAGAGAACAAGGCAGGCAGTGAGGCAGACTTGTAATTGACCCAAAAGTGTATATGAGAAATGAACCAAGGAGAGTGTGGATTTAAAAGCTTCATAATAGAAAGAGCACAATAAGGTAAAAGTCCAGCAAATCTGCAATTCAAGTGATATGAAAACATGTTTGATTCAATATAGTGATGTACTGAATTTATATGAAATTCAACCTTTTGTTCTAGGGTATTTGGCAAGGTAAAAAATAAATTTGAGGTTATAGTTTTAGCACCCTCTCTCTCAGACATGCTATAGGACACAATTAATGAGGACAGCTGGTTACAAGCTTTATTGGACCTGCTAGGAAGCCAGTACATTCCACTGCTAAGCCTAGAAACCAAAATCTACATAAATATTGGATATGTAAGTCAAGGTGCTCGTTAATTCTGACCAATGAAGTCTTCTGATAAGAGCATACAGTTAGTGTTAGAGCATCTATTTGATGATTCTTATATGAACAGATATTTAAAACTGTCTTATGACCAAAGTTCTATTATTAAACATAAAGAGATTGTTATTATTTTTTTTTATGATAGTCACAGAGAGAGAGAGAGAGAGGCAGAGACATAGGCAGAGGGAGAAGAAGGCTTCATGCACCGGGAGCCCGACGTGGGACTCGATCCCAGGTCTCCAGGATCGCACCCTGGGCCAAAGGCAGGCGCCAAACTGCTGCGCCACCCAGGCATCCCAAGAGATTGTTATTTGATAAAAAGCCAGACATAGAAAACTACATTTGGAATAAAATACTAGGGAAGCCTGGGTGCCTCAGTGGCTGAGCGTCTGCCTTTGGCTCAGGGTGTAATCCTGGAGTCTCAGGATCAAGTCCCACATCTGCTCCCTGCATGGAGCCTGCTTCTCCCTCTGCCTCTCTCTCTCTCTGTGTCTCTCATGAATAAATAAATAAAAACTTCAAAAAAAATAGAATAAAATAGTAAATTCTTAATTATCTACAAGAATCAAGAAATAAAGCAGAGCAAAAAAGTTAACGCTTGACTTTAATATTTATAATATTTTACAGATTTATTTTATCAACTGTTCTCTCTTAGAAAAAATAATACATTTAAGATATGTTTTACTCTTATATCCTGAACACATTCACAGTGAATAGGGATTGGCAAGGGAAGAAGGCATCAGGATAAATCATGCTGAGATTTAAAGCTTGATAATCTAGAATCAGAATACAAAAGTTAAATATAGAACTTGCACTTCCATCTTTGATAGAGTAACTAGGAGATTTGCCCTCCCACAAAAACAACCATAAAACTAGACAAAATATATGAGGCAGTTGCTTTTGGGCATTGAAAAATAAGCAGCACAGAACTATGATCCTTGAGAGAAGGAAAACATACAAAATAAGCTCCCCAATAACCCAATTTTCTGCCTGGAGCAAATTCCTTTTGTGGGAGGGAGGTGGAACCCAGGCCAAGCAGCAGTCTCAATGAGCTGAGATGAGCAGAACAGACTAGACAGCTGAGGCAGCTGGAATATGCAGGGCCTGTTATTAGAGAAATGGGATAACTCCAGAGAGTCACTCCATACACCTGCATAAACCTGAGTCCTTGGTCAAGGGCTGTGCTATGCATATGCAGGGTATACCTATGAAGCAAGGCTCACCTGCTTTAGGGCTGAGACCTGTATGGTGACATCAGAGGTTCGGGGTACTGAGAAACATTGGGACTCCAGTCCAATCAGAGTACAGTTTGCTCACTAAACAGCCACACACTTAGGTAAGACATGTGCCTTAGAACAAAGTCTTAAAAAAAAGAGATTCTCCTAGTAAAGAATATAAAGAAGACAAATAGGACAATAAGGACTTGCCATTAATTCAACTGGCTACCAAAACAAAATCCAATACCCTTTAAAAGAAAATAAGGTAATCCAGATGCTATAGAACATATCACCCACCCCATACAATATGCAATAAAAATTATAATAATAAAATAATAATAAATGCAATGGACATTTCAGTAAGAAGGACTGCAGAGCTCATAAGAAAAGGAAAAAAGAAACTCATAGTCAGTCATGATCCAGATGTAGAGAAAGATGAATGAATGTACAGATGGTGAAAACTAAAAAAATCAAATGGATAGACAGAAATGAGCTATAAAAGGTTGTATCTCCTCTTGTGACACACTAGTGGGGGATGTGGCAAAGGCCAGAGGTTCAAGCCTCAATTTTCCATCCGAGGTATCTTCATGGGGCTCTTTTTCTCTTCCTAAAGCTGAGAAATGTCCCTCCTAAATCTTCCTTTAGAACACAGTCTACATTGAATTAGACTTGGGCAGACTAAAAAATGGTTACTTCCCCAAATTTTTTACCTCATTCTTGGAAGTCCAATTCCTCTCATTTTTCCCCAGGGTCAGAGATTGACACCCCCCCCACCCCCCCGCCCCAGAAATAATGACTAAGAATCAGGAGCAAAGTGAAGGGAAGAAACATAATTGATAGGACCTTTCAGGAGGGGAGCAACCACAGCTATTTACTCTGAGGCTTTTCATCCTTCAAAAGAATAAGTAAAGGCCTCATACTTTAATATCCACACTTTTATTTGCCATTAAATTATTATGATCCAATTATAAATCTTATTTTCAATTTAGAAAATAAGTCTTGTTCAGAACAAATGTTAAAATTAATACTTATATACATCAAATGTTGTTGTAATGTAGGAATTTTATTGTTTTATTGATGACATAAAGGGTAACTGGTTGCTCGTTTTGTCATTCACCTTTATAATTTCCCATCTGAAGCTCTTCAACCAGGCACAAGTTACCACAGAGTGGGAGGTCAAATGCAAGGCCACGTGCACACAAACACACACACAATCAAACGGAAATTATAAAATTGAAAAATACAGGGCACCTGGGTGGCTCAGTGGTTGAGCATCTGCCTTTGGCTCAGGTCATGCTCTCAGGCCCCAGGATCAAGTCCCACATCGGGGTATCTGTGAGGAGCCTACTTCCCCCTCTGCCTATGTCTCTATCTCTCTCTGTGTGTCTCTCATGAATAAATAAATAAATAAATAAATAAATAAATAAATAAATAAATAAATAAAATCTTTGAAAAGTAATAGTAATACAGTGGGATATATAACATATGTAGTATTGTAATGTATGACAAAAATAACAAAAAGCATACAATGGTAAAAAATGTATAATCCACTCTAATGTATGACATTGTATGTGGCATGATATACTAAACAAAGCTAGATGGTAATAAGTTAATGATATTTATTGTAAACCTTAGAGCAATGACTTAAAAATTAAAACAGAGAGGGGTGCCTGGGTGGCTCAGTCAGTTAAGCATCCAACTCTTGACTTCAGCTCAGGTCATGTTCTTGGAGTCCTGACATCAAGTCTACTGTCAGGCTCTCTGCTCAACAGGGAGACTTCTAGTCTCTCTCACCCTCTGCCAATCCTCTCATTCACACATGTGCATGTGTATTCTCTTTCTCTCTCTCAAATAAAAAAATCTATAAATAAATAAGTCAGAGATATATAGCTAATATGCCAATAGAGGAAATAAAATCCATTACTACAAACATTGAACCAATCAAAAAAAAAGATGAAACTAGAGAGAAAATGTCAAAGAACAAACGAGACAAATAGAAAATAAAATAGCAAAATAATAGACATAAGTCTATCCACATTAATAATTAAAAGAGTTTAACACTCCAGTAACAAGGCAGATTGTTAGATTTTCCTTACACCTCAAAAAAGGAAATTTGTCTATGTGGAAAAATAATATAATATAATTAGCCATATATATATATATATATGGCTGAGGAAAGTGTTCTGCTAGTGCTTAATTATAATTTAGAAGGGCTGGAATCCTCATCTTCTCTTCAGGCTGTTAATCTTTTTCATCATCACCAAAAGTGTGCTGTTAGACAGGTTTAGTCTTCTGATGTTATCATTAGTGCACTTGTTGGTATAATCATAAGTCATAAGACAGACTACTAATCCAACATTACCAATGAAGAAATTGGAACTTAAGAAAAATTTTGTACATTCCCAGTGACAGTTCTTAAAGTATCCACTCCAATTATTACATACATACAGCTAGCACATTAATCAAATTCCCAAATTTGAGATGCAGTATCATGTAGGCATATCTTAAATAAAGTAGAATGTCCTGCTCAATGCTTTAGTATATCATTTCTTTATCACTGTTCTTATGATTTTAAAGTTTGGTGAAGGAGATACTTGGCCTGAAAAAACTGTCATCATGGATTTAAAATATGAAAAAAATTAATACTAATAACAGGTAACATTTACTGACCATTTACTATCTACTAGGCCCTATGCTAAGCATTCTGCATATAATATCTTCTTTGTACTAAAAGATTAAACAAAAGTAACCAATCTCCATTTTATTTATTTTTTATTTTTTATTTTTTATTTTCTATTTTATTTCTTTTCCAATCTCCATTTTAAAGATGAGTCTTAGAGAGATTTGTTGACTTGCCCATGATCACATGAGGTGATCACCAGAAGTGGAGCTTGAGTAGTTTTCCATGAAGAATATCTGACATGAGAGCTTGTGTGGTTTATAGCTTTATCTTCATTCTTACCTTTCCTCATGTGTCTTGTCCATCTTTGGAAAGGGTTCCTATGATTATGACCTGCCAAAATAAGCAGATTGTGAAACTAATCAGTTAAGTTTCAGCCAAAAGGGAAGACTGTCACCGAAAGATTGAAATCAAACTAAAAATTCGACTATGGAAGCACTCTGTGTCATTCTAATGAGGCCTCTCCTGCAAATTAAACCACAAGTGACCAGTCAAATCACCTTGGGAAGACATGAATCAGAGACACAGAAGTATAATTTGCTAGATTACTGAATATCAGTTTTGGCAACTCAATCTCTAATGTGAACTCTGTGAATCAAAGAAGTGAATTCACTGTGACAGAAGTGTTTTCTGCACAGGCTGGCCAAGAAGAGTCCATCAACCCTGTATGCCAAACAGAATGCCTCTGACAAGGTCAACAACAAAGTCACCCTTAAGTGACTGAGCTCAGTTGATTATTACATAAGCACTCATGGCTGACTGTGGAAATGTTGAAGGCTGGTGTACACTAAACAATCTTAGAGACTAGAATTTCATGCTTATAAAGAGAAAATAGTACCACATTTGTCCTGTTGAGCAATCATTTTATAGCTAAGGGATATGGTTTATCACCAGCAGAATACAAAATATGCTTGGAAAAGACAACAATTGCATAATTTCTTGCTACTGACTAGACTTTGATGATTCCATCTCAAGGACCCAAACTAATGATCACACGACTGTCCTCTGAATTGATACAGGTACAAAATCATCACATTTCCTTTAGAGTTACACAATTGCTGTGCAGGCAAGTGAGGCACAGATACCTGATGTAATTAATTTGTAAACAAATGTGATTCAAGTTGGAGAACATTATTTGCTCATCATAAGAGAATTTGAGGTCTTTAGGCAAAAATAATCATTTGCATTATATCATTCACATATCACAAGTTGGAGAGATATGATGACACAGTGATTTCTCACAAGCACAAACTAGACTGTCCCTGGAAAAGAGGGGCATTTGATAGCCTTACCTTTAGGTCATCCTGTACACTGCTCCACTAAAGATTTCAGTGTTGAAGTGCCCTATGATTCAGTGCTTGGACCTCTTTTTTTTATTTTTGACTCTTACATATTCCCTACAGCAGCACTGTCCAGTAGAATTATCTGCAGGGCTGGAAATGTTCTGTATCTGTGCTGTCCAATACAATAGCCACTAGTTAAATGTAGTGGCTTGAAATGTATCTTGTGTAACTAAGGAGATACAATTTAAATTTTAATTAATTAATTAATTAATTAATTAATTAATTAATTTGAGAGAGAGAGTACAAGCAGGGGGAGGGGCAGAGGAAGAGGGAGAAGCAGACCCTCCGCTGAGCAGGGACCCTGACATGGGGCTTCATCCCAGGACTCTGGGATCATGACCTGAGCTGAAAGCAGATGCTTAACAGACTGAGCCACCAAGGTGCCCCTACATTTTATTTAATTTTAATTAATTTAAATTTAAATGGCCACTGATGGCTAGGGGCTACTATATTGGACAGTGCAGACCTAGATGATTTTGCCAATCTCCCTAAGGTTCTGACTCCCAAATTTGTCCAAGTGCCCCAACCTTTCCACTAATATCCAGACCCATATATCCGAGTTGATGTATTTCCTTGTCTAATTAGGCATTTCAAACTTAACATAGACAAACCTTAACCTTTCTGATCACAATATGGTACCACTTTGAACCCATTAGTATGGCTATTAAAAAACAAACAGTGGGGATCCCTGGGCGGCTCAGCGATTTAGAGCCTGCCTTTGGCCCAGGGCGTGATCCTGGAGTTCCGGGATCAAGTCCCACATGGGGCTTCCTGCATGGGGCCTGCTTCTCCCTCTTCCTGTGTCTCTGCCTCTGTGTGTGTGTGTCTCTTGTGAATAAATATAAATAAAATCTTAAAAAAAAAAAACAACAGAAAGTAGCAGGTGTTGGCAACGAGGTGGAGAAATTGGAACCCCATGCACCTGCTATGGAAATGTAAAATGGTCCAGCTGCTGTGGAAAATGATAGGGCAGTTCTTCAAAAACTTAAACAGGATTACCATATAACTAAGGGATTCTACTCTCAGGTGTTTATCCCAAAGAACTGAAAGTGGGGACTCAGAGAGACATTTGGACACCCATGTTCTTAGCGTATCATTCACGATGGTTGAGAGGTGGCAGCAGCCCAAGTGTCCGTCAACAGGTGAATGGATAAACAAGAGATGGTCCATGCATACATGGAATATTATTCAGCATTAAAAAAGAGAAGATTTTGACATGCTACTATGTGGATCAACCTTGAAGTTACGCCATTATGCTAAGTGGAATAAGCCAGTTACAAAAGAACGAATGTTGTGAGCTTCCACTTATGTGAGGTTCCTAGAGTAGTCACGCCCTGGAGGCAGAGTAGGATGGTGATTGCCAGGAGCTGAGGGACAGCATCATGTTCAAGGAGCATGAGCTGGAGAAGATATTAAAGTTCTACAGATAGATGGTGGTCATGATCTCAGGGTTGTGAGATTGAACTATATATTGGGGTCTGCACTGGGCAGAAGCCTGCTTAAGATTCTCTCTCCCTTTCCTGTTGTCCCTCACCTCCAACTCATGCTCTCTCTCTGTCTCTTAAAATCAATCAATACATACATACATACATACACACATACATACATATCAGTATACAAATCTTCTTAGCAAAATTTTTTGTAAATAGTCAAAAAATGAACACAAACAAAATGTCCTTTAACAGGTTATTGGTAGATACATACATTGAATACTACTAAGGAATAAAAATAAAAGAAAAATTCAGCAAAAAAAAAAAATGGAAAAGCTATTGATGCACTCAACAACTTGAATGAACCTCCAGAGAATAATGCCAACTAAAAAATCCAGTTTCAAAATGTCATATATATGATTTCACTTACATAGCATTTTTGAAATGACAAAATTATAGAAATGGAGAAGAGACTAGTCATTACCATAAGTCAAGAATAAGAGGAGGGAAGAGAAGTGTGTGGGACTGTAAAGGAAGCAAGAGGAATTTTTGTGGCGATGGAAAGAAATGTTCTCTATTTTAACTATATTAATGTTAGTATCCTGGTTATGATATTATACTATAGTTTTGCAAGATGTTATCATTGGGGAAACTGAGTAAAGAATACGTCAGATCTCACTACATTATGCATTACAACTACATGTGAAGCTACAATGATCTCAAAGTAAAAATGTTTAATTATAAAATATTAATGATTATTTCTAGACTCTGAATTCTGCTTTATTGATTTACATATTTATCTTTATGTAAATTCCACACACTTTTGATTCTGTGACTCTATAATAAATTTTTGAATTTCCAGTGTAAATGGTCTGTGTTCTTATTTTTCAAAAATGTCTTGGCAATTCAAGTTCCTTTGCATTTCCATGTAAATTTTAGTATCATATCATCAATTTCTCTTAGAAATCTGTTGATATTTTGATAAATATTCTATTGAATCTTAGATCAACTTGGGGAGAATTGACATCTTAACTATTTTTTCCAATCTATGAACATGCGATATTTCTCTAATTATTTATATCTTTTTAGATTTATCCCAATAATATTTTGTAAACTTCAGTGCACAGATCTTTTTTCTTTTTGTTCAATTTATGCTTAAATATTTATTTTATTATGAATTAAATTGCTTTGATTTCATTTCTGGATTGTTTGCTGCTGATATTTTAAAATAGATTTTGGTATATTGATCTTGTATTCTGTATCCTTGCTAAGCTCATTTATTAGTTTTAGTAATTTTTGTTGATTGCTTAGGATTATCTACATACAAGATAATGCCACCTGACAACAAAAAAAATAAAACTATTTTTACTCTTCCTTTCAAACCTGGTTGACTTTCCTTCCAACCTTCCCTCTCCCTCTCTTCTCATCCCCTGTCCTGTTCTCCTGTCCTCCTTTTTTCTCTGTTCCCTTTCTTCTTTCTTTCTGCTTTTTTTTAATAATAAATTTATTTTTTATTGGTGTTCAATTTGCCAACATACAGAATAACACCCAGTGCTCATCCTGTCAAGTGTCCCCCTATCATTCTGCTTTTTTATTATTACATGTTGAGTACAAAACTCATAGTTAACGTCTTGTTTCTGATCTTAGACAAAAACATTCAGTCTTTCATGATGAAATATGATGTTAGCTATATATAACATATATATATGTCTTTCATAGATATCATTTATAAAATTAATCAAGTTCACATATCTCTTCATTTTCTGTTGAACTCTTGGATATTTGTCAACAAATTTAGGATGTTTTAGCCATATTTCTTCAAATATTCTTTCTGCTTCTTTGTTTTCTCTCTCTGAGACTCCCATTATACATATGCTGGTAAACTTGATGTTGTCGTACTTACCTCTGAGGGTCTGTTTTTTTTTTTTTTTCTCTCTTTTCTTTGTCTTTAAATTGGATAAATTTGGTTGGTCTATCTGCGAGAGCAGTGATCTTTTGTTCTGCCATACTAATTTTGCTGTTGAATCTGTTTAGTGAATTTTTTTCATTTCAATTAATATCTTTTAACTTTAGTATTTTCATTTGTTTCTTTTTATTTATTTTCATTTTTTATTTTTTTGTTTTGTTTCTTTTTAAAAGTTTGTTGAGTCATTGTCAGATTTTCCTTTAATTCTTTAAACATAGTGTCCTTTAGTTCTTAGAACATATTTATAATAGCTGCTTTGATGTGTTGGTCTGCTAAATACAACATCTAGCCTACTATAAGCATTATAACTTCTAATGTTGACTTTCTTCTCTGAGTGTGGGGTCACACTTTTCCTGCTTCTCTGCATGACTGCATAATATTTTGTTTAATACTAAGCATTTAGGTAATATATAGTAATAGGCCTAGAATCTGATTGTGTGTGTGTGTGTGTGTGTGTGTGTGTGTGTGTGTATGTAAGAGAGTTGTTGCTAGAATTTTTTTAATCTGGTTTTGTTTTGGTTTTAGTAATTTTCTCTGGACTAAATCTGCCATATCTGTATCCCTCATGATGTACAGGCACTGATGTCTCTGATTATTTTTTTAGTCTTATTTTTACTTCCTAGCCTGACTTTCAAGAGTTGGCATATGTGTCTGCATGGCTTAGTAGTCAGCTGATGATTAGTTAAGACTGTTCAAACATCTTAGGACAATTAGGTTCAAACCTATGCAGATGGATCCATGCATGGTTTGGAAGCACATTTGAAGTTCAGATATTTTCAAGTCTGATGGCTTCCACTTTCTGCCAGGCCCTCTCACATCTTCCCTACCCATGCATATAGCTTTCCAATCAGTGTATGGAAAGCTTGTACTCTCTTGGTCACTCTTTCACATGATGCAGTCTCCCAATCAGTCAGGAGGTAAGGAGAGCTTATCTAACTTCTTTGACTTCATGAGTTTTAAGATTTCCTTTAAGTTTCTGGATAGTCTATCAGTCTGCCACTCTCCCAACCAAGATTCCAACCTCAGGTCTGCCCTGTTCACATCTTTACGAGATTGCTACTTTTACTGGCAATGCCTCTGAGTGTGGATTTTTTTTCCCTCCATTCTAAATCAGATCAGCCCCCACAGTAGAGCTGCTGGTGTTCATACTTGTAGAACTACTACACCTAACAAGGTGGGGGGGAAGGCAACCTTCCTGGACAAGAACACCACAGACTTTTACTATTCATACCTAAAATTCAGAAGTTTATCTGTCAGTAAATGTGTCTCAATTTATTATTTGCTTTTGGTCAATTTTTTTTTTTTATTTTTTATTGGTGTTCAATTTACTAGCATACAGAATAACCCCCAGTGTCCGTCACCCATTCACTCCCACCCCCCGCCCTCCTCCCCTTCCAACACCCCTAGTTTGTTTCCCAGAGTTAGCAGTCTTTACGTTCTGTCTCCCTTTCTGATATTTCCCACACATTTCTTCCCCCTTCCCTTATATTCCCTTTCACTATTATTTATATTCCCCAAATGAATGAGAACATATAATGTTTGTCCTTCTCCGACTGGCTTACTTCACTCAGCATAATACCCTCCAGTTCCATCCACGTTGAAGCAAATGGTGGGTATTTGTCATTTCTAATAGCTGAGTAATATTCCATTGTATACATGAACCACATCTTCTTTATCCATTCATCTTTCGTTGGACACCGAGGCTCCTTCCACAGTTTGGCTATCGTGGCCATTGCTGCTAGAAACATCGGGGTGCAGGTGTCCCTGCGTTTCATTGCATTTGTATCTTTGGGGTAAATCCCCAACAGTGCAATTGCTGGGTCGTAGGGCAGGTATATTTTTAACTGTTTGAGGAACCTCCACACAGTTTTCCAGAGTGGCTGCACCAGTTCACATTCCTACCAACAGTGTAAGGGGGTTCCCTTTTCTCCGCATCCTCTCCAACATTTGTAGTTTCCTGCCTTGTTAATTTTCCCCATTCTCACTGGTGTGAGGTGGTATCTCATTGTGGTTTTGATTTGTATTTCCCTGATGGCAAGTGATGCAGAGCATTTTCTCATGTGCATGTTGGCCATGTCTATGTCTTCCTCTGTGAGATTTCTGTTCATGTCTTTTGCCCATTTCATGATTGGATTGTTTGTTTCTTTGGTGTTGAGCTTTTGGTCAATTTTTAAAGCCAGAAATGTTTTTGACGGTTCTGTTCAATTTTATCATCAGTTTTGTAGAAAGAATTTGCCAACCTCTTCAGTCACATCTCTCACAAAAAAAAATTATTCTTTATTCTCTAGTTTATTATCTCATTATACCTGCCCTTATCAACCTTCCTATTTCTCAGATTTTGTTTTCTTAGTCTTTTCTAGACTCTCAGTATCTATTTTCAACTTTTTACTGCATTCCACTGAAAAGACTGGAATGAAGAGAAGAGCATCATCTATGGATATTATACTATAATTATAATGATTTAAAATGCATATTAAGGTAGAAAGAGATGCACAAGATTGTGAGATTGTGGGTGATTTCTTCCTAATTTTATTAATTTCATTATATTACCATTCTTTATAAATTGTGGCTACTGGGATACTATTTTCCTCCAAGAACTTGGAAATAAGGAGCTTCAGGCCACCACTCAGGAATTAAGTTTATAATCAATGTGTAATGAATTAGAGCAAATATATGTAAAGGTAGCACAAATGAAAGGATGGCTCTTAGGCCACCTAGTTTGATGGTAACTTAATGGATGTGCTAATGTCTCCAGGAGCAGTTCATAAGGTACCAGCCATGGAGGCACAGAAAGATAGTGCTAGCAGTATCAATCCAAGCTCTATTCCACAGAAGGTGTTCTGGTGCAAGGACATGATATATCTAGTCTGAGTGATACATTTATCTTTCTTGTGGAGGCCAATATATCCTGCTTACTTCTCTTGATATCATTAGACAGCTCAATTCTATAATTAATTCCTCTGCCCTGATGCCATATACACCAATCATCCTTCTGATTACAATTTGGCTCCCCATATAGCTTGCCTTTAAGAAGCAAATGAGCTAGCCACAGCAGGAGTATCCCCTTGACAGATAGTTTTCTCCTTTTAAATTAGAATGTTGGCATCCTGGTGAAATGGAGCATTAGGACAGTATGGGACAAATTGGAGTCTCTGGAGAAGGTCTGAAATTAGGCAGACAGCTATGGCAGCAGTTGTGATATAAAGTAAAAAGGACCTTAGCAGAGACAATTTCAGTCAAATAGAAAGGAAGAAAGAAATACGCAAGACACTATGCAGACAGAATTGGCAGGAGAGTGTCCAGTTGATCATGAGATGGAAAAAAAGAATCAAGAGTAACTTTGAGATTTGAAGCCCTGCTAAATGAGAAGATGATAGGCATGAATAGAAACCAGAGACCCAAGAGGAGAAGCCAATCTGAGGATGAAGTAATTGATTAATTCATTTGGACATGTTGAATTTGAGCGATGGTGAAGATGGAAGAAATATCCACTGGGTTGATGAAAAAGCAGAAGTGAGGTCTGAGGAATACAATAATTAGAAAGATTTAGGTTCTGGATATAGACCAGAGATTGGATCATGAAGCACAGACCTTACTATCTGGGTGGTTTTCAGGTGTTCTCTCCAGAAGAGAGAGGAAAAGAAGAGTAAAGAAAGGCTGGGAGGGGGTAATGTAAGGAGTATCCACATTAGGTAGAGGAGACAGATGGTGAAATATCAGGGTTGCAAGCCATGTACCCCAGTGTAACCTAACTTGCCTGATGTTCAGTGTCATCTATGTGGTTTATTAAAATTAGAGACTCCCTGGCCCCACTCAGACATTTTGTACCAGAAACTTCCAATGATGGGCTCAGGAATCGACACTGCAGCAGGTTCCCTTTTTGATTTTTTTGAGCAGGCAAGCTTCATCAAAAAGTATCTAGCACTGGATCAGCCAAGTTTCTGAAAACCACAGAGAATGGAGTGAGGAGAGAGGAAGGAATGGAGTGAAGGAGAATGGAAGTGAGGAGAGAGGAAGTAAAGAAGAGGAAGAGAAATCAGGGCATCAGAAATAAATCAAAATAAACTTTTTAAAATTTAAATGGGAAAACATTTAAAGAAGAAGAGAAAGACTTAAAAAGGAAATAGAAATGGAAATGCTGGGCATAGGGGTGGGTGAATTTGGGAGAGTAATGTGCCAAGCAAAACTAGAAGCTCCATGTGAGCAGGACCAACCTGACTTGTTCACATTGGTCCCCAGCTCTATAGCAAATGCATAGAATATGCTGTAGGCTCTTTATAAATAACTAATGCAAAGATGATTCAGGCATGGGAGCCTGTTAACAGTTAGAAGGGTTAACCGCACCCAGGAAGATGATTTTGTCACTTTTATGCTACAGGAAAGGAAAAAGAGATGCATACACATAGTTTAAGGGACAGGAACAAAACAAAGCTGATCTTTAATGGGAAAATTTTTTCCAGTTAACTAAAAAGAGGGCCATGCATTGAGAAAGACCTGGGGAAAACATGATAATACAACTGTAGAGAAATGTATACACACTTGTATTCCTTTTAAATGCTGCTTTCTCTTCTGCACCATTTATATTTCTTTTCCGGTGGCCTAAGTGGTCCCTATTTACAAACAAAACGTTGTCCAATCAGCAACAGATTTTAAAATCACAAATCAAAGATCAAGATATTCTAAACTCTGGTTCTCCTGAGAGACAGAAGAAGTAACAGTAACTTGGCTCAAAGCAATGGCATAGCTAAGTGCCATGGAAACAGTATCAAATTGTGGCAGGGATTAGGGGGAAGATATTATGGAGTTAGATCAGATTCTCCACATTCCTTTTTCTAACTAAAAAGAAAACCTAAGGGAAGTTGTCCTGGGTTTTGCCAGTTGTGGTATGAACAGAAGGCAGGACAGATAAGACTGCTACCTAATGGTGGGTTCACGCTGGCACTTACTTCAAGATATGATGCCCACAGGGAGCAGGAGCAGTGTGGTGTTTCATGAAAGATTGAGCAAACTTAGAAAGACAGTAAGCTGAGCAACTCAGGCTTCCAGAACACTTGAGTTAAAACAGCCAAATGATCCCTGCTGACAAAGCTGCAGATGAAACTATGGCAGATGTGGACTCTGGGTACACATCCGAAAGCAGCCAGCAGCTCAGATCCTAGAGTACCACCCCAGCCTGACTACATCACAAGGGTGTTTTGACCTGGGAGATGACAGATGGAAAAAAATACTAACATATAGGGATGGAAGTATATCAGAAGCTTAGCCTCAAGGGTAAATGGGTTGCAATTTGAGATTACATACTTGTTACCAGTCCAAATGGGCAATCAATGGTTATATTATATGGTTATATTTTACCATCAGATCTTTTTACTTGCTCATGACAGCAAAGTACCATTCATGAAAAGAGAAGCCAGTCGCAGTTGACTCATCTTCTGAGGAAACAAGGACATCAAGGCTTCCTTTAAACTGAAACAACTCAAAAGACAAACAGTAAAGTATATTCTAAATATGTCACTCATAAGCACTTTCAGATAATCTCAGATAATATTACATTTAGGTATATTGTAATTAAGGATATTATGGGGGAATGGATGCCCATTAACACCCCAAACAATAGTGAACCCGTCTTGCAAGAGTATAATAAAAGAAGCATGTTGGATTAAAAAAAAAGTAGATCAGTACAAACTTTTTCACCACTGCTCTCTAAAACCCAAAGAATATGCCATCTTGTTTAGAGATCATTTTTTATCCCAAAAGACCATTTACATTTATTATCATTAATCATCCCCAAACTCTCTAAACTACTGGATATAATCTTCTACTTCATCCCGGAATTTTCCATTTTAGATGAGAGAAGAGAAAATGCATTTATTCTACAATTAATAAATAGCCAAGCATTCTGTTTAATGTAATACAGATTTAACCACACTATATATGTTAAGGTAGACATCATTCAACACTCAACCCAAATAATGCTGCTGTGGCTGCTGCTGATGACGATAATGATTTTTGAAGGATATGATATGGAAGTGTACTATTTCACACAGTGTATTGCTGAAAAGTTTTGTGTAAGTTAAATTCTTGTTAATCAAATTATGTTTAAATTGCATGATAAATTGGTACACTTATGATAAATTAGTTTATAAGTGAAAAATGCTTTCAAAGAAGAATAATTGTCTCATCTGTCTTTTATAAATTTGTAAATTGTATAGATATTGTCTTTATATCAGGGAAACATACACTTTGGCTTATATGATTTTATTTCCTGAAGCCTTATCCAGCACTAGGCCCCCACAGCCTCTCCCATAGGAGAGTGGTTTTCCTTGGCACTGATGAGGTGCTGAAATAAGAGGGCAAGTGTGAGACACAGTCAGATGGAAGGTAAGGACTTCAAGGATCAGGAATAAGAACAAGTACAAGGAGGAAAAAGGCAAAGATTTGGGATGGAAGGAGCCTTGAGGTGTTTGGGAATGAAAGTATAGATAAGACAAGCAAACAATTCTACATATGCAGTATCATCTACTGAGGTGTGTGTGTGTGTGTGTGTGTGTGTGCATGTGTCTGTCCATGTATGCATGCATATATGGTGGCCATTATAAAGAAAATAGTGTATATTTAAGTCAGGTATAAACTATAGGCCATAGGAGCAGAGTGGTTTATAACACACAAGCCTGAAACAGAGGCTGAACATTCTGATATGTTCCTGGGGGTTGAAAATGATCATTATAGACAAGTTTGACAGGTGTCTCATACCAAACACCCATGCCAGTGCTACACATCAGAGCCTGGTGTACTAAAGCATGAAAACCAAAAGTCTAGCACAACCCTAAAATATTTGATAGGAACATTACGATTATTTCCAGCCTATAGTTAGGGTGACTTTATCACCAATAAAAATTATGTCCATATAAAAATCTTGGAACACAGGGGAAATAAAAGTAACCTTCTAACTAGATAGAGCATGTTTGAAATAAAACCGAGAGCTGGAAAATCACAAAGCATCTCTGAACAAGCATGGGAAGAGGATTTTAGTGAGATATGTGCTGTGGGACACAGGTACAGGAGCCCTAAATGGGGAGGAACAGTTTGGGAACAAGGTCTAGAGTTCCTGCAGGCTCCCTCCCAAGATGATGAAAGAATCTTGGAACACCCTTATCCTCTCCCAAGAAAGCTGATGCTGTGCACTGGTGTGACTCTGCATCTACCCAGAACCAACTCACCCATTGGAGCCAAAAGGAATTACTTCTAATTTGGGGAAAATACATGGCAAGCATCTTTGGATTTGACCCCATCTCTGTCCCCACTCCATCACCTAGCATATTTCCCTTTTTAATTATCTGTACTCCTAACCGAAAATATGGATCTGTTTTATAGGTTTATTACTTACATCCCAGTAGATGGTCTTTGTTTTGGAATGTCTTCACCATCTATACATTTAACATTTTCTCATAGTCTTTACTTCAGATGCTGTTTCTGGGGGGCTCCCCACTTAATGAGAAGTCCTGTGAGGGTAGGGCTTTAGGACTTGTTCACTCCTGAAATCCTCAGCCTGGCATTTACTTGGAGCTCAACAAATATCTGACAGATGAATGGATTCTATCAGCATTTGACCGGGTTTCTCATAGTAGGATTCTATTTTTCTATGCCTTCTTTGAAAAGTTCAAAAGACTTTTTGTTTGTTTTGTTATTTTTTTCAAATAAAAGAAAAAGATCAAATAGAACAAGAATAAAAGCACTCTATTCTAGCAGAGTTAGAGGATGACATAATAGGAAATGATCAATAGTCATTTATTTTAGTAGGACCTATTACACTGTTGACTTCTTGTTTGAACAAAAGACTCAACAGTAGACAGACAAGTTCAGGGTCGGAAGAGATGTTTGAAGTGATACGATAGAGCAAAGGATTTGAAATTTCCTTGCATCTTGATAGAAAATGGGCTAAACTTTGAAACTTTATCCCACAAGTACAACATCCGAACTTCTTAAGCCATTCCATACTTTCTAAAGCAAAATGGGGAGCTCTAGACAAAGCAAGTGGAGGAAACACAAATCAGTCACTGAGCAGAGCTCACTGGCCAGCTAGGTCCAACTTTTGAACAACATGTTGCACATCCATTGACATCTGTCCTTCTCCCAAACCCACATATAAGGATAAGAAACTGTTAAATGTATATTGTATATAAGCTAGCATGATATTTTTCTTACAAAATACTTATTTGGGGACACCTGGGTGGCTCAGTGGTTGAGTGTCTACCTTTGGCTCAAGTCATGATCCCAGGGTTCTGGGATCGAGTCTCCCATCAGGTTCCCCACAGGGAGCCTGCTTCTCCCTCTGCCTATATCTCTGCCTCTGTGTGTGTGTGTCTCTTATGAATAAATAAATAAAATCTTTTAAAAGGCTGACTTATTTGGTTATTTTATTATGGTCACATCATTGCTGAAATTGAGAAATGAAACTCATAGCTTACTGATTTGTGTTTCAACCCTGCCTCCAAATTAAAATCAACTCAGTTCTTTTTTTTTTAATTGAAGTATAGTCGACATGCAATATTATATTAGTTTCAGGTGTAAAATTACTGAGCGATTCAGTAATTACATGCATTACAAAAACAATCGAGTCTTTTTCAGAATTGTACATCCCATGGCTCCACTTCAGAGATTCTAATTGTTCTGGGGTGGGGGTCAGCAACTGTGTTGTCAAGACTGAGACCCACTGCTCTCCACCGTTACTAATTCCATCTAGGACACAGAAATTCTTCTGTCTCTGCTTGAACATCACTAACAATAGCAAGCTTACATGTTGCATTTATCCTATTTTTCAGACAACTTGTTCTTAGGAAACAGTCTTCTACAGAACCACAATTTTCCTGCCTATGTGTACATTGGTTGGTCCAGTCCCACCTTTTGTTGTACACTCCTATTCTCCACATGAGGCAACAATTTATGCTTTGCGGACTCTGCAGAGCTTTTGTCCTTCCTGGGTATTTTTGCAATGATGAAGTTAATCAGGCCTTTCTCTGCTTCAACACTTGTGCCCAATTCCTTGGGGTTCTCAGGCTTCAACACACTTTGCTGTCTAGCCTCATGGCCTGTAGTCACCTTCCTTCTTCCTAAATTCTCTTTTCTCTCCAGGCCTCTCAAGGATCACTGTCCTTTGTTTTGAAATATTTTTCTCCCACTGGCAAATTCCTACATATCCTTAAAGGACAATTAAAGGAAGAACAATTTCTCCCTCCCCCTCCTTCTCATTCTGGAGCTGACCTCCCTGGTCTGAGCACCACAGTACCATCTTCATATGTTTCAGAAGCAGTTACCAGGCTCATGTTCATTCTTATGTATCTGTCACTGCCTCCTCACTAGAATTTGACATCCTCATGGTAAAACATGTATCTTACTTACCACGCCATCTTGGACTCATGCCCAGAGCCCAGCTTAAGTTAGAAACTTAAGAAATTCTGTAATTAAGAGATTATAGAGGGGCACTTGGGTGACTCAGTCAGTTAAGCATCTGACTCTTTGTTTCAGCTGAGGTTGTGATCTCAGAGTCGTGAGAGAAAGCCCTGCATCAGGCTCTGTGCTCAGCATGGAGTCTACTTGAGATTCTCTCTCTCCCTTTCCCTCTGTCTCTACCCTCACTTGTGCTCTCTCTCTCTCTCTCTAAAAAAATAAATCTTCAAAAAATGCTTGTAAAGTGAATGAATGAATGAATGAATGCTGTATATTTTCCAAAACAATCACATAACTTCCCAAGCTTCCATTTTCTAACCTAAACAGTATTTGTTCTTCAACTCTTCCCAAAGTGTCACAGTTTCCAGGCCATTAACCAATCTTCATTGCTCTTTTCTTAAAACTAAAACTAAACAATAGAAACAAACCAAAAAAAAAAAAATCCCACTGCTGAAATCCAATCCTTTGGAATGAAAACATTCCAAACTGAACATAATAAACAAGACATGATTTCATGATGCAGGACACAGAAGAAATAGTCCCTCTATTGCTGTCTAGAATTAGCCTACAAAGGAGACCTTATGTACAGGTGCCTTGTTTCTGGCAATCTAATCACCATCATATTGAACCTGCAGTCACCTGAAGAGTAAATCTCACATGTGCTGGTGTCTAGTTAACCTCTGTGATGAATTTAGTTTGTTTTAATGGTTAAAGGAATGTTTTATTATGATAAAATATACATAATATAAAATTTACCATCTTAGCTATTTTTAAGTCTTCAGGTTAGTGTCATTAGGCATATTCATATGGTACTACTATCACCATCATCTTTCTCCAGAATCTGTTCATCTTTCCCAACTGAAACTCTGTACCCTTTAATAACTCCCCACTACCTGTTCCCAAAAGCCCCTTAAAAACACCATTCTACCTTCTGTGTATGAATTTGACTACTCTAAGTACTTCATATAAGTAGAATCATACAATATTTGTCCTTTTGTGATGGTCTTATTTCTCTTAACATAATGCCCTCATGGTTGATCCATGCTGTAACATGCATTTGAATTTCCTTCATTTTTAAGGCTGAATAGTAGTCCAGTGTATGTATACACCACATTTTGTTTACCCATTCATCCACTGATGGACACTTGGGTTGCTTCCAATAACTTTTATTATATCAGGCCATTTATTTTACCCCCTAGATGTACATCTAAATCCTGACTCTACCCCAAAAATGTTGGTATCCCTGCGGCTTCCATTCACCTAGGAGGTGTACTCAACCCCTTTATCAAGTCACAGTGCTTCTCCTAGAGGACTCTGCCAGCCCTCAGCACACCACTTCCTTCCTGGCCTTGAATGTTGACCGTGGCTTTGGTTACAGCAGTCTTTCTCACATTTAAGGATCCTATTCAAACTTCAGCTTCTTGCTGAAACTATCTCTCTTCCCAAGACTATACTGAGGCTCCAGAAGCCCTTTCTGCCCTGCAACAGCCCCAGTTGTGATAAATTGCAAGTATTTTAATTATGTGTGCTTCTTCCTCTCTACTATAGGCTCACATTAAATATATCTTTAAACCCCCAGGGCTTAGTTCAGTAGATGGTACATACTTGGTACTCGGTAAATGGGTTTTTCTTTTTTTAATGAATGAATAAAAACCTGAATCCTCACTACTTTCCAAAATTGAAAACGTGAATTGAAAACCATATATTGTGTGAGTAATTTTCATCCTCTATCCTTGAAAATGGCCTGGTGTTATTGTTTTTATTTTTTCCTTTTTACAGTACAAAGCTGTCAGTTAACATGATACAGAATTCCAAGTAAAGATTAGATTACTTAACAAAAGAAAGATTTGAAAGAGTTGTAAAAGGAGAAATAATGATGACAGACTGACATAGCAACATTGTCCTCTCATAACACTATCTGCTTTCTTCTGTCATTTTACCAGGCACCTGGGTACAAGGCTTCAGCTTAGAGAACTGTAATGATTAGATCTTTACGCGTAGCTGGTCTGCCCTGAGAGTGTGTAGCTTACTTTGTTGACTTCCAACTCCCAGTGGCTTCAGATACAAATAAGATGGAGCTGACATGATAACACAGAGGAGCAGCCCATCAAGAAATGACTCTGTCAAGCAGCAAGTGAGTGTTGCACTTTCAACTGCATAAAAATCCAACAATTTTGGGGAGAGGCTACGGTACCAACACATAATGAAGATTAAATAAACCTTCCAGCCTGTCTGTTACTGTAGATATTCCTTCGAAGTTTCTGCTGCTATTTTAAAATATTGCCAATGTGGACACAATTTGCCGTAATTGGCAAGAACCTAACCATAGAAATGTTTAAATTACAAAAGAGATGCGCTAACACAAATGTATAGAGAAAGCACATACACTGCCAGCTTTGCTATGCCTAGTTTTCAGGCAATGATTTTCATTTTCCGAAGTGACCAAATTTACTCAGATATTGAAAAAAAAAAACTTTATCCATTAACCCTAAATTTCAAAATTTCCTTAAATATATGCATTAATATCTGTTACTATTAAAATTAAGACTACAGCTTATATGTGATTATGTGAGTTACATATAAGTGTCTTGGTTGCCACTAGCTGTGGGAGGAGAGGGTATGAGAGATTCCAACTTGTCAAAACTGACCCAGTATAGCAAGTTAGTTTTAGTTGCTCCACGCGTTGCTTATCCACAAAAAAGAGTCTATGACTTCAAAAAACCTGAGAATGGCTACACTAAAAAAACAAACAAACAAACAATAATCTAAGGCAGTAGAATCTTATGAAAAGGACCCAGGTTCAGATCTAGGAGAGCTTGGATCCAGCCTAAGCTGAGCACTAATCAGACCAATGCTAATTGGACAAACCATAAAAACTGGCTGGATCTCGATTTCCTCATCTGAAAACTGATGCAATGAATAAGAATCTATAGTCCATTTCAGCTCAAAGATTCTGAAATGCAAATGAAAATTTTTAATGATATTAATGATCACTTGTGGGTAGGTAAACACAATCTCTGTCTCAGATGTTTTAAAAGAAATTTTATTTTTTAACGCAGTGACGTTCCGTATAATAAATGTAACGTGTCGAAGTCATCTGTCTTTAGATGGTGTTTCTCATAATTGGTGCTTAATCTCAATGCTTCCTTAAAATTCTGTCCCTGTTGTTTTTGGTTGCCTGATTGAAAACTGCAACCATATGAGCCAAGCCTCCTATTCAATTTGCTCACCTTATTAATTATTTAAATTATGTGGTTCAATTAAACCAAAATGAAGATCCCTAGCACCCCAACGTGATTAAAAGAATATGAGACTAATCCATAATTCAAAAATTATAAAGATATGATTGAGCTCAGGAGCTCAAGGCTGTTCCATATGTCACAGCAAGTATTTCTATATGTTGCTAATAAAATCTTGAATATACTGCTAAGTAATAATATATTTGACCTCCCTGGGTATATCACCTAAGATAAGCAAGCATTAAAAACCATACACACACACATATGTATCCACAGATGTATACATATACATATGCCTGCAGGATTTTCAGGCATCTTATCTCTTTTAATTTTCACAACTCTATGAAATTGTATGTGCGCACGCATGTGCATATGTGTGTGTGTGTGTGTGTGTGTGATTAAGAAATTAATTACACTGCCCATGGTCAAATCTAGTGGGGATCAGAGATCCAGAATTAAACATAGGTTTGGAGATCCCATTCATTGTTCTATGCACTTCATCATCATCTTGACAACTGAATTTTCTAGGGTAGTGGCAACTTTGAAGCATCTAGTAAGTGCAGTGCAAGAACATCATAGGAGATGTCCTTTCCCGTGGAGCTCTTGTCATCAGTTAACAGGCAAAGCACAGAAGAAGCACCATATGACAAAGGCAGCATTACTGAAATGCCCAATGAGCAGTACGATCCCATGGGGCTGTGAGAAGGGAAAGACCAATTATGGGCTGTGGTGAAGAAAAGCTTTATGTAGGAAGTAGGACCTGACCAAAGTTTTGAAGGGTAAAGTTCTGAGTACAGGAGGCATTCCAGGCAGGGACAGAGAACATGAGCAAAAGCTTAAGAAGCAAGAATGAAAAAGCATCCTATCACATCATTGGCAAACACAGTGGTAATGCCCTGACCCAAAGTTGGAGGAGAGGAGGAGAATCGTAGTGTTCATTTTATTTGCTATGCTTTGAAACATCCATACATATGCTATATATATTCTTTTGCATACAATTGTTACACAATAAAACTTGAGCAGATTTAGCAAAGTATATTCAGGGAACAATTAATAGAACCTTCTGGGGATACAGGGTCTATAATTTGAGGAGAGGAAAAGGAGATTTGACAGATGAATTGAGGTCAAAATGAGAACAGACTTGAATACAACAAGGAAACAATTAACAGTTAAGGACAATGAATTCCATTGGGAAGAATTAAAAGTTCCATGTAATGAAGTTATTATAATATCTTTGCAAATATGAAAAACTCTTTTGTTCACTGATTGCAGAAAATCACATTTAATTAATAATTTGGGATAATCTTATATATTTCCCTGGTTCTTGCCAATGTTTGTTGGCAATGTCCATTAAATGGTGCTTAAAGTGGACACTCTGCTCATGTGCTGGGACATATTTATGTGCCATCAATCTTCTTATCTCCAGCATGCCAGTTACCTAAACCTTGTAGACACATAACCAATAAAAGTGATTTATGGGGTGCCTGCATGGCTCAGTCAGTTAAACATCCAACTCTTGGTTTCAGCTCAGGTCATGATATTGGGGTCCTGAGACCAAGCCCCCCGTTGAGCCCCCTGCTCAATGTGGAGTCTGCTTCAGATACTTTCTTTCTCTCCCTCCCCCTTAGCCCCTCCCCACTCTTTCTTTCTCAAATAAATAATTAAAATCTTTTTTTTTAAGTGATTTAAAGTAGTTGGTGTTCTAAAAGCCAGAGCTGTTTATCTACTTCACTATTATATCCCTAGAGCCTCAGAGTTGAACTCCTATAGTCACTCACTTAATACTTATTGAATACACAGATGAAAAAGAGAAAAAAGGAAGGGAAGGAAGGAAAGACCATTTACCCTCCATTTCCTTTTCCCAAGTACATATTTTCATTTTTCATTCAACAAGTGGTTATTGAGTGCCTAGTATGTGCTAGTCACTGTTCTATGTGCTGGGGATATAGCAATGATCAAAATGAACAAAAACTGCTTGCCCTCAGGGAATGTTTTCTAATATTCAAACTCAAAAATAAGCTATTTTTCAACCCTGCAGAATGTGATTTCCTGTAATGAGGTTTTTTTTTTAATTAAACAATGAAACAAATCAAAAAGCAAAACAAAACAAAACAAACAAAAAAAAAGAACCACGGGGGAGTATCTTCTGATTCTGTGTACTTTAAGTCCCTTGGCTTCTCCTGGAAGTTGTCAGTCTAGCTGGTCTTCTGGGGGAGGGGCCAATGAGTATGTGTGCACATGTGTAGCAAAGGATTTTACTAGTTTTCAGTTAAGAGATACAAAAACATTTTTTTCGAGTTAATCAGATCTTTCTCAACTTTTGCAATTAAAAGATGCCACAATAGATAATATTGCTCTGTTGTTAGAATGGTGTGTCAAAGGAAAGGAATAAATAAGTCCATTTTGTTTTAATGGTTATTTTCACATTTTCTAAGGGTCTAGTACAGAAATGATAGCATAACTCTTTTTAACAATTGGAAAGGAACTAAAATAGTTTCAATCTAACAAGGTCATATGAAAGCTAAGCTGCATTTCTGGATGTGGTACATCGTGCGGAACCTCTGGTTTCTTTTCAGCAGAAATCAACTGTGAGGAAGCTATTGGAGATATACACAGTAGTGTGACTCAGACTTCCAGCAATCACAGGCAAACTTTCTTGTTTTATTGGTTTAAAAAAAAGAGATTCTTGGATAGAGTGATTCATAGTTACATGCTAAGGTGAGCTGGACTCCCAACGTATTGCTCATGAATGTACCAAATGCTATTCAGAACTCTGGTTACAGATATATTTTACTTAACTCTAGTGCCAAGATATCATTTCCTTAATCTTACTTCCCTCTCCACTCTAAGGGATCACTGTGCTGTGATGGAGGAAATCCCCATGCAAGATAAGCCTACCAAGCAGCGTAAATAATATTAGCATCCTATAACTTCCAAGCATCTCTTTATCCCACTAGAACACACCTGGACACATATGTTTCACCTTTGGAGCCCCATAGCTTAAAAGTAGGCCTTTTTAGTGAAATTGCTTTATTTTCAATCATAACTGGATTTTCATTTCTGGCTTTGCTTTCCTTTTGCAAAATTACAAAGAAGAAAGCAATTTGCTACCATACTTGTCTTAATTCCTAAAATAATTTTACTAATAATCTAATAGATGATTTTCAGTTCAAACAAAAAGCACCCAAATAGGATCCCCATATGACTGCAAGATATTGACTTGTACTTAGAATTCCCACTGCCCTGTATTAGAGATTTCTTCCTAGAGCCACAAAGGATGAATGTTTAAAAGCTCATTATCTGCTAGTCAAAATAAATCCTTAAAAAATGTATTTTAATCATATGGAAAGTCCAAATGCCTTTCGAACAAAAAATATCTTGAACTCCCCTCTCGTATTATTAATCACACGTTAAAGTCTGTATATGGCCCAACGCCACTCCAGGAGGCTATAAATTCTATGACGGCAGGCAACATGCCTATGTTATTGCCATGCCTCCAAAGTTAGCCATATAGTAGCTGCTGGATAAATTTATGCTCCAAGATTAACATTTTCCTAATGAATATTGAAAGCATAATTCTGAGTAAGGGATATATGAATACATAAATATAAATATATAGGCTACTTTATATATAAATGCAAATTTACACATATATTATGGAAGACAGAATGGCTGTAATTGTTCTGCTAAGAAAAGCAAATGGCAGTCTCAGACTTTTTGAAATATTTCACTGTTTGACAAGGCTGTGGAAGTTTCTTAGGCATCCAAAAAGGACAGATTATTTCATTAAAGGTAGAATGATTAGCAGAGAGAAATTCTGACAATCAGAGCAGGGAAGGAGCACAGAGCAGGCAAAAGCCAATGTTTTCTGGAATTCAGCTGGCACAAGAACTTTCTACATCAAAGGATGAAGAAGAAGACACAGATGGTTTTGTCCTTCCTACCATCTTTCATCAGGAGACTACAGGGATTTCTCTAGCAAGCCTCTCTATTTTGCCAATTAAGCATGCTACTGTTATTGTTGATGCTGTGAGAGGGGTAAATCCCTGACTTAAGATACCCAGATTTGGCAAATAACAGTAGGAGATGCCTGAATAAATTTGAATTTCAAGGGACAATTTCAAAGTAAATGTCCCAACTGTTATGAGAGTCCTGCATTTTCTCCAGCAATCCTACCCCAATAGCAGATACATTTGAATTTTAGATAAACAAGGAATAGTTTTGAAATATATGTCCCAGCTGTTCCATTTAGGAATCTAGCAAGCCTACCTCAATCTTACCATGCTTCCCAAGAAGGAAATTTCAAATTAATTGTAGGCTTCCAAGAATTCCATTTCTTTCTTTTTTTATGCTATACCTGTCACATTTTTCCTCTCTAAGGACTGAATGATTAACTACATTGGAGATTTTTAAAATTTTTCTCAGGATATTGTATTTTTATGTCATGATGACTTTCCAGTTTTTCCAGGCAGACTCCACTCACCAACCAGCATCCTGTTCCTGTGCACTCCCTATAGCAGTGTCAACTTCCCAAATATTGGCATAAAGGAAAACTCTGTTGACATTTTTCAGACTTCATCAAACAGACTTCCTATCCTAAAAGACATCTACATACCTTTGTTGCCTTTTGACAGAGTATAGCAAGAAAGGCAGCTAGTCTTCAGGAAATATGGACTTCATTTCTGGCTCTTGCAGAGACTTTCCATGTAGCCATCAGGCAAGTCATCTCAAGATCATTTGGGGGCTAATCATCCCAGCATCTCCTACCTGAAAAAAGGATTACAAGACTAAGATGAAAATTCTTTGAAGAAAGTGAAATTTTGTGGGGAAAATGTAACATCACCTGTTGAGAAAATGCCTACTTCTTGGAAGGTCTCGGGATGGCATAAAATATTTTTAAATATGACCTCTCTTTTAAAATAAAATGATGTCTCATTTCCCTGGCTTTTTCAGAGAGTGCTCCATAGTAAGCAAAGATTTTAGAAAAATATTTCTAAATCTTGCATCTGTGAGCATACTGGAAAAAATTTGCATTTTCTTGATGATTCTAGGGCAACATTAGAAACATTGGTAATTGTGCTGCGCTATGTGAAACAAGTAAGCAAGAAACAGACACATAAATAGATTTTGTACTTTTGAGAGTTTCCAGAGTCGTTATGCCATGGAGGATCATTCGCCCTTGTGCTAAATAGCTCCGGCTGCTGGGTTCTACAGTGCTGTCTCCCAGCTGCTGTCATTTCTCATGGCTGTCACGGGCCATCATTGCTTCTCCCTTATTTTGCATGCAGTTTTATTGTAAGAGGCACACATCCTATAACGAAGCACGTGGGATTTGCCACTTGGAGGCATTTTTACTTACTCCTGTTTTGCTGCCTATAGTCCAAGTGGTTGAGATTGGCTGTTTCTGGAGGACTCTGTTATATATCTTCATGTCACCCCCAGGTCCCGTGTACATACAAGATATTTAACAATCACTGATCTTTATCTCAAATGTAGAGTGGTTAATATACCTCCAGATTCATTAACAACTACTGAATTGTTTTTTTGAAATCAACCTTTATCAAAAAGTAATGAAATTTTATGCCTGACAGCTGCTAAACCTGTCAGCTGAATTACCATATTCCTTCATTTTGAACATGCCTGAATAAACATTTTACTATTTCTTAAACTGAGATAAGTCTTAAAATTGACGTGTGTATTTAATCTGATAATGCCCCTTAGATTCCAGGAAAGCTGCTATTAAGAATGATACAGTTTCAACTAACGAAATTGTAGTTGAAGGAAATAGGAACGTTTTGGTGGGGAGGGGAGGGGGTAATTGAGTGATGGACATTAAGGAGGGCACATGATGTGATGAGCACTAGGTGTTATATGCAACTGATAAATTATTGAACACCACATCTGTAACTAATGATGTATTATTATATGTTCAATAATTGAAGTGTTAAAAGTGGGAAAGAAAGAAGAAAGAAAGAAAGAAAGAAAGAAAGAAAGAAAGAAAGAAAGAAAGAAAGAAAGAAAGAAAGAATCTTTTTAGTGTTTTTCCACAAAAAGTTGAGAGGCAAGTAAATACCATGAGAAAAGAAGTAATATTACAGATATTACTAGTACAGCTTTTAATCATCACATCTTATCCCTATACCATTATTTCCCCCCACACCCCAAAGGCATGTATAATTTTGAAATCTAGGCTTCCATTACATTTTTTTATATGTATGTAGCCTCTCATTCCATACACAATTTAAAATATCTACTCTTACTGTAGGTGTTTTATATTATTCCAGAATGATATAATAACATTGTTGTGTAATTTGTTTGTATCATTCCATATTATGTTTTGAGAACTAATCAACATGCATACAGTTCTATAGGAATATATGCAGAAATAGTTCATCATTTTTAACTGAAGTATAGCCTTCATGTAACTTATCATGGTTTATAAACTCATCCTTCTATTGATTGATATTTAGTTAGCTTTATGTTTTTAGCACTACTATGAATCTTCAGGAAACATGCTTGCTCCTGTCTCTTGTGCTCTTGTGCCAGAATGTCTCACAGTGTGGAGGCAGACCAAGCTCAGGTAACCCATGAGAGCCAGAGACAGTGCACATCTCTTCCCCGTTCTGCCTGCAGTGACGTTACATTGGTAGCTTGAATATGACCATGGTGAGAGCATTTACACCATGAAAAACGGCAAACCTACAAACCAAACTCTCCAACTCCCAATCAGAAAGCCAGTTAAACATTTACCAGCAAACCACTGACAATTTTCCAGCCCAGCACTAGATGTATATTCCCTGAAACCAAATTGCTAAATATTAAACTTGTTTGCATTTTTTCCAGATGCAACCAAGTGTTTTCCACATTGCTCTCCCACCAGTGTATGAAAGTACTAGGTTTGACATATCTTTACAAAGGCCTGTTGTTGCAAGATTAATGTATGCCTACAAGATAGGTAGGAATTGGCATCCCATTACAGGCTGCATTTACAGTTTCCCACTAACCGATGAAATCAAGCATATTTTCACATGCATGGTGGATATTTGCATTTCCTTGACTTTAAATCGCTTTGCCCATCTTTAAATTGGCTAATCCTTTTCTTATTGAATTATCATTCTTTACATACCCTGGAAAATTAATCTTTTTCTGTTACACAACTTACAAATATCTTTTGCCATGTTTGTTGCTTGTCTTTAAACCTTGTTTATGTGCTTATTGGGTACTAGCTATGTGACTTTTAGAAAGTTACTTATTATATAAGACTGATGAATCACTGACCTCTACCTCTGAAACTAATACAATATATGTTAATTAATTGAATTTATATTTAAAAATATGTAAAACAAACAAACAAATCTATATATCTCATATTTTTCACCTATGAAACTGGAGCAATCATTGAACCCACCTTGTTGGTTGTGTGGATACATGTATTAGGTATATCATTGCCTAGTAATTCTTGTTACTGTTATTGTTATTATATTGCTCTTTGGAAGTTCTTGATTTTGATGTAGGGTTTATTTTTTTATGGTTGTTTGTTGAAGGAGTATTTCCCAAATCCGAAAGGTGGGGAAATAGACAACTCTACTTTTTTTTGTAGTTTTAGAATTTTTCACATTTAGACTGCTTATACCTTTGACTCTGCTTTTTTCTTCCCTTTATTCTGATTACCTAGCCAGAAGTCCTAGAGCCTGTAGGCACTCAATAAATGTTTACAGAAGGAAGCAATGAAGGGAGGGAAAGAAGAATTAGCATTAATTTTTATAAGTGGTCCTACTTAGAAACCCAAAGGGGGAAAGAAATGAAGGAAGAGCTGGCAGCATGAGTTACTATTAACCATACTTAGAACCTATTAAATGGAAATCCCTTATTCCTCATCATATTTATGTCAAATCTTCTAGAAGCTTTAAAAATTGATAACTTTTAAGACAACCAAAGACACTTGGCATTCTTGCCTTGAGATGTTTTATCCTGTAGGTAATAAGTTCTTCCTTTATTCCCTCCCTAGATAATATCTAATTCTTGCACCCTAAACTATCTCTCCCTGAATCATAGTTTTCTGTATGTATTTGTGGGATTTGGGGGGAATCTAATTTAAATTTACAGTAAAAAAAATTTACAGTCAAAAAGTAGGATGGGAGAATATGCTGCCAGACCTCTCTTCCCCCATTGAGGCCCGACCCAAGGAGCCACAATCCGTGTGGATGAGCCATAGGACTAGTACACAAAACCCTCAATTCTACTATATCTTGTACCAACTAGTATTTGTAGACTGAAAAGTTAAGGATATCATCATTAGCAGCTGGGAAGTCCTCATACTCAACACTTTGGGAACCACCAATTAAATGATAAGTACCAGGGGATCCCTGGGTGGTGCAGTGGTTTGGCGCCTGCCTTTGGCCCAGGGCGCGATCCTGGAGACCCGGGATTGAATCCCACGTCGGGCTCCCGGTGCGTGGAGCCTGCTTCTCCCTCTGCCTGTGTCTCTGCCTCTCTCTCTCTCTCTGTGACTATCATAAATAAATAAAAATTAAAAAAAAATAAATGATAAGTACCAGGAAAGCTGGATTTTCAAATGCTTGCCTAGATTGGAAAATTTTAAATTCAAGCCAAATGGGAAATTCACAAAGTTCACTGTCAGGTGATTCTAGCTTATTGACACTTTCTGCATGCACACCTACTTTTATCCTATCAACCAATTAAGTTACTCAAATGTCAAAATCTTTGGGATTGGGGATTTTATTATTTTTTAAATAACTCTTCCCATTCCCATGAGTTAGGTACATTTCTAATGTCCAGCTTACCATGTTGTACCAAACTAAAATGATGTGGTTTATAGGTGGCCCTTGACTTAAAATTACTAGCCTTTCTTACAACAAGAATTTTTGTGATCAAACATTATTGCATCTAGGGCACTTTTTTGGCAGCAATGGGACTTTTCATACATTAGTTCCTAAATGTATATGTAATTCACAGTGCAGTGCATAGTGTCTCAGGCAGCATATGCACTTTTGCACGATTGCCACCTTTATCAATCAGCAGTGTGGGATGCAATTGCTAGAATCTCGCATTAAGGTTTACCAAAATAGGTGAAAGTGGAAAAAATGAGAGTGTTGATACTAAGGCAAAGATCACTGTGACAAGAGTGAAATTGCTATCATGCTAAAATTAAAATGTATAAGACTTCAATCAGATGCTCCTTTATCTTTAAGAGGCCATTTACACATTCAGTTTTGAATGGAAAGACTAATACGAATGTGTAGAAAATGCTAGAAATACACATAGGGGAGGTGTCTAAGGAATGATCTGGAATTATAAATTTGAAAAAAGTATTGTGTATACAAATGGGAGATGTTGTTCTGACGACATTTGTCCCCTTAGGAGAAGAAGTCGGTTTAATTGGTCTTCAACCCCAGCACCAAGCACAGCACTATCTCTTGATAGGCACTTAAGAGAGCTGTGTTGGCTCAATTTGTTTAATTGCATACAAGCCTCTTTTTCTATTCACCCCAGATATCCAGGACCACTCTCACGAAATAAAAAAGTTTTTTTTGTTGAGATTTTATTTATTTATTTGAGAGAGAGAATGAGAGGGCACAAATAGGGGGGAGGGGCCAAGGAGGAGGAAGAAGCAGGCTCCCCACTGAGCAGGGAGCCCCACACAGGGCTCTATCCCAGGACCCTGGGACCGTGACCCCAGCCAAAGGCAGAGGCCTAACCAACTGAGCCACCCAGGCACCCCTCATTATATAAAAATTTAAAATACTTCTTAGTGCCTAGATTTTTCTTTTGTTTCTGTTTACCCACAAGAAAGCATTTCCCTCTCGGCTCCATGGATAACTTATCCTCCCCAAGATTACACTGCTCACAGAGTCTAAACAGACGCTGACTCCTAGGTAAGTGCCAAAATTCAGCTTCACAGGATTCCTACTTCTTATATCTCTACTATTTCACTCACCAGCCATCCTAGTGACAAAATTAATGGATGCAATTTTTACATATGTACAAAACGACTCCATTTAAATGAATCCCAGTCCTTCTGCTTCTTTTGTGCAAGCTTTTCACTGGTGCCAGTGAGAGCTTGGCTAGAGAAAGCCTGAAGGGATTGGTCTGTTATTGGAGAAGGGAGAGGAAGGAGTGTTTTATGAAAGTAGGATCATTATAATGCTTCCCATTAAAACATTTTTAGTGCTCGCATTTCAAGCTTAACACAGTCGACCCTGTAAATTGGCAATAGCCCAGACCCAAGAACCAATAAGCTCCTCCGTGCTTCCTGAGGCTTCTTAAGCAGTGAAGCAGGCAGCTCTTTCTCTTTTCTGATCACCATCAAAAGAATAAATTACTAAACAATAGACAATCCTGCTTCATTTAAAACATATGAAGCACTTCACAGTAGTATTGCCATCTCTTTTTTTCTTTTTTTTTTTTTTTTTTTTTTTTGGTGGTGGTGGGGTAAATGAAACAGCTGTTTTAAAGCCATAGCATTAGACCTTAAAAATTATTAATCCAATTTAGAATGATTTAATCCATTAAAATAACACTTCACACTAAGTGCAGGCTGTCAATTTCAATGAAGTTATAAAATTGCCTGACAAAAGTGGTCTTGGAAAAATCTATTTTTTTGAGATGTTGTGATAAGATCTTCCTTTCAGAGTGTCAAAGACCTTACTAAATAATTAGATTTTTTTTTAAGCAAACAGATCTTTACTTTTTAAATAACAATGGATAGAGACCCTTATAAACATAACGCTGCTCTGGATGTTTATGGCCTTGGTTTGACCTGCGAAGTTTTTCTCTGCTGTGAAGTCATGAATTCAGTCATCGCCTTGATTAACCATCTTTATTACCTATGTATTTTGCTGCTATCATGGTGTTGCACAATTTCTGTCAGTGTAACGTCAGCCAAGTTGATCTTTTGTTTCTGAAGTTTCATTTATTCTGCAACCCCAAAAGACAAATGACGAATTTAGCTTTCCTCTTATGAGTAAGCGAGTGGTTAGCAATTTCTAACAACTTAAAAAGAGGTTGGAACCAATGGTTTCAAATTCAGATTAATATATGGCTGTTTAAACCACAAAGGAAATAATAACAGCTCATCATGATATTCTCAAAGTCAGTAAAGCTGCCTGCTTCCAATCAGTAATCCTGGACGCCAAGACATTTTCTGAGAAGGATGTGTATAGATGTATTTTTGAACTTCCTGCGTGTCTTGCTATGAGAAGAAAAACATCCCTAAATGTATAATCCTGCAAAACAGAAGAAAAGGCAAGAGGACTGAGAGCCGATACATGCTATTCATGACCCTCTGAGACGTCCTTTTAGGTGGCAGTTAGCAATATTGTGTCACATGTTATCTAGCAAAATAGTTACAACATCTAATGTAGCAGCAAGGATGTCTGACAAGAAAACAAAAACGATTATGTGTGTGTATGTGTGTGCGAACATAATAAAAGAAAGTACAGTTTATTGATATTAATAAACTTTATATTAAGAGATTCTACTGTCAAAAGCTATTGACTAGGGGCACCTGGGTGACCAGTGATTGAGTATCTGCCTTTGACTCAGGGTGTGATCCTGAGGTCCTGGTATCAAGTCCTGCATCAGGCTCAGGGCAGGGAGTCTGCTTCACCCTCTGCCTATGTCTCTACCTCTCTCTCCATATCTCTCATGAATAAATAAATAAAATCTTTTTAAAAAGCTATTGACTAAGTTTCAAACAATCCATATTTTTGAGTACCCCCTTCATATGAAGAATTGGTCTAGGCACTATAAGACATGCAAGAGAAGACACTTAGAAGGGACCTACCTTCAAGATGTTTATCCCTTAGTTGGGCCCAAAAGACCAAGACCAACAGAAAGATGGTAACTCTAAGATGCAGAAGGTTAATAGCCAAAGAAGTAACAGAGACAGTAAACGCTATGCATTGAGGGATTCCTTTGGGTCAGGGGGATCAGTAAATATTTCCCCCAAAAAGAGAGATAGAAGTGAACCAAGCCTTGTCAGTCAGAAACTAATCCTTTACATTCTAGCATTTTCCCTTTGGTGAATTCTTCAATCATGAATATATTTCTTTAAAAATCAATGAATACAGTACTCAGATGACTTCAGTGCCCACCCTTTGCAAGGGCCAAGTGAGAACCTCATTCAAAAGAACACAGTGTTGAAATAATCCTCATCATGCCTATTCTAGGCTACATGTAACAAAAAATATAATAAAAGTAACAAAATTCGAATTGAACAAAAAAACAAAACAAGATCTCATTAAAATGTTTGCCTCCCAGAGGTAAAGAGCAAAAGCTCAGTAAGTGAGTAAAGAAAGATACCCTTGTTGGTAGCGTGGTGCTTAAGATCTATTAGCATAACCAAGTTGACAGCTAAATGATAAGCTAGTGATGCCACATCTTGGTGTCAATGAGAGAGAGATTGAGAGAGGAAAATGGGCCAATCAACCACCAAATAATAGAAATACAAGAGAAATGAAACTAGCAATACTAAAATAATATTCAAAGAAATAAAGTGCAACTGGGTAGAAGGAGAATCCCAGTGTAGCAACCATAGAAGAACCACCAATTTTTAGAATAGTTCGGGCCTTGAGAAAACAGATGACATCAACAATTAGCAGCACATAATTCCACAAACAAACAAATAAAGCAAGGCCAATGAGGAAAAAACAAGATTACTAGCAATGAAATGTCTAGAATATTTGATGCAAATGTGGCACCATAAACCATATTACATTCTAAATTAGTTAAAGTATAAAACACACATTGAAAACTACTCGTGAGTCAGGAAAAAATTTAAAAACACATTTATAAAATGATACGAATAAATAACAAGAAGGCAATGAAAAAAAAAAAAAAGAAGACAATGAAATTCCCAAACTGACAACATAATTTAGAAGTTTCATATTCTGACTACATAAAGAACTGATACAAGTAACATCAATGGAGATAGGAAAGAAATATAAAATAAATTCCAGTAGCCACTACCTATCTATGAAACCAACCATAATAAATACAAATGATAGGAGTCAACATGAAAGACAAAAGCTGCAAGAAAACAAGGGTGCCTGGGTGGCTCAGTCAGTTAAGCATGTGACTCTTAGTTTCAGCTCAGGTTGTGATCTGAGGGTGGTAGATCGAACCTCCCCATGCTCAGTGGGGAGTCTGCTTGAGAATTTCTCTCCCTCTCTCACATTCTCTCTCTCTCTCTCAAATAAATAAATCTTTAAAAAATTATTTTTAAAGCTGCAGGAAAGGCAAAGTATCCCCAGTAAACTATCTGACACCATCAAACAATATTTACAAAGTCTATGACAACATGGAGTATCTACTGATCTAGTCATGGGAGAATGTGCAGGGCCAGTGTGAGGGGGTCAGAAAAAGCTTAGTGGTTGCAGTACTTCACTTCTAAAGTTTGTAACCAAAGACAAAGCAATTTAAATATTAAAAATAATAATAATATGGACTTAATTACTTAATTACTTGGTTATGCTAATAGAAACACAAAAAAAAGTTGAAAGCCGTGGTTCTAGAGGCCAGACTTGTGAAATAGAAATAGTGAAGCAGGGATCCCTGGGTGGCGCAGCGGTTTGGCGCCTGCCTTTGGCCCAGGGCGCGATCCCGGAGACCCAGGATCGAGTCCCACATCGGGCTCCCGGTGCATGGAGCCTGCTTCTCCCTCTGCCTGTGTCTCTGCCTCTCTCTCTCTCTCTCTGTGACTATCATAAATAAATAAATAATTTAAAAAAAAAGAAAGAAAAAGAAATAGTGAAGCAGAAGACTACTGTTTGTAGTAAGCCTTGGAATATTAATTAGTTTTGTGATAATGTTTGCTTTGAATTTCTTTCCAGCATAATCAATTAATGTATTACTTTGAGAACAATTTGAGAATAATGCAAATTTTCCATTTCTTTATGTGCAAATGTGTCTGCACGAAACACGAGTAATATTGCACCCAGCTGGAACTCCTGGGAATACACAACACACACACACACACACACACACACACACACACACACCCCAGATATGTACCAGCTGCCTCGATGCACCACGTGTATGAACCATCCACAGCTCCTATTATGCATCTGTATTACTCATAAAGATGAGCAGCAATAAACATGACTGTTTCTTTTTAGTCACAACAGCATTGATGTTTTTTTGTTTTTTTGTTTTTTTTTTTTTGCTAAATTTTGCAGTTAACCAAAGAATTTTTTAAGTATTATTTATTTTCTGATCACTTATGTGTCAGGTCATTTTATGTCATTGATGAAATGTTGGAGTGCCTTGCCCCTAACTCCGTTTTTGCCCTGTGGTCTCTGTTTTTTTGTTGTTTGGTTTATTTTTTTTTAATTAATAGATTTTATTTTTTAGAGCAATTTTAGGTTTACAGAAAACTTGAATGGGAAGCACAGAAGTTCCCAAAACATATCATTAACATCTTATATTAGTGCAGTACACTTGCTACAATTGATGAGACATGATCATTTCTAAAGTCCATAGGTCAGTCTTTGTGTTCTACATTCCATGGGTTCTGGCAAATGTATAATAAATAACATGTACCCACCATGATAGCTTCCTACACAATAACTTCCCTGTTCTTTTTTTTAAAGATATTTATTTATTTACTTATTTATTTATTCATGAGAGATACACACAGAGAGAGAGGCAGAGACACAGGCAGAGGGAGAAGCAGGTTCCATGCAGGGAGCCCGATAGCGGTACTCGATCCTGGGACTCCAGGACCATGCCCTAGGCCAAACGCAGGCGCCAAACCGCTGAGCCACCCAGGGATCACCGTAATTTCCCTGTTCTAAAAATCCCTGTGTTTCACCTACTCATTCTTCCCACCCCACTAACACCTGGTAACTGCTAGTCTTTTTACTCTCCATGGGTTGCCTTTTACTGAATATCATATGATTGCAATCATACAGTATTTAGCTTTTTCACATTCATTTCTGTCACTTAGTAATAGGTATTTAAGACTTTAGCTTGTGTCTTTGTGGCTTGGTAGCTCATTTCATTTTATTGCTGAATAATAATCCTTGTATGGATGTACCATAGTTTATCCATTCATCTTCTGAAAGACACAGTGGTGGCTTCCAATTTTTGGCAATTATGAATAAAGTTACTAGAAATATCTGTGTGCAGGTTTTTGTGTGGAGATAAGTTTTCAAGTCATTTAAGGGCAATTAAGTTTTTAATTCTAGGAGCACAGTTGCTGGATTGTTATGAATATGTTTAATTGTTAAGAATATGCTTAATTTTGTAAAAAGAAAAAAAAAACCAACTACTCTCTTCCAAAGTGGCTATAACAGTTTGCATTCCCTCCAGCAGTAAATGAGAACTCCAATTGCTCCACATCCTTGCCTGCATTGGCTGTTGCAAGTGTTTTGGATTTGGGACATGGTAATAGGTGTGTAGTAGTTGTGGGGGTGGTGGTGGTTGTTGTTGTTGTTGTTTTTGCAATTCCTTAATGACATATGATGTTGAGCATCTTTTCACATGCTTATTTTCCAACTGTATATTTTGTTTGGAAAGGTATCTCTTCAGATTTTTGCCCATTTTTTTTTGCCCTTTTTTTAATTGGGCTGTTTCTTCCCTTACTATTGAATTTTAAGAATTCCTTGTATATTTTGGATACCAATTCTTTATCAAATATGTGTTTCACAAAGATTTTCTCAAAATCTGGCTTGTCTTTCATTTTCTAAACAGAGCAGAAGTTTTTAATGTCAGTGAGGTCTAGCTTTATCATTTTTTCTTTTGTGGGTCAAGTTTTTTTATTGCACAATTTTGCACTACTCAGCGATTTTTAGGAATTTGTAGAGTATGTAACAGCCACTGACCACATTTATCTTTTTTCAACCATTCATTTCTTTGACCAAATAATTCCATTTTGAATGAAGTCCCCAGAACAATTGGTGGAGAGGTACAGCGTAGGACAACTTATGGCAAAAAATTGGAAACTTAATGTCAAACAGATGAGAATGACACATAATAATAGAGAATATTAAAATAAAATACTAGGGGTGCCTGGGTGGCTCAGTTGGCTAAGCAGCTGACTACTAATTTCAGCTCAGATCGTGATCTCAGGGTCATAGGATCAGAAGCCTGGCATCGGGCTCTGTGCTGGCATGAAGCCTGCTTAGGATTCTCTCTCTCCCTCTCCCTCTGCATCTGCCCCCCCCCCACACACACACACTATCTTACTCATGCTTGCTCACTCTCTCAAAATAAATAAATAGATAAATAAATAAAAATTACAAAGTAAAATACTAATATGCCGTTAAAGATTGTTAGCATGTCAACATTCTTTGCATACAAATACATAATAAGTTCATGGAAATGTTAAGTGAAGAAGGTAGCACATAAAATACTACTTATACATAACTTCAACTAAGAATAAATGTAATTTGACAAATAGAAATTAAAATCCAGTATCATGTATTAGTTAGAAATACTACTTATACATAAACTACTTATTAGTTAGAAATACTACTTATACATAACTTCAACTAAGAATAAATGTAATTTGACAAATAGAAATTAAAATCCAGTATCATGTATTAGTTAGAATGAGTAGCACTAGTTGCTATAAAGCAAATTCCAAATAATATTAAAAGTTTAAGTTTTATTCATGCAAAGCTAAGCAACCATTTCAGGTAAGCATCAGCTAAGGGACCCAGGCTCCTTCCATCTGTGGCTCTGCCATCCCCTGGGCTATGGAGCCCTTGGCCATTCCTTCTCCTGCATGTGGCTGGGAGATGGAGGAAGAGTTTGAGGAAACCACACAGGAGGTTTTTATGGGTTTGGTTTAGAAGACTGAACTCACTTGAACAAATGTGGCGAAACCTACCTTGAAGACAGGCTGGTCCAGCTGTGTGCCCTAGAGACAGAGGAATGCTTTTGTGCCTACATAACACTACACTTGACAAAATTGACTGCTGATTTTCTTTGGTTCCTTTCTTTTTTCAATTTTGCTTAACTCTATAGTAATATATAAGTATCTCTTATTATCTTATTTAGTTCCTGAGTCCAGAGAATGAGGGTTGAGATACCACTTATGCCACTTATCCAAGTCTACTCAGCTCCTAAGTTCAAATAGGAAGAGTTTTGATAGTTAAGATGTATTCATTCTTTCCTTAAAAAAAAGAAAATTGAAGTTTGCAGTCTCTCTGAATTCATCTCCTAGCCATCAATTCAGACAATCAACTAAATCAACTCAGACTATTGTCTGTCCTATTTAAAAATTTTATAGCAGATTATATGTCTTGCCAAGGGAGCAATGTGTAAAAATCTTTTCTGTGATTCTTTATTCCTAACCTATATTTTTTGTTTTTTAAGATAAAGCAAAATTGCTTTGATTTTCTTCTCTGCATATTAAGAAGTAGTGTTTGGTTATGCATCTTTGATAACATTCATCAGAGTCAATTCTTATTGAAATGTTTCATGTTAAAGTAGATTTTCTAGATGATAAAAAGACCTGTAAACATGCTGTATTTGGGGAGTAGAAAATCTTTGTATAATAATCTGTTTCTAAAATTATTTTCTATTTCCATGATCACCTTCAACATTGTTCTCCATTATCTTTCAATTTTAACAAAAGTTTTTCAAAATGTCTGAAAATTATATAGAGTAAGTTGATATTATTAGTATCTTTAAAAATTATCATATGTACTTACTTCCTGGATTTTGCAGATTTTTTATTTATTTATTTATTTATTTATTTATTTATTTATTCATGAGAGATACAGAGAGAGAGGCAGAGACACAGGCAGAGGGAGAAACAGGCTCCCTGAAGGGAGCCAGATGCGGGAATGGATCCCAGAAACCCGGGATCACAACCTGAGCCAAAGGCAGACTCTCAACTGTTGAGCCACCCATGTGCCCTGGTTTTTGCAGATTTTTACTATTAACTTGCCAACTTGTGTAAAATGTTCCATACAGGCTCTTAACATATATTTACATTTTATCTATGTTTACTTTAAATGGTATTTTCACGTGCAGTGTATTTAATTCTGTAATTATGAATATCTTCCTTTATTTTTCCTACCAAAGTTTTCTTATATTCTGTGAATATATTTTATGTTCCAAGATAAATCACTATCACCTATGCAAGGCTTTTGCTAAGTTAGTACATTTATTTTTTATTTTATTTTCTAATTACATGTAATTAATATAAGTGTGCAATTGATTTTTTGAAGTTACACTAAAATCTTTCCATTTTGTGAACTAATTTTTTGGTTGATATACTTGATTTTTGATATAATTAATTATACAATTAGCAGAAGTTGACTTTCTCACTAGATATCCAGAGACATTATTTGAGGCTTTCCTCTACCTTTTTATGCAGTATTTTTAAAGTTCCTTTTTTTCTTAAGATTTTATTTATTTATTTATTTATTTATTTATTTGTTTGTTTGTTTATTTATTTATTTATTGGGAGGAAGGGGCAGAGGGAGAGACAAAGAATCTCAAATAGGCTCTGTGCTTAGCCCAGAGCCCAACAGGGGGCTCAATCCCACGACCCTGAGATCATGGCCCGACCCAAAATCAAGAGTCAGATGCTTAACTGAGACACCCAGGCACCCCCAAAGTTTCTTTCAGATATACAAAGCTTGGGGCACCTGGGTGGCTCAGTGGTTGAGCATCTGCCTTGGGCTCAGGCTGTGTACCCAGGGTCCTGGGATTGAGTCTTGCATCAGGCTCCCTACAGGGAGTCTGCTTCTCCCTCTGCCTGTGTCTCTGCCTCTCTCTCTCTTTCTCTCTCTTTCTCTCTCTCTCTCTGTCTCTAATAAATAAATAAAATCTTAAAAAAATAAAAGATATACAAAGCTCAATCTGTATCCACTCTTAGTCTTCTAATTAAGTAAATCTGTTAATTGAAACCAAAATATTTACAAAATTAACAGAATTAAAGAAATTGTGACAGATTAGAAATCACATCATCTGAAGTAATTGGATTTGGAATTCTATTTCTATACAGGAACAAATTAAAGGAACAAATTAACAATTCATTGATATCCTAAGTGAGTATATTAAGCATAACAAAAATTTTACACAAGCAATTTTTGTATAACATTGTGTAACATAATACATTTTATAAATGCACTTTTTGTGCAAAATCAGAATTCTACTACAATGACAAAGAATATTTCTGAAATGAATTCTGAGGCAATGGTAGTCAGTTATTAGATCAGTAACTGTTTTGAGTGTTGTGATATCACCACCTACTGGATAATTAGAATTGGAACATTTTCATTTTGGAAATCCTCATCAAATGGCAATATTTATTGAATTTAGATCTTTCTAGATTTTCTTTTTTTATTTTTATTTTTTATAGATTTTATTTATTTATGAGAAAGAGAGAGAGAGAGGCAGAGACACAGGTAGAGGGAGAACCAGGGTCCCTGTGGGGAGCCTGTTGCAGGACTTGATCCCAGGACCCCCCAGATCACTCCTGAGCTAAAGGCAGATGCTCAACCACTGAGCCACCCAGGTTCCCCGACCTTTTTAGATTTTCATAACATTTGTTAAGACATTGAGATCTTAGTCCCTTACTTTACACACATGTGAAAATAGACATGGAAGGGCTAAACATTCAATGATTTGCCTAAAATCACTACTAATTATGTGTAGTTGATCATATAAGATGAATTACATATAAGACTCTACTCCATTTCTACCAGTCCTCAGCCCCATTATCTGTGTTCTATAACTTGCCTGCTAATGCAACAGTTGCCATGTTTGTTGTCAGTATCCATTATAATGAAGGCTAAAAACACTCTTGAAGTGAAAGCAAAGTTGGTTTTCTTACCAAAATTGTTTATCATCATTTCTCATTTTTATTTTACTGCCTCAGAATAATCAAGGGCTAAATTTTTACTAAATTCTTAGGTTTTCTCCCCCAGATGACTACTGATCAAATTATTTAGTAGGAGCATCCAGTTTCTCATTATCCTCCTTTTATTTTCTCACCCATAATTAGAGAAAAAAGGAAGATAGCACTTTCCAACTCTGACTACAAATTAAAAGACTGTTGGAAACTATGGCAAAACGGGCTCCCTCTCAAACTTAGAATAAATTGGTGTTCAAGTTTGTTAGTAAATTCACACTATCAAAAGTTCAAAAATCATGTCGCCTTTGACACTACAATTCCACAGATATTTTTGCCCAAATATCACAGTAATATTGCTGATAGCAAGAACAAAACAAATCTGGAAACAACCTAAATGTTCTAAAAGGATACTGATAAATTATAGAACATTGCCACAGCCATACTATATGGAGTACTGTTCAGCCTGGGGAAAAAAATGACATGGTTCTGTGCATACTTATAAGAAAAGAAGACTAAACTTTATATGTAAAGAGAAAGAGACAGTTTTTGCATTATATGTATATTATCATTCCACCTGGGTAAAAATATAGAATTGTAGAGGTACCTGGGTGGCTCAGTCAGTTAACGGTCTGAATCTTGATTTTGGCTCAGGTCACAATCTCAGGGTCCTGGGATCAAGCACCACATTGGGCTCTGCACTCAGCAGGGAGTCTGCTTGTCCCTTTCCCTCTGCCCCTTTCCCCACTCATGCACTGTCTTTCTTTTTCTCTCCCTCTCTCAAATAATAAATAAAATATATTTTAAAAAACAAAACTTCCAGTATTGGGAAAAATATTAAATACTAAATTTAAGCTTCAAATATTATTTTCAAATGTTTCATGTACTTTTAAGTTTGAATATAACTTCTAATATATGATTTTTATGTTTGAGATGGCTACACCCAATTTTTTTTTTTAAAGATTTTATTTATTTATTCATGATAGTCACACAGAGAGAGAGAGGCGCAGAGACACAGGCAGAGGGAGAAGCAGGCTCCATGCACCGGGAGCCCGACGTGGGATTCGATCCCGGGTCTCCAGGATCACGCCCTGGGCCAAAGGCAGGCGCCAAACCGCTGCGCCACCCAGGGATCCCTTTTTTTTTTTTTTTTTTTTAAGATTCCATATATAAATGATACCATGCAGTATATGTCTTTCTCTGGATTATTTTACTTAGCATAATGGTATCATGTAATTATAAACCTCTGAGCTCCCTAGTGATGAAGAATAAGGAATGACTGACCTATGGGGTTCTATGCAATGCATAGTCAACCACCAGGCTCACTCTTCTGTAACCAGGGAGGACCCCTGGTGTCATAGGAATTTAGGGTGGAATTTTATTTATTGCATTCTTGTCTTTCACATTTACTGCCCAAACTCTGGTTCTTATTGCTGATAGTGGTGAGTTGGCATGTTTGTCTTGGGGCCAAGGAAGAGAGGTGAAGTGCAGGAGCTGGGAAGAGCTTGGGACCATGGGGAAGACAACCGTCAGATATGTGTTATATCTCTAGAGTACTTTCCACAAAAAGATGAAGGTTTAAGAAATAGCTAGGCCAAAGTTTACAATAAAATCAATTAATAAAATTTGGTTACCCTAGATCCTTTAAATCATTTTTTCATTTTTTTAGTTTGAGTATAATCAACACACTAGTTTCAAGTGTACAACATAGTGATTCAACTTCTCTACGTTACGCTATGCTCACAAGTGTAGCTACCATCTGTCACTACATGACACTATTACGGTATCATTTACTACATTCCCTATGCTGTGCCTTTTATTACCAGGACTTCTTCATTCCATAGCTGGAAGGCTGTATCTCCCTCTCTCCTTCACTCATTTTGCCACTCCTACCCCCTCTGACAACCACTGGTTTGTTATTTGTATTTATGGGTCTTATTCTGCTTTTCGTTTGTTTATTCATTTGGTTTGTTTTTTAGATTCCACATATCAGTGGAATCACATGGTATTTGTTTTTCTCTGTCTGATTTAATTCACTTAGGATAATACTATCTAGGTCCACCCATGTTGTCACAAATGTCAAAATCTCATATTTCTTTTTTTTTTTAATTTTTTATTTATTTATGATAGTCACACACACAGAGAGAGAGGCAGAGACATAGGCAGAGGGAGAAGCAGGCTCCATGTACCGGGAGCCCGACGTGGGATTCGATCCCGGGTCTCCAGGATCACGCCCTGGGCCAAAGGCAGGCGCTAAACCACTGCGCCACCCAGGGATCCCAAAATCTCATATTTCTAAAGAAGAAAAGGGACCTCATCCTTTCTTGTGGTTGAGTTATATATATATATATATATATATCTCTGATCCCCATATCTTGGCTACTGTAAATAACACTGCAATAAATATAGGAATACATATCTTTTTAAAATTTGTGTTTTCATTTTCTTTGGGTAAATACCCAGTAGTAGAATTACTGGATCATATGGTATTTCTATATTTAATTTTTTGAGGAATCTTCTAAATAATCTTTTTAACTTTCTTCCCCAAGCTATTTTGCAATGAATGGAAACAACCACTACAAATTTCACATCACCAGTTCAACCTCTCTCTCTCTTCCAAATTCAGCTTTACATTTCTACAGAATAACAATCACAGTAATATAATCTTCTCTTAATGTATATTTCATATAACACTGCCTCTCTGAGAATTTCACCTTCTCCGTTCAGTCCAGATTAGGAGGAATCAAACTGAAGTTAGAGTCTCAAATTACAGGCAAACCTGCAGGCTGGCGTTCCCTCTCGTGGACATTTTTTGCATTGCACATGCTTTTTCTGGGTTTTTTGTTTTTTTGGGTTTTTTGGGTTTTTTTTTGTTTTTGTTTTTGTTTTGTCCTTTTAAAGCAGGAGCACTTCTTCATAGGCCAAGAAACATCTCCTAAAGCCAAGAATAATCAGAGGATAATCTCAAAAGATCCCTGCTTGATCAAAAATGCATGAATCTAACAAGATTAAGTTGATTGTATTCGCCAGAATTTTCAGGGAACTTTTTAAAAAGTAATAGCTTTGTAAAACCTTGAAATGGCAGATAAAACCCCAAGAGAATGCTCATTAATAATTATTTTTCAAATGTTTGTTCTGATTGATAAAGGATGTGGAGTTTACATTTGGGAATAGGAAAGAAAGACATTTCATCCTCACCCTGAGGATGGTGTAGCTCGGTAAAGTAGGGACCACAGAAAATACATGCTAAGTGAAGTGTTCATTTGGAGCAATCTGAGATGCTGAACCCTTCCCTGGAGAGCTGATTTGTAGATCCTACTGCAGAAAATGGTGAAGCAGCTGAATTCTATGTGCTGGGTGATTTGAGGTTCCAAAGGTGACTGGCTGAGACCCAGACCAGAATCTGAAGAGCTGAATGGAGGAGCCCAGCATTACCACCATGGTCCCTTGTTGCAGAGCTGCATAAATTCATCATGCTCGAATGTCTCTGAGTCAATACTATTGAAGTGGTTAAAGGAGTCAAAAGCAATGCTGTAAATCAGTGTTTCCCAGCACAGGAAATGGCAACATATGTGTAGCTTGCTGACAGAGGTGACTGTCCAGGGCCTGTTCAGGATGACCTCAGACCCTGTGTTGCTTTCCAAGATGCAGGGGCACCAGCACTTTAGCACAATTGTAGCCTACTGAAGACAACTCCTTTAGCAGGTAGACTGCACATGAGGTGCTGAAATGTCAGGAGCTTGGTCAATAGGACTGACAGCAGACCTCTAGACAAGGCCAAGATCTGAGACCTGCCCTTGTCTTACACAACTCTAACACTGAACTCTCTGGGTCATCTTGTCATATTAGAATGGATTCCTTTATTAAATGCTACCTGCCTAATCAGGCATTTAAATTCTCTGTGCATTTACTCAATAGCTCTATTTTTAGTCTCAAGTGGATAGAAATATGCTGCTACAATATTGGTGGCTGCTCCTCTTCCTTTCTCTTTATGCTTGCTCTATCTGGTCGTTTTTCCCTGTAAACACTTTACTAACACAGACAGTAACACATTACACAACTGAGAACAAGGAAGTAAGCAAAAAGGGGAGAAAACACCTCTGAATGGACAAAATAGATATTGCAAAGCCTATGTGTAAGACTGATGTCATGTTTGCATAATCCTGAAACCACTATCTGAGAACAGTTCTAACATCTCTTATGCTGTGATGAGGGAAAACCTCAGGGCTTTTCGAGGTAAAAGTGAACAGCTTTCTGGGAAACTTGGAGTGATTATTTCCTCAATTTACTAAGTATCTTTTTCTTAGTTACACTTCCTAATCAACTCTTGCTGAGGAAGGTCATCAAAAAGACATGACCACTGGAAGATATTTGCAAATGATACATCTGATAAAGGATTAGTATCCAAAATATATAAAGAACTTATACAACTCAACACACACAAACACAAAAATAATCCAATTAAAATATGGGCAGAAGACATGAACAGATATTTCTCCAAAGAAGTCATCCAGATATCCAACAGACACATGAAAAGATGTTTAACATCACTCATCATCAGGGAAACACAAATCAAAACCATAATGAGATATCATCTCACACCTGTCAGAATGGCTAAAACCAAAAACACAAGAAACAACAAGTGTCGGACAGGATATGGAGAAAAAAGAACCCTCTTGCACTGTTGGTGGGAATGCAAACTGGTGCAGCCACTCTGGGAAACAGTATGGGAGCTCATCAAAAAATTAAAAATAAACCACCCTAGGATTCAGCGATTGCACTACTGGGTATTTACCCAAAGAACACAGAAACATTAATTTAAAGGGAAACATGTACTCAATAAACATGTATATTTATTGCAGCCTTATTTACAATAGCCAAATTGTGGGGTGTCTGGGTGGCTCTGTTGACTAAGTGTCTACCTTCAGCTCAGGTCATGATCCCGGGGTCCTGGAATAGAGCACCACACTGGGCTCCCTACTCATCAGGGAGCCTGATTCTCCCTCTCCCTCTTCTCCCCCACCCCCACTTGTGCTCTCTCTCTCTCAAATAAATAAATAAATAAATATCTCTACAATAGCCAAATTATGGAAGGAATCTGTGTACATCAATAGATGAATAGAGATGTCCTAAATATAAGTGGCCATGTCCACAACAGGCCAACTATGGGAGGAGCCAAGATGTCCACTGATAGATGAATGGATAAAGATGTGGGGTGTGTATGTGTGTGTGTGTGTATCTCCAATGGAATATTACTCAGCCATCAGAAAAGAAGGAATACTTACCATTTATATTGACGTGGATGGAACTGGAGGGTATTGTGCTGAACGAAATAAGTCAGAGAAAGGTAATTACCATACGGTTTCATCCATACGTGGAATATAAAAAACAGCACAGAGGATCACAGGGAAGAGAGGGAAAACTGAATGGAAAGTAATCAGAGAGGGAGACAAACCATGAGAGACTCTTAACTACAGGAAACTAAAGGTTGCTGGAGGGGGAGTGGCTGGGGGGGATGGAGTCAATTGGTGATGGGCATTTAGGAAGGTAGGTGATGGGGTGAGCACTGGGTGTTATACATAGCTGATGAATAATCGAACTTTACATCTGAAACCAATAATGTACTATATATTGTCTAATTGAATTTTATTTTAAAATTTTAAAAAAGAAAATAACTTTGTGACACACACACACACACAATGGAATATTCTTCAGCCTTAAAAAAGAATGAAATCTTGCCATTTGCAACAACATGGACAGAGCTAGAGAATATAATGCTAAGTGAAATAACTTGGAGAAAGACAAATACCATATGATTTCACTCGTCTGTGGAATTTAAGATACAAAACAAATGAACAGAGGGGAAAAAAGGGAAAGAGACAAAAAACAGACTGTTAACTATAAAGAACAGAGGAGTGGTTTCCAGAAGGGGGGTAGGTTGGAGGGTGGGGGAAATAGACAATGGGGATCTTGAAGAGCATAAGTAATATTTGGAATTGTTGAATCACTATTTTGTACACCTGAAATGAATAGAACACTGAAATTAACTACACTGGAATTAAAAAATAATAATAATAAAGACATGCCGATTGACCGGAGAGCAGAACCGACCAGGCACTTAAAGGCTTCTTACCCCCTTGGTTGTACCAGGAAATGGTTCTGCTTGCCTCTCCTGCTCCCAGAGGCTGCTCCAAGGACATGGACTTGAGATAATGATGTGGTATTGACAATACCTGCAATGGTATAAGTGGCTGAAGCCAGTCAAGGCCTCTTTATAAACTTCCGAGATTTGGATGGTGGGTACTGGAATCTACTCCTCTTGCTACTGCCCAGCACAAGCCTCTTAATGTAAGTTCCCTTTGCTGATTACAACTTCCACTTAACCAGCCTGGAGCGGCCTTTCTCTTTGGTCTTCTCCCTGCCCTCTCCCTGCCCCATGTGAGGGCCAGTTTCAAATTTCATTTAGGAAGTTCCCAGAAGGGTTATGAACCAACAACTGTATAGTATCTTTTGTCACAATTTTAGAATTAGATGAAAGAGACTATTCACTGCTAGAACCAGTGCAGACAACATCTTTAATACTCTCCTATTCTTAATTTGTGAATCACACTGAAACAGTCTACTCACTGAGATTTCCAGTTCTGCTCAGAGTACACCATAGGATTGCGCTCCCCAATTCCCTGAGTGTGGCACAACCATAGGATTTGCTTTGACTAAGGAAATATGCCTACTCAAAGAAATAATGGTTCCTTGATGGGACCTGTAGAATACATATATTGGTCAGCAGGATGATGTCCCATAATTCCCTCAAGTTATTTTCATTCTTTTTCTTTTTGTTCCCCTCATTGGATGTATTCTACTGCCCTGTCTTGGAGTTCATGGACCTTTCTTCACTCTTAAAAAGGAAGGAAATCCCGCCATTTGCAACAACATGGATGTAGCTTGAGGGCATCATGTTAAGTAAAAAAAGTTGGGCAGAGGGATCCCTGGGTGGCTCAGCGGTTTAGCACCTGCCTTCGGCCCAGGATGTGATCCTGGAGTCCTGGGATCGGGTCCCGCATCGGGCTCCCTGCATGGAGCTTGCTTCTCCTTCCACCTGTGTCTCTGCTTCTCTCTCTCTCTCTCTCTCTCTCTCTCTGTGTGTGTGTCTCTCATGAATAAATAAATAAAATCTTTTAAAAAAAGTTGGGCAGAAAAAGACAATATGGCATGCTATCACTTATATGTGGAATCTAAAAACAAAAGTCAAACTTACAGAAACAGACAGTAGACAAGTGGTTGCATGTGGCAGAGGGAGAGAGAGATTGGTAAAAAGTACAAACTTTCTTTTTTTTTTTTTTTTTTTTTTTTTAGATTTTATTTATCTATTTGAGAGAGAGACAGCCAGAGAGAGTACATGAGTAGAGGGGAGGGGCAGAGGGAGAGGGAGAAGCAGATGCCCCGCTGAGCAGGGAGCTCCATTGGGGCTCAATCTCAGGACCCAGAGATCATGACCTGACCTGAGCCTAAAGCAGATGCTTCACTTACTGAGCCACCCAGATGCCCCCAGGTTCAAACTTCCAGGCATAAGATAAATAAGGTCTGAGCATCTAATGTATAACTTAGTGAATATTATTGATAACAATGGATTGTATAATTGAAATTTGCTAAGAGAGTAGAGGTGCCTGGGGATGGCTCAGTGGATTAAGCATCTGCCTTCAGCTCAAGTCATGATCCCAGGATTGAGGCCCACATTGGGCTCCCTGTTTAGCAGAGACCCTACTTCAACCTCTTCCCACTGCTCATGCTCTCACTGTCTCTCTTAAATAAATAAGTAAAATCTTTTTTAAAAAAGTAGAACTTATATGTTCTTGCCATATATATTTAAATATATGTAAATATGTGAGGAAATGGGTGTGTTAATTAACTCAATGAGGAGAATCTGCTTACAATGTATACATACATCAAATCATTACATTGTACACTTTAAATATCTTACAAGTTTATTTGTCAGTTATACCTCAATAAAAAGAAAAAATGTGAATCATGTCAGTAGAAGTAAGAGTAAAAAGGAGAAGACATGCTCTGGAGATGAAATCAAAAGATCTGGTAAACATGGGTACCTGGGTGGCTCAGTGGTTGAGCATCTATCTGCCTTTGGCTCAGGTCATGATCCCGGATCCTAGGATCCAGTCCCACATCGGGCTTCCCGCAGGGAGCCTGCTTCTCCCTCTGCCTATATCTCTGCCTCTCTCTCTGTCTCTCATGAATAAATAAATAAAATCTTTAAAACAAAATCTGGTAAACAATAAATGGTGTGAGTAAAGCAAAGAGAGGAATTAAAACGACTCTGATTTGTAGCTTTTGCTAAATGGTGATGTAGTAAATGCTAAAATAGTAAGGAAGGTTTATAGGAGAAAAAAAAGGGACTGGTTTGAGACGTAATGTTTCTAAGACATCCAGATGAAAATTACAGTTGACATCTAGAAATGCAGGTCTGGAGCAATGGAAAGAATAGGTATTGGAAAAATAGATTTTGAAATTTTAAATGCAGTCAACCCTCTATGCACATCTCCGTATTTGTAAATTCACCTACTTGATAACATGTATTTGTAACCTCAAATCAATACACATGGGGCTTTTGTGGTCATTGGCAGATGTGCACACAGAAGCAAAATATTTGAATTACCCAATGAGCATGTTCCCAGCTGAGGACAAACAAGGCAGCACTCTACCTTCTCGTTTGAGCTCTTACATTGTAAACAAATATCTTTGGCGTGGCCTATTTCGTGCCACATTTTTTGCATTTTTGTGCATTTTGTTGGTGATTTTGCTGTTGAAAAGGGCCCCACATGTAATGCATAACTGCTAATTCCTAAGTCCAAGTTCATAAGTAACAACAGCTTATGCTTATGGAGGAAATACATGAATTAGATGAGCTTCATTCAAGCGTGAGTTATGGTGCTATTGGCTATGAGTTCAGTGTTAAAGAATCAATGATATGTATTAAATAAGAGGTCTTTTAATAGGTAATATATTAATTGGTTGATGAAAATGTAATCAGAAGCTTACCTAACCTTGTATTTCCTCTAGAAGCAATGGTTCAGTATGCACCAATTTCATGTTCTTGGCAACACTATAGAACATAACTACTGCAAATAATGAGGATTTTCTCTGTATAATCTTAGGTGGTACAAGATTGTGACATTGAATAGTAAATGCATAGACAGCAAGAAAGTAAAAGCACTGAAGGCAGAACTCTAGGGAACACTAGTATTTAGGTGGTGAACAGAAGATAAAACGTTAGAAGAAGCTCAAAAGGGATGATTAGATTGGTAAGCAGAGAGCACCAAGAAGAACCCTGACGAAATTTCAATAAGAGAATAATTCCTAGGATCAAGAGCTGCAAAACGACAAAACAAAACAAAACAAAACAAAAAAACATAAAACTCCCAGGAGACACACAGATGGTATAAAGGAGAAGCATACATGTTTAAGTCTAATGGACCTGAATTCAAAACTTAGCTCTGCTACCTTCTAGCTAAGTGATATAAAGAAACTCATTTTATTTCTCTGGTCCTTAATTCATTCTGTAGAATGAAAACAAGAAGTAACACAGAAGGTCGTGGTAGATTTAAATATTCTACATTCTGTAAACATTAAAAAGCCAAGATTAAATGTTTTAAAGAGTTATATACTACAGTGACCTCGGATCTCAGCCTCAGTTATGTTTCAGCATAAGTGAAAATTATACGAGTATACTGCTGCACGTTTCATTTAGGTTGGGAAGTTGTAGTTGGATACAGTATATTAGACCAAAATAGATAGGCCTGCATTTTATTCTGTCTCTCCTATCCATATATGACAATTTCTGTTGATATATCTTGTTATTTCTTGACTTTGCATGAATGGAAAATGGTCTTTGGAGATAGTCACACCTTAGCTATGAATCCCTACCTGCTTCCTCCTTCCTTCCTTCACTCACTTATACACTTTTTAAAGATACCTATTGGGCCTCTGGGTGGCTCAATCAGTTAAGCATCTGCCTTTGACTCAGGTCATGATCTCGGGGACCTGGGATCGACTCCTGCATTGGGCTCCCTGCTCAGTGGGGAGCCTGCTTCTCCCTCTCCTTCCACCCCTCCCCCTGCTCATTGTCTCTCTCTCTCTTTCTCTCCCCCCCCTCTCTCTTTCTCTCTCTCCCTCAAATAAATAAATAAAATCTTAAAAAAATAAAGATACATACTATGCTACGAGTTCTATATTAAGGCACTAGAGATAAAGAGGCCTGTAGCCTCCATGATCTTCTAGTCTAATGGAAAGAAAAACTAAATATAACAAGGTATAAAATTAAGTTTCCAGTTTAAGTACCCCAAGAAACAATACATATTCTATGCAGAAGCAAGTGTGAGACAGAAGCTCCTGGACTTTATACCCTATAGAATAAATGCTGTGATTCTTGAACCTCCTCAACCACTTTGAGAATATAAAATAGAGGATGGAGAGACAGTGAGGTATTTATAACCACATACCTTTGGAGAAGAATGGGAAGAGATATTATAGTTTTTATTACAAACTAAAAGAGAGGTGATTTCAAAGGGACCATGTGAATGTCAGTTGTTATTTTAATTCATGTTAACAAGATATGAGCAAAAACAACACAATCGAAGTAACTCAATGACATGACATGAGCAACTTCTTTTCTGAATCAGCTAATAATTTTCAAATACTGCAATATGTCTTTTCTCTTTTCTTTCTTTTTTTCTTTTTTCTTTTCATAATATAACAACAGCTTAGACACAGCATACTTTTAAGTCTTAACTAGGATACTTTCCCCACTACATTTTTAATTCTAGAGTAGACATTGAACAAAATAAATTAAATTTTTTTTGTGGTTGCCAATTTCTGAGGTGTAAATACTGCCATCCTGGCAAATTTCAAGCTACCACATGCTGTTGCTGAATGCTTAAGGAGTTAGTTAGGAAGAGGTGTGCAGTAGCGTGTCATTACCTAGTATCTCTACCATATGGATACAAGAGATGTAAATAACCTCAACAGCACAAATAATAACAAAATGTATTTTAAAAATTAGGCAGTGATGATTTTTGAGTATTTATTACATTGGTTTTTGATATGATTTCATTGTAGGTTTATGTAATATACTTTTTTTTTAAAAGATTTTATTTATTTATTCATGAGAGAAACAGAGAGAGAGGCAGAGACATAGGCAGAGGGAGAAGCAGGCTCCATGCAGGGAGCCCAATGTGGGACTTGATCCCAGAACTCTGGGATCACTCCCTGAGCCAAAGGCAGACACTCAATCACTGAGCCACCCAGGCGTCCCTGTAATTTACTTTTTTTTAAAAAAAAGGATTTTTATTTATTTATTTGAGAGAGAGAGAGAGAGTGCCATTAAGAGAGAGCACAAGTCAGGGGAGGGGACAGAGAAGCAGGCTCCTGCCCCACTGAGCAGAGAGCCTCATTTGGGGCTCAATCCCAGGACCCTAGGATCATGACCTGAGCCATTTAACTGACTGAGCCACCCAGGCACCCCTGTAATTTACTTTTAATAATGGCTATGTTTAACAACTGCTTATAAAATTCCCGAAAACTTAACAATAGGCTCTCACAAACCACTATAAGCCACCTCTTGCACACCACTGACTTTAAGTACATTGAAAACGTAGCCTTCACTGTCCTAGCTGTCACTCTCAAATTACTAAAATATGGGTTTTTCTCTGTATGAAATTAGTAGTGACCTTTGGTACACTGATCTCCTCTCCCTTTAATCCAGTGCATACGTTCTGGTCCTAATCTTACTTGATTATCTGTAGGAAATGACTCTGTCAGTCTCTTCCTTGAAACTGCCTTGTCACTAGTTTTTTCAGTCTTTTGTCTTCATCCTACCTGTTGTGATTTCTTAGGTCTACTTTGAATGCTCTCCTTTCTCCATTGAACCCTTCAACATTAGTGTTTCTGTGTATTGTCAGTCCTTGTATCTTCTCACATTTCACACCACCGCTGAAAGTCTGATCTACTTGCACTCAACACCAAATCTGTCTATCTCCACACCAAAATTCTCTCCTGATCTCCTAAAGTCCACACCTATATTTGCAATTGGTCTATGATGTATTTTTGCACTAGTGTTTCACATAAATTTCAAATTCAGACTGTCCATAATAGATTTGTTTCTTTCTTTGGAAGTTTATTTCTCCCTGTCGACTCAGTGACTTGTGAATAGTGCCATTTACCAAACCACCTAACCAAAACCCTGAATGGCATTCTTTATTCCTCCTTTCATGTAGATTCCAGCACCTATTGGGTCTCACCGTAAAATCTCTACCAACTATTGCTTCTTTCTATACTCACTGTCACTGATAAAACTTGAGTCCCAATTACCCCTCATTGTTATAACCTTTTAATCTCCTAACAATGATTCATCCTACACACTGATGCCTCTGTGATCTTTCTAAATCACAAATCCTTTAATAACTCCCCGTTGCCTTAGGTCAGTGGTTCTCAACCATGGCAGCACAATAGAATTTTCTGGGTAGACCTTTTTCAACCAACTTTATAAATGTATAATTTATATATAATAAAGTATATCTATTATTAAGTATATAGTTCAGTGTGTTTTAAACAAATGTATATACTCATGTAATCACCATAAAATATAAAACATTTCCATCATATCAGAAAGATCCCATATGTCCTTTTCCAGACAAACTCCCCAAGCTTATCCTTCCTCAGAGAGACAACCTTAAGCAATCACCAGCTTTATGCCAGTAAAGATTAGTTTTGCCTATTCTAGAATTTCACATACATTGAATCAGACGATATTTACTCTTTGTATCTGCTTTTTTTTAAAAGATTTATTTTTTAAATTTATTTATGATAGAGAGAGAGAGAGAGGCAGAGACACAGGAGGAAGGAGAAGCAGGCTCCATGCCAGAAGCCTGACGTGGGACTCGATCCTGCAACTCCAGGATCGCGCCCTGGGCCAAAGGCAGGCACCATACCACTGAGCCACCCAGGGATCCCCCTGTATCTGATTTCTTTTACTTAAGATGTCTTTGAGATTCAATCGTGGTGTGTGAATCCATAATATCCTCCTTTTTTCTGTTTTGTGCATTTATCAAAATGTTATCCATTCATTTGTTGATGAACATTTGGATTGTTTCCTATTTGGGGTTATTATGAATGAAGCTTCTATAACCATTTGGTGCAAATACTTTTGTAAACATGTTTTAATTCCTCTTGGACAAATCTTAGGAATGGAAATGCTAAGTCTTATAATAACTGAATATTCAACTTTAGAAGAAACTATCTTCCAAAGGTGGTGTGTCATTCTCCATTCCTACCAGCAGTGTGTGAATGAACGGTCAAGGCAGAAAACCAGAGCAAACACAGCTCATCTTGCCTGTTTCCCTTCTGTGGGCTATCAGAGACTTGTACTGTCTGTTATTCAATATCCAAAAATAGCTGTTTCATGTACTTTGTCTAGTTTTTTAATTGTTGGGAGTGGGAGGGCAAGTCTAGTACACAGTGATGAGTAGAAGCAAAGTCCACTTGGGGAGCACCTTAAAAAATATGAGTTTGGGGGCAGCCCTGGTGGCACAGCGGTTTAGCGCTGCCTGCAGCCCAGGGCATGATCCTGGAGACTCTGGATCAAGTCCCAAGTCAGGCTCTCTGCTTGGAGCCTGCTTCTCCCTCTTGCCTATGTCTCTGCCTCTCTCTCGCTCTGCATCTCTATGAATAAATAAATTAAAAAATCTTTAAAAAATATGAGTTTGAGTCCTACCTCACATGAATTAAATTTGGATTTCTGGGATTAGGTAGGGAGGAGAGAGGGTTCTAATGTGGGCCCTAATATGCAGTAATATTTGAGAATCACTGGCTCAGAGGTAATGTTCCATCTCTTCACTAAGACAGGATCTTTCAGAATCTGTCCAAAGCCTGTATCTCCAATCTAGATCTGTACCCCCTAACTCCATTACTATCTTGTCATTTCCTCTATGCTTCAGCTATGTAGGACTTTACAATGTGAACATGGTATCTCAAACCAATGCCATTCCTTGTGATCCCTTTTGATCCAAAGTCTATTGGAAACACTTACCTTTTAAGATTCAGCCAAAATACCATTGGCTTTATGGGACATAAAGAAGAGCTGAGGATTTGCAGGCCAAAATGTTGCATTAAAATGAATATTGGGTCAACAAATGCCAGGTTTGGTATCTGATACTGCCATTGTCAACAGGTGAATCTAGCTGCTATTTATAATCTGGTTTCCTTGGATATAACAGGATAACAGTGTTTAACCAACAGAGGTAGCCGAGATGACACACGGAACGCAGCTAGCATGGTGCACGCAGCAGGCACCAACAGAATGCTCTCCTCCGCACCCCATATCCCACTCACAACATTTAATGCAAAGCTCTATTGCAAACTGCATTTTAGTATCTGCGTTGCATTTTATACTATCGCATTTATTATCTCTCTTTTCCCTCCACTAGATTTTGAATTCTATGATGACCGGGACTACTACTACTTCTACCTTTGCATCCCAGGGACATAAAAGTACATGGAATAAGACAGGAGCTTAAACAAATCTCAGAGGAATGAAGGGGGTTGAGCCGTCTCCAGCTCTGAGTGCAAAGGGCTTTCACGGTGTTCTTCGTCCTCAACACCAATTCACGCATCGGGGACGACGTCCCACCCGGTCTTTGATAGGGAAGATGAGAGAGTTTGATCAAGACTAGAAAGTGAGCTGCAATTTTTACTAGACAAAGCATCCAGAGGATGTTTTCATTGTGCAGTTGGAAGAACCCGCAAGTGTATGCTGCCCTCCAGGGCGGCCTAAGCATCTTCAGGCGTGCTGCGGAGAGAACACAAGGCTTGCGTGGCCGCGTCCCTGCGGGGAAAGTCTCCGAGCCCTTTTCCTTTAAGAAAGAGCGGGGTGCGGACCTGCGCGCCGGGGGCGGGGGGAAGCGAGGGGTCTGGGCCCCGCCCCTCCCGCGGTTGCCAGGCAACCGGGCCCGGAAGGCGCGTCGGCGCAGGCGCCGAGGAGCCGGTGAAAGATGGCGGAAGGCGGCGGCGCCGACCCGGGCGAGCAGGAGAGGTCTTCGGGGCCGCGGCCCCCGAGCGCGCGGGATCTCCAGGTGCGGCGAGCGGCCGGGGGCGGGGCGCGGCGGCGGGCGACTGCGCGGAGGGGTGCGTGTGGGGCCCCCGGCGTCCGCCGAGCCCCGGCCAGAGCCCCCCTGGGGGTGAAGTGCAACTCCGGGCGCGGCCCTCCCCGCGGCGGCGCCTCGAACGGCGGTGTTCGTGGAAACCGGAGCCGGAGCCGGAGCCCCGCGCGGGTGCCCGGGCCTCGCCTCCCCTCCACCCGACTTGCACTTTAAGAAGCAGCTGTTCTTTAGCGTGGCACTGCGTGGAGTCGGCCGAGGGGCCCCCTGGTTGGTGCTTCCCTCGCGTTTGACTGTAGAAGCTTGACTGCGGCCGCGGGCAGCCAGGAACTCTCGAGAAGCTGTAACGTGTGCCGGTTTGGTCTTTTTTTTTTTTTTTTTTTGTCTAGAATGCCGTTTCTGTCTGGATTTTTTTGCATAAAAAGGCTTCCTTTTTTTTTTTTTTATCAAATAGCTTTCCCCCTTTAAAAGTGTCAGCTAAAGTATTTCATCCTACAGCTGCACGTCCCAGTCGTAAAAGCTCCCACCTATGAAACATCGCACATCGACAGCGAGATACACCCTCATGATGACGTTGGGTGGCTATATACGAATGCAGCAAACTGCGCTTTTTCAGATGCTTAGCACTGCTTTGCTCACTTGGGGTTTGTTTGTTTCCTGTCTCATAAGACCATTGATAAAATCAACAAGTAATTCAAAGTAGAAATGACACCCAGTCTACATGCCTTGGTAGAAAAGTTGTGTTACGGTTACACCTTTCAGCAAGCATTGACCACCTGCCATGCCACACATACTGCTAAACTCCACGGAGTGCAGGGATGAATAGGACGTGAAATCCGTGGCTGGTGCTGGACACCGTTGAAGGGAGTAGAGGTGCTAAAGGCTATTTTTTTTTTTTGTAGTAGTAGTAGTAGTAGTATTGAACATGACATTTTAAGGTGGAGTGTGATCGAATGCCAAAAAAGCAGTACATAAAATGAAGAATTTGAAGAATGGAGAGCTCAGTGTCAGGTTAGAAGATGACCTGAATATAGAATAATTCCAGTACTCATAACAATTCAGTAGTAGTAAATAGAATCAGCGATAGGAAGCTCTCATCTGCCTCATCTTTTATATGGTAGAGTACCATCACTAAGGCAACATGGGATGTTGGGGAAAAGTGGAGTCTCTGGTTAGACCAATTTCTTTCTTTCTTTTTTTTTTTTTAAGATTTTATTTATTTATTCATGAGAGACATGGAGAGAGAGAGAGAGAGGCAGAGACACAGGCAGACTTTTCTGTTTGCATCTTGGTCCTGTCACTTAGTAGGCCTGTGAATATAAAAGAAATGTCTTAATCTCTCTGATCCTTAGTGTCTTTGTTTGTAAACTAGGAGTGATGGTGGTGGTGTCAAGGGGGAAATGTTTGTAAAGTACCTATGCACTCCCATATTATCCTGGATTGGTAAATGTTTGGTTTCTTTTTCTTTAAAGGTGGAAAATACTGTAACTTTAACTGGTTAGTCCATTCTAATGCCATTACGGTTAAAACTATGTAACTTAGTATCCTTTCTCTAATCTCATTGTTTCTTCATGTGAAAAGTGTGAACAGCTTAGTTAATGACTGCTTAATACTTGGCAAATTTACACACTTAATCCAGTAGATTAATATATGAATAATGAAAAACATATGAATAATGGTTGGAGATATTTTGGTAAATGTCAATAATTGAGAGAATGCCTTCCTCTTCATCAATTAGAGAGGATAGAGATTTTTTTTTGTAATTGTCTACTTTCTGGTAGGTAGGTTGGTAGTAGATAACTAATTTTTTATAAATGCGATTTGGATATCAAATACATTAAATATTGAAAATGTTTCTTTTAGAATTTAATACGAATCTGAAGAACTTGCCAAAAAACCTGAAAACAACCAAAGTGATGATGTACAAAGAAATAGAGTAGGTTTAAAAGAAATGAATAATGTTCTTCTCACCAACTAGTTTTTTGAATAGTGATTATTGTTTGATTATCTTGCTGTTTAATCTAGCTGTGCTTAACTGTACTTTTCAATAGATACTTCATACTTTCTAGACAGCTTGCTCTAAGATTATTCATAGTATTATAGAGGAAAAGGATGATGTATTACTAATTGGAACGAGCAAAAGATAGCCCTAAGTATGTATATCTTAACTGCCAGGAAGTGTAGGGTTTGTCAGCATCTAAATCAGGAGAGGTTTCCTCATTTAGCATAGGAGGAAACATGGATGGTTGTCTCCCAGAAAGCCTGCCAACACTGTGAGCCTTGGATTTAAAACTGCAGAAATCTGTGGATATCAAACCAAGAGCGGATCTTAGCTCTCTTCATCACCCCAAATCAGGAAACATTCAGTCGGAAGGTTTAGGATGGGGTTGTTACTGAGAGTCCTCACCCTAAAAACCTCAGTGTTCATTAGTATTTCTGAACATTTTCAGAGACCTTTATCTCTCCTGATTCCCCTCAGTCTGTCTACACACATGGGTTTAATAGTTGGCTAACATATTTAATTGTATACTTCTGTCTCAGGTTTCCTGCAGAATAATATCAAAAGAAAAAAATTTCTGTTCTTAATTGTGTATTTCCGTATGTTAGAGTTGGAGGGTGATCGAGATCACTTCAGTACTTTATTAGGGTCAAGATGGAATGGGATAGACAGTGGAGTTCTAACCAAGAGTAAGAATGTCTGGTACTATGTTACAGTTTCAACAAGTATCCTAATCCTGTTGGATATCAGTATTTCATACTATTGGTTCTCAATTTCAGCGTGTATCAGAATTGTCTGGAAGGCTTGATATAGCACAGATTGCAGGGCCCCATCTGAGTTTTTCATTCATTAAGTCTAGGGTGGGGCTAGAGCATCTGCATTTTCAAAGGTTCCTGGGTGATGTTAATGTTGCTATTCTATATTTTTAAAAATCCGTATACCTTCTGGCAGTTGTCATTCTAAGACTGAGAATTTAATCTTTTGCTCTATACTTGATTTTCTGGTTCTTGATTACTTTGCTTTCAAGTTTCTTTTCATGTGCTTCACATTTCAAATTCCAGAGCAAAGATTATCAGTACTTATGTACTGTACTTTATTCCTTCTGTGTAGTTGAGGTGGCTTCATAATCTAATTGCTTAGCCTGTGGAACACTCTGTCCTGATTATTCAGTCTTCATTACTTCACAGGGCACGTATTCTTATCTCTTTATTTGACTGATACTTTGTTGTCATTGTTGTTGTTTTATTTGTTTTGACTAGTGCTTTAATTTGATCAGTTTAAGTAATCACTTCCTTTTCTGGTGTGGTGTCATTTGCTTTGTCAACTAATACAAATTAAATTTCTTTATAATATTTACTAATGAATTTATACCATATGATACCGCAGGGACATCATGAATCCCAGCATTAATTCCCTCTAAATATCATTTGTTTTCCTCTAAGTTAATAGTGTACCGTTAATAACTAAGACCTTTCACCTAGGTGTACTCCCTGCTCTAATACAATTTACCCCATATTCCTATTTTGTTTATATATTCCACAGAGTCAAAACACATTTGCTTTATACATTTATTTTACAGAAGAAAATTAGTTGAGTGACAGGGTTTGTTCAAATCTTAAACAAAAGCAAATAAGGTACAAAACTACATAGAAAATGTAATCTGAATTTTAGACTTTATCTATATATGTTATCTACATAATTCAAACATAAATTTGTTGGATGACCATGAAGTACTATATTAGAAACAATCTAGGAAACCTCAATTATAGCAGGAGAAATAAAATAGTAAGAAAAGTACACAAGTGATGACAATATGATGTTTAATATAAATGTTAATGGTAGGATAGCATATGCTATGAGTTAGGAAAGAAATATCATTAAGGTAAAAGTAGAAATGGCTTTGTGAAGGATGGCTGAAGTAGACCTTTGAGATATAGGTAACATTTCCACTGATGGGATTAAAAATCACGTAAAAGTAATTCATAGAGCTGAAATAATTTAATTGGCTCAAGAGGAATTCTATAAAGGAATACTGTTTCGAACAGATTTTAGGGAAGTAAAATTCCTGAAAACATTGGACCCAAGGAGTCAGGCAGAGTGTCTGTCTCCATCTCTCTCATTTGTTTTGTTTTGTTTAGTTTCAGAGGGACTAGGGTGGGAAGAGACCATAGGAAATATATAGCTAACACTGAAGAAATAAATCTTGGGGAAAATGAAACACTGATATAATCACAGTTCAATGTTTTTTAATGTCTTCTAGTAATGAAGCACTTGCCTTATGCTTCACATGCATTCTGTGATCCTTAAAATGACCGTCCAAGGTAATTTTCTTTTAATAGACACTTAAAGATGAGGGAACCATGGCTCAGAGAAGTTAAATAACATGCCCAAGGTCAAATCATGAATCCAAGTTAGGATTTTAATTCAGTTCTTTTAGGTTACAAAGCCCTTTCATAATAAGGATTTCTAACAAAATTGCCATGTCAGTAATATGAAGTTGTTGTAGCTGTATGTAGATGGGGTAGGGAGGAAAAATTGGGAAGGAAAATAAATCCTTTTGTTTTTGTTTTTTGTGTATGTATATATTATATATGTGTAATATAATATATATGTATATATATTATATATATATTTTTTAATGTGTATGTATATTTTAAAAGTTGACTAACCGAATCTTCAAAGAATTAACTTTGTCACAATTCTTCTTTTCCTTCTGAGGAAAGAAGCCCTGGAGGTAGTTTTCATATTTCTTGTATTTCTGGAGGGATCACTTTATCTGGATTTTTGGGGGGATTTTGTTTTTTGTTGTTTTTTTTTCCCCCAAAGATTTTCCAGAGATTATGATCATGCCAGTTATGGAGGTATAAGGCAAAGTTTTTGAATGGTTGTCCAAGATGTCAAAAGTGGGAACAAAATAACTTAATGCTGAAATATTTAGATAATTTTTTAAAATTCCAATTCTAAGAACTACATTATGTTTATTTCATCTTAAAGGTACCTAGCCATGTATCTATAATGCATAATTTGGTAATATTGCTTTCTAAAAGTTAGAAAAAACATATATATATATATAATATATTGTCTTAAATCTTTGAAAGTTCATTTTCCTAAACTTGATACACTTTATGTCAGGCAGACTTTTAAATAGAATAATTTTGAAATTATTTTATATGCTTGGATTTTGCAAACTTGAACAGCTAAATGAAATAACTTTATGAGATTTGATGACAGCAGGCTGATACTGGTGTGAAACATCTTCAAGCATTTTTTTTTATTATTATAGGAAAATTGTAGGTCCAAATTTGAAAATGATCTATTCCCAGTTTTTGAAACAGTTGAATAGTTAATTGAAAATAATTAAGGGGTACCTGGGTGGCTCAATCCATTAAGCATCTGCCTTCAGCTCAGGTCATGATCCCAGGGTCCTGGGATGGGTTACCACATCAGGCTCCCTGCTTTGTGTGTAGCCTGCTCTTCCCTCTCCCTCTGCCTGCCACTCCCCCTGCTTATGTGCGCATGCTTCCATACACGCGCACGCTCTTTCTCTCTCTCTGTCAAATAAATCAGTGGAATCTTTAAAAAAATAATTATACTATTTAAGTAGTTGTTGTAACTTTTATATGTGGCATTTTGATTAGTTTTAATCAAGTGAGAGATACATTGGTTTTACTGTGGAAGGGGGTCATCTGAAACAGCAGCCTTTATTTTTCATTAGAAATTTGTACTGCACAATCACATGTTCTACTCATAATTTCTACTTGTGTAGAAGAGTTCATTTCTAGTGTTATACTTTGTAACAAATCTGTTATTTTATAGTTGGCTTTGGCAGAATTATATGAAGATGAAGTGAAATGCAAGTCTTCCAAATCCGATAGACCTAAAGCTACAGTCTTTAAAAGCCCACGGACACCACCTCAAAGGTAGGTTTTGTCTTCTTTTGGCTTTAAACGTATTTCTTTTTAATTCACTAATCCTAAATTATTTTAGATGGCCTTGGGAATTTTCTTTAAAACTATGATTTCTAAAAAATGTATTATTTAGGTAGTGTTCCTAAAATGGTAATAGAAAGCTAAAAGGAACAGAAAAATTATCTTAAATACCTAATACTTTGGCAGATGTCATAAAAAGACATCCACTGAGGAGTATTTTTCTTAGACACACTGGTTTATAGGATGCATTGAGGATCTGACAGTAGCTGTAGCCCCTCTCCCCGCAAAACTGCATTTATGCACAATTTTGTCCGTTGTCTTTAAGGATTTGTGTTTCTGGGGCAGCCTGGGTGGCTCAGTGGTTTAGCGCCACCTTCGGTCCAGGGTGTGATCCTGGAGGCCCGGGATCGAGTGCCACGTGAGGCAACCTGCTTGGAGCCTGCTTCTCCCTCTGCCTGTGTCTCTGCTCTCTCTCTGTCTGTGTCCCTCATGAATAAATAAATAAAATTAAAAAAAAAAAAAAAAGGGATTTGTGTTCCTGAAAACCCACTTGTGGAGCCCCTGTGTGCCTCTTGCCCCCAATTTGAGGATCTAGAACTTCCAGAACCTGTCTATACTTTCACTGAATGATGTGATCTCCTGGATAATATTTGCTGTTGTTAAAATTCCTGAACTAGAAAGAGAGCCAGCCATGAAGATTAAAAGATGAGAGCCAGGTATTCTTTATTACCTTGAATTTTCTTATTTTTAGGAATATTTTCAGTAAGGTCTTTTTCTTTTTCTTTTTTTTTTTTTTTAAGATTTTATTTATTTATTCATGATAAACACAGGGGGGGGAGAGAGAGAGAGAGAGAGAGAGAGAGAGAGAGGCAGAGGCAGGCTACACACAGGGAGCCCAATGCAGGACTCGATTCCGGGACTCCAGGATCATGCCCTGGGCCGAAGGCAGGCACTAAACCGCTGAGCCACCCAGGGATCCCCTAGTAAGGTCTTTTTAATACTGTGAATCTCCTTACTGGGGAGATACTTGGAATTTTTCCATTATATATCATTTACAGAAAGTCTATCACTTTACCAGAAGTTTAAAAATTCACTTGAAAGGGGCACCTGGGCGGCTCAGTCAGCTAAGCATCTGCATCAGCTCAGATCATGATCTCAGGGTCCTGGGATCAAACCCCGTTTTCAGGCTTCCCGCTCAGCGAGGAGTCTGCTTCTCTCTCTCTCCCCCTGCTTGTGCTCTCTCTCTCTCTCTCAAATAAATTTTTAAAATAATAAATAACTAAAAATTCACTGGAAATTTTTCTTTTTTGTCTGTCATTTTCCACATCTTTTTTTCTGTAGGAGAGAGAAAAATGACATATGTTTTTGGACCTGAATAAGAAGACAGAATATTAATTTTTCCCTAAACTTTTTATTTTATAAATTTTCAGACCCATAAGTAATCAAAAGATTAGTACAATGAATATATGCTATATATGCTTCACCTATATTCACCAGTTGTTAACATGTTATAGCATAACATCATGCAAGCACTCTTACTCAACTATTTGAAAGCAAATTGCAATCGTCCTAACACTTCATCCCTAAATACTTCAGCATGTATCTCCTAGGAAGCATGTACTCCTTTATAACTCTTACAACATATCACACCTTAGAAAATAAACCATAATTTCATAAAATCATTTAATATGTAGTCCATAGTCAGACATGTCTTCAAGCCTTTTTTGGATTTAGGATTTAACCAAGGGCCATGCATTCTACTTGGCAAAAGACAAGGGAAACGATTCCAGAAACAAATAGGGACAGAAGAGAAAATAATAAATATGACAAGAGGAATCAGAAAAGGAGCCAGCAGAACTTTCATAGTCTAGTGGCAAATAAGGTTAGAGAGTAGAGTGCTGGCAGAGTGTGCTGCAGGGATGTGTAACCTGTGCATTCACATAGAGCCTCATGCTGAGAAAGGCTCCATGCTTGGGTTGATGTTTTGTTGTTCCTGTATTGAAATTCCTAATGAATTTTGAACAAGGAGACTCATTTTCACTTGGCATTGGGCCCCACAAATTGTGTAGCCAGTCCTGAATAAAGTCACATTATGGACCGCCTTGAAAGCCAAGGGGAATTGTATTTGTGTAGAAAGCAGTGGAAAGCCAGTATATGTGTTTTTTTTTTAAGATTTTTATTTATTTATTCATGAGAGAGAGAGAGGCAGAGGCACAGGCAGAGGGAGCAGTATATGTTTTTTAATGTAAATTTTATGATAAAAACTATAATATATGTGATAAAAGCTTTGATTCTAGAGATGGATATACCTCAGTTTTAAGGTTTTTTTCTCTGTTCTAATAAGGTTTTGCCAAGTTTTTAAATTCCCTAAGCTTTAGTTTTATCTGTAAATCAGGGATAATACCACTGTTATAATACCATTGTTAGGAGGATGAAGTGAACTAGCTGTTATTATATTTTTAGAAAAATAGGACAAATACAGTGCAAAATTAATAGTAACTAAGAGAACAAGATAAGAAAAATTAAGAAGAAAACAATTATGCTAATCTAAAGAATGTAGTAATAAAATTTTGCATTAAAGTGGCATCAGTGGAATGGAGGAGAAAGAGTGAAATCAGTGTGGGAGACTTTCAAAGAATTTATTGTAGACACTTGATGACATTGGATATAGGAAGCAAGTGAATGAGAAATTGAGACCTAAAGGTTCTTAATCTGGTGTACAGGAAAAAAAGTGATTGTTAATGGGGAGATTTATGTGAGGAATACAGGTTTAGTTTTGGAAAAATGATGTACATTCAATAGGTGCTTTTGAATTCAGCCCATCAGTGGGGCACTTGGGTGGCTCAGTCACTTAAGCTGCTAACTCTTGGTTTGGCTCAGATTATGATCTCAATCTTGAGATGGAGCCCAGCCTTGGGCATGTGTGCTCAGCAGGGAGCTTGCTTGAGATTCTATCTCCCCCTGCCCCTCCCCTGCTCACTCTTGCGTGCTCTCCCTCTCTCCCTAAAATAAATAAATACATCTTTAAAAAGAGTAAAAATGAATAAATAAATAAATTCAGCACTTGACCATAAGTCATTTGTAGAGGAGGCTGTTATCTGTAGAAGTGCACAAATATTTTGATGATCAAAGGAGTTTAAGTAGAGAATGAGAGTCAAGGATATAAGCATACTTAATTAGGAAGGAGGAGAAATGGATGGATTGTGTATCTAAATACAAAAGGAAATGTAAATAGAAAAATAATGTATAATAAGGAAAACAATAAAATATAAAGATAAAAAGAAAATGATAAAACTTCTGGAAGAAAATGGAGTATCAAAAAAAGAAAGAAAGAAAGAAAGAAAGAAAAAGAAAGAAAGAAAGAAAGAAAGAAAGAAAGAAAGAAAGAAAGAAAGAAAAGAAAGAGAAAGAAAGAGAAAGAAAGAAAATGGAGTATCTCCATGACCTTCAGTAGGCAAAGATTTCTTAAACAGGAAATAAAATCATGAACCATTAAAGGAGCTAGTAAATCTTTTCCCATTTCAGATTTTTCCTGTAAGGTCTTTCTAAGCACAGCTGAGGTAGAAAGGAGCTATATAGCTGTACTTTCCAGGAAAAAGACACCGGACAGAGAAGGAAGATGCTACAACAGAAGGCTTTTTCTTTTGTTTTCATTTCCCCCTCCCTCTTTCCCTCCTTTCTGGTAACTGCCTTAAGTCATCCTCCTCGAGCTCCTCCTCATATTACCAGCTATGGTATTGTTTGGCCTTGCTACGCCAGGTCCTCTGTGGAGGACCTCTGACTCTGCTCTGAGCAAACTCACTCTGTACTTGCTGGGTACACTAGCAGGATGGAGGCGAGCCCACCTCCCCCCTCCCCCCAGCAGTTATGAGTTAGTCTTGTGTTCATAGGGTTCTGTTGTTGGATTTGTTTTCCAAGTGGATTTTTCCTTTACTTACAGTGATTTGAGAGCTACCCTCCCCTTCCCTCTTTCCTGTTCAGTTTTGCATGTACTAATTTTGCAGAAAGTCTTGAAGGTGACCTCTGTTCCTAGTCTCCAGCACTGATACAGTTTTCCCTTCTTGGTTTTATGAGACAGTTCAATGCAAATTTGGAACTGGATTGCAGGGTATGAGTAGTTAAACATATAGCAGTCTCCATGTTGATATTTCATTGGCTTTATTTTCTAATACTCTCACTGAAAAACATCTTGAAAGATAAAATAGATAAAATCATATTAAAAAATGAGGTGAATTTTTATGTTCCTGGGACCATTATGAAGTTGGAGTCAAACTAGAAATCAGTCACTGTGTAGTTAATACGCTGGAAACATTGTTTATGGTCTAAATTATTTACCTTTAACACAGGAAATTATAATTTTTGAATCCAAAAATCTCTGAAGAATAAACTCCCTATGTGTAGCCCTTCACTAACTAGGTCCCTACTGAGTGTGAATTCCTCAGGGGAAGAGACTTAATTCTGCTTGTCAACACTGCTTGACCCACCACACCAAAAGTGCCTAAGTTGTGCAAGAGATGCATTTAATAAGCAGTTACAGAAGGGGGAGGGAAGAAGTGACAAGCCAGTTCTCATGTGGAATGCTGACCTTGACTGCCATAATCTCCACAAACTCCATGAGGAAGTGTATGAACTGTTTCGTTCCTTAATCCCATTTTTAAAATTAAATATTTCCACAGAAGCCATAAAAGTGGCTCTTTTTAAATAAGTTACTGTGTAAGACTGTAGCTTTTTTACTTTAATGAGGTTTATGTTTGTTCTAAGTTTCTATTCATGAACTTTAATGTTTAAAGGTTCTATTCAAGTGAACATGAGTACAGTGGATTACATATAGTTCGACCTTCAACTGGGAAAATTGTGAATGAACTTTTTAAAGAGGCAAGAGAACATGGGGCTGTCCCTCTAAATGAAGCCACAAGAGCTTCTGGTGATAACAAATCTAAGGTAAGTGATAAATTTAAAAACTAAATATATATACATATATATATATATATTATATATAGTCTCTTCTATAGGTTTTTATATTATTTGCAAACATTGCTTTTCTAACTACATATTTCTATTTTTAGTATTCAGTTTTCATAAGATTACTACCTTTCTATTAATGATTGAAAGTTGCCTCAGTTTCTTACCTTTTTTTTTTAACATAATTGTAGATTCATATGATTTTCAGAAAGAACACCAAGAGGTCCTGTGGTTATATCCACATAATGGTTATGATGTGGTTATAGCCTGTGGTTATATCTTACATAATTAGAGTGTAGTATCAAAGGCAAGATTTGACATTGGTACCATGTATGTATATAGTTCTGTCATTTTCTTACATGAGTAAATTTGTGTAATTGTCAACTCAATCAAGATACTGTTCGGTTGTCATAAAGATCTCCCTCGGCCCCATTTTAGTCACGCCCTCTGCCCTTTCCCCCACCATCTCTGACCTCTTGCCACCCTAATCTGTTCTCCAATCTCTATGATTTTGTAATATTGAGAATGTTATACAAACAGAATCATAGAGGATGTGAGCTTTTGGGATTAGCTATTTTCACTCAGCTTAATGCCCTGAAGGTCATCGTAGTTAACTGTCTCGGTAGTTCTTTCTTTTTATTCCTGATACTACTCCATGGTATGGATGTGCAGAGTTCGTTTAGGCGTTCGCTCATTGAGGGACATTTGAGGTGTTTCCAGTTTGGAACTATTACAAAGTTGTTGTGAACAATCACGTACAGGGTCTTATATAGATAATAGTTTTAATTTCTCTGGGATAAATGCCCAGGAGGACAATTGCTGGGTTGTATGATAAGTATATGTTAATTTTTTAGAAACTGCCAAACTCTTTTCCATAGTGAATGGAATCCAATCCATTCTTGCCAGCATTTGGTATTGTCACTATTTTAAAATTTAGTTATGGTGGTAAGTGTATAGTTATAGCTCATTGTGTTTTTAATTTGCATTTTCCTCGTGGCTTAGTGATGTTAATTTACATATTCCGAATGGCTGTTGATATTGAACATCTTTTCATTTGTTTACTTGCCATTATCTTTCTTATCCCTTTCAGTAAAATGACTTTGGCCTATTTTCAAATAGGATTGTTACTGTTTGAGTTTTGAGAATTCTTTATGTATTTTATTAGTTTTGAGGCTTTTATCAAATATATGGATTGCAAATATTTTCTTCTAGATTGTAGCTTGTCTCTTCATCCTCTTACCAGGGTTTGTCACAGAGCAAAAGTCTTTTATTTTGATAAAGTCCAATTTATCTTTTTTTTCTTTAGGTTATTCTTTTGGTCTCTTATCTGAGAACTCTTCCTCTAAATGTAGGCCTCTAAATGTCATCTAGAAAAGTTTTATAGTTTACATTTTACACTTAAACTTGTGACCCATTTTGAGTTAATTTTACATGAGGTTTACAACAAGGTTTGTTTTTCTGTTTATGGGTGTCCAGTTGCTACATTAGTTGAACAAGCTCACCTTTCTCCAGTTGCTTTTGTGCCTTCAGAAATTTGTATACATCTTTTACACAGCTTTTATAATTATATCAGCTGACATAGTACTGGTATATTGAAGAAGACATAAAGACATCAAGTGTCTTTTTGTGTATAATTGTCATAATATTCTTAAAATTAGCATTTCTCAACCTGAGTTCCCTTGTCAGAATCATTTGGGGAGGATTTCTAAACTATCATATGGCCTCTGGTTCAGTAGGTTTCTGATATACCTAAGCATGTATCTTCTGAAAAAGCCTGTCTGATAATCCACTCTTGAGAACCATTGCTAAGAGTCACTATTCTAAATGAAACATAAATCTTAGTTTTCATTTTGTTATTGACTAACCGCTTACAACTCTTTCAATTAAGTCTGGGGTGATTTGCGTTCTTGCAGCTTCTCTGATTCTGTAAGAAAAATGTGGAATTTATATAGTTAGTTGATATATTTAGTCTATAGAAAAGAAAGCAGTATGATCATTAAAAGCTCATTTATGATATGCACAGTGATTAAAAGGAATGGCATTTTTACCTCATAAGCTATCCTACACCTGAGAAATAGAAGACCTTGTGATCAATATGGTAAAACAAAAAGTATAATCATAGTTGATTATTACAGTTGAATAAAAGCAGCTTTAAAAAGTAATTATGGAGCCTTTCCTCAGGGTAGTTTATACCCATTTATAAAATTCTTCCTTTTACATTGTGAAACTTTTATTTACTTTGTGAAATAAGATTTAAGCATAATTTTTATTAGAAGACATCATAAAATACTAGTGGTAGCCTTTTTAAATCTGTTTATACTTGAAAATATATATTTCAGTACATAAATGTATTTTTTAAGTTAAGATTGGCCTAAATTATTTCAACTTCTGAGTCACTAATGTTTTATGGGAAGAAATATAATTTCTTACTTAAGTATATACCTCTCAGTAACATAAAACCTTCATTTTAATATAAAATTTTCCTGGAAAGTATAAACTGGTTTGGCTAATTATAGCTGATCTAGTTTTGAAATATATATCGCACATTACCATAACATTTTTCCTGATAAACCATAGTGAATTTTTAGCTCATTTGCTATGTATTTTAGTCATTTACAGGTGGAGGATACAGATTGGGTAATTCCTTTTGTAAGCGGTCTGAATACATCTATGGAGAAAATCAACTGCAAGATGTAGGTACAGTAACCAAAATGAAAAGTTGCAGATATTTGCCTCTAGTGACTACTGTTTTTAAAGTTAAAAATTGGTAATATGAATATAATTTCTGTTATTTTTGAAACCTGGATTTTAAGACTAATGTGTAAGCTTTTAGTCTCAAATTTTATATTGTGTCTCAATTATGCCTTGTACTTAGATGGTAAATATTTTCTATATGTTGAAAAAAGATAGGATTCATTGTCAAAATGAGCTTTATATACATACAGTAATTATTATAAATAGTATAATGTCATTAATAGAGAATTAGCTAGGTTATAAACAGGGAAATCCCTAAAGTCATTATTTGGATTTGGCTTTTAAAATTTGGAGTTATAATTTCATTTAAACATGTGTACTTTAGCCCTATAGGGTCACTGAAAGTTCTGTCTTGCCCCTTGACATAACTATTTAAGCCCTGTGCAGCAGACAAGAATATAGGTACAGATGACGGAGAAAAGCGGATGTGGAGTAACAGCTGGACACTCTAATCGCTTTCATTTTCTCAGTGACCCAAACTAATTGTACATCAAGGCCAGGATCTAGCTGTGAGACCTTTGGCATTTCAGCCATTGTCACTTTGTTAAGTTACATACAAATCTGCCAAGCAAATACTCATGCGTTCATTTACATCTTTAACAGTAACTAAAGAATAGAATGAATAACTCCATATTTGAAATAAAGTAGGTGGTTTAATATGTTGTGAAACCGCATTTGAAGCTTAAAATTATTTGATGCAAATGGATTCTTGTATTTCTTTTATCTTTTTTCCTATGTTCAAAAGGTTCAGATTTTGCTTAAACTATGGAGTAATGGTTTCAGTTTAGATGACGGAGAACTGAGACCTTATAATGACCCACCAAATGCTCAATTTCTGGAGTCTGTTAAAAGAGGGTAAGATATATTTACCTGTATTCTATTTGTTACTGAGGGTGGAACTTTTTTATTTTTAAGGTACTAGAATATATTATGTAAATAGGGGGAAGGGTATTTTTAAGTATCTAAAAGGATATATTGCTATCCATAAGTCTCTGGTTCTTAATTTGGTGGGAAGGGGCAGTAGACATTGGTCACTTTCAAGATGTGGTCAAGCTGTGGTCCCCGTTCCAAGAAGAAACATCTCAATATAATAAATCAGTACAATTGATTAGCCTGTAGCTGCCCATCCTACTAAGCCACTGTCCTGCTTACTGTTAACAGGATGGCTCTCATTGCATGTTTGCCTGAAATTCAGCAACTTATATTAGAAATCTTTTAAAGTGGCATTTCTGCTGGTAGAAGATTTAAAAAGTTAGTTTGAAGTTACAATTTGTGAAAGTAAACCAGATATACAGTGCTCTGACCGATCTAAAGAATATCATAGCTCACTAAGCTCTTGCTAAAGGATGAAGAATCAAGTGATTTTGCTATGATTATAAAAGCTTTTCTGCATCATTCTTTCACTGGCTGACAATGTGATCATTCCTAAGTAGAAATACAACCAAGCACAAAAGGTTGGTGATGAACTAGGAGATTTAAGTCACAGTGAAGAGACTAAGTAGGAGGTTATACTCCATTCAGGAATTAAAGGTGGGGCTTTTCCAAGTGATACAAATATGTCCAAGGAGAGTGGCTGAAGTGGAGTGGAGGTGAAACTCACTGGCATAGAGGGAGTCAAGGACCTCTAAAGGAATGATATCTTTAGAACACTAGCATGAAATTTGAATTTGAATTCTACAAAATAATGTCAGGACACCAAAAAATGGCAAGAAATACTGTAAACAGTATGCCAAAGTCATTGAGAAAGGTGGGGAGCTGTCCAAGGAGGTAGTATATAGTGGTGATAAATACAAGGAAATAATAATTTGAGTCAGTGCTGTGGACATGGAAACCTGAAGTCACTAGAAAGAGCTAGGAACGTGTAAGTAAGGGAATGTTCATCTGCTAAGGGAAGATCAACATTGTTGTTGAAATTGATGCTTATTTCAAAGATGTTGGAAGATAACATACGGATGATGAATGTACTATAATGTAGATCAAAACTCATTTATTCTTAATTGAAAATAAGCCAAAAACTTCGTGGGCTAACGTTCAAGCAGTCATGATGTCCTAAAAGAGGGTATTTTTTTTTTTAATCATGTCCTGAAGTACAAATTATGATCAACAACAGTTTTAGAAAAGAGTCCTTGAAGACATGACTGATGTCAGATAGTGGTTGTCAACTATTAAATCGCTGTCTTCTATTTTGTAATACTGTCTTCACTGTCCTCAAAGAATGACTCCATAGATAATATAATCTGTCCCTACATATTATTTCCCCCAAAAGATATAATATTTATCTTAAATATATTGAAATAAAATATCATAAAATTGTATATATTTCAGTTTATAAATGCTTTTATTTGACCACACCAGAAGACATAATAAAAGTAGTCAGATAGTTTGCACCTATGTGCAGTCTAGCACTTCTCAAGAAAATGTGACAAACATAAAAACAGAATAATGAAGTATGTGCGGTTGGCAGCATAATTACTAGCAGTGGCTTTGTAGTCAGGGACTTGATAAAGTTCCAAACAAAACACAGTCTTCTCTTGGTTTATATGGTACAGGTATTCCTGAAAATTTCAAAGTGTATTAATACAATGCTCCCCCCACCAAAAGAAAGTCCTTTTTTCTTCTTTGTAAGACAGACCTTAAGCTTTAAGTTTTAGGCTCAGACACTACAGTGTCCTCATTCATGCAAATCTCTAGCAGGGCATTCAGTGGTTCTGTGGGACCCAAGACAAGACTTGATTAGGCAAGATGAATCCCTATAGAAGAGTGCATCTCGTATCTGGATCCTGACCCTGAACAACAGCAGTCACGAACCACATAACAATCAAATACATCAATTTTTAAAACTTCTTCCAAAGATTTTAGAAATAAATATCTTCATTAACTATTATGTCTTCATAGGAATTTTCTAGTGCTTATTTAGGTATAAATTACTGTCTTGCAATTTGGGTTTCTAAATGTTAGAAGCACTCCAAGATCACTGTGACAACAAAAAGTCCCTATATTGAGAATCACTGGGAATGAGGTGATGCAACTTGTTTTAAAATTTTAATTCCAGTATAGTTAACATACAGTGTTATATTCATTTCAGGTATACAATATAGTGATTCAATAATTCTGTATATCACCCAGTGCTCATCAGGACAACTACACTCCTTAATCACCTCCCCTTTTTAACCCATTCCCCCACTCCATCCCTGAAATAACCTTCAGTTTGTTTTCTATAGTTAAGAGTCTGTTTCTTGGTTTGTCCTTTTTTTTGTTCATTTGCTTTTATTTTGTTTCTCAAATTCTGCATATGAGTAAAATCATATGGTACTTGTCTTTCTCTGACTGACTTATTTTGCTTAGTATTATACCCTCTGGCTCCATCCATGTCATTGCAAATGGCAAGACTTCATTTCTTTTTTATGGCTGAATAATATTCCTGTGTGTGTGTGTGTGTGTGTGTGTGTGTGTGTGTGTGTGTTGTATCTCACATCTTCAGCAGTCAGTGGACACTTGGGCTCCTTCCATATTTCAGCTATTGTAAATGATGCTGTGTATATCCTTTGCTTTAGTGTTCCTGTATTCTTTGTGTAAATATTCAGTAGTGTAATTGCTGGATCATACGGTACCTCTATTTTTAACTTTTTGAGGAACCTTCCTACTGTTTTCCTGAGTGGCTGCACTATTTTGCATTCCCACCAACAGTGCAAGAAGGTTCCATTTTCTCCGGATCCTCACCAACATGTATCTGTTGTATTTTTTATTTTAGCCATTCTGACAAAGGTGAGGTAATATCTCAGATGACACAAAGAAATGGAAGGACATTCCATGCTCATGAATTGGAAGAACAAATATTGTTAAAATGTCTATACTACCCAGAACAATCAATCTACAGATTTAATGCAATCCCTATCAAAGTACCAACAGCATTTTTCACAGAACTACAACAAACAACCCTAAAATTTATATAGAACCACAGAAGACCCTAAATAAACAAAACAATTTTGAAAAAGCAAAGCAAAGCTGAAGGTTCTATAATATGATGCAACTTGAAGAAGAAAATATTTCCAGGATAACTCACAACTTGATTATAGTAATGTCAGTGTGGATTAATTTTTTTTGAGTTAACTAAAACCTTTTTCCCTTTTTAAAAGAGAGATTCCCCTGGAACTTCAGCGACTGGTTCATGGTGGCCATGTGAATTTGGATATGGAGGACCACCAGGATCAAGAATACATAAAACCTAGATTGAGGTTCAAGGCTTTTAGTGGAGAAGGACAAAAACTTGGAAGGTAAAATGCTGAAAAATGAGAAAGATACTTGTTTTTGTTCAGTATGACTTTCCTTTGAGAATCAAAACAGCAAAATGACCTAGAAAGTAAAAACTAAAGCATGAACTGTGAAGACCTTACTGATGGAATTAGGTATTAGTGATGATATTAGTAGCTAATGATTATATTAGTGATAGTCTAGTGATAATATTAGTAGCTAATACTTAGATGGCAATTACTACATTCCTGGCCCCTAAGCACTTTAATACATATTAACTCACTTAATCTTTACAACTCTTGGATACAGAACCTATGGTGACTTCATTTGCTTATGCAATAGTATGCCCAAGGAGATTGAGCTAGGAAGTGGTTACTTTCTGGGATTCAGACCCACACTATGACTCAAGTCTGCTTTTTACCATTGTACCATCCTACCTCATTCTGAGTACATGAGCTCAAAAGAGGAAATTGTAAAGGGTTCTTGATTAGGTTGAACAGTAGGTATCTTATTAGATCACAGCTGTAAGCATGTCTGCCTTCAAGTTAGGGAAAACCAGCACATAAAACACTTAACAAAACTGGAGCTTCTATTGTAGAAGGAAGGAATTGCCTCAGAGATGTTTCTAAAAGATCCCCTAGGACTTTGCTGATTACAGTTCAGAAACCAATGTGCATTGTATAATATAAGTGGACTCCTGTATAAAAGCTGTACCTTCAAAGAATTTTTATAAATCTCATGAAATTTGTTGGGAAAAGTTACCCTGTATTATATGTCTGCATATTACTATAAGTGACATGTGAAATTGGAGTATTGGCCATGTTTCTAGTATACCCTTTTGTGTATCCTTTATTCTTTTTTGTGTGATTCCTTGCCTTCCAACTTCTCTTCACTTGGCTTGTGTACAGTGGTTCTCCATTCCCCTTGCATTTCTAAAAATAGGGAAGAATTCATGTCAGTTCTTTACACTTGTCTTTCATACCTCAAGTGTCCCTTTCTGTATCCTTTTCTCCTGATAGAGACTGATTTCTGAGGCATGTAGAGAATACAGGAACACGTGTCACCCTGGCTTTTCTTAGGACCCAAATCCTTCAGTGCCCACTCACAGGTCTACTTGGAAATTTTCTCCCTCATCTCTCCTTACTACCAACACAGGTCAGATTTGTCCTGATTGTTCTTTCTTCCTCTCTTTTGTTTTTATAACTATAACCTCCAGATATATTTTTAAAAATATTTTCTAGCACTTCTCATTTCTTTTTTTTTTTTTTTTAAGATTTTATTTATTTGAGAGAGAGAGAGAGAGTGCATGTACAAGCAGGGGGAAGGATAGATGGAGAGGGAAGAGCAGATTCCCTACAAGGGGCATCGAGGCTCAATTCCAGAACCCTGAGATCATGACCTAAGCTGAAGGCGGGCGCTTAACCAGCTGAGCCACTCAGACACACCCCTAGCACTTCATGTCTTAATGTTTATTGAGATTATGATTTTTAATTAGAACACAGGTAAAAGACGCAGCCATGTCTCTGCTTTATACATATTTTCCTTCTTATTTAAATACATGACCAAGAATGAACGTTAGACTGTACATCTTGATTAGCAGAACAGTAAATCTAGAACTGAAATTGAAAAAAGTACCATAAATGGAAGATAGCTGAATAGAGCCAGTGATTACGGTTGACAATTTCAACTCCTGAAAATAAGGATATTATCTCATTTTCATATCTTACAAAGACTGGCCTTTCTCGTAAGTCAAATAGCTAGAGAAAATGACTCCCGTGAAAGAGGCAATGATGGAGGAGAGTGACAAAACTAAGTGGTGAGAATGCTGGGCTGTTAATCATTAGCTGTATTGGTTAGGGTTTTTGATTATAGAAAACGAAATCTACTCAGTAATTTAAGAAGGGGCTTCTGACAGAGCCCTGGATAGTTTATAGCATTTCTGGAGCTAGCAGATCAAACTTTCCTAGAAGAAACAAACAACAAAACTATCTAGAAAGAACATGTCCTGTGTCCCCATCAGCTGCTCAGTGCCCATGAAGCTGGGGACCAGACACTAGAACATTCCATCATGACCTCTGTAGAAGAATCAAATACCTCCAACACCTTGGTATCCAGAAGAGCTGCATAACTTTCACTTCACAGTGCTTACGTTTACCACACAAGTGTGTATTTATTGCTCAGTAGAAGGTGGAATCATATAAAATCCTAGCTGCAAGGGAGTCTGAGAAATGTAGTCTTTAGAATTTTCAGCTTCTGTATAGGAAATTACACTAGATTAATGTGGTGTGAGCCTCTGTGGTGCACATGAATTGGAATGTTGAACAGTCGAATATATGTTCTAAGAAAGTGAAGAATTGTATAGAACATTTTAGAAGGCTTTCCATTAAGAAATCTGTTAAAATATAAAAGTTCTAACAGTTAACCTTCATGTATTCAGAAAATCACTTTCTGAGATGGTTCATTTCCCAAGAGTTCCAAGCAACTACCGAACAGAGAAATAATTAAAAAGAAGCAAACGAAACAAATGGAAATAATTCCATTGTCTTCCATAGTTGGCAGTCTTATTGCAAACATAACATTACATAGATGAAAACTAACTTAATTTTTTTACTATATTATAAATTATTGTGGGGTAAACCTAAATGCAATAAAAATATTACCCAGTTCCTTCATGTAGTATTATAGGAGCAAGCAAATCATAGCTGTAACACTTGCAAATTTACCATGACAGAATAAACTGTGCAACTGCTTAAGAATCAGTTTAGTGAGCTGGAGCAGAGCCCAACAGACCTAGAATATCACAGAATCATTTTTGATAAGCAGAGCTAACAAGTAGATAGTTGCTGGAGGCTTTTGAGCTCGTGCATATGGTGACACAGATCGTGATTGGAAGCAAACCTCTCTACCTACGCAGTTACTGTCTGTTTTTCATACTGTGCAGTCTGAAAGATTCCATTTGCCACTCACCGATTCTGGCCTCTCAACCTGAGTTTTGACTTCATCTTGATCCCTGGACCCTTAGGAGCTCTCTGTTCTAAAGTCTAATGACCCTTTCCTTCCTGCCTTTTCATTTTCTTATCCCAGCTTTCCTGTTCAACCATTGGATTTGTCTGCTCCTCTGCAGTTCAGTACTGGTGGGGATGTTCACACCCCCATGCTGGGCGGGCACCTCTCCTCCCACTGTCCACTGATCCCAGATGTTCCCTGCTCTCATCTCAGTCATCTCAGTAGACTTTTTTTTCTTTCCTTTTTTTTTTTTTTTTGCTTCCACAAGAAAATGGAGCCTGACAATGAATGAGCTTAATATATTCCTCTTAGCTTCCAAGTTTATTAAATCCATCCTTATTGCCCTCTCTTAAGTTAGAAGAAGTTTCTTTTCCTGACCAAGGGACTCATTCCTCTTACAACCAACCTACATCCTTTCTTCCAGTTTGCCTAGAAAGTTTATTTTATTAGTTAACTTGCCTCTTTTTAATGTAATACTTGAATCATACAAACAATATACTGAAAATGTCATTATATTTTATCAGTTGAATGATAAGGAAAAACTGTTAAGTCATAAGCAGGTAAAACTCTGAAGGCTAACTAGTAAAGTTACTCTAATTTTTTTAAATGTGTTTTTATACCTCACTGACCAGCCTTCTCAGCTACCTAATTCTGTGGCTGTGAGCATGTCTTTCAATCTCTCCGACTCTTTTTTTTCCTATAAAATGATATGGTTGGCCTAAACTATCTTGAAAATCCATTCCTGTTCTCAAATATTATGATGCATATAATTTCATTTTGACATATACACATAAAGAAATGCATGAAGAGCTTTCCTTACTTAGTTTCCCTACCTGGTATTTTCTTTTTGTATTTTGAGAAGCTTATCTGATCAGAATCTATTTTAAACAGAAAGCAGTAAAGTACAGAAATAGGGGTCTGAGGAACTTTTATCCTGAAAAGAACCAAAGATGAACGTGGCCTTTCTCATCTATCCACAAAGAAAACTTTTCCCTCCCTAGTTGTTAGGGTAGGAATCATGATGCTAGTAGCTGCCTTTTAAGAAGTGTCGACTGTGTAAAAGCACTGTTTGAAATGCTTATATGTCCTCATTAACTTAATATTTACTGCTGTGCTGCTGGTATCTGTTTTGCATGTGAGGAAACTATTTAGTGACTTGCCCAGGGTCACACATCTAATACGTTGTAGAATCAGAAAAATCCTGGAGTCAGGCTCCTGAATCCATTGTTGTTAACTATTCAGCAATTGCTCCCTCCTTCACATCGTGACTTAAATTAACAAATGCAGTGATGGCTGTGATGGTGGTAGTGATAATAATAATAATAGTAATAGTAATAATAATGTATATACCTAGTTATTGGTGAGGTAGAGGAAGAGAGGAGAAGCCCTTTGCATTCAGTGTACCATCCCTTTGGATTTTGTACCTCTCAGTATGTAAGGGACGCTGGACTCTTGACACAGTGAACCAACTTGGTGGTGAAGTCCTCAGTTCCAAACTTGAAAGAAAATTCCTTAATAATACCTGATCAGTGATTACAAATTACCATTTTCTTTTTTTCATGTCTTTATCGTATATATTCTGAAATCCATTCTAAAATATGTCAGGAGGGGAGCTTGGGTGGCTCAGTTAAGCATCTGCCTTCAGCTCAGGTCATGATATTAAGGTTCCTTGGATGGAGCCCTGCATCAGGCTCCCTGCCCAGTGGTAAGCCTGCTTCTCCCTCTGCCTCCTGCTCTTTCCCCTGCTCATGTTTGCTTGTGTGCGTGCTCTTTCTCTCTCTCTCTCTCTCTCTCTCTCTCAAATAAGATCTTTTAAATAATATAAAATTTATGTCAGGAAATAGCTAAAGAAAGGGGAAGTGTTAGGAATAAGTACCATTTAATTTTACCACTTCACTGTATATTTTGAGAATCTTTGGATGGGAATAAGAATCAGGATGAGCTAAAGCAGAATCAAAATGCTCCTGGAACTTTTATACTAATAAATATATACTTATTTTTTTCAAAAGAAAATAATTTATGAGATACCATCTGAATCTTAGTACTTGAGAAGATAAACATTAAGACTATTAAATAATCTCTTTAGATAAAGAAGATTAAGAGTTGATATCTATAAAGAATTTGGCTAAATTTGTTTTAATTCCTTAACCAAAAGAACACTTTATTTTTTACATAAATGACTTTCAGCTTACAGTGATGGGTCATCCTGATAGCATTAGAAGGCACTAAAAAAGCAGTACTAAGGTCCTTAGTAATCAAGTTCCAATGGTAAGATGTCCCATCAAATAAGTTTTATTATAAATCTATCACCATGGGGGCAGGGCACCTGGGTGTCTTAGTCAGTTGAGTGTGTGTCCGATTCTTGATTTCAGCTCAGGTCATGATCTCAGGGTCCTGGGGTCAAGCCCCGCATCGGGCTCTGTGCTCAGTGTAGAACTGGCTTGTCCCTTCCCTCTCCGACTTGCACATACACATTTTCTCTTTCTAAAAAAATAAATAAATAAAACCTTTTAAAAAATAAGTAACACAAGTAAATCTATCACCATATATAAAATTTCATTCCTCACTAGCACTTAGAAATTACTTCTTTTTCATAAAGGAGTCACTACTTAAATCAGGTGTTTCTAAGTAATATTAGATAAATTTAAGCTAATAATTTAGTGCTGATGATATGTACAAAACTAGTTGGTACCTGTTGAAACACTGTCCTAGGCACTATGGGACTTACTGGTATAACAAACCTACATAACATTGTATAGTTGTCTCCCTCCACCCCCCATTTTATACATGATAAAACTGGGATTCAGAGAGATTAATTTACTTCCTCAAGTCTATGCAGTTGACATAGCTGGGATTTGAAATCAAGTCTGTCTGTACTCATTGTCATTCTTTGACATCAACTCAGAGTTGCTCAGACTTTTGAGTGAAGACTGTTGTGCTAACAGCCTCATGGAATTTCAAAGGGAAAAGGGAGAAAAGAATACAAAGTTAGGCTTTTGAAAGAGATTGGATAAACAAAACTTGAATCATAGGATACAAAATAATTTTAATATATTGAAAGAAGTTGAAAGAAATATGGGAGACTCAAAAGAAGCCATGTTTCCTTTGAAAGAAGTAAGGAAGTCACAGGCAGGAACACTTGAGACTCAGCCATGGATGTCATGGTTATTCTTGTGTATTCAGATTCATGTTCTAATTTTTCAGTTCTTCTTTCTTAGCCTTACCCCTGAAATAGTCAGTACACCTTCATCTCCAGAAGAGGAGGATAAGTCAATATTTAATGCGGTTGTTCTTATTGATGATTCTGTGCCAACAACAAAAATTCAAATCAGATTAGCAGATGGGAGTCGTTTGATACAAAGATTCAATAGTACACACAGGTAAGCTCATTTGTGGTTTTTCACACAGGGTTTCTTATCTTTATAAAACTATGTGACATGCTGCTGGGGATTTTTTCTAGGTCATCTGCTGCTAAGATATTTTATACTCTGAAAAGAATAGGATCTGCACTTTTAATATAATAACATTGTTGACATCTATTTTATGCATAACTCACCTAAAGATTGTTTCTTTACAGAAAAGGTAAATAATTAGCTACACTCCAAGAGTAATGCTCGATTGTATCTATAATCCAAGATAAATCCATCCATTTAAATAACGTAAATTTTTTAAAATTACAGTACATTTAAATAAGGATTAGAATTGTATGATTTATATCACTAATTTTAACTAAAAGCTTACATGAAAATAACATTTTTGTATCACAAATTATTTTCACCTTGTTTCTTTCAGGATCCTGGATGTCCGGAACTTTATTATACAGTCCCGTCCTGAATTTGCGACTCTTGACTTTATTCTTGTGACTTCATTTCCAAATAAAGAGCTAACAGATGAAAGCCTGACACTACAAGAAGCAGATATTCTTAACACTGTGATACTTCAGCAACTAAAATAATACGGCTCCTATCCATGCAGTAGCATGTAGGGAAGATAATGTGCCATAATAATAAGGAAAATACTTATAGCATTAAGAAAACAAACTATTTTTTATTATTTATACAGATAAATTTTGGTTTTATTCTTATCCTGTCTTCCAGCCTTAGTATAGATGAATTTGGGCCAGGAATAGATTTTGAGATAAATGTTTGAGTTTTTAGTTGCAGGGCTGGTTTATGTTGATAGCTTGTAAATATTCAGGCAAACCAATTTGTTACATGCTCTGGGTTAATGTAACAACATTTGTTTGCAGAGAAAATGAACAAAACCCCATTTTGATAAATGCATTTGGTAAAATTTGCACTAAAGTTTCTTGATGGTGCGTTGATCAACAGCTATCAAGAAATCCTCTGATCAATTGAAATTTTTGCTGTGATTATATTGAAAAGTATCTGTATTCTGATTTTGAAATATGTTGATCGGATAATTTCCTTCTATTAAGATTGTATGCGTCCATCCGTACGTGTCCTTCCGTACGTGTCCTTTATACTTACTGATTTAGCTCTATTACTAGTGTCAAAAAATACAGTTTGGCCTTGTATTTTACAGAACTATGACCATCATAAACCAGAAACACAGACAGAAAGGTCAGCAGTTCTTGAGAAGATCTCTTAAATAGCACTTTAAAATAGAGTAATTACAGTCTCTCCCAGAGTCTGCCTTGATCACATTCATTTATTTATTCAACACATTTTTCTAAGGGACCCACTGTATATACTGGACACTGTTCTAAGTGTTCAACCCAGAATGTATTCTACTCCAGGGCAAAATGAGTGTACAACTTCAGAAATGTAAATTCTGTCAACCAGACTGGGCCTAAAGGATTACCAGCAAAAATATTTGCATTTCTGCCAAAGCCAGGTATTTCCTGAATGAGGTAGGCTATATCAGGAATGATAGAACGACTTTTTCTTCCTCCCAGATACCATTTCATCTTTGGTCAACACTCCTAGTTTGTTTTCTGTGGCTGCTGTAACAAATTACTACAAACTTAGTGGCTTAAAATAGTACAAATTTATTATTTTGTAATTCTATAGGTTGGAGGTCCAACATGGGTCTCACTAAGATAAATATTGACAAGGCTCTGGTCCTTTTGAGAGGCTCTAGAGGGGAATCATTTCCTTGTGTGTCCAGCTCCTAGGGGCCCCCTTCTCCCATCCTCCAAGCCAGTACTCTTCTCTGCCATTACATCTCTTTGACAACAGCCAGGAAAAGTTCTCTGCTTTTAAGGACTCGTGATTGGGCCCACCAGGTAATTCAGGATTATCTCCACATCACAAGGTCTGTAGCAACCTTGGCTGCATCTTTAAAGTCCCCTTTACTAGGCAAAGTGACATATCACAGATTCCCTCTGGAGGCTGCAGAGGTGAGTCTGTTCTTTGCCTCTTCCAAGGCTGTTAGCATCTCTTCACTGTAGCTGTATCTCTCCAATCTCTGCTTCTGTCTTGACATCTTTTACTACCAACTTTATTTCTCTTGCCTTCTTCTTAGAAGGATCCTTGTGATTATATTTGGTTTTCCTAGAATAATTACCAGAAAAATCTCATCTCTAAATACTTAATCACACTGGCAAAATCCTTTTCTTATTTACATAGGAAGCCATTACCATACCTACATTACCTAGGTATGGTAATGAGACCATGAATATTTTGGAGGTCATTCTGACTACCACAGTCCACACCTGCCCCAAGGATTCACATCGATTCTGCATAAAGCCACCCCATCTAGAAGTATCAACCAATTATAACATCAAAGTGCAACATCTTACCTGAAATTCACCAGCTCAAAAATCCTAAACCTCATTTAAATCATCTAAATCAAGTATAAGTGAGGGTCTTGGTATGATTCCTGGGACACCGTTTCTCTCCATCTGTGTAACTCTGAACTTAGAAAACCAGTTATCTGTTCCCAAATATAGATAGGACATTCCTTTTCAAACAAAGCGGAATGAGAAGAGGAGCCACGTGTGCCAAGATTTATATAGGAGCCACGCACACTCTATTACATGTCAAATCCTGGGAACTATTCTAGGCTTTTGATGTCCTCTCAGAGTCCTCTTCCCTTTTTCATGAAAGGTAGCACCTGTTTGCAGCTGAGTAGTTTTCTCAGCTTGTTTCTTACCTGTGGAATTGTGGGAAGTCCGGCCATCGTTGGTTTCATACCACCACCATCTTTTTCAATTTAGGGTAGCAGTGTGTGGCATAACATTCTCCAGAATTTCGTGGATCTTGTGTGCCTGTTGGGAGGATTCAGTTCTTTAGACTGGAGGCCCCTGCACAAAGCATTCCTAGGTAGTCCCATCTCTATTTTTGGCTTTTTCTGAGAAGGCTGAGAGGATCTATGAGTCCCACCCTTAATGCCTTCAAAGAACTTGTGGTGTGATGGAAAATTCAGGCCTTCCCCAGGTATTAACAGAGGGTTGTATGACTGTACCCTACTCTTGAGCTGGTTCCCTGACAGTGAATTCCTTAACTGTAATGTCTTCTGTCAGCTGGGTAAGCTAAGAATTTCCAAGTCATCGGGTCCTGTTTTCTTTATATTTAACAGTTCTTCACTCAATTTATCTATCTCCACTCACATTGTATTCTGACCAGCAAGAAGAGAGCAGGGCACACCTTGCACACTTTGCTTAGAAGTCGCTTCAACCAAATGTCTTAAATTTATCCCTTACAACTTCTGTTTCCACGTAACTGCAGACACCACTATATAACCACAGTCTCTTTTCCTTCACTTTCCAAAGCATGTTACTCATTTCCTACCAAGCCCTCTTGGCAGCCCCTTTAATGTCCTTTTTTCTTCTAACACTCTGTTTAGGACAATTTATATCATCTCCATGGCAATTTAGGTGCTCTCTACCATGCTCTTTACCTTCCTTCAGCCCTCACCAGCATTAACATCCATAAATCTGCTAACAGTGTTCAAAGCAATCCTGCCTCTTTCTGTCATGCTCCTAAAAATTCTTCCAGCCGTCTACCCACTGTCTCATTCCAAAGCTAAGCCCTCCTTTTCAGGTGTTCAGCAGCGCCCCACATCCAGGTATCTGGGAAAGTCTACTATGCCTGTTCACTGCCACTTAACTTGAATGTGCCAATAAGGAGATTTGGAATTCAGCTTTCTCTGGGAGCTCCATTTATTTCAAGGAGGTGACCTGTGGTCAAGGTTTTCCTACTGTCAAGTGCTATCAGAACTACCACAGGATAGAAGTGTTGGACCTCACCACCACAGAGAAACTGGTTCTCAGTGTCACAATGCAGAGTGAGAAGATTATTCCTAAATCTTAGAACAGGAAGCCATGCTCCTCTCCACCAGTCAACAACTTGGAGAATATATAAATAGCAGTTCAGAATGTTACCAGGAATAAACTACATTTTCATAGGAGCAAAACCATCTTCCTTAGGAAATACTCTATCGAAACAAATGAACATTTTAAATAAGAGGGCATTGCCCTATTTTGGATTAACAAAATGGGGTGAGGGGATTAACCAAACCCTGTAAAAGTGTTTGAAATGTTATGACTGTAGTTTCTTTTTATCATTTAGATGGAGTGCCCATAGATGCACGTACAAAAGCAACTGCCATTTTTGTATATGATAGTCTTCCAAAAGGTAGAGATTCACATTAGGAGGGATAATTAAACATTCAGAATAATACTTTCACATGTACTACACAGTGTTTTGCTTCATTGGAGTTGTTTTCCTGAATTCTTTTTTACTATTGCAGTCACCGTAACTTATAAAGTTTATAGTCATCCCCAAGGAATTATGTCACAATGGGCAGGTAGAGAGCCATGTGTGAGGTCAGTTGTTTTGCATGACATATGTAATCAAAAAATTTCAAGTGTCTGGTTTACCAATAAAGAATGTTTTCACTGAAAGTCATTGAAAATCCTTTTCAAAATTTCCTTAATTAGTTTTATTTGAGTGACTTAATGGATTATTGTAGAGCATGAATAACATTCCCTGTGGTTTAATTTCTTGTGGTGCATCTTTTTGATTGACAGAGAAGAACTGAATTGTAGCAATGTTTTCTCAATTTTCCGTTACTGTTTCTGTTTTCATTCCACCAAAATAAAGGTGCGAATTTTTCTTAACTTTTTGTCGCAGTGGATTTCTGAAAACCGTGTCACAACGTGTTGTTGATAAAGTAAGTCATTATTTTCCCCTTATAGAGTTTTTCCCTCTGATCAATGATACAAATTAATACATCTTATTTGTGTCCAATGTTGTAATAATGGCTAAGAAATACTTTCTGTAATCCTCTATACAGTTTTAAGGGAAAGGATCTTTTAACTCCAAGGAAATGATTTGTAAAAGTAGCCCCAGTGCATATGTGTGTGAGAGAGAATGTGTGTGTCCACAAGCACGGTTATTATGTTGGGATGGATAGCAATATAATCCTATTTAAGACAGTGACTTTTCTTGCCTTAACCTGGGGAATAGAAGAGTATATAAAATGAGTGTATGTCCTTTGATTTTATGCCTTCATATTTCCCTTATCTACATAGTGTACCATTCATGTACTTTTTAGAACATTGTTAATTATAAAGTGTACCAGGTTGTAGTTTCCACATTTCACATCTTTCCCACTTCGGTCTTCATTTTTGTCTTTTTGGGAATAGCTTGTTTCTTCTAATGTAAACAGTTTTCATCATTTTTATCCTAGGACTGGGATTTGCAAAAAGTATAATTTTTAGTTTTCTATCAGAATCTGTGTTTGTTAAAAAGTAGCAACTATAAGTACTACAACTATTGAGAGCATCAGTAGGCTTGAGAGTGAAAGCATGAATGTAGTTGAGTACAAGCAGAGGTCCTGTTCCCACCAGCCTGGAGTTACCTAAGTCTGAGCTTCTGAGCATAGAAGGAAGGAGGATGGAGCAGCAGCTTTTAAAACGAAATGTTCAGGGGTGCCTGGGTGGCTCAGTGGTTGAGGGTCTGCCTTTGGCTCAGGGCATGATCTCGGGCTTCTGGGATTGAGTTCCACATCAGGCTCCCCACAGAGAGCCTGCTTCTTATTCTGCCTGTGTCTCTGCCTGTCTCTCTGTGTGTTTCCCATGAACAAATAAGTAAAATCTTTTTTTCAAAAAAAAAAAAAATGTTCATCCTCAGTATAATCAGTCAGATATAACATTCCCTGAGGTGAAGTTTATTTCATATTTTACTATATTAATAAATATTTCATATTTTACTATATTAATTACTATATTTATACATATAAATTTAATATTTATATTAAATTTATTTAATATAAAATAGTAAGATAAATTTTACTATATTAATAAAATGTTTTGTTAATATAGTAAAATTTTATGCAAATCGATAGTTTACATATGCATATTATAAAATACATGATGACATGAAGGCTAGGTCTTCTTATCCCCTTGAAAACATTATAAAGGTCCATAATGTAAGTAGACGGTACTGTTCTGAAACATTGTGTACATGGTATGCTATGACAGCAAATGAATCTAACTTTATAGTCTTTAATTAAGCATATGTGTAATTCATTTGCAATAAGGACTTTGTGTCTTAGATAGTAACTACTCGGGTTGAACATTTATTGAGGGCTTACCAAGGGCAGGATCCTATTTTGATAGGCAGCATGTTACAGTCAGTGCCACTCTGACAGTTTGTCACCCTGACCTCAGTATAAGTGTGACTTGAGAGAGGACTTTTGTGAGGCCTCTATCTAAAAATCATGCTCTTGTCTCTTAGTCATATTACCCTGTTTACTAGCATTAGCAATACCTGATACTTTCTTGTTAATTTGTTTGGCTTTCGTCAACATCTTACATGGAGACAGTCTTTCCTGTTCCCCCTATCAAATGATAAAAGTAAAACTATATAGTAACAGCCTGATGTTCCTTATCCAAGGAAATCAGTCCATGGATTGGGGGAGTACAGTGCCTCATAAGCGCTGGAGCACTGATCCTAGGGGTTTGAGGCAAGAGCAAGCTTTATAGCTGGTAAAAGAGGCAACTTGGAAATGCATGGTCAGCTAGGAGGTGGAGGATTTTCTTACAAGGCTAATAGCCTATTTTCCAGGGTAGGGTAAGCTAGCTAAAGCTGAGTTGGAGGATTGTGATTGGTATGTGTTTCCTTGACAGGCATTCCCCATAAAAGCAAGCTTAGGTTTAAAATTGTGACAGACCAAGGCACTGGGACATCCTACATTTTGTGAATCCTAATATATGAGTTAAATTTAATATCCCATATTCTCAGAATGTGCATTTGTGAGAGCAGAAATTTTTCTTATACTGTATCCTTGGAAATTAGGACAGTGTCTTAAATGTAAGAGTCACTCATAAATGATTAATAAATGATAAATCAGTGGATTAAGAATGGGACCCTCTGAAAGTTGGAAGAATGCATGCATTAATGTTTTAAAATCAAGAGCTTCAGAAATACCGACAGAGTCGATACTAGTGAGAGAAAACATTTGTATACTTGTTTGGGTTTTAAAGGAAGGAGAAGACAAAAGTGTTCAGTAAGTGGCAGACTTGATTCATCTCCAGGAGTGGTAGCATCTATACCTATAAGTGAATGGTCCTGGTAGTTCCCATGGTAGAACTGGATAAAGAGAGCTAAAGAATGCCCTCCTGACAATATGAGAGATACCCGAAATTGTTTGAAGCCCAGCAGTAGGTGTTGTAATTCTGTAAGTTTAAGGATAAGGAAGGACTTTGCTCCAGAGACGTGGAAGAGACCCTTCAACCCATTATGTTCTATTCGGTTATTCAGAAAGGAATGCTGCTTTCTTGTCATGCGATCTGATGTTTAATATGATTTCTCTTATGGATTTTAACTTTATATCAGAGGTAAAATAGTACTAGCCTCATAGTAGCTATCATTTATTATATCACTTTCACATAATTTATTTAAACATTTTAGTTTCAGGCCAGCCCGGATGGCTCAGCAGTTTAGCGCTGCCTTCAGCCCAGGGCCTGATCCTGGAGACCCAGGGTGGAGTCCCATGGAGCCTGCTTCTCCCTCTGCCTGTGTCCTGCCTCTCTCTCTCTCTTTCTCTCTCTCTCTGTCTCTCATGAATAAATAAAATCTTTAAAAAAAAAAACATTTTAGTTTTACTAATGTTTTATTTCAGAATGTGGCACCTTAATGTTTTTGTTTTAGAGTGTTTTATTAACGTTTTATTTTGGAATGTGACACTTCATCATAATTTATTTAGCACTTTAATACTGATATCTCAAAGATGTGGAAGTTGATTTATCAGTTAATTGAGAGTGTGCTAAAATATATGTAAACTCTTGTTAACTGAAAAGCAACAGAAAGTCATATGATACTAGAGATTTTATTTACACGTCCCTCGTGCCTTTGAAATGAAACTAGTTTGAGGAACTGTTGACTTTGGCTTGACTCTCAATTTGGCTGAACTTGCAAAGAAAATTCTCACTAGTCACTTTATATTGTTCTTGTTCTCTAAATTAACTCCCATTACCCAATCTTCCACGCAAGCAAAGAAAGGAGAAATGACCTGGAGTTACAGATTTCCAAATAACCTTTTAAACAGACAAGTATACCAGCAAACGTGTAGGAGTTTCAATGTTCCTGAAATTATTTTTCAGAGAGAAAATGTTTAAAATTCTCTTATTGTTGATATTCTTTAATAGCGCTTTTTTATGTATAATAAAATAGCTAGTACTTATTTAATTTGCATAGATTTTTTAACATATTGTAAATACAGATCTTAAGTATGTTTGACATTTAAAATGGCACTGGAGCTCATAGTTGTAAGTGATCAAGGGTTCTCTATGTGCAGCCCTTGAAATAAATGACTTTTTTTTTAAGGATTTTATTTATTTATTTGTGAGAGGGAGTGAGAGGGAGAAGCAGGCTGCCCGTTGAGCAGAGAGCCCAATGTGGGGCTCAATCCCAGAACCCTGGGATCATGACCCAAACTAAACGCAGACACTTAACTGACTGAGCCACCCTGGTGCCCCGAAATAAGTGACTTTTAACATAGAATTGTATCCCTAGGCATCTTAATCATTTTGTTTTAGATGTAATAAAAATAGCAAAGAGGCTAGATTTGATTCCAAGATATGCACATGACTCAGTGAGTGTGTGGCATATATTCATTTGATCTAATCTCCTCAGATGTGAAAGACCACTGGATGATTCACAAACTGTATGTCTTTTCTTTCTCCAAATTATTATTTTAAATAAGAGGATCTACCTTAAACTATTAGTGAAAAAATTATGAAAAATGTTTGCATTTTTAGAAGTTGTAATTTTATGATTTCAGTTTTTCACTGAAAAACTGCAATAAGTGCAGTAAGTCCCCTAATTCCACTTTTGGATGGTTCTCCAATCAAGGCTAGGACTTTTACTCAAACATTGCATGTAAGTGTATGCAAAAGCATATTTGATTATTTCCTTATCATTCTTCCTATTATAAACAATAGTGCTTAGTTTGACTCAGAGGAGCTACCAAAATATCTAAAAATCTTCATACTAAACATGTGGAGATTGGGAATAGTGCTGATGTGTGTTTTCCAGTCAACACACAAACTTTCACTTCCTTTCTTATTTCTCCTCCCTTTCTCTTGTCAGGTTACCTTTTTTCTTTTTTTCTCCACATACTTGTAAATACTACTTCCCAAACTTTCTGACTTACTGGAAGCTTTCCTTGGAGGAATAAGTTCTCTATCTTCAGATGTTAAGGAGAAGAGTCGAGTGTAGGGAAGATGAGGGGGGCAAGCCTTCATGAGGACTGTGGGAGATAAGCAGAATCAATGTTTTCACCATCATCTTCATTGGGAAAATCACACTAAGCAGAGATGAAGTCAGCGTCTCCTTCTTGGTGTGCTTCCATTTCCAATGTCCATCAGTGTCGGGCAACAAACATTGTCTTCATTTCTTACATAATCAACTAATTATCTACAGTGTAGGTACAGAGTTACCAGGACACTCATTTTATAGATCATTGATAAAAGATTAAGTTATTTTCTAAAAGATATTTAGCAAATGTGGCAAATATTCCCCACTTCAAGTAATTTTCAGCATGCTAAGTAATATCCTAAAAGATATTCAGCAAATATAGTAACTTCACCACCAAAACCATCCTCAGGTAAAATGTTAATCTATGATAATTTGGTAAATTTGGTGCTTATGTACCTTTCTGTGTGGAGTATTCAAATACAGTTAAAAGTTTTGTTATATCTTTCCTCAGTGTTTGCTGTCTCTCTAGCAATTTTGTTCATCAAGAATAATGCAGAGAAAGCGAAGTATTTGAAGGGAACTGACTTTCTATAGGAATATGTGGGGTTTTTATTAACTGGAGATAGAAATATCAAATCCTTTTTTATATTGATCTAGCGGATGAATACCGGTGTTCTTACTAAACTCTAACCCAGAATATCTTGAAATCCAAAAAGTTGGTAATCTTAGAAATCTGAGAAGTTCTTCATATAGGCTTTTAAAAATCTTATATCATGGCAGGAGGGTGGGGAATGGGTGCTGTTAGGTGATGATCTTCAATGTAAGAAAATAATTGAGATTACTATAGCACCTATCATTGCCTGGAAGCAATTAACAATATCAAAAATGCTATTGTTGATTACAGTTTTAACTTTCACAAAATGCTTCCAATTTTACAAAACAACCCAGCATGGAAGATGGAAGAACTGCATTCCTACCCACCAATACATATGTCTGGAGGAGGAGCCGTGTGAGGTAGAAAAGTGAGTGAAGAATTTTTTTTTTTTTTAAATTTTTTTTTCATATGTCATCGTCTGACAAGAAATATCTAAGGCCATGGGCCCCTTTGATCTCCACAATGATCAAAGTGCTGCTGTTAATAAAACAAAACGTTATAGTACCTTTGACAAGTTAATACTACATCAGTATGTGGGAATTTGGTTACTTATTATCTCCACCAGAGGGTGTATAGGCCCTGGGAAGGAATTTACATCATTCTGTCTCACCAAGCTGTTTAAAAAAAGTGAAGGAGAGTCTAAAATTTACTTGTTAAAATAAGAACTGGGGGTTACCCAGACATCAATATCATTTAGCACTGCTTTTCTGACCTGTAGTATATATAAGAAATATAAGCTAAATATAATTTGCATTTTCAGAAATGTAATAGTATTAAATGAAAACTATCAATAGTATCAAGTACTAGGCCTTGGGTTTTTTTAGTGTGATAGTGGCCAGATGTTTATCATTTTGTCATATGCCCACAGGCCGTTCTCCCTAGAAAGTATTTTAAATGCCCCAAATGTTTTAATTCCCTCAATAATGCATTTTTCATTTTGATGCACTGCCCTAAATGCTTTGTCTGTTTTGTTTTGTTTTGTTTTGTTTTTTCTTTCACCCATATCATATTCCCTCTTGTTTTCCTTGGCTAAATTCTGATTACTCAAATTTCAATTCTTACAGTCACCAGTTCTTCCAGAGTTGTGTGTGCAACTTTATGATCACCAAGCCCACTAATGGAAAAAGAAGTGATAGAATTGTAAAAATTAAAATGGAGAGGATTGGCATAAGAGCTGGAGGTCCTACTCTGCTCATCATGCCTCTGCCACCAACTCGGCAAGTCTCGATTTTCTTATCTCCAAAACAAGATTAGAACACAGTCCTTCAGTTTTCAGTTCTGATTCTTTCCCCAAAATTAAGTGCCAACCAACATAACATGTCTAAAGATGGTGTGGTGGAGGTAAAGAGGTCAAATGATACAATTCAGTGGCAACCAATAAATAAATCCATAGGAAATATAACTTGCATTGTTCATCCTCTTCCTTTTGGTTGGTTTTCTGGCACTATCTTCCTGGTAAAAGAATTTGAGAATTCTTATTAAAAGCATTTTTATTCTAGTAATATCTGTAGGATAACTGGTAAGGTATAGATTAGCAAATAGGTTAAAGATAATTTTACAGGTCAATACAATTTTCCTAATTGTTTAATAGCTTCTTTAAAAAAATTATGTTAGGGTCTAACTACAGATTTAATCAACAAAAACGATGGTGTCTTCATATAACAGCATTTGGTCATTTTTTTAATGTAGAATATTTAATGATGTGAAAAAATTCATGATAAGAACAAAGTCAAGTTAGAAAAAATTTACCATAGGACAACAGTTTACTTAGGAAAAGCAAAATGAGCAAACAAACAAGCTTTTCTAGCCCAAATTTTGGTCTCTAACATATTCCTCACTAAGGGTAGCCAGAACCCCTTCAAAAAATGTCTGATTCCAAATTTAGGAAAGGGAAACACAGGTGACTAAAAGGTTATCTTGTGACTAAAAGTAAAGGTGCTTTCAATTACCGATGGAGTCAAGAGCCAGCTGATGTGATTCCCACTGGCACCATATCAGCATCTAGATTTTGGTTAACCAAAAGACATTGGGTCTACAAAAATCCCCTAAATCTTTATGACAATCAAATGAGCTATTAAAACTTCTTGGTCACCATGTGAGGAAGCCATTACCTTTGAAAACTGGTAAGTAAAGGGAAGCATTTACCCTGCCTTTCCCAAGACCTTCATTTCTAGTAACGAGTAGCCCTAGCAATAAGTGAAAGCTGTACTTTACAGAAGAACACCAGCTAATAAATGTTGATGATATAGAAATATAAAATCACCATTTGAAGTCCCTAATGAAATTACCAACTCAGACGAGGATTATCAGCTGGTGTTAAAATTATCAAATGATTGATTGGGGGAAATGAATTTTCTATGTAGTTTGCCCAAGGCACATCAAAAAATACTGTGGGAAGGGGGATCCCTGGGTGGCTCAGCAGTTTAGCGCCTGCCTTCGGCCCAGGGCACAATCCTGGAGTCCCAGGATCGAGTCCTGGGATCGAGTCCCACGTCGGGCTCCCGGTGCATGGAGCCTGCTTCTCCCTCTGCCCGTGTCTCTGCCTCTCTCTCTCTCTCTCTCTCTCTCTCTCTCTCCTTTCTGTCTCTCACGAATAAATAAATAAAATATTAAAAAAATATATTGTGGGAAGGGGGAAACCATAACCGCACAATGAAAAATAAGGCCATTATCACCCTAATTCATTGACCTAATTTAGCAACCCCAGTGGCGGAACAACCAGAAACTGTATCTCCTCGTGGGTTACCTGTGGTGTATACATGTAACCCGTGATGTACTCTCAACTAAAATATTTGACTTGAATCCATCAAGCTTTTAGATGTAACTTCTACTTTATAGGAAAGATATAGAAGAATAAGTTAATAGTTGTCTGAAAAAGTAGTCAGACAAAGCCAGAAGATGAAAAGTTTTACAGGACAGATCCATGTCATGAAAAGAAGAGACTTTTCTAGATTAAAGGAGGAGTAAGGAATACAGCTATAGTGTGCACTGGGCTAGATCCTGATCTAGCTCTAAATGGTATTTTGAAGGAAACTTGTGAAATGTGGACTGGGAATATTGAAAATTATTATTAGTTTTGTGAAGTGTGACTAATATTTTTAGTTATGAAGAAAAAAATTAATGTATACTAAGGTATTCAAAAATGTTAATGCTCATTAATTATAAAAATGTTAATGGTTGTGGAATATTGGCTTTGGAGACAGGCCTGGGTTTGATACCTAATTTCACCATCAGCTGGTCAAGGCATGCAAACTCTATGCCTTAATTACCTCATTATGCTATACTTACCTTACAGGCAATGGGAATTAGATGAGATGAGATGATGCATAGTGTAACAACTATCAACTGCAATTTTCCCATTTACCTCCTGATGGTTGATCGATTTTTCTGTCCTAAATTAAAAAAAAAAAATCTCTTCTTTGTTCCTGTTTTAAGCTTTCACTTGATTTCATTCTGATTCCCACTCAAGATTCTTTTGTTCTCTCTGTGCTATGAGGACTCTGTGAAATTATCCTTTGTTATCTCTGTGCCATTGAGTACTCTGATTACATAACTACTCACTTCTCTTGGTCTGTTTGTCACTAAAGAATTTAACAATCCCTGCTACTGTGTCACTTGGTGACTGTTCATTTAGGACAATATCTTTTTTCTTACTGACTCTTCATAATCTCCTTCAGCTGTTTATCTCCTAAAATAATCCTGCCTGGTTTATTCTCATTCATTCATTCATTCTCTCCCCTTCTTACCCTTCCACTATTCTGTCTCTTTCTGTCTCATGAAAGATATGTAAGGGAGTACAGTTTTTCTCCTTCAGCATCCCTATGCTTCTCTTGTCTTCATGATTCCTTTATTTTGCTCCTCAGTGGAGTCTGAATTAAGTGGGCTTTGTGTAAACCCTTGAACTGCCTCTGTGTCCACTCTCCAATTCTCTCCCTACGTTGGGTACTAACCTTTGTTACCCTCAAGAAGCAGCAGGATAAGGTCTTCCTTAACCTCTTCTTTCTCAAATAAATCCAAAATCCTCCTTGAGGTATCTAATTTTCAGATGTTTCAATTGCTGATGATTGTGATGAATCAATCTTGATTTACATATAACTGGCTTTTTTTTTTTCTTTTCCAGTAATGTATTAAACTCTCTCATTTGATTGCAGCTGCTCATCATCCTCTCCTACCTGTCGCTCATTCACACATAAGGAATTCTTTTCCATATTTCATCATTCTTATTCAGTTCCTGCAATTTCTGTGGAAAGAACAGAAACATTCTATTCTCTGGAGCAAATTCACCCAAGAAAACTGACTCTGATAAAGAACCCATGTTGAGAGATTAAATGAAAATGATGATATGCCAAAAGTCAGTAGTTCCTTTAAAATCTTCTACTTTTTTCTTTAGGGATCTGAACATATAGATCAATATATAGTTAGAGTCACTAATACATGGCAAACTGCGCTGTTTAGATCACAAGCCATCAGATATCCTCCCCACCCCCAGTGTAAGGTAGTAAGCTGTTCAGTGACTCCAGGGGCATCCATGTTATAGTCACTTCCCTGTGCCCTAACCATCACCCGTGGTGTCAGGTTTCAGCTTAATCCCTTGCTCTCCTGCTTTTCCTAAGTGGCCCTAGAAAAGAGACTCAGAGCTCTATTATCTTCATCTGTAAAATCAAAATGAAGCAAAGACACGTTTGTTAAACACCCCCTTCCAGAGAGAGAAAGAAAGAGAGAGCAAGAGACACATGTTAAGTACTTCTACCAGGAGTAGCCATGATTTCCCATCCTTCTGACTTCTACATGAGATTGGCTCTGACTTCTATGTCCTATGGAAGTCAAAAGCCCTTCCCAACATTTCCCCCATCTCTAACTTCCTTCTTCTAATTAATTTGATTTATGAACAGCCATACCACCACTCCTCATATGCGGTTCCTATTCTACATGACATTGACACAGATCTCAAACTTGGACACTTCCCATTGTTTCATCACCCACTATACTCTCACCCAAAACCTAAGCCCAGCAAAAACAGAACCTGGAAGACAAGGCCTTTCTTTTGGCAGCCAACTTGAATAAAAGGAGATTGCAGAGGAAGACAAGAAATATTACAGCAATACAATAACTTCAGTAGACCACTCAGCAAGTCCTACCACTTCCATTCCTAGGGATTATTCTTTGGCCATCTTGTTCTGTGCTGCACCTTCAAGCTTATGCCATTGTGCCAACTTTATGTTCCCTGTTAGGAAGTTAGTGCTCCCTAGGATTCCAAATTTTCTTTCCAAATAGAGCCAGTTCCCTCTTTTCTATCTCTAATCACAGACTTAGCCTCTTCACCAAACCAGTGATGTCCTCGGTAGAAAAGGACTTACCCTTTCCTATTCCATAGGATTATCTTCCTTAGAACTTGTAAATAGCATTTTCCCCATCCATTACATCATGGTTTGAGCTCTTAATGAAAGTTGTGTCTATAGTATCAGTTTTTTTAAATGCCATTTACCTAGAGATTATTGACCTAGTAATAGAGAACTACTTCAAAATAAACATAAGAAGTAAAACACACACAGGTTCAAGGTTACATGCAAGTGCAGTTTGGTTTCAATGTTCCCAAATAGCTGTAGTGTAGCTTTGTTCCCAAAAAAAGGGAGAGAGAAAGACCTTGATAAATACTGTTCAAGGTCTACTCTTATCAGCAAATGGCCTTGATCTTGGCCATTTGGTCCAGAGTTGAACAGGCTATGTATATAACCTATTTGCTTATGTTGACTTTGGAAGCTTCATAGCTCTTTAGTGACAAAATGTTTGCCATTTCCAAGCTTTCTAAAATACATACAAATGCACACTTCACTTCTACTGGTATTTCTTTGTCCCAAGAGATATGGTTATGAGTTTAACTACCTTTTTGTATAAGCCTTTTATTTGTAAGCTTTGAAAAGTATACCATTTCAAGCTGAACAGAACAAGGAAAGAAAAATAATATCAATTCAAATAACATATCTCAATAAAACCAACTTTGGCTCCTCCTTTGAGAGATATTTTTTTAAACACTTATAGCACCTAATAGGTGTGGCCAGTATTGGATGAACCCACGGTGAACTGGAGGCTGGAGTAGGGAGAAAGTTCTTGCTATCTTTCTTTGAACTTCAGTTAAGCAACCAACAAAAATAGCATGTCCCATGGCTTCAGATGCTTGAACCAGTTTTTCAGTTAAGTTTTGGTAAATTAACACCATGGCAATGAGCTCATTGGGTTGCATGTTTAAAGTTGTCTATTTCTCAAATGTTCACATCTTATGTAGGTTTCTTCTATAGAAGCAATATGATATATAGACACAGCATGGCTTAGGGGAAAGAAATGAGAAATCCCATCTTTATTCCAACACTTACCAACAGTGGGACCTTAGGCAAATCACTTCACTCCTCTAAAGTATTAAACAAATGAGAAATGATTATGTATCATCTATTGATTTGAGGTCTTTCTTGCTTTGCTAACCTCTCCCTGCAAATTCTTTTTAGTTTTTCTAAAATGTATTTACATCTTAAGGGGTCCAATACTTCTTAAATAATTGGAATTCAATGAAAAATAAAGCTACTCTGTTGATAACTGTCATGATCATAGAGTCATCTCCCAAATCTTCTCTCAACATTTGACCATGATAATAACATGCTGATTTAGAAGCCTACTTATTTCTCCCCAAATACAAAATCAATGTAGACCAGTACTCCTGAAGATTCTCCCAACTTTGGGATGCTTTGATGTTTTCTTGAGGATTGTGATCAGAATGGCAAGAGAGAAAACAAATACAGAGACAACATATGAGTCATTTGTATCCTTAAGTATTATTTGAATTTTTCTTTGGATGAGTTATCTTAGTACTGTTTGGGCATATCTAAGCTCATAGATGGATGTAACCTGTTGTACACAGAAAGCAGGATTTCTGTGAGGGCAATGCTATTTCCAGCCTAGCATTTAATACCACAGCATCACTTCTGGCCAAACAAGTCATGGCCCACCCAGACTCAAGGGCAAGGGAATTGATCCCAACTCTCAAAGAGAAGAGGGTCACCTTTAGTCTGTCACAAGTTCATCTTCCAGAAACATCATTCTCAAACATTTTTACCCAAAATGACATTTCAGAAAGCCATGATGGATTTTATGAGTCACACAGGCAGGATTTGATCTAAGATACAGAGAAGTTCTTTCTTTGTTTTGGAGTTAAGTAAACTATAATGTAATATAATGTGTAATAATATAGCACAATGCAAATGCTCTAATTTAGGGATCCATTTTCCTTGTTAATGTGACTTCAGAAAATTCACACCCCAGGTTTGGATAAGTTATTTCGTCAAAGTTGTGGGTGGTTGGATAGGGAGAAGAAATTATGCTTCCAAAAGGAATCAATATTTATGTTTGTATCCAACAGTAATACTAAATGTGAAAAATAATGTCTCAGGGTCTGGTAGTTGTGCTTTATCCACTTTAATAAACAACTAATGCATATTCTTATTTTTAGTCTAGTGTAGCATCTGAGAACATTGCCTTGATCAAGGCTTTGCAGATAAAATCAGCAGGCTACAAAACAACAACAACCAGTGCAAAACTGTTCCATCTTTTCAGAGCTACAGGTTACACAAACTTGATTTGTCAGCTTTGGAATCTAGCCACTGACAGAGGTAATTGTCCTGTGACCAGACCCTGTAGATGGGAGCTTCCCATCTATGGTGTACATGTGCAGGTATGCATGAATAAGTGACTGGAGTGCAGAGACAGTCAGGGTTTGGCAAGCTGGTTGGGTGTTGGGACAACTAGAGCCCCCCAATACCATCCCTGCTCCTGACCAATGACCTCCAGCTTCAAGCAGGCCCTTCCAGTTATGCCCATGTGCCTGAAATAGAAAATTTTTCCTATGTGTACCATGTTAAGGGAAAAATTAAGAACCACCCACCTGGTAATAGCTATCATCAATTTTTTAAGCATCCAGGTTAGGAGGTCATCTAGTCTAGTATCTAGACAAATTTATCAACAAATGTATTTATTTTCTAACAACAGCAACGTTGTAGAACATTGGTCTCACCGGTTGTTTGTTTTTTTTTGTAATTGTGGTAAAATATACATAACATAAAATTTACCATCTTACTCATTTTTAAGTGCACAGTTCAGTAGTGTAAAGTATATTTCTGTTTTTGGACAACCAATTTCCAGAACTCTTTTCATGTCACAAAACTAAAATTAGTACCCCTTAAACAACTTCCTATAGCCCCCTCCTCCCAGCCCCTAGCAACCACCATTCTCTTCTCTGCCTTTATGAATTTGACTACTCTAAGTGCCTCATGTGAGTGGGATTGTACAGCATCTGTCTTCTTGTGACTGGCTCATTTCACTTAGCATAATGTCCTCAAAGTTCATGTACGTTGTAGCATACTTCAGAATTTCCTTTCTTTTAAAAGTTGAGTGATATACCATTTTATGTGTCTACGGCAATTTATTCAACCCACCTATGTTTTATGCATATTTCTACTATTGAAACAAATTTACCTGATCTTCTGGAGCAAGATCTCGAGCCACTGCATTATGACTCATTGTCATTCATCCCTCTTAAGTAAATGCCTCTGCTCCTAAGTCAGCCACAATATTTGTTTTGGTAGGGGTTGCTTATTTGTTTGTTTTTGCTTTTGCCTTGGTAATGTTAATGGATGTTATCTAATAAAAATGGGGCAAAAATTATTAGAAGTCTAGTCCAGGCCAAATAACTTGAGTATGTATGACACTCAATGGAATATCTTTGTTGGTTGGATTCATTATAGGATTGTATTAGTGAGGACTCTTGGTTGCTAAGGCCTCAGGGGCATCTCACAGAATCTAAAGAGAATCCAAGGAGTAGAAAGGGAAGGACTTATCTGAGGTGCAAGAAAAGCTGGACCAGGAACTCAAATGGTGTCAAGACTTTCTCTCTTATATCTACTTTTCTCTTGTCTGCCAGCCTTATCCTTCTCTCTCTCTCTGTATCCTGGCCTTCTCCACATGGCAAAAAATACAAGCCTTCAGGACCTAATTTAACTCAACAACCTTCAGCACCTGATTGACTTTAGCAGCCTTCAAGGAGCTCAGCCTACCCAGAGCCCACTTCAGATGTGACCATGGGGATTATGAACACTGTGCCAGAGGGAGGATCCCAGGACCTGGAGAACACAGACAAGGGATTCTTCACAGAGAATGTGATCAAGGTCTTTTGAGGGGCTACAGACACATTGCCAGACACAGAATCCTTACAGCTCCTCCTACCCTGTGGGATTCTTTGTAGAGAAGGAGTGGCTGCTGGGTTTCCTCTTTTTCCAAATGGGGATATTTATTGCAGTTACCAAGCCTTGCTTTACCATGTTCTCAGCCAGAACATGATGTAAGCAGAGCCACTCTGTGGTCTCATTTCCTCCTGGTTTCTCTGATGATATAGCTCCATGTGTCTGACTCCTCTGTCCTAATCTCCTTCCCCTGTCCTGCTTCCCCACTTCTGCTCACAGAGGGCTGGGACAGCAGGAAAAGTGGTGCTCAGCCCTGTCTTCCCTTACCTGTTTTGTCAAACCCAGCTGGTATGCCTCAGTTCTTTCTTTCTTCACCATCCAATCAATGGCTAGTGAGCTGAAATGTAGCTAGCTAGGTTTCCCAACATCCTTAGCCTGTGAATGCTGGTCTATAATGATCCAGCCCTGCTAGGACATCCAAATTTAATAGTCCATCTTCAGCATACTCCCATCTCACACCAGCTGTTACTAAACACCTTCTGCCTTTCCCTTCTCACCAACAGTAGCAGAAGCTCTTCAGGGCTTTGCATTGGGGGGCTTCAGGGTACAGATCATTCCTAGCCATGAGTCACCTAGCTTTCTGAAATCTCAGTTTCCTCATCTAGAAAAAAAGATAATAGTATAAACCTCATAGGGTGATCAAGAGGGTTAAGTGAGACAATTCATGGGAGCCCTCAGCACAGTGCCCAACCCATACTAAGTGTGCAATACATTTACTATTAGTAACAGTCTCAGTCTGAAATATTGGTGGAATTAGACACTAAACATCTCAATCTGATTTAATAAATCAAGAGGTCTGATCTATGAAAATCTCAACAAAATTCCTATGTCACTTTCCATTACTAAATGTCATTAATTACAATAACTTCTATGTGATTTATATATCCATTCCCCTGGATATATCCATGGGGTGGGGGATGGAGTGAAGGGTTGGAAAATCTTTGGAATTCTCATCCTGCTATAATTTGAAAAAGATGTATTCTGGGAGATGTGCCTCTGTGCCTTATGTAATGATCCTTATTAAGAAGTTGGACATTGACCTCTGATTTCTTTTGTTCCTACATTTTCCAGCCTCACAGGTAAATCACAGAAGTGTTTTCTTTGCTGGCAATTGCATGGTTTTCAGGCCTGGTGGGGAGGCATAGCTGTACCCTAAAGTCAATAATGACTTGCAAAGATATGTTTACTTTGACTTTAGTTCTATTGGAATTCTGTAACCTTGGGCAGTTCTCAAATATATTTTTTCTGAAGGGCAAAGTCAAGAGGTTCCCAATCCCCTATCCTCTTCTTAGCAATATATATATATATATTTTTAATTATGATAGTCACAGAGAGAGAGAGAGAGAGGTAGAGACACAGGCAGAGGGAGAAGCAGGCTCCATGCACCGGGAGCCCAATGTGGGATTCAATCCCGGGTCTCCAGGATTGCGCCCTGGGCCAAAGGCAGGCGCCAAACCGCTGCGCCACCCAGGGATCCCCTCTTCTTAGCAATAGAGATAGGGGACCATCAGAAACAGGACAAAGCTACTATTCTTCAGGTTCTGAGAATTGCAACTTGTGGGACTTTAGGTGAGATTTTAGGTTCATCCTGTCAACATCTCTCTTTCCATCCAAGGCCCTTTGCCATGAGAGAGGAACTCTGGCAATGCTCTGCTTGGACAGCCATTTATAGTTTTGCCATGTTAGTTTTCCTTCAGTACCACTTCTCTGTGGATAATACACATCATAAATATATTACCTATTATGTAAACCAATACAGAAAGTTCTCATTTTATCCCAATAACATTCTAAAAGCTAGAGCATTAGTAATTTTTGTAATAATAACCAAGTTCTATAAGGCTTACTTAGTGCTATGCCATATTTTAAGTACTCACCAACTATTCATAACACTTCTCTGAGGTGGATGCTCTATTATACTCTTTTTAAAGGTAAGAAAATTGAGGCACAGAGAGATCAAAATTATGAGGCTAGAAAGTGGAAAAGCTGAGCAGTGAATGCAGATATCCTGGTTCTAGAATCAGACTTCTAGCCACTGTGTTAGCCCCTAAGATGGCCCCAGTGATCCCTGCCTTCTTGTATTCATGCCCTCGTGTGGGAGCTGGAAATTTGACTTGCTTCTAATAAATAGAACAGCAGGAGTGACCATATATTACTTCTGCGGTTAGGATATAAAAAAACCTATAGGGTCCATTTTGGACACTCCCTCTCTCTATCTCTTGGGTGACTCACCCTGGGGAAAGCCAGCTGCCATGGCATGAAGCAGCCCTGTGGAGAAGCCCAAGCAAGTAAACTGAGTACAAATTTCTAAGTCTGTCAACAGCTATGTGAGTGAGCTTGGCAGCAGATTCCTCAGCCCCAATCTGCCCTTGAGATGACTGCAGTCTCAGGAAAGACTTTGAGCCACACGTACCCAGGTGTGGACTCCTGGCTCACAGAAATGGTGAATTAATATTTGTTGTTTTAAGCTACTAAGTTTGGGGGTAATTTGCTATATAGCAACAATACAACTGCTAAACAATACTGCTCAGTCTTTTGTTTATTTTATTTTTTTATAATAAATTTATTTTTTATTGGTGTTCAATACCAACATACAGAATAACACCCAGTGCTCATCCTGTCAAGTGCCCCCCTCAGTGCCCGTCACCCATTCACCCCCACCCCCCCCTCCTCCCCTTCTACCACCCCCAGTTCGCTTCCCAGAGTTAGGAGTCTTTATGTTCTGTCTCCCTTTCTGATATTTCCCACACATTTCTTCTCCCTTCCCTTATATTCCCTTTCACTATTATTTATATTCCCCAAATGAATGAGAACATACATTGTTTGTCCTTCTCCGATTGACTTATTTCACTCAGCATAATACCCTCCAGGTCCATCCACGTTGAAGCAAATGGTGGGTATTTGTCATTTCTAATGGCTGAGGAATATTCCATTGTATACATAGACCACATCTTCTTGATCCATTCATCTTTTGATGGACACCGAGGCTCCTTCCACAGTTTGGCTATTGTGGACATTGCTGCTAGAAACATCGGGGTGCAGGTGTCCCGGCGTTTCACTGCATCTGTATCTTTGGGGTAAATCCCCAACAGTGCAATTGCTGGGTCATAGGGCAGGTCTATTTTTAACTCTTTGAGGAACCTCCACACAGTTTTCCAGAGTGGCTGCACCAGTTCACATACAAGATATTACATTGAGAATTTGCATTCTTTCTTTTTTTTTTTTTTTAAAGAATTTGTATTTCTCAATAAAGCCAGTGGTTAGCGAGGGCACTTAGCTATTTGTGGTGCTTATGTTGATGGTTTACTCCAAGCAAGTTTTTTATTCCTGTTTAAGCAGAATTATTTCTGTAAAAATTTCATGATTGATTTTTTTGAAACTTATCAAATACTTTTTGAAATTCTAAATTTATTCACTGCTTCATATAATTCCTCTCTCAAGGAAATCCATTTTGTCATGTCAATCCACCTCACTAGAATTCTGCAGACAACTTTTGGTTAATGAGGAGTGATCATTCTATATAGTACAGGCTCCATGAGCTTGAGCAGTATGGAGAATCACCCATAGGTGATGACCCAGCCTACCTTCTCCACCTGACACTTTCAGTGTCTTTTTTTAACTTTTTTTTCTTTCTTCTTTTTCTTCTTCATCCCTGTGTGTGAAGTGTGAATGCATCTGTGTGTGTCTGTGTACAGGAAATCTATTTGTAATCTTCTCAGCTAGCACAATGAACACATTCTGACCAGAAACTTTCCCCTACATTCCTACAAAATGATCAAATTATTTTCATTCAGGTTTATTAAGGTTTTTTATATTTATCAATTCAGCTTAGAAGTGGTGAGATACTATAATATGGTTTTGTCCATCTAATTTGTACAAGTTACTCATGAATTTGAGCTAAGAACCTCTAACATATTTATCAGTAGAAGTCAAGGATGTATGTGATCAGTGAGTCATCAGCCTCTGTTTCTTCAATCTTTGCCCCATAATCATGAGACAGTCCCTCCTTTGACAATTTACCATCACAGCTTTGGGCATCCAGGAGGATCCCTCCACCATTTATAACATTTAGTAATCTGCAGTTATGCCAACTGATATTTGTGTACAGGAGTGAGGTGCTTACCTTTGAGCAGACACATGAACATCAGCCCAATATCAACATTTTAATGCTTTGTGGCAGATATATTTTACAGAGGAATCATATGTTGCAGTGCTATTTGTAAGTTTACATGATCTTAAAAACACAACTCTGAGTACCAAGGGGCTACTTAATCTGTTTGTTTTTGCTGTTCTCTTATTTCTCCTCAAAGTCCTTTGGCTTGGATCATTTTTAAAGTTTGCCATCTAGTCAGGAGATGTTTCATTATTTGAAAATGCTTTTTCTGGGGACCTGGGTGGCTCAGTGGTTGAGCGTCTACTTTTGGCTCAGCCCGTGATCCTGAGGTTCTGGGACTGAGTCCCACATTGGGTTCTCCACAGGAAGCCTGCTTTTCCCTCTGTCTATGTCTCTGCCTCTCTCTGTATGTGTCTCTGATGAATAAATAAATAAAATCTTAAAAAAAAAGAAAGAAAATATTTTTCTCTTTACATATAGATGTAAATGCTCTTTTTACATATAAGATGTAAAAGATTACTTAAATTGTGTGTTTGTGTGTGCGCGCATGTGTGTTACCCCATATGGCATGGCTTTAGATTTTTATATTCTTACCCATCAGCTTTACCACTGCCCTTAAGTGACTTTAGATTCCAAAGCTGATTTATCAGGAGTGCCTGAGTAGCTCAGTCAGTTAGGCATTCAACTCTTGGTCTCAGCTCAGGTCTTGATCTCAAGGTCCCAATCTTAAGGTCATGAATTCATGCCCAGCATGGAGCCTACTTAAAGAAAAAAAAAAACTGATTTACCAAAGATAGAGTGATAGTTACATCATTTCACCAAGAGTAACCAAGGTGAATTCTTTGTAAACAACTAGTGACCCTGTATCTCCTGCCAAAATTCCAAACACCATGAGACAGCATTGGAAGACATCCAATGAGAGTTATTAGTTTAGAGCACTGAGGCCCAGGATTGCTTTGCAGGATTCATATGGCACATGATGGTTGATAAGGACAAAAAAAAAAATTGATGAATAAGCAAAAAGCTTGTTTTGTAAGTGAGCAGTCAGATAGAAGAGGCAATCATCGTGTCCCTGAAACAGGGCCAGCCTGCAAAGAACATTTGTCTCCAGGCGTGACTGCAAGACCTTAGGAAGATAGCTTTATCCATCTGCTACTTGAAATCCTCTGATATAGGATGGGGTCTCTTTGCTCTGAAATCAGAAGTTACACATGAGGAGACGAAAAAAAATGTTATTTTAAATCTACTCTTAGGTAAACATGGTGTTGGAGTTCTATCTTTCTGGGCTTCTGAAATGGTTGAACTCAACTCTTAACTCTTTGAGGGCAGGATTGGGTCTTTTCATCTCCATAAATTACTGTTCCTGGCACCATGTCTGGGCAGCCTGAGCACTTAACAACTCTTAACTCTTTCATGAATGAAATATGGGTGGAGAAAAATGAGGAAGGAGCCACCAAAGATAAGCCTCACTTCATAATTTCACCTTGCCTTGTTCTCAAGTGCCAGGCTAAAAGCATGTTGGATTAGTCCAGGAGTTCCAAAGGGTCAATCTCATTGCAGGAATGCTATAGACTCTGGGTAGTTACAATATTTTTTATCATCAGCTGCTAACAGACCCACTGCCTGTATGTAAATACTGGGTACCTGGTGAGACTGAGATTTATTCTGTGGCTCTATTAGTCCTGCAATTACCTGCTTACCCACTGGGTAATAGGAGTGGGGAGAGGCCTCACTATGTGTAGATATTTATGCTATTTCTTTTACTTTTGGGTTGCAGTGAATGAAAGAATATGTTGACCACGAAGCAGAAACGGTCAGGATCAGATCAAATCAAGCTGTTATTTATGTTCTCAGAGAGAGCTGAGTGCTAAATGGGGGAAGGGGCTGTTGCTGGTGGTTCTTAGCTTCTCCTTCTTCATCTTGAGCAATCAGCCAGTCTCAGGGTTGCACACCTCTTTCCTTCGAAAGCAATTGAGGAGATACTAGCCATTATAGGAATGTGCTCCTTGAGGGGGTTTCATTCCTACCCCTTGCCACAAACAACTGATTAAAGTATTCTGAGAGGAATTTTGGTAAATACAATTCTTTTCACTTTATTGCATGTCAGTGTTTTCCATTGGTCCTCATGGGTTGGCTATCAGAGCAGCTGCCCAGCTGATCCACCCTTTTACTTGACTTTGGTTCTGAGGGGAACTGGAGTGTAGCACAGAGGAGCAGTTTGAGAGCTGAGAAACAAAACCTCAGAACAGCATCTTGTGAAGTTGCCCTAAACTTTTGGAGAACAAAGTATGTACGGGACTATTTGGAATGAATTAGCATGTGAGACTGGCTGGAATTTAAGATAAGAAGTCTTTATGAAAGCAAATGTCAAAGGAGATTGGAAAGGAAGTACACAAGCAGGAAAACATAACAACAGAGATGCAGTTTCAGTATTAGGAAAGGCTGGGATAGGCCCATGTTTTGATGGCATACACATAATGACGCAGATTAATTTCTCACTGATGGAACACCCGGTGTGGGTCAGGCAGCCCTCGTCCATCTCATGCTAGCCTCCAACGCATGATCTGCAGTCACCATGGCGAGGGAAAAGACAAGTGGCCAGTCTTGAAGAAGTTTCCTAAAGGTCAAGCTGGGAGTGCTTACAGTGCTAGAGACCTCATCCAGTTAGCCTTCTGCTAACTAACGCAGTCATGTGGCTCCAACCTCACTACAAGAGAAGTCAAGATAGGTAGGCACGCATGTACCTAGGAAGAGAGCAATGAGATAGAATTTGAAGACCCATACCATTGTCTCTGCAGCAGTCCACCCTCTGTCCATCTCTAACAATTCCATTGTTCTTCTCATTCATAGAGCACTACCAACCCCTTCCCAAGGGAGATTCCCTAGAAGATGATCAGTCCCATTCCAGCTGAAAGTCTAGGGTCTCTGGCATAGACTACATCAAGTCAGAGATGCCTCCTCTTGAACAGGACATCTATGGACTAAAAAGACACACACTGGACTAATGAACCAGGGTGAAGCAGGAGTGGAGTAAATGCAAGAAAACCCTCCCATTTAGAGTAGGAAAGAATGGAAGACATATAGGGGTCACTGCTTAGCAACCATTCTGAAATTCCCATGTGAGACATGGAAAAGACCTACGATTAGGTGGGGAAGCTCCTTGGTTAGCGTTGGATAACTGTCTGAGGAGGAATCCCTTGGCCATTGTTATCTGATTGCCATGCGTGAAATGGGTACTGGGAAGTATGTTCTCATGGGTGGGGGAGGGGGTTGCCACAACCCTTTTGGATAGCTTCCTGTTCAAGGGGTTTAAGACAGGATAAAACTCTTCATGGAGCCTGTGTGTGATGGTGTTGGCATTTTGGGCCCTTAAGGCAAAAGTAAAAGTCATGGGGGTGAGAATTGAGGTGTCTTAATTACACCCCCGCCATGCACATATTTGCACAGAAGGCTGAGTCAAGCTGATTCAGGAGCCCTGTACCCCACTCCATATCCCCAAGCCAAAGTTCCCAGCCATCTTCTTCCCAACCACTGCTCTGTATGCCCTGCCTTGTTCACTTGTCACATTGGCAGCACACAACTCTTTAACTTACTTCTTGCTTTCTCTCACTTTCCATGCTGGTATGGACTGAATTGTGTTCCCCGCCAAATTTGTATCGTGCAGCCCAGTTCCTCAGAATGTGACTGTGTTTGGATATACAACTTTAAGGAGATAATTAAGGCTAAATGAGGTCATATTGGTGGAGCCCTAATCCAACATGACCGATTCCTTATAAAAAGAGGAAGATACACCAGGGATATGATATGCATGCACAGAAAAAGACCGTGTGAGGACACAGGGTGAAGATGGTCATCTGCAAGCCAGGAAGAAAGATGTCTGAGATCATGGTGTTGGCAGGTTTGGTTCCTCCTTTGTGGTATTTTGTTATGGCAGGCCTTGAAAATGGATACACTGACCTGTCCAATTTTCTCACATTCTTCTTTACACACCGTTAGCCTTCTCCCACCACCTTCTCAGCACTAGTGACATTGCTGAATAAAAGTAAATAAAACGGATGAACTTTGAGATAAAATGAGAAATAACTTTCTGTCTCTTGCTTTCCTCAGCTATAAAATAAGTGAGTATCCATAACTTGGAGATTGTGATTCTAAACCACCTCCTATAAAAGCCTTTCCTTTGAAAGTGCCTAGATGACCTCTTCTGATGCTTCATATTCCATCTCCCATACACTTAAGACATCTGTTTTCAGTTTAAAATATGCACATTTCAACAGCATTTCCCCCCTCTTTCCTTTTGCACTGCAAAATTATTCAAAACAGAATGACCATGTGCTGTTATAGATTAAATTAGCTTTTGTTCGTTTCTCTAAGAATTTAAATCCCATTTATAACATAGTTTTTTCAATAAAGTATGTTCTGAGTCCCAAATATCCTATTCACAGTGCATGTTTGGAACACACGATTTATGAATTGCAACTATCTGAACACGGTTGAATTGAAAGAAGTTATATATCTCGATGCTATTTCTTTGGCAATAAGCTTTAATTATTATGAGACAAGCAGCCTGACCTAATTATAACATGAGCAGAAATCTTAAGAAGTGGCAGGCCCTAGAAAACTGTACAATGAATGGGTTACCGCATTGTGCTATGAGCAAAGGCCTGATTATCACCAAAAATCGGCCTAGACCCTCAGCAGGGTGAGAATTTCTGAAACTTCAATTAACAAAATATAAATATAAAGTATAAATATAAGGAATATGGTACATTATTGAATACTGAAGAGTTCTATTAGGTTTCCACCCAGCCTGTGCTCCACTTCCTATCTCTGACACCACTCGGAGGCCACCTTTCTGTCTCTGAGATCCATGGGCAGACTGCTCAGCTGTGCCCAGGCCTGAGACCCTCTCTGCCTCTGCTTTATCTTAGCAAATACTGAACCTGCCTTATCACGCAATCTGGGCCTGAGCTCAGGCCAGCTGTGTTCTCAATTCTGTGTGTAACTCTTTCCCAATATTTTAATAGAGTGAGAAATCAATAGAGAGAAGCAGAAAGGTCTGCTAGCAAAGCAACCAAATAAGGCATTTGCAACTTGTGAAGCCTGGACTAAGAAAAACAGGGACACCCCACCCACACACCGCCCAGAGAGCAAAGTGCCTCCACACACATTTACTTCGTTTATTCACTTCGCCACTGGCTTCAAACATTTGAGCTCCTACTATGTGTAAAACATCAGTCAGGAGCTTTGGTGAGCTATAGAGGAGAATAAAATAGTGCCCTTCTGGGGTGGCATTCCCTGGAATCACTCCAAAGAAGTCATGAAGTAAAGGCACGAAGGTCCAGATTTCTGAGAAACTGACTGCTGAGTCCGCCTGATTGTCCTGTGTCCTTGCCCGACCCCCCAGGACACCTGCCCTCCCTCCTCGGGGACGGCCTTCCACAGATGCACGTGACTTAGAGCACCAAAAAAACTGGACCTTCCCCCTGACCATATTCTCACCAACCCACCCCAAGTAAACTCCTGAAGAAAAATAGTTTCCTGTGCAGATTTCCCCACATGTATATATTTTTATGCTTAAAAAAATATTTCTGTTTCCAGGGGAGTTTAAGTGAATTTCACTTTTTTTTCCTGACAGAAAAGTAAAACAAGATTATGTATGGATGTAGTGCTAGTGGGAAGAGAATCAATAACTCTCAATGACTGCCTGGTTCCCGCATCCCTTTCTCCCCTCCAAAGGTCAGAGGAACCAGATATCAAACGCCAAAATTGGGAACTTATAAAGGAAGATAATTATAGGGGCGCCTGGGTGGATGAGTGGGTTAAGCATCTGCCTTCCGCCCAGGTCATGATCCCAGGGTCCTGGGATCGAGCTCCTTGCTCAGTGGGGAACCTGCTTCTCCCTCTCCCTCTGCTCCTCCCCTGTTAATGCTCTCTCTCAAGTAAATAAGTAAACTCTTTTTTAAAAAAGGAAAATAATTAGAAATGAAAACCCTACTCAAATCACTGTTCAAGGCAGCTTTCTTGGGAAAGGTAAACGCAGCAAAGTGAACAATTGGTGGATCTGGATGAAAGTGGAGGTTGTTCACTCTGTTCTCTAACCTTTTTCTTAGCGTTTGAAATTCTGCAGAATAGCACATCAGGGAGGGGATCATGCTTTCTCCTCTAAGCTCTCCCTTCTCTTGGAAACTTGCTCACACAACCTTTCATTCTTAAAATTGTCCTTCTTTTAATCCATGATAAATTGGCTCCAGAGCTACCAAGTGGTGCATCTATATTCCAATTAACTTAACAGCAGATTGTTGCATAACTTTCACTGGGAAGTGGTTCTTTTGTAAATGGGGTTGAGGATACCAGACATTGTTGGTATATACCTTTTTCAAATAAAGGTGAGAATTATTTTTTTTAAGATTTTATTTATTTATTCATGAGAGACACAGAGAGGCAGAGACACAGGCAGAGTGAGAAGCAGGCTTCCTTTGGGGAGCCCGATGTGGGACTTGATCCCAGACCCCGGGATCATGACCTGAGACAAAGGCAGACACTCAACCACTGAGCCACCCAGGCATCCCTAAAGGTGGGAATTTTGTAAAAATATAGTAATGTTAAAGTTTATGAATATTTTAAATTTTTCTATATTTGTTCATGGATATCCCTATAGATAAAGAAATGGACCTCATGGAATCTATGAAACCTAATCCATCTAGTTTGGAGAGCAGGGTCCATAATATTAAGTGTATACTGGTTAATTCAATGACTATAGCATTTGCTGTGCAAACAGAAGATTTCCAGACCTTGGGCCTGCCCTATAATTTGCTGTGCTACTTATTTAACAAAATCATTCTCTTTTACCAGATGCCAGTTTGTCGCTAAAGTGAGAGCATAGACTAGAAGAATCAGAGCAGTTTTGATGCTCCATGAAACATCAATGCTGTTGTCTTGGTGTCCCTTTCTATGCCTAAGCCTCTGAACTGGGATAAGTCAAGATGATGTGGAGAAGGGACTGGTGAGTATGATACTGGCATTCAACTACCTACTAAATGAAATGAAGGCTGAAGTCTTAATCCCAACCACCTTAAAAATGTCTAAAACTGATCTTAGGAGGAACAGCCTGAAGTACCACAGTGAATAAGTCCAAGCTACTGGGGAGGCAAAGGAATGCCTTCCAGTGTGGAGGAGAGCATAATTCAATATAGCAACATTGTTATGTGATTACACAGTAGCACCTCACAGGCTCACAGCTGAAGTCACTGCAAGGTGGGGTCCCAAGTATCCTGGTAACCCCGGACCAGCTGAGCATGGCCAGGTGATACTCCCGAAAGGTGGAGATTTTAGGACAGAAGTGACAACATGGATTTTGTTTACTGTGGCCTACCTTCAATGACCTGAGTTTAAAAAGACAGCCTGTCACTTGGACTTGACATAAGGTGAAAAACGCTGGCTCTGGAGTGGTAACAACTTGGATTCCAATGCTCTGCCATTTGCCAGCACTGTAACCTTGGGTCAGTGACTTAACCTTTCTCTCCTCTGTCATGTAGGGCTAATAGTAACAAGCACCTCACAGGACTGTTCTGAGGATCAAATGAGATTGTGCAAGTAGTGTTCAAGTTTGAATCTGGACTGCAGTAACCCTGAATACATTTAGCTACTAATATATCTCTTTTAGGCTTTACAACTTAATACATATTTGAAACTTTGCAACCACAGGGTCTGTTGCAAGTACTTTAGCTCTGCACCTGCATTGCAAGAGCAGCCCAAACAGGAACACAGATGGGCTGGGGCCCATGGTGCAGTAAAACTTCACTTGTGGACATGGAAATCTGAATTTCATGTAATTTTCATATGTCACAAAGTATTCTTTTGATTTTCTCACAACCACTTAAAGATGTAAAAAACCATTCTTAGCTTTCAACCCATTAAAAAAAAAAAAACAACAGGTGGAGAGGCACTTTTGGCCTGCAGTTGTATCAATTGCCGACCCTTGCTCTATCAGAATAAAGGTGCAGTAATATGTATAAGACCCATCCACAATGCTTAGGGAACCACAATTAAAAATTTAGTTTAAAACAATTTGGTATAAAATGGAATTTTGTTCATCGTGCACCATATCTAAATAACTTTGATTTTCTTAGTATATAAAATAGCCTACATAAGAGATAATTCCACGGTAATATTAAATAGCAAGATTAAGAATCTTCAATGACCTTTATGAAACATGGAGGAGATTTTTGAGTGAATGGATATTTTAATTTTTCTAAGAGATGAATAATGAACAAAATTGTTGCAACTGTCACTAGGTGAATGCTTTAAACATTCTGAATATTTAAGAATTTAAAATATACACATTTATATTTTTATTTCTGAAATGTGAATCATTTCAAAATTATCAAATGTTACAATATTTTCTTAGTATTTGTATACAAGGAAAAAGGAAAAGATAATTTACATATAAATACATACATAAGAGGTTCCTGGTGGCTCAGTCAACAGTTGGACTCTTGATTTCAGCTCAGGTTGTGATCTCGGGGTCATGAGATCAAGCCCCGTGTGAGGCTCCACACTGGGTGTGGAGACTGCTTGAGATTCTTTCTTTCCTTTTCCCTCTACTCTTCCTCCCCACCCGCAATGTGTGCTTGCTCTGTCCCTCTCTCTCTCTCTCTCTCAAAAAAAAAAAAATATATATATACACATACAGAAATATCAATAAAAATAGTATAGCTGATAACTCCAATGTTTAAAATATTTTACCAAAGCACTGTTATGCATAGTGGTTAAACACTACTATATAGCCTTCAATTATATTTCCTTCATCTACAAGTCATTTAAAGATAAAAAGTATTTAAATAAGGCAATTCTAGCTCCATTTAACAAACTCTTTGTATGTTTCATATCCAAGGCTTTCAAATGGTCATTTTCATTTTAAAAGATATCACACAAGAGCTATGTTCTCTTTATTGATGCATGTTTCGTAGTACCAGAAAAAAACCGCATTGTCTGAAAAAAATCTTCTCATTAATATAGAATCTTATGAAAATATAGATAAGATAGTTGCAACCTGATGTAGACATTAGAGTTTCCAGCAAAAATACATTAAAGGATAAAGAGAATATATTAAAACCATCTTTAATATTTTCAGAACATAAATGTCACCATTTGAAAAGCCCTAAATACCACATATAGGGAAAGCTGAAAAACATTTTCTTTTTATTAAAAAGCATGATAAAAATCATTTAAAACATCCTTTATAATATATATCTACATTTGACTGGTAGGGAGTATGTTGGGCGTGGGCTTGGTTGTACTAGTAGCACATTCCCAAGTGTTAAGAGAGTCACTGACTTCTGGGTGTGCCTACCCACTCCTTTTCCTTTGAAAGGGCTATTAGTGCTCTAAGCTTCCTGCCTTCTTTAGAGAGACATGAAACTGTCACAGATGCTGGACAATAAGAGGGCTATGTTCTAAAAAAGAAAAAAAAAAGATATATCTATTCAAAAAAAACTCATATGGTTTCACTAAAACGTGAATTTTTACCTTTTTCATAATTAATGGGTGGTTTTTATAAAAATAAAGCTGTTTCCTTAGGAAAAAAAATAAAAACTTTTGCCAATCAGAATATCTTCACTGTGGGGAAAAAAAAACAAAGAATTTTTCCTCTGAAAATAATGAACTTCGCTGCCTGGTTAGATGAACATTCATGGACTTATTCAAATGAAAAGAAATTATTGTGCTTCTAGAATCTAGGTTTTTTTCACTAGCACAGTCTGAGATAGCATCTGGAAACAGTCACCAAAATGTTAAGATTCAGAAGCAAGCATCCATGTGTAGAGCTGGACCCCTGGTAACTCAGTGCCACCACCACCAAAGGCCACTGTCCAAAGGGACAGATACATGATGGTGTTCTGCAGACTGGTAACATCATCTCATGTCCTCTGCTTCCAATTATATGTTCACAAATGTTTGAATTTATATTTAAACTCGATATCATTTAATGGTGGTAAAATGCCTAAGCCTGCACGGGACTGGTCCAAAGGGGGACATTTGACTTGGCTCTCTACAAGCTCTAGTTCAAAATAGGAAAGCATCAGAATCAAAAACTGCTTGATTTCCTGGACAGCAAATAATCTTCCAGGACACATTGTCGCTCCTGACCCAAAAGGCATGTAGTAATACTTTAACTTGATTCCGTTACTATAGAAGGTGGTCTTTGTCTTCCCATTTTCATCAAGATACCGATCATATTTAAAAGTCTGCAATAAAAATACAAAGAAAACAAATCTATAAGCTAGTTTTAAAATGAATTTATCTGTTTCTTGATCTGGATGCTCCAAAGAGTAATTTTCTTTTTTAATCCAATCTATTGGTAATTTAGAAAATTCCCCACCTTGACTCAGAAGATAATAAGGAATAGGAACTTGACAAGAATGGATGGGAACAGAAAATGCTTTATAATACCTTCCATCCTGCCTGGGTGACTAGTTCCTCCATTAGGCAGAACAAGAAGGAAGAGTTCAGATTAGAAACTGGAAGAGTCAGTATATTAGCCACTAATTTCCTGGATTTGGGAGCAGGCAGTTGTTAAGGAAAAAGAAAGGCTGCAGCTTTATTATCATGATTGTAAACATAATTTAGCAGAGATGATATGAAGACAAGTATCACGAATTTTCAAATTCAGGCCATCATCCAGGCTTTCCAAAATACATGAATATTGGACATTATTAAGAAGACAATGCTTATGGCTTCAATGGTTAAATCAGTTCTGCAATGGTATATTTCCTCTGTATTTTGCCTAAAGATTGATGGATTGATTTATTAGAGAGAGAAAGTGCATTGTGGGGAAAGGGACAGAGGAAGAAAGAGAGACATAATCTTAAACGGACTTCCGGCAAAGCACGGCACCCAACCCATGGGGCTTGATCTCATGACCCATGAGGTCAGGAACTGAGCCAAAACCAAGAGCCCAACATCTAACCAACTGAGCCACTCAGGCGCACCCTGGTAAATTTCCTCTTTATTTCCATCTGGGTAGACATCATCTGGATATTGAACTTTGATGAAAAGTCACTTACCAAAGGGTCTGGGTAGATTTCTGGATCTAAATGCACTAACTGCGGATAAAAAGCTATGATGTCATCTTTGCGGATGTTATAGGAACTGTCCTGGAGGTGCAAAGTAAAATCCTCTGTAGCAGTCCGGATGTTCAGGGAGGCACTGGAAAGCCTCAGAGACTCCTTGATGAGGCTATCTAGATATTTTTAAAGGAAGAAACAGGAGGAAGGAGGAAAGGAAGAACAAATCAAGTATTTAAAGGCTTCATAATATGGAGTCTGAAATACTACTAGCAGCCTATAACACAAGCTGGATAAACTAGGGGAAGCTGGCCCGATAAAACTTCCCCCAATATTTTTTATTGCCGCTATGATGTAATCAATGATTCAGTTGTGTCTGAAGTAGCTTTTAATCTGATAATCCGAGTTTATAATAATCATTTGGTAAAGATATAATCTTTTGGTCATCAACGGCAACTAGACTTTTAAAATTTTATGGAAAAATAATCTTATTTCTGCGTGACACTGGACATCTAATATAATTAGAAAAATCAGTAAATCACTTTTATGTGAATTATTCAAAGTTTATTACTTGTGAGATTTAATATACTGATAATATTTTCATATAGAAATATTTTTCCAGATGTTTAATGCCGCTTCAGTTCAGTGTTTCCAAGAACCCATTTTTATAATTACACTAACTGATGTTGTATGATAATGCCCTGGTGCCTGGTAAAGATATAAAGGGACAAAAAGAATCACCCTGCAAATAGCTAAAATAGGCAAATCCAATAAGCAGGTCTAGCCTGACCTTCTGGCCCCTGTCCTTTTAACTATCATGTTTTAGGTGTTCATCATGTGATTGTGTGTAAAAGCATAGCAAGTTAGCCCTTTATTTTACAAATGAGAACAGCAAGTCCCCCCCCCCCCGCCCCAAATGAAGTGATGTGTTTGGGGTCACCCATGGCAGGCAGAACCCAACATAGAACCTATGCTTCTTGCCTCATGATCCTTTCCAGTAAGACCTGCTACCCCTAACAACACATACTGGGTTTTTTCCTCAAGAGAAAAATAACAAAAACAAAAAGAATACTCTTTATCACTATAAAAATAAAGTACTTTTATATTTCTATAAAACACAGAGAAGCAGAAATAAGAAATGTAAAATAGCCTTCAATCCCATCACTCAACCCAGGCAGCTAATTGTAGTTTCTTTCTTTTTTTTTTAAGATTTTATTTATTTATTCATGAGAGACAGAGAGAGAGAGACAGAGAGAGAGAGAGAGAGAGAGAGAGAGAGAGGCAGAGACACAGGCAGAGGGAGAAGCAGGCTCCACACAGGGAGCCCAACGTGGGACTCGATCCTGTGTTTCCAGGGTCACGCCCTGAGCTGAAGTTAGTGCTAAACCGCTGAGCCACTCGAGCTGCCCAAATTGTGGTTTCTTGATGGAACTTTTTCCTCCTTATTTCATGAAAATGAGTAATATGCTCCCATTAATCATAACATTAGTAGTAAGAGTAATAAGAAATGAGATAGAGTAAGACAGGGCAGAGAAGCATTTGAGAATGTAGGGTCAGGAGTCCCACATTAACCCTGAATCTCATTCCACCATTCCAGCCCAGGTACAAACTTCACTTTTCAATGTCAATTTCCTGACCTATTCTATAGAAACTTGGCCCCAGTCATAGGATTGCTGTGAGGATCAAACAGGACAACACATATGAAATACTTAGCTTAATGCTACCAGTAAGTGCATAATATAGATTGACGATTACTACTTGTGAGACACAGTAAATGAAATGGAACATAGTAAGCATACCTAGCACTGGCATGTCATTCAGTTGCATTTGATTCAGACAAATAGGACTGCCATCAAGGCTGATTTTTTGGCCAGCATTCTCTAGTGTTTTATTCACTTCTTCAGTAGCTGCTTTCATTGCTTCAGGGCTCCTAACAAAGTGGAGAAAAGAAAAGATATATATATATATATATAAAAATCATAGCGAGTTAGCCCTTGAAAAGAAAAGAATATATATATAATGTTTTCTATATCAAAAGATCTGCAAACAGATAGAAGTTTTCCTCTCCTTTTAACTAGGGGTCAAGATACCAGAGAAGATGGGGAAAAGGACATTCCCCAATCACCTTTTACCGTGTTTTGTAATTGTGTTTAAGTCCTTGGATATTAGTGAGAATTGTTGCCTTCAAAGGCTTTGCAACACAAAAGTAAAACTTTGGCCATACTTTTATAAATAAATGTTTCTAATAAGGATTAAACGTCAAATTTGACATGTACATAGCAGTTGAAAAAGAAAATTGCATGTACGTAAAGTATCACCTAAATTGCAAATGGTATCAAATTTACTCTTAAAATCCCATGATTTCAGGTAGAACAACAGCTTTTCCATTCATATTATAATTTCCTATTCTAACACTTTAACTTGTAAAATGAATGCTACTTCGTTTTAGTACATGGACATTTACTGGATCCTTAGTGCCATGGGAACGGATCTATATAACATGATTGCAGTAAATTCTCAGAAATGTTTGACTGATAAGTATCTGTCTGATTGTCATAAAATGGCTACTGTTACCCCTATAATATTACATTGATGTTGTAACCTTACTGTAAATATATGAATTTATTCTAGATGGAGGTCTTTCAAGTAAAGACTTTGGAAGACATTTAACATTTGAGATAGATTAGTAATGGGTTTTTATATCTGAAATTGTTAATACAGTTTTTTTGAGACAGAGAGAGAGAGCGCGTGCACGCATGGACATGTGCATGGGATGGGAGGGGCAGAGGAAGAGAGAATCTTGAGTAGGCTTCATGCCCAGGGCAGAGCCTGATGTGATCTCACAACCCTGAGATCATGACCTGAGCTGAAATCAAGAGTTGGACGCTTAACCAACTGGGTCATCCAGGTGCCCTTAAGTATTTTTTATATTAAAGACATATGGTTACCAGCTATCAGTGGAAATTTGGCATTCCCAATGCTACAAAACAGTAATTTTGTGTCCATGTGACACTAAACACCTAATTTAACTGGAATAATTAAACCATTTGAATGTCCAATTTCCAACAGACTAACAGTTTTAAACAAAATCATGTAAAGTATATGTTACATATAGTGTTTTTGTTACATACATTTTAAAGGCGAAATCTAGCTAAAGCCCATCAATAATAATCAATATTAATAGGATTGGTCCATAGGTATCATAGTTGATCAAATAAACACTAAAACAGAAGTTACTAATGCAGTGGAAACAAACTGTTAATGCACAAAGGACTAAGGCATAGACTCCGACCTCTCACTGTCCACAAGTCAGAATCACTTAAATACATTTTTATGATTATGAAGACAGAATTCATCAACATAAGTAGGCATCATGAGGAACAGCCTGGGGTTGAAAGCAAGGGTTCTGGGCCCAGGCAGCCTGAACTGACCCTCTGCAGTGCATCCTTCCCCCTGGAAAGTTCTCTGCTTCCACAAGATGTGTGTACTAGTCATAGTTGTTTATGCTTTTGTGAGGATTGGAAGAGCTGATACGTATTAAACACTTATAAAGTCAATGTCACACTCTTGATTGATAGCATGAGAAAGTACCATGCCTCTATTTTTTTTGTTAAAATAGTAGCTTTTCTACTTTCCATTAAAATAAAAAAATAAATGGATAAATTGCTAGTTACCTAATCATTTGAAATAAGCTCCAGAAGGTCGCTGGAATAGTGTTTGCTTGTGATGCCCAGAGGATAGCGAGGTGCGTCTTAGCCTTATCCATGTCATCTAAGGTGGAAAGCATGTCATTCAGAAACCTGACCAGTTCCGAGATGTGGTCTCTCTTTCCAAGGTTCTCATGCCTCAAGCCCTCTGCCAGCTTTTCCCTAGCGTGGTGTGCCGTCTTGAACACATGAATGGGGAGGCCTGCTACCAGAGCAGGAAAGATTTTGTCAAATTCCTTGAAGTGGTCAAGGTTATTCAGAATAAGTCCTTTTTGTGCATCTTGCCCTGTAAGATCTTTGCCAAAGAGAGTTAAATACCCAGCTTCAAACATCACTCGGTAACAGAAGGAATACATCCCTTCCGTCACCCAGGCAGGAGTCTTTGATTTAGATACCAGGGGACATCTCATGACAAGTTGGAGGTTTTCCATCATGGCTTCTGTGAGGGAATTCAAGGCATCGCCCTGCAGGGTTTTGATGAAAGTTTTATTTATATTTTCAGTGGTATTTCCATCACTTGGGTCAATGCTTCTGTGCCCAAATGCCTGAGAATACATGAAATGTGTGAAAAAAGAGATTAAACCTGATACAGTGCTAGAAAATGGCTGAAAAACAGATTATATACTTTCAGGATTCTCTACTTGTTAAAAGCAAGGCAGGAAAACCTACAATTTCATAGCAGTCTTCAAATTAAATGGCCAAATCCTACTCTTCCTGGAAGGCCAAGTTGAAATTCCAACTCTTCGGTGAAACTTCCCTCAACCACACAAATTGTCCATTTCTTACTTTTCTTATACTACTGCATCTATTGGCATGTTAATTTGATACTAATCCAAATTTGTCTTAACCACCATGTCTTCCATATTTTTTGTAGATGAACTTTAACCAGGCTTTCATCTACTTAGAGCCGAGACCATGTCTAATATTTCCTTGCAGAGACTCACTAAATATACAGTTACTTACCAAAATAAACAATTTTGTGGCCTAGGTGTGGTAAAACAATTATTCAGTGATAAGTTTCTACCACATGTGCTCTGGGAGTTATGTAGATGTCACTGACATGAAGGAGTTTGTACCTATTTTACTGATGGGGTGCCATCTGGCTCAGTAAAATATTTCATTTTTATTGCACTCTAGGTGATTAAGAAATAACAAATCTATACCTATTTTGACTTTTGAAACAATTAGTGCCAAGAGGTTATGTCTAATTGGATTTATCGTGTTTCTAAGGATCTCCATGGAAGGGTAACTCTATTCAACATCTCTATTTTTAACTCTAAGTACATCAAAATGCTAAGTAGACTGACATACTAAAAAGTAAAAAACAAGAAGAATGCTGTATAAATGAGAAACTGGTTACCTTTGCAGAAGTAGTAAAGTGAAACTTTTTCCAATCCAAGTATTTTCCATGGCACAACACTTTCTGGTATGACAAGGGATTTGTGATGAAGTGGACATAGTTTCCCATCAATCTGCAGGTAAAAACATGACCATATTTCCTTTGATTTGCTCTCAGGAACTCGAGAGGATTGGCACCAAATTTCAAAGCACATCCCAGGTATGGAATCAACCCATTCTCCAGCGGTGGTTCACCCATTTGTCTGTAAGACATAAACATATGATAGATATAGGAAATTATACATTTTTTTATTTATACCTTTTAAACTTTTTAAAACTTTTACTACTGACTTCAAACTTCAAAACTCTACAGTTATAGTTTTTTTGTTGATGGGGCCCTGCTCTTTTCCTAAAATAATGAATTATATTAACCTAGTATGTTGATCAAAATAATTGCTAAATCCATCCATCCATCCATGCATTCCACAAACACTTATTGAATGTCGGCTATGTGACCATCCCTTTTCCCAATGATGAGGATAAAAAGATCAAAAAAGCCAACAAGATTCTTCCTCTCAGTACATTCTAGTGTTTATATTTTTCCCAGCCATCATTTGCCTATCTCAAAATGTTTTGATTATTTAAAGATATAGAATACTGAATTGCAGGGAAGATGGCAAAATTGAAGTTTTCAAAATCTTCATAGTTTAAAGAATGTTTAAAAGATTTTATTTATCTGTTTGAGAGAGAGTGAGAGAGAGCATGGTTGGGGAGGGTGGTAGGCTCCCTACTGAGCAAGGAGCCTGCTGTGGGGCTGGATCCCATGACCCCAGGATCACAACCTGAGCTGAAGGCAGGCGCCTAACCACCACCCAGGTGCCCCAGTTTAATGCTATTATTATTCTATAATGATAGTTGAAGATAAGAAGAATCTCATTTGAGAAATTAGCTTAGTATAAAATGAAATTAAGTAAAGTAAGTATTGATAGGATCAACTGTGATTCAGCATTCATGCTACCTGTTGTCTCTTTTTTATTGAAGTATAGTTGACACACAGTCCTTCATGCTATTTTAAATGTTTTTATTGAATAACATAAGCGTTAATTTTTCAACATAAACTCCTTCCCTCTTGACAGAACTACTTAGCATAAAATAATTAGTTTCACTTTATTAGTTCAATGATAAGTAAGGTTAACTATAACTAGAAATTACCAGGCCTGAATTAAAATACCTTAGAGCATGCGCGCATGCACACACACACACACACACACACACACGGACACACAAACTTGTAAAAGAGAGTCAACACATAGCAATCTTCATAACTAAAGATATGCTGTGGGTAAGTCTATCTTTTAGAGGTTGACAACAGAATACTTACAAGCCCATCTCCCAAATGCTCTTTGAGCTCATCAGAAGGTAAATAAGTATTGGCTATGTAAGTGACTCTATTTGTATTTCTTGTATTACTGAACCAGTTATAAATAAATGACATATAAATAAAAGTGATGCTATATACATTTAGCAGTTTCCCAATTTACCATGGTTGATTATCATTAATGAGAAGAAGGTAATAGAAGGATCAAAGCAGGCTCTGTGGCTCTTATCCAAACCTAGACTGAGTCTATACAACACATAAGAACTAGCTGAGAAGAGAACATTCATTTAGTCAGAGCATCTATTTAATCCTCGTGCTACAAAAAAACCCTTTCCACTGCAGATCCCACATACCACTTGTATCCTTACTAATCCAGACTTCATCTTTAAATCCGCCCAGAAACATACACAGAAACCTTATAAAATTTCTGTATAATTGTGTACATTTTCGCATGACCATGGGTATGTCAATACTAAAAGGGAATCACTATCATTCTATCTTTTCTTAGATATAATAAAATACCACTTTTATTTTTTTTTAAGATTTTATTTATTCATGAGACACAGAGAGAGAAAGGCAGAGACACAGGCAGAGGGAGAAGTAGGCTCCTGTGAGGGAGCCCGATTCAGGACTCGATCTCAGGACCCCGGGATCATGACCTGAGTCGAAGGCAGATGCTCAATTTCTGAGCCACCCAGGCATCCCAGAAACCACTTTAAATCTTTATTTTTTTTTTAAATTTTTTTTAATTTTTATTTATTTATGATAGTCACACACAGAGAGAGAGAGAGGCAGAGACACAGGCAGAGGGAGAAGCAGGCTCCATGCACTGGGAGCCTGACGTGGGATTCGATCCCGGGTCTCCAGAATCGCGCCCTGGGCCAAAGGCAGGCGCTAAACCACTGCGCCACCCAGGGATCCCCACTTTAAATCTTTAAATAAGAGGCACCTGGGTAGCTCAGCAGTTGTGCATCTGCCTTTGACTCAGGTCATGATCCAGGGGTCCTGGGATTGAGTCCCACATCAGGCTTGGGGAGCCTGCTTTTCCCTCTGCCTATGTCTCTGCCTCTCTGTGTGTCTCTCATGAATAAATAAATAAAATATTTTTAAAAATACATCTCTAAATTACATTTTCAATTTAAAGCTTTTTAGGTTAAAAATGCTAGTGAGTGTTACAGAACACCAAATTTATGATATATAACAATGAAGGTAAAAGAACATTAAATGAATTAAAATGCAGTTTAAAGGTAAAACTTTCCTTACCTTCTCCTCATTCCAAAAATAAGCCATAAACAACAGCATACTGCTACAACAATCCCCCAGATCAAAGATATGGTCATCATTTTGCAAATCTAATGCAAAACTTTTAAAGAAGAGAATCTCTGAATAGAGAGGTAAAGATATCACTGAAGAGAGACTCCAGCTAGACTTTTATATAAGGTACGATCCTACATTTGAGTGACCAAAACAAACAATTAACCATTTGTTCATTCTATTAGAAAAAAAAATAACTGGCCTTGAACTAAGTCCACAGGTATCAGAAGAGGTTCCAAAACAATCAGAGACCTGCAATACTTGATAAGTTGAAGGTCTCTCAAACATATGCTGACTTAGCATTCAGAACTGGTAACAACAGCTAATATCTCAAGTTTAGTGTGCTTATAAAAAGGACAAAATATAAAAGTGTTCAGGATGAACATATCAAATAGCAATGTAAAATATAATAACTTAAAGAAAAATAAGCATACTTTATCATCAAGCTAATGGTTGGATCTTGTTACCTTTTGAAGAAGAAATCAATTTAAATGATTAACAAGAGACATGGTGGTTCAAGTTCAAAGGAAAGAGAACTAGGTGAAATGTTTCTGCTGCCTCATGTTTCAGCGCTTTTACAAAATCATAGATATTTTACTATATATAGTAACACATTACTTACCTAACATTCTCAAGAAAGTATCCACATAAGTTCATCTTCCAATTAAACAGTTTAAGCATCCATTTATCCATTTCTGCTAATTGAAAACATGTTTATTAATTTTTCTAATAGTTACAGTAATACAATTTCATTTCAAAAAATTTAAGACTAACTGAAACATATCTCGGTAGAAAGTGAAAGTCAATTTATAATTAACTTCCCCTACTACTCGCCACTCAGAGTCGACAACTGTTAACTGTATGGTATGTATCCTTCTAAATTTTATTTCAATGTACGCATATACTTACTTGAGCATCTATTCTGTGCCAAGAATTCTTCAAAGGTATTTTTTAACAAAACGGACAAATTTCCTACTCTAATGGAGATTCTATTTCAGTAGATAGATACTAAAATATAAGTGCTATGAATAAAGTAAAACATGGTGTAGAGAGTATTGGGGATGAGAGCAACTTTAGAAATATGATATTCAGGGAAGAGCTCTTTGAGGAGGTGACATTTAAGATCTGAATGGCAAGAAGCGATTAAGTGAAAATCAGAAGGAAGAGAATTCTAGGAAGAGGAAACACCAAATGCAAAGGTCCTGAGTCAAGGATGAACTTGAAGTGTCTAAGAACCAGAAAAAAAGTAAGATAGATCAGAGCAGAGGCAGTAAGGGGAAACTTGGTTACAATATATAAGAGCTTGAGGTAGACAAGAGCTAGTTCATATACAGTGATGCTTTAGAGTAGGGAAAGACAGATTTTGGGGGGCAACAGGTCAAAATACAATCTTTAGCTCTGTAGATTGTTGTGTGTTGTCAAGTTGACAATTGAATGTAAAAGAATCTGAAGCTAGGAAGAAAAACCAGGTTGGAAATAGACTTAAGTCTTTAGCATTTGGTTGTTTTTTAAAGCCAAAAGACCTGAAAAGATCACCAAGGGAGACAATAAAGCTCAGGAAAATAGAATAGAGTCCAACACCAAGCCACAAAGCACTCCATTTATTGAGGTCAGTAGGGGAGCAGGAAAAGAGAAGATAGGTAAGGAAGAACCAGAAAGAAAACCAAGAGAATATGGTGTCACAAAAAGCAAGAGGAGAATGCATTTGAAAATGAGTGGTTAACTGTATCACATGCTTCTTCGAGGTCAAGAAAGATGACAAAGAAACCCTGGATTTGACAACATAGATATAGTTGGTGAGTCATACTCAGAGATGGCTTATATTGAATACGTTTTTTGTTCAATAGCATTAAAAAAATGAATACCACATTATGGACATTTCCTGTGAGAGAGAGAGAGAGAGAGGAAGAGAAAAAATTTTTTTTACATATTGTATATGTCTCTTTACTTTTAATGTGTGTATAGTCTTCCATTGACTAACTCAATTAACTGACTCCCTACTGATGGACATTTGGTTTGTTTCCAGATTTTGGCCATAGAACCCATAGAATTATCTCATGTTTTTTTTTTTTTTTTTGCCTCCTTAAACAGAGACCACAAATCTGTGTGTGTGTGGGTATGTGTGTGTGTGTGTGTGTGTGTATGATTTATGATCATAATCAATATCAACCATTGTATGGCAGTATATAGATTTCTTGATTGACTTAGGCTTTTTGGGGGGCTTTGTGCATGTTAAATGCATTTAGAGTGATGTGCTTTTTTGAATTATTCTGTTTTCTCTATGACTCTGAAGGCTAAACCTTTATAGGCAGGATATCACAGTTAGAGGAAGCACCAACCTCCTATCTGAACAATTTAATGCCTTAGAGTCACCTCTCAAGCAAACAAATGAAAACAAAATACCTAGAGGAAACGGGGCATGGGACCTCTAAGTATCATCTTGCAACTTCCTGTGAATCTATAATTATGTGAAAATTAAAGATTTCCAAACAGTGAAGGGGAAATATGTTCACAACCCTGGGAAAACTTTTGTCTTCCCCACTACCTCTCAGAACCCTACAAACTCCTTTCAAATACAACCTAGTCAGTATTTATCTCAGTTTCCTTTACCCTGATCTATTCTTTTAACTCCTTCACTTACTATCCCTCTTCTATACAATACAAGCCCAGGAAATATACCCATACAATTTCTTTCAGTTGGCCGAGGGAAAGCAATGACTTGAATATCAGTACTCATATTTTTATTATATATGGTTTATGTGTTCCTTCTGAGGATGTCTCTTCTTGTTGTTGTCACATGTCCACAAATGGCATCATTACACCCCTAAATTCTGCTTCTAATCTGATGAGCGGGAATGGAGATGCTTGTTGCAGTTGTCAAAACTCTTAGTAGGCTTCATGGAAATACCTAAAAGATTCCCTGATGAAACAAGGGTATAAAGTTTCATGCATGGATTTTAGGAAAATCCCAGTGTGTTCAGCATGGTGTTCAGAGTACCAGGCATTAAATAAATGCTAGCTGAGTCAGAAAGTCCTTTTTTTGCTTTTTTATTCTCCACTGTTTCAAAATGTGAAGTTTTGTTTTCTCCCGCTCCCCTTCTGTCTCCAAACTCATATACTCACACTGAGAATCTACTACTTGTGTCAAGCACTCAGCAAAACTGGGGATATAGTGGTAAACAAAGCAGCCATGAACCCTGATCCTGTGGGGTTTCCACTGCAGTGGGGAAAAGAGTAAGTGTCTTGATACACAAGGAAGGATGTTCTGGTTGCCAGTAGGCCCAGCATGATAAACGGGGTCTATCTAAAACTAGAGGTTATCTAAAACTTGAATCCCTCCATTGCCTGTCAATTTCCTCTTTCTTTGTAGAGTAGCATAAAGTACACGCTTACTGAGGTGCAGAGGAAACCCTTATTCTGTGCCTCAGAGAATATAGGGCTTGAGTCTAATACCCCATCGCCACAGAGATGTATACAAAACAAGGAAATTCAAACTAGAGGAACAGAAAGTAAAAAAGAACAACTAGCGCTATCAGCTTAGGTAAACAGATGACACATTTAAGTGGTTTCTATTAAGAAATGCAGTAAACATAGTTTACATAGAACTTGCACATCAGTAGGATTGCTTTAAATAAAATGAACTGTGAATGTGGCCAAACAATTGAATCACACAACTTGTTTTCCATAATTTACAAGTCAGACCAGCTGTCTATGGTGGAACATAGATTGCCCGAATTAATGCAATGCTTTGCATTTTTTCAAGAGCATCTCAGCTCCCACAGATCAAGAATGCACATCCGGTTCCTAATTCAGGGCAAGTCAGTGGGAAACCAAAGTAAAATGAGTTGGTGAAATTTTGTTATGATTAATTCAGGGCTTTTTCATTCGCATTTAGGAAATAAGTCTATTCACATTTGATTCATATAATCTATTTTTCTTAGGAAATAAAAATCCCAATTATGTTATGGGAGAGATATAGAGTAACTGATTCCCAAATACAGTTTTGAATCTTAAACAAAAGGTGTTGAGGTTGTAAATGCTTAGTATATGCCCATTGAACAAATATAATTTGACCAGACTAGAAAATAAGAAAGTGTTAAGTCCTGTTTCAAACAATCGTAATCGTTTTTACATTAGTTTTGAAGTTTTCACTTTTTAAAAACTTCTAACATACATTTTCCTACTTGAATAATCAGCTCAGTTGTGCAGAGCAGGCATTTAGCTCTTTTAATGATGAGAAAAGGGGTGCCTGGGTGGCTCAGTTGGTCAAGTGTCCAACTTGATTTTGGCTCAATTCATGATCTCAGGGGCAGGAGACTGGACTCCACGCTCAGTTTAAGATTCTTTCTTTCATCCTCTGCCTCTCCCTCATTTCCCCATGCTCTCTCTCTCTTTTTCTCTCCCTCTCTCTCAAATAAATGAATGGATCTTTTAAAAAATAAAAAAACAAGAGGAAAAGGCACCTGGGTGGCTCAGTAGGTCAAAGGTCTGACTTTTGATTTTGGCGTAGGTCATGATCTTAGGTCATGATCTTAGGGTCGTGAGATCGAGCCCAGTTGGGGTCCCTGCTCAGTGGGGAATCTGCCTGAGATTCTCTCTCTCCCTCTGCCCCTCCCACAGAGCAAGTGCATTCATATGTACTCATGCTTTCTCTCTCTAAAATTAGTGATCTCTCTAAAATTAGTGAATAAATCTTTAAAAAGAACAGATAAGGAAATAGAAGTGTGAAGGTTTAGTGGCTAATGTTGCATAGCTTGTAATAGTTCAAATATTGGAGTGGTAGCTGGAATTAAATCTAAGTTTGCATTCTGACTCTGCCACCGATTAAGCATCTGTCTTTGAACAAGGTGCTCTCCTCTTCAAGCAAGAAAGCTCTTGCTTTCTTATCTGTAAAATACGGATGATTATAGTACATGACTCATAATATAGATGTCAAGGTGAAACATGGCATAGTGCATAAAATGTTTAGCCCAGGGCTTGGCACAATCTGTGCCCTCAAATGTTTGTTGTAATTATTAAGTGGCAAATTTAGGATTACCCCAGATTTTTCTGAACTGAAGCTCAGCATTCCTCCTTTACAGCTCAGAACCTCACAAGAAGTTCATTGCAACCAGAGGGCACCTAACTACACATTTAGGAAAAAGTAAGCATGCCACCTACATATTCAGAAATAAGTTGATTCATCAAACATGTTTTGAACACTCAGTATGTAGAAGGTGCTATTAAGTAAGCAATGAGGGAAAGATGAACTGATCATTTAGCAAATACTTATTTCATGCATCCATTCATATTAACTTAGCACCTACTTTGTGCAAGGCACTTCTTAGGTGCTGAAGATACAGAGGTAGATAAGACACGCTAAGTCTCTGGCCTCAGGGGGATGCTGCCAATCATCAGGAGAACAAAGCCACTGTTTGATTTCTGATAAAGAAAGCATTATCTCTATTACCACAGAAGGTCAGGCCACGCATTAGTGTTCTGTGCCGAGAGATGTTCACAGGCTTGCCTCATTTGCTCCACTTGCCAGAAATAGGAGATGGACACTGTTGTCTCCCTTTGTAGATGACTCTATGCTACAAAGCTCTGGCTCCATGCCCCTGTGCAATACCTGTTCTGCTGCACTGTATCATAGGGAGAAGTCCTTTCTTTTAAGTTAAAGGCAGGCCCAAGGACCTAGAATCAAAAAGGCTAAGTGCTATCTTGCTTTTTTCATGGGTCTCACCTTAATCAGAACTTTCTGGAGCTTAATCCAGGAAGAGCAACTGGACAGTGAAAGAAGAGAAGCAATGAGTCACTGGACTCATTGGGCCCAACCAACCTAGCCAGGGAGGTAAGAGAGCTCAGGAAGAGAGAGAAAGCAGAGTGTAGCCAGAGAAGGAGGAAACTGATGCTTTTCCCATTTCTTTCCCCCTACTTTTTACTTGTTATGATTATGAATATTCATGTCAAGTTTTTGTATGAACTTGTTGGAAATTTCCTGGGTAGATAGCTAAGATTGGATTTCCTAGGTCATGTGGTACCTCCATATCTAACTTTTTGAACTACAAAACTGGCTTCCAAATGGCTGTATCATTTTACACTTCCAGTAGCAATGTACCAATTTTTCCATGTCCTGGTCAATACTTATTATTGTCTGTCTTTTTTGAGTATAGGGATCCTAGGGGGTGTGAAGTAATATCTCATTATGGTTTTGATTTGCATTTCCTTAGTAACTAATGATGTTGAGCATCTGTTTTTTTTTTTTTTTTTTGAGCATCTTTTTATGTGCTTATTGGCTCTTATTAATCTTCCTTGGAGAATGTCATTCAAATCTTTTGCTCATTTTTTAACTCAGTTATTTGTCTTTTTATTGTTAGCTATTAGAATTCCTGCCATAATCTGGATACTCTACCTTTATCAGATATTATTTTAAAATATTTCCTCCCATCGTGTAGCTTGTCTTATCAGTTTCTTGATAAGGTGTTTGGGTGCACAAAGTTTTTAAATTCTTTTTTAAAGATTTTACCTATTTATTCATGAGAGACACAGAGAGAGAAGCAGAGACATAGGCAGGGGGAGAAGCCTGATGTGGGACTCGATCCCAGGACCCCAGGATCACAACCTAAGCCAAAGGTAGATGCTCAACTGCTGAGCCACCCAGATTCCCCCCAAGGTTTTTATTTTTGATGAAGTCCAATTTATCTATTTTTGTGTTGGTTACTTATACTGCTGGTGTTGTATCTAAGAAACATGGCCTAATTTAAGCTCATGAGGACATAACACCTGTTTTCTCCTAAGGGTTTTATAATTCTATCTCTTATATTTGTATCTTTGACTCATTTTGTGTTAATTTTTGTATATGGTGTTAGGCACAGAGTCCAACTTTGCTCTTTTTTGCATGTGGACATCCAATTGTTCCAGCACAATTTATGGGAAAGAATGTTTATTCTCGTGGAAATCTCTTGGTACTCTTGTTGAAAACTCTTTAACCATACATATAAGGGTTTATTTCTGGACTCTCAACCCTATATTCCATTGATCTATGTGTTTGTCTTGGTGCCAGAACCTTAGAGTCTTAATTATTTTAGGCACATAGTAAGTTTTGAAATTGAGGAGAATGAATTATCCCACTTCACTCTTTTTTCAAGATCGTTTTGGATATTCTGGATCTCTTACATTTCCACAAGAATTTGAGAATAAGGTTGTAAATTTCTACAAAAAAAATGTAGTTGGGATTTTAATAGGGATTACATTTATTCTGTAGAACAATTTGGAGAGTATTGTCATCTTAACAATATTAAAGTCTTTCAATCCATGAAATGGGTAAAAGTGCCTTCCCACTTTTAGGTCCCTAATTTCCTTTGATGATGTTTTGTAAATGTTAGTATACAAATCTTGCACGCTTTTGTTGTTGTTCAATTTATTCTTGTTATTTTATTCCTACTGGTGCAGTTGTACAGGAGGTTGTTTTCTTAATTTCACTTACAGATTGTTCATTGCTAGTGTATGGAAATAAACTAATTTGGAGATGTTGATTTTGCATTCTATAACTTTGCTGAACTTGTTTATTCTAAAAAAAAATTTATGGATTCTTTAGGATTTTCAATATAAAAGATCATGTCTTCTGAAAATGGAGGTCGTTTTTCTTTCAAACATGTATGTCTTTTATTTGCCCAAGTGCCCTGGATGTAATTTCTAATAGTGTTGAACAGAAGTGGTAAGAGCAGATGTCCTTGTCTTGTTCCATATCTTTGAGGAAAAGCTTTTAGCTTTTCACCATTAAGTATGATATTAGCTGTGGTTTTTCATAGGTACTTTTTATTGTGTTGAGGCAGTATCCTATTTCTAGGGGTTTTTAAAAATGATTTTATCATGAAAGGGTGTTAGACTTTTGTTAAACACTCTTTCTACATCTATTGAAATAATCACGTCATTTTTGTCCTTATTGTATTTATGGTATATTTCATTGATTAATTTTCATATGTTGAACCATCCTTGCATTGCTAGGATAAATCACATTTGTCAAAAATGTTTATGCTTTTTATATGTTGCTATATTCAGTTTGCTAGTATTTTGTTAAGGACCTTTGCATCTATATTTTTAAAGAATACTGGCCTGTAGTTCATTTTACCTGTAATATCTTTATCTGATGTTGGGATCAGATAATACTGGATTCACAGAATGAACAAGGAAGTGATCCCTCCTCTTCTAATTGTTGGAGAATTTGTGAAGAGTTCATGTTATTTCTTGCTTAAATGTTTGGTAAAATGCACCAGTGAAGCTATCTGGTTTTGGGATTTTCTTTGTAGGAATTTAAAAAAATTTTAATGTCAGTCTTTTTTCTTGTTATAGGTCTATTTAGACTTTTTTATTCTTCTTGGGTTACTTTTGATAATCTGTGTTTTTCTGGGAATATCCATTTAATCTGGGTTATCTAATTTGTTTGTATACAATTGCTCTTAGCATTCCCTTATTTCTTTTCTCCTTTTTATTTCTGTAATGTTGGTAGTAATGTCCCCTCATGTATTCTTCATTTTAGAATTTGAGTCTTCTCTCTTTTTTTGTAAAGCTAGATAAAGTTTTATCAATTTCATTAATCTTTTCAAAGAACTAACTTTTGGTTTTGTTGATTGTCTATTGCTTTTCCATTCTCTATTTTATTCATTTCTGTTCTGATTTTTATTATTTCCTTCCTGCTGCTTGCTTTGTGTTTATCCTGCTTTTACTTTTCTAAGTTCTTAAGCTGAGAGTTTAGGTTATTTATTTGAGACCTTTTTAAAAACATGTTGTAAGTTTCTAAGCACTGCTTTTAGTGCATCAATTTTTGACATATTGTGGTTTTAATTTCACTCATCTCAAAGTATTTTCTACTTTCCTTTGTGTTTTCTTCTTTGATCTATTGGTTATTTAGAAGCATATTATTTAATTTTTATACATTTGTGAAGTCCGCAAATTTCTTTCAGTTATTGAATACTAATTTCATTCCATCATGAATAGAGAATATATGTTACATAATTTCAATCTTTTAAATTTATTAAGACTTATTTTATGGTCTAATGGATATCTGTCAAAACAATGTTCCACTTATACTTAAGACTTTGTTTTCTGCTGTTATTGTGTGGATGTTCTGAATATGTCTATTGACTCTAGTTTGTTTATAATATTGTTCAAGTTTTCTAGTTTCCTTTTGGCTTCTTATCTATTTGTTATTGGAAATTAAGTATTGAAGCCTCTATCACTGTTGAATTGGCTATTTCTCCCTTAAATTCTGTCAGTTTCACTTCATATATTTTAGAACTCTATTGTTAGGTGAGTATATATTTATAATTGTTATAATTTCTTGATGAATTGATTCTTTTATCATTCTAGAATGTCTCTAGCAATAATGTCCTCTTACACTTGCTTGATTTTTCTCCTATTAATGTGCATTTTTAGGAAATATTAAATATGTTCCAACCATAGCACAAACCAGAAAGTAATATGAAAATAATTTAAATATTGTTTTAGAGTTCATTATTTTTTTTCCTAGTGTAAAATACATTCCTGATAGAAATCTGGCTCAGTGCCATGTTCAAAGTAGTTAATGCTCATATTGCTCTCTAGTGGACAGCCACGTACACTGACTCTTTCTCTGTAGTGAAGGAAACCAGAAGAACCATGGAACCATGGAACCATGGACTAGAGCTTAGAAAGTAATGTATGAATCCAACCTACAGAAATACAGCCAGTCTCCCACCCCACATTTTTGAGCCAGCAAAACCTGGACTTGGGGAAGCCTCCATTTTGTTGTTATAAGCCAAGGCCCTTGGATTTACAAAAGAAAACAGTAGGACCAGTAGGGGCAGTGTAACCAAAACAAGTTGAGTTCAGTCCTTTGATGAGTCACAGAAACTATACCAGGTGAGTTGTCACACAAAGGAAAATTTATTTGCAAAACATAAAGACATCATGGGGACTTCCAAAGCTGTGACTCTCCAAGCAATCGCAAATGGCTTTATTTTGTTTAGGTTTAGGATGAATATTTGTTTTAATTTTATTTATTTATGTTTTTGAGAGAGAACACACAGCTGTGCACATATAAGAGCCGAGGGTGGTGGGGGGCAGAAGTAGAGGAAGAGAGAATTCTAAGCAGGCTCCATGCTCAGCAGGAGCCCAATGTGGAACTTGATCCCACAACCCTGAGTTCATGACCTGAGCTGAAACCCAGTCAGAATCCTAATGGGACATTCAGCGGCCATCTGAGGAGATGGAACTACCATCCTGGAACCATGGCCCAGTTCATCTGTAACCTCGCCAAGAAAGCTCTGGCGCTGATGAATGCTGCTGTGACTTACTCGAAGCCTCCATTGGCCACATTTTGGCACTGTGCCAGGGTTGAGCTGATTCCTCCAGCCTCTGCTGAGATCCCTACAGCTATTCAGAGATTGAAAAAAATAGTCAAGAGTACTCAAACTGGTAGCTTCAAACAGCTCACAGTTAAGGAAGCTCTGCTGAATGGTTTGGTGTCCACCAAGGTGTGGATGTGTTTTTACTTCAGCGAGATCATAGGCAAGCATGGCATCATTGGCTATAATGTTTGAAGGCCAATCTTTCTATCAACATCTCTTTTTATGTGGCTTGTTATTTGGGTGTTCTTGGACCATGTGTGATCAGACTGGTATTTGAATAAAATATGATAATGTATCAAAATCAGTGTTTTCTCTGTCAGATACTACATGGAAGGATCACAGTTTCTCTTGATAATAAGATGGATTGTCTTTTTGCTATAATACATTGATACGGCTCTCAGAGCATATCTTTTGCATAGCCTAAAATCGGAAAGGATGTATATGAATATACCAACCTGGGAAATACATTTATAAGAATAACATTCTAATTTGAAAATTTGAAATATATGAAAAATTTCTTTTATTTCAGGAATAGTCAGGGGAAAGGTCTTGGGAAAACTAGGATTTGCTACAGTAGGAAAAATAGCAATACCATGTGCCAAAGTGATATGGTTAAATCATGTCTGTGATATAAAGAATAAAATTTCAGTGGTTTCTTTTTGTTAGAATCAGAGATAGACCTTTTTGATAACACCCACATTTATAAATGTTAGAGTACTTGGTGGTATTCTAAGTAAGTATGACATCTTTAGCACCAGGACAGAGCTACTGAGAGCCACAGTAAATCTAATTTTGATGTGTGTTATATTATTAATCTATTCAATTTTATGGTTTTTAGAACCCATCTTTGCAAAAATAAAATACCTTATGGATATTAAATAGTTATAAATTTAATATCCTCCATGGTTCTGAAGAGTACATTATATTCTGAAATAAATAGAAATGCTTGCTAAAAAAAAAAAGAAGAAGAAGCCTAATGGACTGAGCTACCTAGGCGCCCCTATGATGAATATTCAGATAGGGAAGTCTTGTCATCATATGTAGAGGTGGGCATAAGGTCATGCATGTGCCTTAAAGGAACATGCCCATACATACATTATATGTTATGTAAATGAGGCCAGTGGTCCTCCTCGGGTGGAGATACTAATATTATAATGAGGTAAAGGTAATTGTTGATCATTCCAGAGGTCATTCTAAGGCCCCTCTGTGGAGGCACAAGGGGTTTAGCTCAAACTGGTCTGGGCGGTCTGGGCTGGGTGGAGGTCTTGTCAGGGCAGTTGCTACCACCTGAGGAGTGGTTTTGCTTTCAGCTGCCCTGAGTTAAGAGATAAGCTGGAAAGAAAAGCTTAAGAAAAAACATAGGACAAAGGTCAGTGAGTATAAGCAAGTGGGCAGTAAAGGTCAGGTGTTGGGGTCTAGCTGGTGACAGCAGGACCCTGGAGAAGCTCCAAACCCAGAGATCCTAGGATAAGTCCATTTGAGTTTTCCTAACATGTGGACAATAAAGAGAAACCTAGCAGTGGGTCAGATAGCCAGTTGCCTGACTCATACTGACCAAATGGTTGTTTTGCCAGGCTATGGTATTAGGTCTATATATAATGCTTTTCCTCCTCTGATTACCTTCAAGATTTCTTTGACTTTGGTTCTTAAGAGTTTGACAACGCTGTTTTTAAGATTTTTGTTTTATTTAATATATTTTTGGCTTGTCTTCCTTCGTTGACTTTGGAAAATTCTTGGCCTTGTCTCTTCAAATATTCTTTTCTCCCCTCTCACTCTCTTCTTCTGGGACTCCAATTACATGTGTGTTAGTTCATTATCACATAGTTGTTCCATTCCTCTCCTCCTACTTCTTCTTCTTTCTCCTTGTGTTTCAGTTGTATGATTCCAATGGACTTATTTTCAATTGCACTGAATCTTCTGTAGTTTATAGGCTGTTCATAAGCTTATTGAAGAAATTCTTCATCTCTGACCTCACGGTGGTTTTTTTTTTTTTTTTTTTTTTCTAGCATTTCCACTTGATTATTTGATAGTTTTCATCTTTTTTAAATATAATACCCTATCTGTTATTGCCCACTGTCCATTTTTTTCATTAGATCTTTTAATATTTTAATCATAATTCTTTTCAATTCTCTCTGATTGTTCATCTCCTCTTAGTCTGGATCTTTTGAATTCTTTATTCCTTGAAGAGGGATTGACTTTTCTTACTTTTGTAGAAGCTATCTGTGATGAGATTTAAATTCATCTATGTTTGCTAGTGGGAAATAAAAACTCACCAGGAGAGCAGGGAGACTTTACTGGCAACTCTGATCCGATTGGATGTATCTGGTCAAGAGCCGAGTCTGTTAGAACATATGACTGAGGCAGAAAGGGCATCTGAAAGCAGGCCTCCGCATAAGGCAGCCAACCTTTCACAAAAATAACTAAGTATGTGAATATAAAAATTCACATAAAAAGCCAGAAAATAAAATATCAAATCTAAGATACCCCAGCCTGCACAGGGATTCAAACAGCACAGCAGGGATACATCTGACTCTATGGAACAATGTTTGTTTGTTTGCTTGCTTTTTAACTATAGATTTCAATTTTTAAGACAGGTTTAGATTTACCAAAGAAATGAGCAGAAAGTAAAGAGTTCATATATGCCCCCTCCCAGTTTCCATTATTATTATTATTATTATTATTATTATTATTATTATTATTATCTTGCATTGATGTGGTATGTTTGTTGTAGTTTATAAACCAATAATTACATTATTAACTAAGTCCTTGGTTCACATTGGGATTCATCCCTTGTGCTGTACAGTTTTATGAGTTTTGATGAATGCATAATGTCATATAGCCACCATTACAACATCATATAGAATAATTTCCTTGCTCCACCAATTTATTCATTACTTCTTCCCTGACAAACCCCTCTCAACCACTGATCTTTTTACTGCCTCTACAGTTTGTCTTTTCCAGAATGTCATAGAGTTGGAATCATACAGCATGTAGCCTTTTGAGATTGGCTTCTTTCACTTACAATATATGTATAAGATTCCTCTGTGTCTTTGCTTGGCCTGATAGCTCATGTCTCTTTATATTGCTGAATGATATTCCAGTGTATGGTTGTTGTAATGGTTAGTTTTACATGTCAATTTGACTGGGCCATGGAGGGGAGGTGGTGGAGAGGGTGGGGTAGATGTTAGGTTAAATATTATTCTGGGTATGTCAGTGAGGGTGTTTCTGGATGAGATTAACATTTGAATCAACAGACTGAGTAAAGCAGATGGCCTTCCCCAACGTGGGCAGTCCTCATCCAGTCCACTGAATGCCAGAATAGAACAAAAGGCTGAGCCAGAGAGAATTCACTGACTTTGCCTGAGGTTCTTCAAGCTGGGACTTCAGTCCTTCCTTGCCTTAGGACCAGGAATGGAACTTAAATCATCAGCTGTCCTCCTCAGGCCTTTGGACTACAGATCTTCAGACTTTTCAGTCCCAGACATATATTATATATTCAAGATAAGAACAAAGCAGCCCAAACAGAAAGCCAGACTAGCTCATACTTCTCCATATGGGGCAACCTGGAAACCAAATATTTATAAGGCCAGATGGGAGCAGGACAAGAGCTAAGGGCAAATGACAAGCAGTGCCCCCTCCCTTGGGACTTGTAAAACATTGCACCTAGGACGTGTTCTACTTTCATTTCCAGATACATAATCAATGTTTTTTCCAAAAGTCCAGCTTAGTGCCTAGAACACAGAAATGATAAAGCTGGGAAGAATTTGAGATGTGTGTGTGGAGCTGAGGTGCATGGTGTTGCAGAATGCAATGGGAGAACCCTTAATTCACAGGGTGAAATGTGAGCCAGAAACTTACTGTTTTATTATTGTTATTGTTTACTTACTGAATCCCTAGGGGAGTGTACTTGTAGAAACAGATTATATGTAGAAATGTCAAGAACAATGAAGAAACACTGCATACCCATTATCCCACCACCCACACTTGACTATTCTTAGCTTGAAATTTAAATGTCATCATTAATTTACTCAATTTGTTGGAAATGTTATTTATTTGAAAGAACTGAACATTGCTAAGGTAATTTTCTCCTCTTTTGTTTTTTTTAATAAATGGGAAAGGGAGTTTTAAATCCCAGTTTAAAATTCTTATAAAACGTTAAGCTAAAACACCAAGGTCTTGGGTGAGTTTGTATTTATAAATAGTCATAAGCAGCTAAGAATTGGAGTTATATAAAACATTTATACTTCTTTTTTTCTCACAGTGGTAGATAAAGGTGGAAGATAGAGAGCCAGAAGGCAAAAGAAAGATAATCATAGTTTTACTTGGCAATCAGCTGACTAACCCTTCAGGTTTTAGTTAGGTTCTTAAAGAAGATTTTAAGTAGATGAAATATTTTCCAAGTACATGCCAGTGCTTTATAACACAGTACTCCCTTCCCTAGCTTGAGGTACAGTTATGCCAATAGCACTTTTATGTCTCCAACTGATTGCTTAAGTACCCACCCATGTAAATTAGAAGGACATCTATTACCTCTTATAAACTCTTCTCATCAAGAAAACATAAGAACCCAAAGGGCCCACTTAATCCAAAGGGGTCAGTCTTGTTCCCAAACACTGCAAAGAGAGACAAGCACAAAATCCCATCTGTTCACCAGTAGATTCTAGTTTTAAAATATTGTTGCTACACATTATGGCACTATTAAAAATTGGCTCCTACTGATAACACCAAATGCTGACAGCAATGTGGAGTAACAGGATCTCTTAATTCATCTCTGGTGGGAATGGTATAGTCATTTTGGAAGACCATTTGACAATTGATCACAAAATATAAACTACCATACAATTCAGTAATCATGTTCCGGGTGTTTTCTCAAATGAGCTGAAAACTTATGTCCATACGGAAACCTGCACACAAATATTTATAGCAGCTTTATTCATGATTACCAAAAATTGGGAACAACCAAGATGTCTTTCACTGAGTGAATAAATAAACCAACTGTGGTACATCTGTATTAGGGTTCTCTAGAAAAATATAAGTAATAGAATATATATATATATATATATATATATATATCTTTTAATGTCAAATTCTTCAATCTTTTAAAAAATATGCTGTGCTATTTGCATTTTGGTTAAATGAATCTATCCTATCCCAATGTCATAAAGGTATGTCTATGTCGGTATTTCCTTTATATTTTCTTCTGAAAGTTTTAATATTTTGGGCAGCGAGTTTTGTCTGCCTTAAATACTACTATATTCCAAATGTCAAGAGTGCTGGCCCAACAAAGGTAGAAAATATTTGTTAAAAGAGTGAAAGGAGGGGCCCCACCTGAGTATCTCAGGGAGTTAAGCATCTGCTTTTGGCTCAGGTTATGATCCCAGTGTGGTCTGGCCAATGTTGGGCTCCCTGCTCAGTGGGGAGTCTGCTTCTCCCTCTCCCTCTGACCCTCCCCCTACTTGTGGACTTGCTCTCTCTCTCAAATAAATAAACAAAATCTTTAGAAAGAAAAAAGAGTGAAAGGAGAGGAAATGTTCAGGAGAAAACAAAGTAAGAATGGAAAATCAGAATGGTGAAGAGGAAATGGAATTTGTTTGATTTGTGCAGGGTAGAGCACTGCCTCAAGGCACACCTTTCCACACTTATTGATCGGAAATCAATGAGTGTCTATTTAGGACATGATAAATTCTTGTATCTGGATATTATCCAAGACAAAGTAAAGAAGATAGCTGCTGTCTGACTCAGCTGCAAGATCAAATCAGGAAATAATAGCATACAAAGCCGGGGCTGTCACGCACAGGGGGCTTCACCCAGCTGCTTAGACTTCACCAATTATGAGTTCTAAACTGGCTACTAATTTGACAATGTGTCTACTCTGTTGTTAGGTGTGTTTAATGAATACCTTGTGGCCTCTTTATATTGCATTTTCTTATTGTACAGCGTTAGATAATACTTCTATTTTGGCTGTAAGTTGATAAAGATAATCTAAGTTTTAAGCTAGTGGATGTTATTTGTGGCTCTCATAAATTTTAATCCAAACATCAAATTCTCCTCTTGAGGTACTCTATTTTCCTTCAGCTGATGAGGAGATACTTTCCATAGCCTCACAGGCTCTGGCCTTTGAAGTGGTATTGATTATGACATTAATTGCTTTCATTAAACCCACATACAGGACGCTCGGCGCGGCCCGGAGGACCCGGACTACCGAGGCTCCTGGACGACGAGGAACCGCCCAGCATGGCATCGGAGAGTGGGAAGCTGTGGGGAGGCCGGTTTGTGGGCGCAGTGGACCCCGTCATGGAGAAGTTCAACTCATCCATCGCCTATGACCGGGCCCTGTGGGAGGTGGACGTGCAGGGCAGCAAGGCCTACAGCCGTGGCCTGCAGAAGGCGGGGCTCCTCACCAGGGAGGAGATGGACCAGATACTCCATGCACTGGACAAGGTGGCTGAGGAGTGGGCTCAGGGCACCTTCAAAGTAAACCCCAGTGATGAAGATATTCACACGGCCAACGAGCGGCGCCTGAAGGAGCTCATCGGCGAAACAGCAGGGAAGCTGCACACGGGCCGGAGTCGGAATGACCAGGTGGTCACAGACCTCAGGCTCTGGATGCGACAGGACTGCTCTAGACTTTCCGCCCTCCTCTGGGAGCTCATCAGAACCATGGTGGACCGGGCAGAGGCGGAACATGACGTCCTCTTTCCAGGGTATACACACCTGCAAAGGGCTCAGCCCATTCGCTGGAGCCACTGGATTCTGAGCCATGCTGTGGCACTGACCAGAGACTCTGAGAGACTGCTAGAGGTACAGAAGCGGATCAATGTCCTACCCCTGGGGAGTGGGGCCATTGCGGGCAACCCTTTGGGTGTGGACCGGGAGCTACTCCAAGCAGAACTGAACTTTGGGGCCATCACTCTCAACAGCATGGATGCCACCAGTGAGCGAGACTTTGTGGCTGAGTTCCTGTTCTGGGCTTCGCTGTGCATGACCCACCTCAGCAGGATGGCCGAGGATCTTATCCTCTATGGCACCAAGGAATTCAGCTTTGTGCAGCTCTCAGATGCCTACAGCACCGGAAGCAGCTTGATGCCCCAGAAGAAAAACCCAGACAGCCTGGAGCTGATACGGAGCAAGGCAGGGCGAGTGTTTGGACGGTGTGCTGGGCTCCTGATGACGCTCAAGGGACTTCCAAGCACTTACAACAAGGACTTGCAGGAGGACAAGGAGGCTGTATTTGAAGTGTCAGACACCATGAGCGCCGTCCTCCAAGTGGCCACTGGTGTCATCTCTACACTGCAGATTCACCGTGAGAACATGGCACGGGCTCTTAGTCCTGACATGCTGGCCACCGACCTCGCCTACTACCTGGTCCGCAAAGGGATGCCGTTCCGCCAGGCCCATGAGGCCTCAGGGAGAGCTGTGTTCCTGGCCGAGACCAAGGGGGTGGCCCTCAACCAGCTGTCGCTAAAGGAGCTACAGACCATCAGCCCCCTGTTCTCTGGCGACGTGAGCCGCGTGTGGGATTATGGCCACAGTGTGGAGCAGCACACCACCCTGGGGGGCACAGCGCGCTCCAGCGTCGACTGGCAGATCGGCCAGGTGCGAGCACTGCTGCGGGCCCAGCGGGCCTAGAGCCCTCCCCACCCCGCTTCTCAATAAAGCTGGCTCAAGAGGAAAAAAAAAAAAAAAAAAACCCACATACATTGTCCCTTGAACCAATGTAAGAATTGTCTAATATTGTCCCAGAGAGTAACAGTACAGTATGGCACCCATGTACCTTGGGCTAAGAACAAAGACAGATATTTTTCAGAAGCTGCAGTGACAGAAACCAGGGTTCCAGAACTGAGCCAGTGAAATCTCCTGTAGGATTGGCATTGTAGAAAGGGAGGATATGAATCACTGGGCTAAGTTGAAGGATGACATCTGGCTAGAAGAAAAATAAAGAACTGGTAGTTTTGTGGATGTGAAACTTCTGGGCAGAACTTACATGTTTGCATACTATGGGACTCTGATATATCCAAGAACTGAGGCATACTATTTTTTTAAAGATTTTATTTGTTTATTCATGTGAGACACAGAGAGAGAGGCAGAAACATAGACAGAGGGAGAAGCAGGCTCCCTGTGGGGAGCTCGATGTGGGACTCTATCCCAGGACTCTGGTATCACAACCTGAGCCAAAGGCAGATAGATGTTCAACCACTGAGCCACCCAGGTGCCCCTGAGGCATACTTTTTATCTCTTATTAATTACCTTGCTTTTATCAAGTCTGCTTCCTGTATGACATATGTATTTCTCATATCATGACTCATTATAAGACGTCACTTCCCAGTTTATCTGAACATGTTCCATCATGTCACTGGTTGTCTGTACCTGGTCCACGATGGCTTTTGGTTGGGTCCAAGTGTAATGTCACATAACCCCTAAGGATAGCTAAATATCAAGGGCTCCAACACATGCATGGTGAGCTGCACAGAGCTGCAATCCTGCCCTCAAATTCCCACAGTCCCCACCCCAGCCCACTGTTCACCCACATCTCCTCCCTCTGTTCTATCTGGATCCCAGCGCCTCTCCTGCCCTGTATCCAGTCCTACAGCCAGATCAGAGTTTATCATTTTCTGTGTTTTCTTATTCCAGTTTGCATGTTTCTGTAGTCCACAGAGCTTTTAACTATTGGAGGCATTGAAACCTCTCCACATGGTACTCCTATTACATCACACAAATATAAAGCTAAAAAAGTCAGAATTTCTTTACAGCCTCTATCACTTGAAGTAGTATCACTGACTGACCACCTAGTGAATATTTTGCTTTGTAGTTAGAAATATTTAACCTTTACTCGAATACTGTTGGGTGTATCCTGGTATACTTCCTCACTCCATCCACACAGCAGTCATCTAGGCATTGTTTTAAAGTCTAATATGTAGACACCAATTCTCAATATTATTTGTTTCAATACATTGATTATTCTCATCAATTACTTCAAAGAGCTTGATTACTTCTCTAGTTTGGTTTGCTCCCAAATAGCTCAACACTTCGCACAAATACTTCCCAAACATATACTAGGCATTTTTATTTTTTTATACTTTTTATATTTTTTAAAGATTTTATTTATTTATTCATGAGAGAGACACAGAGAGAGGCAGAGACATAGGCAGAGGGAGAAGCAGGCTCCCTGCGGGGAGCCTGATGTGGGACTCGATCCCAGGACTCTGGGATCAGGACCTGAGCCAAAGGCAGATGCTCAACCCCTGAGCCACCCAGGTGCCTCTACTAGGCATTTGTAATCATTGAAGTCCTTGTCTGATTCTCCGAATAGAGACCACTCCACAAGAAGACACTGGTACACATTCAGTCTTTTAAACTTTTAACACTTTTAAAAGGGTTTATCAGATAGTTGTAAGTCATGCCACCTAACAGTAGAGGGAAAAGTCACTTATTCTGGATACTATATGATCAAGGAACTCCAGTTCTGAAGAGTAGCTAGTATCATCAAGAGCAATAGGATTGGGGTGCCTAGGTGGCTTAGATAGTTAAGCATCTGCCTTTGGCTCAGGTCATGACCTCGGGGTCCTAGGATCAAGTCCCACATTGGGCTCTTGGCTCAGCAGGGAGTCAGCTTTTCTCTCTCCCTCTACCTCTCTCCCCTGCTTGTGTTCTCTCTCTCTCTCTCTCTCTGTGTCTCAAATGAATAAATAAAAAACCCTTTAAAATAAAAGAGCAACAAGATTAGGGAAAATGTACTGGAAAACAAGAATAAAATTAAAAGATCAACTTCAAAGACTGATGGACCTTAAGTTATATTGCATTTACTACATAACCTTTTATCAGCATTATTTGACCATTAGCTCTCCACTTTGTGGCTTGGTTCCTAGGTAGTTCATTTGGACAAAGTCAATATTTCTTTTTTACCTAAATCATTTGTTACATTAATAAAGTTGTGAATCCTTATATTGTTTGTTCAATAGATTGCTATCAAATGTTTCCCCAGTTTATGTAAATAAGAATTTATAAAGACTAAGCAAACAAGTAAAGTTTGATTCTAATCCAAATAATAAATAATTAAAATCATGTCTATCAATTTTGTTAAAAATGGTTAGTAACTGTCAATATTGGTATGTGTTTTGTTTTTAACATTTAATTGATATAGGAAAAATAATACCCTAAGATAGCTAATTTAGATCCCTTGTTTCTATTTTTTCTTTGCCCAAGAATAATTTGTAGATTTAATTAATTAATTTATTTATTTATAGCATGAGCAGTGGCAGAGGCAGAGGGAGGAGGAGAGAGAGAATCTCAAGCAGACTTCACACTCAATGTGGAGCCTGATGTAGGGCTCAATCTTATGACTGTAAAATCATGACCTAAGCTGAAATCAAGAGTCAGATACTTAATTCACTGAGCCACCCAGGCACCCCTGGCCAAGAATAACCTAAAAGGGTGATTATAAATTTCCAAATGGAACAAATGTATTTTGCTTTGATTTTTTTATTATCTTGTGCATTTCCACATTTTCTTTATTATGGTTGAGAAAGTGGTCTTATGTGAATTCAGATTTGGGGTCTCTAAAATTTTTCAGTGTGGCCTAATATTATCAATTTTGTAAATATTCCATGTGGATTTCACAATGAAGAGTATATTTTTACATGTTAAGTGTAGGGCTCTCTAACCTTTTATTAGTAAGAACTATTAATTACATTAAATTATTTAATTACATTAAATTTTTGAATTTTTACTATTCTCAGCTTGATATTTTTATTTCTGAATTATAATCAACTTTCCTACTCTGGGGATTTCTCATTTTCTCCTTGTCATTCTGTCAAGTTTTGCTTGCCATATATTTGAAGGTATATTGATAGGTACATTAGAAGTTCATGATTAAGGAATGACTTTCTCACTAATAAAGATTTTTTCATATAGTCTAGTTATTTTTATTTTTATATTGCTATACTATCTTTGTTATATTAGTGTTACATTGTATATCTTGCATTCTTTCTGGTCACTTTTTAATGTATGATTTTTTTAATATCAAAGAGTTGGAGTTTGTTTTTATCCCCCACAGTAAAAGAGCTTCCACTTTTCTTTTTTTTTGAGTAGACACCATCCCCAACCTGTGAGTCTCAAACTCACAACCCTGAGGTCAAAGGTCACATGCTCTAGGGACTGAGCCAGCCAGGCTCCCTGGAGAGCATCTGTCTTTTAATAGGATGAAACTATTTCATGTTTATTTTTGTTTCTCATATCTTCCTATCCTACTTTTTATTTGCCAGTTATCACTCTTTCTTGTTCCTTATCCCCTTCCTACCATTGTTGGATTGGTTTTTCTTTTCTCTGTATACTTAATTTTCATTCTTTCTTGTAATATATATATATATATATATATATATATATATAGAGAGAGAGAGAGAGAGAGAGAGAGAGATATTATTTTTTTAAAGATTTTTATTTGTTTGTTCATGAGACACACAGAGAGAGAGAGGCAGAGACACAGGCAGAGGGAGAAGCAGACTCCCTGTGGAGAGCCTGATGTGGTACTCAATCCCAGGACCCCAGGATCACAACCTGAGCCAAAGGCAGACACTCAACCCCTGAGCCACCCAGGCACCCCTCTATATCTATTAATATTATATATCTTCCCAACACCTAATATATATACATATATAATTTCAATGTTAATAGTGCTTGTACTCATATTTTTAACACATGTATTTAATTTGTATTCTTCTAGTAACATCTAGAGATATTTGGTGTCTTTTTATGTTCTCAAACATAAGAAAAATTGAATGATTTGATTTCCTTCCTTCTAATGTCCCAGAATCTCCTACATGGAGATAATTTTCAATAAGTTCCACTTTGTTGTTTTAAAGCTTTAGCTGTTTTCACATTATACACCAATTATCAGACTTTATATGTTTTGTTGGTATTTCCACTATTTCTCATATCCCATATATATATCCCTCATTTTTAGAGTCATTGTTTCATTTACTAGAATATATCCTCAGACCCAACTTGCCATGACCCAGATGTGCCATCCCTTTGCTTCTCTCTCTCTGCTTCAGTGGCAGGGCTAGTTCACCCTCATCTTTAGAGTCACTCTATTTCAGGGGCCCTATTCCCTATACCTAGCTTGGTTGATTCTGGAAGATGTCCATAACTTCAAATCTTAGAGAACAAGAATTAGAATAGAGCTTCCTTGGGGTTCTTGGGTGGCTCAGTCAGTTAAGCATCCGACGCTTGATTTTGGCTTAGGTCATGATCTTTGGGGGTCCTGGGATTCAGCTCTGCTTAGGGCTCTTGAGGATTTCTCTCCCTCTTCCTCTGCCCCTCCCCCCACTTGTGCTCTCATGCTCTCTCAAAAATAAATAAATAAATCTTAAAAAAAAAGGAATACAGCTTTCTTTCCTCTAAAAAAATCTCTGAATTCCTTAATTACCTCTTGCCCTTCCCCCACATAAGAAAAATCTGCTTCAAGGTGATTTTTCTGTCCTGGGCTGACCATGAAGCAAGTAGCAATTACAAAGAGAAAAGTTAAACAAATGTGAGTTTGGGTTATGTACTCTTTGGTAAGGCATCCTTCTATGACTGGGCTTGGATTCTTGTTCTCTGACTTACCATGAATTCTTATGACTAACTACACCCATCATACTGTCATGTATCTTTAATGGTAGATATCAAGTGACACAGTGTTTGGCATATTGAAAATGCTCAATATATATGAATTATTTTGAAGTAATACTGCATCAAAGAATCCTGATTGCCTTACATTACCCATTCTCCCTTTTTCCTTAATAAAAGAACCCTGGGAAATATGCTTGGCTATAAGATGATATTTCTTAGACCCTTTTATAATTAGATGTGGCCAGTGAGATATAATAGAAGTATTCTCTAAGGCTTCTAAGAAGGCGCCACAAAAGGAAGGGACCTGTGCCCTTTGGCACATTGGCTCTTCCTCTTTCCTGTGTTTGGAATGTAAATATGATGGGTGGAACGGAGCAGGAATTTTGCATCATTTTACTCTGGATTGTTTGTATGTAAGAAAAATTATATCCATATTGTTTAAGCCACTTTATTTTAGATTTCTGTATGTATCCGAACATAATCCTAACAAAATCAGGGATAGTTTTCCTTGCTTGTAGAGAACAGAAGAAAAGAAACATGGAGAGAAGATTGAGGAAATGGGTAAACAAAGCAAAACAGTGTTAAGATTCTAGAGCTGGTGTATTCCCTAAAGTCTTTTTTTTTTAAATATTTTATTTATTTATTTATTTATTTATTTATTTATTTATTTATTTATTTATTTATGAGAGAGAGAGAGAGCATGAGCAGAGAAAAGAGGGAGAGGGAGAAGAGAAGGATGAAGAAGGAGGGGGAAAGCAGGGTCCCTGCTGAGCAGTGAGCCCAATATGGGGCTTCATGCCAGGACCCCAGGATCATGCCCTGAGCTGAAGGCAGACGCTTAACCGACTGAACCACTCAGGTGCCCTCCTAAAGTCTTTCAAAGAACAAAATGTACGATCTATTCTTCTATCACATGTGTTTTGGCGACACAAATTAGCTCATAGACAACTGATAAGTAGGGAAATGATATCAGTGTAATAATGCAGAAGTCACTTTGTTCATAAACAATTTTTCCCAGCATGTGATTTCCAAGAAATCCAGAGCAAACTTCCTCTACAATTAAAGAGCAAGCCTTAGCAACAACATATGAACGCCTTAATAAAGAAATCCTACAGATAGCTTCCTTTAGTGAAAGCAAGAGCTGGCTGAGTAGTTCAAGAAATGCCACCCGTTTCCCTATATTAAGCTATTTGCTAAACCTGTGAAGACATAAGGAGGTTGCAACAATATTTCCTTCTGTATTTTAAAAAAAATGATGTAGCTTCCTGAATCATATTTTTAATTTTGATAAATATGGTCTCTTAGAAGCAAATGCCCCTGTATTTTTTTAAAGGTTTTATTTATTTACTCATGACACACACACACACACACACACACACACACACACACACAGAGGCAGAGACACAGGCAGAGGGAGAAGCAGGCTTCCTGCAGGGAGCCTGACATGGGACAGGATCCCAGGTCTCCAGGATCAGGCCCTGGGCTGAAGGTGGAGCTAAACCACTGAGCCACCAGGGCTGCCCAAAGCCCCTGTATTTTAAGGAAGAAAGTATAAGCCCCCAAATTCAAAGACTACACAGGCCAGGTTGCTAGTGGAGACTAATTGAGCCATTTAAAAAAAAATGGGGCACTTGGATAGCTCATTTGGTTAAGCATCTGACTCTTAGTTTTGGCTCAGGTCATGGCCTCAGGGTTGTGAGATCGAGGCCTCAGCACAGTCTGCTTGAGATGCTCTTTTTGCCCCCTCCCTCTGCCCCTCCTCATGTGCATGTGGACTCTCTCTCTCTCTAAATAGATGAATAAAATCTTTTGAAAACATAGATGTTTGGGGCACTTGAGTGGCTCAGTTGGTTAAGCATCTACCTTTGGCTCAGGTCATGATATCAGGACCCTGAGATTGAGCCCTGCATTAAGCTCCTTACTCAGCAGGAAGCCTGCTTCTCCCTCTCCCTTTGCCTGGTGCTCCCTCTGCTCATGTACTCTCTGTCAAATAAATAAATAAAATCTTTTTAAAAATTTTAAAAAATAAAAGAAATAGATTTTTTTTTTTTGTTAGCACTCCTATTGTAAAGTTGGACAGTATGGTCTGCCTCAATCAACCCTATTTATCCCATATGTTCCTTTTGTTTTTAGCACATGTTTTTGTAGAATGCAAAGCTTTAAATGAATGCATACATGATTTTATTTTTTAAAACAGACTATACTAAGAAAGCAAGAAGAATAGTTCTACAGCAAACTATAACTAATACAATATTCTTCTTTCACAACTTAGCACTAGTTCTTCAGTCACAATTGGCTTTCCAACCTGCTAGCTTCTACAATTTCATTCTCCTTTATCATCTAGAAAAAAAGTCTTGAAAGATGCCATTTTACGCTTCATGCTTTTTTTCTCAGGAGGCTACTAGAGGATATACTCTTGCAGAATAAAAGCATGAATGGCAGGATGCAGGAGTCAGGGGCTCAGGATAGAGCCTGGGGTAGGGTCTAGGGTGATAGTGATCCCTAAGAAACCTCCCTCAACTGACAGGAGACAAATTGCACAGATGGGGTTCCTTGGACGTGCAAATGATGAGATATGCTTGAGCATAGAAAAATTAACATATAAAGGTATCTTGTAGTTCTACTGGGGACACTGGGAAGGATTAGCTATAAGACCAAGAAAGCAAGTCCTAACTTTTTCTTTAAGTTTATTTCTTTATTCATGAGAGACACACAGAGAGAGTCAGAGACACAGGCACAGGGAGAAGCAGGCTGTGGGACTGCTTCTAGGACTCCAGGATCATGACCTGAGCCGAAGGCAGACCCTCAACCACTGAGCCACCCAGCCATCCCATGCCAGTCCTAACTTGATTTGAGAAATGAGAGATTAAGACAGTATTTGCACCTCCCACCATATAGTGTGGATCACACATCCTACACTGGCCATTAGGACCAAAGAATAGAAAAATGGATGTCAGCCTGTTACATTTCAAGAGTTCCAGTAACAATCCTGCAGTTTTAATAGATTTACTTGTCCTAGGCACATGGAATACTTCATACTTCTGTGCCTGTGGCATAGCTCCTAGAGGGCTTCTTTACCTCCCCAAACCCTGGTCAAGAAGAGCCATCTCTGCACTTCTCCCAGAGGTGTAAAATTCTGATGATCTACTTGTTCTTTCTGAATATCCTTATCCAGACCTTTGGCTTCAAATAGCAACGGTATACCTACCTATTTCTCCCAGTTTCCTAGGCTCAGCCAAGATCTTGCTCCTAAAAGATTCCTTGCTTTCCTTATATACCTCTTTGTCAGATATTAGGTTAATTGCAATGTAGGCCTTCCTTGCAGAAGGTGGGACTTTATAGAAAGACAACCTTTTAAAATACTTGCAAGTTAATACCTATTCTTCTCAAACTATTCCATTAAATACAAGAGAAAGGAAAACTCCCAAATTCATTCTATGAGACTCGTATCATCCTGATACCAAAAACAAGAAAAGATACCACAAAAAAAGGGAGAACTACAGGCCAGTATCTCTCATGAATACAGATATAAAAATTCTGAACAAAATATTAGCAAGCTGGATCCAACAATACATTTAAAAAATCATACACCATGATCAAGTGGTGCAAGGCGATTCAATATTCTCAAATCAGCGTGCCTGTGTTGAACGTCTGCCTTCGGCTCAGGGTACGATACCAGCATCCCGGGGATTGAGTTCCACATCGGGCTCTCTGCATGGAGACTCTACCTGTGTCTCTGCCTCTCTCTGTCTCTCTCTGTGTCTCTCATGAATAAGTAAAATCTTTTTAAAAAGATTCTCAAATCAATTGACACAATACATCACATCATCAAGAAAAAGGATAAAAAAGCATATGATCATTTCAGTAGATGCATAAAAAGCATTCGACAAAGTACAATGTCAGTTCATGATAAAAAAAAAAAACAAGAAAACCTCTGCAAAGTAGGTCTAGAGGGAGTATATCTCAATATGATATGAAAAACCCACAACCAACATCATACACAATGGTGTAAAACTGAGAGCTTTCTCCCTAAGGTCAGGAACAAGACGAGGATGTCCACTCTTACCACTTTATTCAACACAGTACTGGAAGTCCTAGCCATAGCCATTACACAACATAAAGAAATGAAAGGCATTCAAATTGATAAGGAAGAATTAAATTCTCACTATTTGCAGATGACATGATACTATGTATATAAAACAAAAGACTCCACCAAAAAACTACTAGAGTTGATAAATTCAGTAAAGTCTATCATTGTACAGAAATCTGTTGCATTCCTATACACTAATAATAAAGCAGCAGAAAATGAAAGTAATTAAATAATCCCATTTACAATTATATTGAAAACAATCAAAATATCTAGGCATAAACTTAAAGAGGTGAAAGGCTTGTATTCTGAAAACTAAAACATGTCTTGAAAGAAATTCAAAACAATGCAAAGAAATGGAAATGGAAAGACATTTCTTGCCCATGGATTGGAATAACAAATATTGTTAAAATATCTATACTATCCAAAGCAATCTACACATTTAATGCAATCTCTATCAAAATACCACCAGCATTTTTCACAGAACTAGAAAAATCCAAAACTTCGATGGAGATGCAAAAGACCGCAAGCAGACAAAGCAATCTTGAAAACGAAAAAGAAAAGCTGGAGGCATTACAATTTCAGACTTCAAGTTATAACACAAAGTGGTAGTAATTAAGATAGTATGACGCTGGCATAAAAATAGACACATAGACCAATAGAATAGAATAGAAAACCCAGAAATAAACCCATAATTTTATGGCCAATTAATCTTGGACAAAGGAGGAATGAATACACAATGGGAAAGTCTTTTCAACAAATGGTGTTGGGAAAACTGGACAGCTACATGTAAAAGAATGAAACAGTACCACTTTCTTTCACTATACACAAAAATAAACTCAAAATGAATTAAGAACTTAAATGTGAGACCTGAAACCATAAAAATCCTAGAAGATAGCCAGGCAGCAATGGCTCTGACATTGGCTGCAGCAACATTTTTCTAGATATATCTCCTGAGGCAAAAGAAAAAATGAAAGCAAAAGTAAAAACCACATCAAAATAAAAAGTTTCTGCACAGCAAAAGAAACAATCAACAAAACCAAAAGGCAGCTGACTGGAAGAAGATATTTGCAAATGACCTATCCAATAAAAGATTAGTATCCAAAATATATAAAGAACTTATACAACTCAAATCCAAAAAATAAACAATTCAATTTAAAAATGGGCAGAAGACACAAACAGACATTTCTCCAAAGAAAACATCCAGATGGCCAACAGACATGTGAATGTCACTCATCATCAGGGAAATGCAAATCAAAACCACAATGAGACATCACCTCACACCTCTCAAAATGACTAAAATCAAAAACACAAGAAACAAGTGTTGGCAAGGATGTGGAGAAATAGGAACTCTCATGCACTATTGGTGAGAATGCAAACTGGTGCAGCACTCTGGTAAACACTATGGAGTTTCCTCAAAAAATTAAAAATAGAACTACCTATGATCCAGTAACTGCCCTACTAGGCATTTACCAAAAAAATACAAAAACATGAGTTCAAAGGGATATATGCACCCCCATGTTTATTGCAGCATTATTTACAATAGCCAAACTATAGTAGACCAAAGCCCATCTATTGATGAATGGATGAAGAAGATGTTGTATATATATCATATATATATAATATGCATTATATATACAATACACACAATGGAATATTATAAATATTATAAAGAAATAAAATCTTGCCATTTGCAGTGACATGGATAAAGCTAGAGAGTATAATGCTAAGTAAAATAAGTCAGACAGAGAAAGACAAATACCATATGATTTCACTCACATGTGGAATTTAAGAAACAAAATAAAAGAACAGGGCAGCCCGGGTGGCTCAGCGGTTTAGTGCCGCCTTCAGCCCAGGGCCTAATCCTGGGGACCAGGGATCGAGTTCCATGTTGGGCTCCCTGCATGGAGCCTGTTTCTCCCTCTGCCTGTGTCTCTGCCTCTCTCTGTGTGTGTGTGTGTGTGTGTCTCATGAAAAAATAAATAAAATCTTAAAAAATAAAAAATAAAAGAACAAAGGGGAAAAAAGAGAAAGAGAAATCAAGAAAATAGACTCTCAACTATAGAGAACAAACTGATGGTTATCAGAGGGGAGGTGGGTTGGGAGATGGTGAAATAGGTGATTGGGATGAAAGGGTACACTTATAATGAAAAAAATAATAAAATAATTTAAAATAAACATGTAGGTGAGGTATTGAAATTCTCTTTCTGGCCTTATTTTGTTTTCATTAATTAATTAATTAATTCATTCATTCATTCATTTATGAGAGTGAGAGCACACATGCCCAGAAGCCCATGTGAGGTAGGGGGAGGAGCAGAGGGGGAGAGAAAGAATCTTAAGCTGACTTCATGCTCAGTGTGGAGCCGGCCACAGGGCTTGATCCCATGACCCTGAGATCATGACCTCAGCTGAAATTAAGTCGGACACTCAACCAACTGAGCCACCTGGGCGCTTCAAGTTGCCTTTAATTGCATAGGCAATCTGCTGCTTATCTTGTGGTTTTTAGTTACTTCACTGTGTAACCTTTTAAAGGCACTTTCCGTGACAACAAGGAATCCAGACTTTATGTTAAAAATTTAACAGCTGGAGTGGTAAGAATGCAAACAATGCAGCCAGGTGACAAAGCGTTCAAGGGTTACTTCTGGGCATGGCTACATGCGGAAGCCAAAAAAACGTCTCAACTTACTCTCTTTGGCCTGGCAGCTGAAATAGTCTATTGACATTGATTATTACAGAAATCTTATGTCCTTAGTTGTTAAAATGTGAAAGATAATGTGGATCCTAGGAACAGAAAAATACAGTAATTCTAGCATTATAGAAAAATTTCTGTTCCTCAGGCATTGTGCCAAGCATCAAAGACCATTTCAAGCGTCGCCCCAGCCCTCAGGAAGTTTCTATAAGATGAAGTAATGATTACACAGAAGAAACAACAGGGAAGAAAAGCAAAGACAAAACCACTTCTGATTACATGTAAAATTATATGGTAAGGACTATGGCAAGAGCTGAAGGATGAGGGTGCCATCCAAGGGTCAAATTAATACAATTGCCTCATTATCCACACACAAGAGACTAAATGTTTGAAACTATAGTAATTGTCCATATGAATACAGTTCAGAAATTAAGCATTTTCCTGGCTGTCTAAATGCAACTAATACGGTTGATTCTGAACATCTGGAACACTTTTGGCCAAGTGGAACTTGGAACAAAGCATTTGGCATCCTTTTTTAGGGTGTGTGCTTTCACAGTTTAGGGAGGAATCCCAGATAGAATCCCACAGTTAATAGCAAATACAATTTTTACTATACTGAAAGAGTACTGTCCTGTGTGGTAGAGGAACACCCAGCTAATAACTGATGGAGCGCAGGGTAACCCAAATATTAATTTGGCACATCTCCTGTGGTCCATGGATGCATTTAGAGACTTTAATGATTTTACTTTCTTAATAGAACCCAGGTGCTCTTAAATAGTCCAGGTATTATAAAAAATTAAATCAAATATAAGTGGACTCAGTGTATTATAGTGCTCCTTTAATGATTGTTTTGGACACCGATGAAGAAAAAGAGCTATGTCCTTTTACCAACATAGCTATTTCAAGTGGGCTATAGCAAATTCTTGTATATTATTGACCATTTCTATTTCTTTATATTTTCTGTGTAAGAATCCATAGATCAAGTGCGTATTAAAATATATTTAAATTCCGCTCCTTGTAAGAATTATTCATCATGGTTAGTGAAAGAATATCGAAAATAAAACCTTGGAATAAAGCAAATGACCCAGTTGACAACTGCAACTCCTTTTTTAAGTCACATTTCACTTTAGTTTTGCTTGAAAAATTTTCAGCAGACCCCTAGAATATTTGTTTTGTGGAGGAGAGAACTTTTTAAATATGGTAAAATTTAAATATTTTAGGGAAGCAGAATTCAACACACATCTTTGAAAGGAAAGTCAAATACCATACTGTAAGTTAATTTAATCATTTTTACAAGTTATATTTAACATATTGGTATGTCATCCAACAATATTTTTATTACCTGTGAAAGGTGTGCCTCATGACTATGACAGAATTTTTAGTACTGATGACCACTTCACTCTGGCAAAATAATCTATGATGAAAAAATTTTAAAAATAGCTTTGTAAAAGAATATAAGAATACTAATTCAAAGGGATACATGCACCCTTATGTTTATGGCAGCTTCATATACAATAGCTAAGATATGGAAGCAGCCCAAGTGTCCCATCGATTGAGGAATGGATATGGAAGATGTGGTATATACATGCTATGTATATATACTATGGAAAATTATTCAGCCATAAGAAAGAATGAAATCTTGCCACATGCAATGACACGGATGGTACTAGAGTGTAATGCTTAGTGAAATAAGTTAATCAGAGAAAGACAAATACCATGTGATTTCACTCATATGTGAGAATTTAAGAAAGAAAAGAAAGCAAATAAGCAAAAGGAAAAAAAATAAGAGAGAGAGAGAGACAAATCAAGAAACAGACTCTTCTTAATTATACAGAACAAACTGGTGGATGGTGGGGGATGGGTGATATAGGAGATGGGGATGAAGGAGTGTATTTGTTGAGATGAACACAGGGTGATGTATGGACGTGTTGAATCACTATATTGTTCCCCTGAAAGTAATATAACACAGTATGTTAATTAACTGGAATTAAGATAAAAACTTTTTAAAAAGTAGCTTTGTAAGAATTGTAAGTACCTGGGAAAATGGTAATTTAACAACAGAGACTATTCATATTTACACATGAATGTTATATTATAAAATAACCAGTTATACTAACTCCAAACTTAAAAAGTAATATTTACTAAGAAATAATTGCTTTTCACAAGTGTCTTTAATTCAATGTTCTTTTTAAATAGGGAGCACCCCATGTACATTGAAAAAGTGACTGACTTGACAAAATATAATTTATCTGTTTTCCAGAAAGATAATCTCTTTTAAGTGTGATTCTCTAAAATATGCATAAATAAGTTTGTTTCAAGAAAGTCAGCTGAGGAGCTTTCTAGTGGTGGTTTAACTGTTCAATAAAACATTGTTCATAATCGTGTTGATGTAAAACCCCGAGGAAGGAAATGTGTTCCGGAATGAAAGCTAACATCATAAAGAGTTTAGGGGAGTCTGGTTTGTCATGTGGCTGGGATTTTAAAAAAGAAGAGGAAGTTGCATAATTCAATAGAGCAGGTGACCTGTGAGTGAGCAACTATTTTTGCTCTTTATGGTAAAATTAAATCTTTAGAAATAGCAACAATGCTAATTAGGATAGTACTATTCATTATTAGTATTTCAAGGACCTTAAAAAGACAAAGTTCTCAGTTCTGAAAATTGAATAAAAAAGTATCATGATCATTCTTATCTTTACTCCTACCCATAAACAACATTAAAAGCCAGGAAGAGATCCAAGAGGTTATTTTTAAAATAAGAATACTGAACTTTATAGCAAAGAATATAAAGAAATTTTATTTTTTTTAGGAGTTTATTTATTCATGAGAGACAGAGAGAGAGAGAGAGGGCAGAGACACAGGCAGAGAGAGAAGCAGGCTCCTCACAGGAAACGTGATGCAGGACTCTATCTCCAAATCCTGAGATCATGAACTGAGCCAAGGGCAGATGTTCAACAACTGAGCCACCGAGGTGCCCCAAAGAGATTTAATACGTAGTAATATCTTTGGTTAGGCATACCCTACCATGGTAATTGTTAGAGTATATTCATATTTGTGGATCTGTTTTTGTATCAGACCAAAGTCCAAAGAAAATAACATGTTCTGGAAAGTAACTACATTAATGTCTGCAGCTAACCTGCGATCATGGTTTGGGTCTAAACTAATAAATAATATGTTCATCTTACTGTATCTACATAAATATTCTTCAAAGATGAGTCATGTAAAGTGATACGATTATATGTCTTTTCTTGGTCAATTTGCCTCATTTTTTTCCGCTGCTTTGTACTCTGATTTATTAATTCATCTCCCCTCTCCCAGAAGCAGGAATCTCTTGTTCAAATATGTTACTTTTCCTGGAGACATTCCCTCTAGAGCCCTCTATCATCCAGCTTCAAATGGGATTGCTCCTTTTGCCTTTTGCATAGCTGTCATTTGAGGATCTCCCTTTGACGACATCCTTCAACTATGTTTGCCTTTCTGATGCTGAAGCCTCTGTGTTGTGGGAAACTCTTCACCCCCTTTTCCTTGCCCTTATCGTATTCTTTCATGCCACAAATGCACATTTACTTTGTCAGTTACCTTCTGATAAAGAGAACACGAGACATAGACTATGATTTTTAAAAAAGATTTTATTTATTCATGAGAAACACAGAGAGAAGCAGAGGCACAGACAGAGGGAGAAGTAGCCTCCTCACAGGGAGCCTGATGTGAGACTCAATCCCTGGATCTCAGGGTCATGCCCTGAGCCGAAGGCAGATGCTCAACCGCTGAGCCATCCAGGCATCCCTGACTTTATGATACTTTGTAGTATTTATACAAAAGTCTTCATTTATCACTCTCAAATGATCTCATCTGCTGCAGTGTAGACTTCTAGGTTAGAAATCACTGCCCTCTTTTTATTAAAGATTTTATTTACTCATGAGAGAGACACACAGAAAGAGGCAGAGACATGGGCAGAGGGAGAAGCAGGCTTCCTGTGGGAAGCCTGATGCAGAACTCGATCCCAGGACCCCAGGATCATGACCTGAGCCAAAGGCAGACAGACGCTCAACCACTGAGCCACCCAAGTGCTCCAGAAATCACTTTCCCTTGTGATTTTGAAGGCATTGTTCCATTGTCTCCTGGCTTCAAGCATTTCTGTTGAGAAGTCCAATCCATTCTGATTCTCAGTCATGAGCACAGGACCTATTTCTTCTATCTGGAAACCTGTGTATGAACTCACTCTCCAGTGCACTCTCTTCCTTAAGTGTGGGGAGCTGGGGCTAAAAGTTCCAACTCTATTCAAATGCTTCATCTTCCTGGCAACCAGCCTCCATCCTGGAGTTATCTAGGGCTCCTTCCCCCTATAGCCATTAGCCACCTCATTAGGACACACCTATCACTTCTGAAACTCAAAAGCATTTCTGAAGCATTGATCCAGGAACTGAAGACAAAGACTAAATATATATATATATATATATATATATATATATATATATATATATATACACACACACACACACATGCACACCACATACTGTTGTATGGCTTTTGACAAATGCTAATATTATTGTCTACCATTATGATATCATACAAAATAGCTTCACCGTCTTGTGTTTTACCTACTTATCTTTCTCCTTATTGCCCAAACTTCTGGCAATTATTTCTTTACTGTCTCTGTAATTTCACCTTTTCCATAATGTTATATAGTCAGAATCATGCAGTATGTAGCCTTTCTACAGTCTGCTTTCACATAGCAATGTGCATTTAAAGTTCCTCCACGTCCCTGCATGACTTGATAGCTCATTTCTTTTTGTTGCTTATTAATATTCCATAGTATGGATGTACCACAGTTTATCCATTCACCTATTAAATGATACCATGTTTGCTTCCAGTTTGGGAGCAATTATGAATAAAGCAGCTATAAATATTCATGTGCAGTTTTTTCCATTTGTTTTTAAAGATTTATCTATGTCCTTGAGAGAGAGCACGAGCAGGAGAGGCAGAGGGAGAGGGAGAGAAAGAATCCCAAGCAGACTCCATGCGGAGCATGGAGCCCACCATGGAGCTTGATCTCAAGACTCCAAAATCATGACCTGAGCAGAAACCAAGAGGCAGAAGCTTAACCTGCCTGCTACCCAGGGACCACCATGTGCAGAGTTTTCTGTGGACATAAGTTTTCCACTCATTTGAGCAAATATCCATGAGCATGATAACTGGTTTATATGGCAAGACTATGTTGGTCTGTGTAAGAACTTTGAAATTACTTGCATAATCTAAAAACTAAATTAAAAAAAAAAAAGAACTTCCAAATTACCTTCCAAAGTGGGTGTACCATTTTACATTCCCACCAGCAATGAATAAACATTCTTGTTGCTCCATATCCTCACTTCACATTTGGTATTGTCAGTATTTTGGATTTTAGCCTTTCTAATAGGTATGCAGTGGTATTTCATTGTTTTTTTAATTTGCATTTCTCGAATGTCCTCTCCATACACATACTTGCCATTTGTATATCTTATTTGGTGAGCTGTCTGTTCAGATCTTTTGCCCAGTTTTAAATAGGGTTGTTTTCCTGTTGTCGAGGTTCAGGTGCTCTTTGAATATTTTGAATACAGTCCCCTTATCAGATATGTATTTTGCAAATATTTTCTCCTACTTTGTGGCTTGCCTTTTCCTTTTATAAACAGCATCTTCCACAGAGCCAAAGTTTTACATTTTAGTGAAGTCTAACTTGTAAATTTTTCTTTCATGGATTGTGTTTTTGTTGTATCTAAAAACTTGTGACCAAACCCAAGGTTACCTAGATTTTCTCCTATGTTATCTTTGAGAAGTTTAGTTTTGCCTTTTAAAATTAGGTAGGAAAAAAAAAAAAAAATAAATAAATAAAATTAGGTAGGGCAGCCTGGGTGGCTCAGCAGTTTAGGTGCCGCCTTCTGTGGGGGTGGGGGGGATCCTGGAGATCTGGGATGGAGTCCCACATTGGGCTCCCTGCTTCTCCCTCTGCCTGTGTCTGTGTCTCTCTCTCTCTGCGTCTCTCATGAATAAATAAATAAAATCTAAAAAAATAAAAAATAAAAGAATTTAAAAAAATAAAATTAGGTTAATGATCCATTTCAAAGTAAGTTTTGCAAAAGGTGCAAACTTTTTTTTTTCTTTGCATGGGGCGTTCAGTTGTTTCAGCACCATTTGTTGAAAATACTATCCCCTTAGTGCCTTTGCCAAAGATCTACTGAATGTATTTGCATGAGTCTATTTTTGGGCTCTGTATTCTGTTCCACTGATCTATTTTTCTAGTCTTTTGTCAATACCACACTGTCTTGAATACTGTGGTTTTCTAGTAAGTCTTGGTACTTTGGCCTGTGACTTTATTCCTCTTCTTCAGTGTTGATTGGCTCTTCTGGGACTTCTGTCTTTCCCATAAAAACTTTAGGATTACTTTGCTTATTTTGTTGATGTCCAAACAATAACTCGCTAGGATTTTAATTGAGATTGTGTCAAATCTATCAAGTTGGGAAGAACTGACATCTTGACAATATTCGATTTTCCTACTCATAAACATGGGCTATTTCTCCACTTATTTGGATCTTCTTTGAGGTCTTTCATCCCAATTTTATAATTCTCATCCTATGGATTTTGTACACATTGTGTTAGATCTAGACCTAAGTATTTCATTTTTTTGTGCTAATGTAAGTGACATTATGTCTTTAATTTCAAATTCTAATTGCTGGAATATATAAGTAATTGGCTTTTGCATATGTTAACTTGTTAACAAAGTTGTATCCTACAACTCTGCTATAACTGCTTATTAGTTTTGGGGGGGTTGGTTAACTTTTTTGGATTTTCTTCATAATCATGTCACATGTTTATTATTTAAAAACAGAAAAAAATAGGTATATTTCTTCGTTACCAATCTATTGTCTAACTTTAAATGTCTTTATCAGCTAGACCATAAACTCTCTAAGTTTCCATCTTGTCATCTCTTTTATGCTCAGATTTTTATTAGTTTTACCACGTTAAATTGTTGCGGCACTAAATAACTAGAAATAAAATGCTTCTAAGTTAACGCTATTTCGTCAAGTACTCTTTGTCGCTCTTTGGTAGCTACGGTAAGCCTGGGTAACTTAGTGCCTGTTCCTCTGTGCGCTAGCAGGGATGTAAGGACTGAGGCCATACACATCAGGTTCTTAGGTCGGTACCTGGAATACAGCCCTGAGAAACACAGTTTTTTAGCGTTTGCCTGAGGATATGGGTCATGACCTGTGCGCTGTACCACACATAACCTCGAACAGCCAATGAACTTTCGCTCAGATGGACAAAGAGTAATAAAAGCCAAGGAAAAAAGTTGTACCGAAGAGGCCAGGGGTAGAGACGGGTTCGTGCAGGCAAGTCTCCGAGCCCGCGAGCGCAGAGGTCAAGTGAGAGGTCAAGACGGCTGGGGTAGAGAGGCGGGAGGAGGTCCCCAAGGATGCGATCTCGGCCGCTCCTCGGGCTGGAAGCGGAGGGAGCCAAACGGGCGTCATCGCAGCCGGACACCGCCGAGGCCGCGGCACCCGCCCCCGCACCGCCCCTCGGCCGGAGGAAAAGGCGCGGAGCCGCACCCGGGGAGCTGGCGGGCGGCCCTCCGCGCCCCAACCCCCGCGCCCGCCGGAGCCGCCCCCGCCCCCGCGCCCGCCCCCGCCGCCCGTTACCATGGGGACTGGGTCACCTGACCGCGGCCGCGCGCCTGCGCGGGCGGAAGGCGGGGGAGGCGCCGTGACGCGCTTGGCGGGCGGTCCTCGGGCGCGCGCGGCTCTCCCCGCCTCGGGTCTCGGCGTCCCGGCCAGTTACCGGAGGCGGCGGCGGCGGCGGGTCCTGCGACCGAGGTGAGCAGCCGTGGGCGGGCGAAGGGGCGCTCAGGCCGCGTCGGGATGCGGGGACCGCGGGCGGGGGCGGGGGCGCCGCGGGTCGCTGGCGGAGGGCGTCTCGGCCTCGGCGGTGTTCGGGGGGCGGCGGCGACGCCCTCTCCTCGGGGGCCCCGCCCCTGCTTGCGCCCGGAGGGGCCCGGGGCGAAAGTCGGCGCGAGCCGCTCGCTCTGCCCGCCCGCCCGCCGCCGCTGCGGGGTTCGAGGTCCCGCCCGGGCCGGGCGCCGGGGGCGGGGGGCGCCGGGGGCCGCGGGCGACGGACGGCCAGTGAGGCCCGGCCCGCCCCCGCTCCCCGCCGCCCCCGCCGCCCCCGCTCCCCGCCGCCCCCGCAGCTCGGGCGCCGGGGTCCGGGCCGCTCCGCCTTTTTGTTCCCCTCGGCCGAGGGCCCCCGGGAGCGGCGGGGCCGGCGGCTGGCTGCGAAGTCGCGGGGCCAGCCTTCCGCGGACGGCGCTGCGTCCCGACCCGGGCGCGGGGGCGGGGGCGGGAGCGGGGGCGGCGGGGCCGGCGGGGCCGAGGTGCGTGCGGGGCGCCGAGCCGCGACTCCCGGGCAGGGTGCGGAGGGGGGTTCGCGGCGCGCCTCTTCCTGGAGAAGTTGGAGCGCAGGAGGCGTTGCGGCGGCTGTGCGCGCGGGGAGCTATCCCCGGACGTGCCGTGACTCAGAGTTTTCATTGCAGGATTTCCTGGTAATAATGGGAAAGTGAAGGCATATGGATGTGGAAAGTTTCCGTCCTTACCGAAGTGGAGTTATTTAATCACGGGTCTTCCAGTGTACCGGGCTCGGAGGCGATTTCTGGGTTGTCTAGTGTGTGTATGTTCTCCGTCTGCTCATTTACTGTGTTGTTCTTTTTTCTTCTCTGTGTGAGTACATTCCTTCGAGAGTACCTTGGGGGACGCCTGCGTGGCTCAGGGCTTGAGCGTCTGCCTTTGGCTCGGGGCGTGACCCCGGGGTCCCGGGATCGAGTCCGCAGCGGGCTCCCCGCGGGGAGCCTGCTTCTCCCTCTGCCTGTGTCTCTGCGTCTCTCTGTCTTTCTCATGAATAAATAAATAAAATCTTAAAAAAAAAAAAAAGTACATTTGGTTTGCCAGACTTAACATCTACGTGTCTGAAAAAAAAAAAAAAGATTAAAAAGGAAAATTACATTGAAAACAGCTGCAGGCTGTTGGCTTTATCTTCAATGTATGTAGGTGATTAAAATTCACATTTTACTTTTTTTTTTAAAAGTTTTTTATTCGTGAGAGACACGGAGAGACGCAGAGACACAGGCAGAGGGAGAAGCAGGCTCCGTGCAGGGAGCCCGATGTGGGACTCGATCCCGGGTCTCCAGGATCACGGCCCGAACCCGAGGCAGATGCTGAACCCCAGAGCCACCCAGGGCTCCAAATCTAGATTTTCCAATCTTTAGCTTTTGTATTTGAGGTTAAGGGCAAACAGTAAAAAAAAGAAACAAAAAGTTTTTTCATGTTTTCTGTTACCAGTTTAGTTTTATCAATTTTTCTTCCTTCGGTGGTACTAGGAGCGCCTGGGTGGCTCAGTCAAGTATCTTCCTTCTGCTTAGGTCATGATCCCGTGGTTCTGGGATGCAGCCCCTTGTCTGGCTTCCTGGTCAGTGGGGAGCCTGCTTCTCCCTCTCCCTCTGTTGCCCCCCCACCCCCGCTTGTGTTCTCTCTCTTGAATAAATAAATTTTTAAAAATCTTAAAAAATAAATTAAAAAAATAAATGGTGTGTAATATTATAGATCAAGTGGTTTGTGCCACTAAGTGAAAATAAGGAAGTGGAATGTCTTTTAAAATGTTCAGGAAATAGTCCATTATAATCCAGATTTAACTCTGACAACACTAATTTTTGAGTGTTATAAGGACATAAAAATCATGACCAGAAGAGGATGAATTTACAAATAGTTGGCAGGTGAATGTACTCTTTAATAAAACCATTACCTAAATTAAACATGACTCAACTTTTTTTTTTCCTGTTTTTGTCAGATTTAGGTACTTTTTTTAGGTAGTAAATGCCAAGATTTTATATAAAAAAAGTTTCTTCTGAACAACTTTAAAATATGTCCTTTATCTAGTAATAGTTACATTATTAGCATTTATTAATTTCTTTTCCAGTGCTGCCAATATTATTTATACATTTAGATTTTGAGGAGGTCAGTAGTAACATGGCTCAAAATGTAGTTTCCTTCCTTCTAAAGGTCCTCCAGTTGGGGATGCCTGGGTCGCTCAGCGGTTGGGCGTCTGCCTTTGGCTCAGGGGGTGATTCCGGAATGCCTGGATTGAGTCCCGCAATGGACTTCCTGCGTGGCGCCTGCTTCTCCCTTTGTGTCTCTGCTTTTCTCTGTCTCTCTCTCTCTCTCTCTCTCTCATGAATAAATAAATAAAATCTTTAAAAATTTTAGGCACTGGGGTGTCTCATTTGGTTAAGTGTCAGCCTTTGGCTCAGGTCATGATCCCCAAGTCCTGGGATCTAGCCCTGAATTGGGCCCCCCACTCAGCCAGGAGCTTCCCGCTCTGGTCCTGCCTCTGCTCATGTCCGTGCTCTCTCTCTCTCTTAAATAAATAAAATTAAAAAAAAAAAAAAAAAGTCCTCCAGCCAACCACATTTCCTTTCTATAAGAGCCAACTGCTTTGTGTTTCTTAGGTATCCATCCAGGGATATCTTATAACTGTACAAACATAGAAATATATTCTGCTCCTTCCTCTTTTTTTATTGTAATAAAATACACATAACAAAATTTATCATCTTAACCATTTTTAAGCATGTAGTTAAGAGGTATTAAAAACATTGACAATGTTGTACAATCCTCACCACCATCTGTCCTTAAATAACTCAACTTGTACAGTGGGAACTCTGTAACCATTTAGTAATAACTCCACATTCTCTCCTTCCCCCAGCCCTTGGTCACCATCCTTATATCTTTACAATTTTGAGTAAGTACCTCATATAAATGGGATCATACAGTATTTGTCATTCTGTGATTGGTGCATTTCACCTAACAAAGTCTTCAAGATTCATCCAGCATGTTGCAGAAATTCCTTCCATTTTAAAGCTGAATAATGTTCCATTTTATGTGCATACCACATTTTGCTTGTCCATTTATCCATAGATAGATACTTGCATTACTTCCATGTTTGAACTTTTGTGGATATTGCTGTTATGAACATGGGTGTACAAATATCTCTTTAGATACAGATTTTAATTCTTTTGGATGTATACCCAGAAGTGGAATGCTGGATCATATGGTAATTAAAAAAAAAAAAATATATATATATATATATTTTTGTGTCTGTGTGTGGAACTACCACACTTTTTTATAGTGGGTATACCGTTTTACATTCCTATCAACAGTGCACTGGGTTCCAGCTTCTCCACATCCCTGCTAATTAATACTTAAAAAAAATCCAATATAGTCAGTGTTGTACTAGTTTTGGATATACAGTATAGTGATTCAATGATACCATATGTCACCCAGTGCAAATGCATTCCTTAATTCCCATCACCAATTTTACCCATCTCCCACCCATTGCCTTTCTGATAACTGTCAGTTGTTCTCTATAGTTAAGAGTCTTGTTTTTTTGGTTTGCCTTTTTCCCCCTTTGTTCATTTGTTTCTTAAATTCCACATATGAGTGGAATCATGTGGTATTTGCCTTTTTTCTTATTTTGCTTACTGTACTGTCTAGCTTTATCCATGTCATTGCAAATGACAGGGTGTTATTCTTTTTTATGGCTGATTAATCACTGTGTGTGTGTGTGTGTGTGTACATCCTTCATCTTCATTCATTTGTTGATGGACACTTGGGTTGCTTCCATATTTTGGCTATTGTAAATAATGCTGCAGCAAACACCGGGGTGCCAGTATCCCTTTAAACTCATTTTTGTATTTTTTTTTAGGTAAATACCCAGAAGAGCAATTACTGGATAATAGGGTAGTTCTATTTTTAACTTTTTGAGGAACTTTCATAGTGTTTTCCAAAGTGGCTGTACCAGTTTGCATACCCACCAACAATGCAAGAGGGTTCCTTTTTCTTACATCCTGGCCAACACTTATTTTTTTCTTGTGTTTTTGATTTTAACCATTCTGATAGGTGTGAAGTGATATCTCATTGTAGTTTTGATTTGCATTTCCCTGGAGATGAGTCATGTTAAACACCTTTTCACGTGTCTGTTGGCCATCTGGATGTCTTTTTTAGAGAAATGTTTGTGTCTTCTACCCACTTTTAAAATGAATTATTTGTTCTTTGGTCTTTGAGTTATATATGTTCTTTATATATTTGAATACTAACCCAATATGTCATTTGCAAATATCCTCTCCCGTTCTGTAGGTTGCTGTTTATTTTTGTTGATTGTTCCTTTTGCTGTGCAGAAACCTTTTATTTTGAGGTAGTCCAGTAGTTTATTTTTGCTTTTGGTTCTCTTGCCTTAGGATATTTATCTAGAAAAATGGTGCTACAGCCCATGCGAGAGCCGTTACTGCCTGTCCTCTTTTTTGGGATTTTATGGTTTCAGGTTTCCCTTTTTAGGTCTTTAATCCAATTTGAGTTTTTGTGTATGGTGTGAGAAATTGGTCCAGTTTCATTCTTCTGCTTGTATTTGACAAGTTTTCTCTCCATGTCTTTTTTTTTTTTTTGATAGTAGCCATCCTAATCTCCCAGTTTTGATTTGCATTTTTGTAATGCTTAATGGTGCTGAAGATTTTTTTTTTCATGTATTTATGGGCATTCTTGTATCTTTTTTGGAGAAATGTTTATTCAAGTCCTTTACCAGTTTTTTTTTTTTTTTTTTTTTTTTTTTTACTTGTTGAGTTTTAGTAGTTCTCTATTCTAGGTATTAATCCTTTATTGGATAAGTGATTTGGAGATGTTTTCTCCCATTCTGTGGGTTGCTTTTTTGCTCTGTTGATGCTGTCTTTTGATGTACAAAATTTTAAATTTTTCATGAAGTCCAGTGTATCTAGATTTTCTTTTGTTATCTGTGTCTTTGGTATCATGTCCAGAAAAATCACTGTTAAGTCCAAGGCTACAAATCTTCTTTCCTATGTTTTCTTCTAAGAGTTTTTATTGTTTTAGGTCTTAAATTTAGTTCCTTTATCTATTTTGAGTTGAATTTGGAAATAGTATTATGTAAGGGTCATCTTCATGCTTTTGCACATGGATATCCAATTTTCTCAGCACCAGTTGTTGAAAGATTTTTTTATTCATTGAATGGTCTTGGCCCTCTTGTCAAAAACCATTTGACCATATAGGTGAGGGTTTATTTCTAGGCTATTTTTTCCCGTTGATTTGTATACCATTATACTAAAAGATTAGTTTTGATTATTGTAGCTTTATAATAAGTTTTGAAATCAGGAATATGAGCCTTCTGATTTTATTCTTTTTCAAGATTATTTCGGATGTTTGAGTCCCTTGAGACTTCATATAAATTTTAGGATGAGTTTTTCTATTCCCCGAAAAAAAAAAAAATCACTGTGATTTTGATAAGGATTGCATTGAATCTTGAGGTCACTTTAGCTGATACATTTTAATAGTATTAAGTCTATCAATCCATGAACATGGGGTGTGCTTCATATTATTTATATCCTCTTTGATTTCTTTCAGCAGTGTTTTGTAATTTTTTTTAAAATGATTTATTTGAGAGAGCATGGGCATGAGCACAGGCAGTGGGGTGGGGTAGGGTGGGGGCGAAGGGAGAGGAAGAGAATCTTAAGCAGACGCCCTGCTGAGTGCAGAATCTGACCTGACTCAATCTCATAACCTTGAGATTAGGACCTGAACCAAAATCAAGATTGTATACTTAACCAACTGAGCCACCCAGTTACCCCTATAGTTTTCATTGTACAAGCCTTTCATTCACCTCCTTGATTAAATTAACACATTTGTTAATTTGTAAGTATTCTTTTTGAAGCTATTGTAAAATAGTAACAATTTTCAGATTATTTTTCATGTATAGAAATAAACTGATTTTGTGCATTGACTATACCCTGCTACATTGCTGAATTTATTAGTTCTAACAGCTTTTTCTTTGTGACATCTTTATAGTTTTCTAAACCTTAAACATGTAAATCAAATAATCTGCACAGATCATTTTACTTATTTTTCAATTTGGATGCTTTTTATTTCTTATTTTTGCCCAACTACTCTGGCTAGAACTTCAATATGTTGAATAGAAATGGTAAAAGTGGGTTTCTTTGCCTTGTTTCTGATCTTAGAGGAAAAACAGTCAGTCTTCATCATTGAGTTTTTGGTGTGGGTTTTTCATATGTGGCTTTTATTATGTAGATGTAATTATCTTCTATTCCTAATTTGTTGAGTGTTTTTTCATAAAAGGTTGTTGAATTTTATCAAATGTTTTTTTCTGCATCAATGGAGATGATCATGTGTTTTATTTCCCTTTATTTTGTTGATGCAGCCTATTATATTGATCAGTTATTTGTACGTTGAACCATCCCTGTATTCCAGAAATAAATCCCACTGGTTAAAAGATGTATAATCCTTTAATGTGCTATTGAATTCCATTTGCTAGTATTTTGAAGATTTTTTGCAGTGTTCATAAGGGATATTGGTCCGTAGTTTTCTTTCTGGGAGTGACTGACTTGGATATCAGGTTAATGCTGTCTTCATAGAATAGGTTAGGAAATATTCCCTTCAACTTTTGCCAAATTTTAAGAAGGATTGGTAATCTTTTTTAAATGTTTAGAAGAATTCACCAAGGAAGCTTAAGGTTTATGGCTTTTATTTGTTGAGAGATATTTGATTACTGATTCAGTCTTGTCAGTAGTTATAGGTATATTGAGATTTTTAATTTATTTGTGATTTAGTTTTGGTAGGCTTTATATTTCTTGGAATTTGTCCATTTAATCTAGGTTATACAATACTTTGGTGTACAGTCATTCATAGTACTGTCATAATTTCTGTAGAATCAATGTGCATATTCCCATTTCTCATTTTAGTATTTTGACTTTTCTCTTTCTGTCTTTGGCTAACAAAGGGTTTGTCGATTTTGTTTCTTTTTTTCTCAGATCATGTTTTGGTTTCATTGATTGTTGTTGTTTTCCTCTATTTTCTAGTTCATTTATCTTCTAGTTCATTTATCTTTAGTCTTTATGATTTCCTTACTTCTGCTAGCTTTAGGTTTAGTTTGTACTTTTTCTAGATCTTTAAGTTCCCTCTTGCTTGTAAGACAAATATTAGCATGTTTATATACTGCTCTCTAAAACATGCTTTGTTTTTTAATGTTATTTTAGACCTTTCTATTTTTATGTATATAGAACTTCCTTCTTTGAAGTATTTTGCTATTGCAGTTGGTGCTTCAAGAATAAGCTTTTACATATGTCGCTTTTTATGTGCAAATATATTTGTGGACTGGATGCTGCAGGGTTGGAGGGTATCTGTATTCATAATTTTGATAGATACTGCAAACTTACTTTGTATGGGAATTGTACTTCCATGAGTAATATATGAGTGTCTTAAAAAACCTTACTATTGAAGTCTGTTGTCACACTTTGGAGTTTTGCCAGTCCAATAGGTCAGAAATGGAACCTTATGGGTAAGAGGAAAGTATTCTGCTTAATAGTATATTTCATATGGCCACATTTCACAATGGCTTATCATGAGAATTTCCCTGGCTAATTATTAAAGAGTTCCTAAGTCCTTCCATGAAATCTGTGTCAGCCTGGGAAGCTATTTTTAACTTGTGCCCAGGTAATTCTGATCTGATGATTAGCCAAATTTGAGAACCATTGCTATAGACAGCTGTTGACTTTATCACAGTGAGTTCATCGACGACATTTATGAATCATCTAGAATGCTTAGTGTACCATAAAACATAGTCATCACCATTTACCATCTGAGCCCAATGGACACTTCTTTTTTTTATATATTTTAGTTCATCTTCAGAAAAATTTGCCAAAGTGATGGTAAAGGGACGGTTGAAGCACAGTTTTGCCAGAAATACAATTTAAGTAACAACTGGAACACAAGAAACCCATAGGTTTTTGTTGTTTTTCTGTTTTTAAAGATTTTTAAATTTATTTATACCATGAGCTGGATGGGCAGGGACAGAAGGAGGAGATCAGAGCATCTCAAGCAGCGCATCTGCGCTGAGTGCAGAGCCTAATGCAGGGCTCACTCTAATGACCCTGAGATAATGACCTGAGCTGAAATCAAGAGTTGCCTGCTTAACAGACTGAGCTACCCTAGTACCTCAAGAAACCCACATTTTTATTCTAAATTTCCTGGATTTGAAAGTATATATAGCTGAAATGGGCAACATCTTTTTGAGTACAACTAATTGCTCATCAGTTGGCACGTGTGAAATTAGCACGTCCCTCTTTTATTGTTCCCAGGTCAAATACATCTCTGATATGTTATAGTTTATCATTACATATGGTTCTCCTTCATGAACTTGGTTGTCAAACTACAATACTGATACTAGATTTCATATACATCTCTAATAGATTCTCTTGTTACCATCTGGTACTTTGGACTTGTATTTCCAAAATGTAGTACTTTTACAAATTTTAATGGCTTATGATTTTATGGCAAGGTTGACCCTTTTTCTTCTATGTTTGCAGAGAATTTTCATCTATATATTATAAACACCAATTAGAATAACCAGTGTGATGACTTTAAAAATTTTTCATTACATTACTGTTTTTTTCCCAGTCATCTTTGTTTAAACACCAACCTTCATTTGGCCACTTAAAATCCATTATCAAGTAAATTTTGGTCTATAAATATAAGGGAATAAAATATGGTAATATTTTATTTAGTAAAAAGGATCGAGGGACTGGTTTCAAAATGTTGCATGATAATGTTCTTTTGAATGAGTGAAAAATTTTATTTCTTTTATTAATTACAGGTATGTTTACTTATTAAACTTGAAAAACTTTAATTAGGAGATCATCATGGTCTGAAAATTCATAGTCTGTGATTTGCGTATATGATCGGTTTCCTCATTATCATAAGAATCTAGCATACAGTTACTTGTATTCTGATTTGTCTCATAAATGTCTTCCTCCTTCAGTTTCCTATTCTCTGCCATCATGGGTGAAAAATGGAAAAATTCCAAGTATTTAAGGAACACTTTGGAAAACAAGCTACACATATAGTGTCTTCAGAGTTTATATGTTCTTGAAAGAAGATGCAGTACTTTGGGTAGTACAAACTGAAGGATGAAAGAATGCAGTATTTCACTGTTGCATCATTCTGGGTGATCTTATTTTTTTGTTATTTTAGTTTCTTAGCATAGTTGCAAATAACTGATGAATTCTTTTTTTTTTTTTTTTTTTTAAGACTGTATTTATTTATTCATGAAAGAGAGAGAGAGAGACAGATAAACAGCCAGAGGGAGAAGCAGGCTCCATGCAGGGAGCCCGATGTGTGGGACTCTATCCCGGAAATACAGGACTAACCTACGCCCCAGGCCAAAGTCAGGCGCTAAACCGCCGAGCCACCCAGGGATCCCTACTGATGAATTCTGATGTAATTCTGAATTGATGAAATAGAAAGGTATTTCAAGGTGGAGGAAAATAAATTCACTAAAATCCTATAACAGATGTTAGGTTTATGAAAAAGTCCAGTTGAACTCTTATCAGATCGAGTGATTTTACTACATTTAAAGGTTTTTCTTTCTTTTTTTTTCTTTGGAAAGATTTATAAGAAAGAATAAAAGTCACTAAATAGAATGCTAAAAAGAAGGAACTCAAAATGGGTCCATTGGACCCTGATAGTATACAAAGGGTTGAGGACAGATTTCTGAACCTTGGTCTAGACTTGATTGTTTTAGTTTCTGGGCTAGGACTCCAGAATCTTTATTAACATTTCTAGTTTATACTTAACGGACTTTAAACTTGAAGAAATCCTATTTTAGGGCCTTAATGTGATTTTTAATTTGCTATTATATGTTAGTATAGTAGTTCCCCCTTATCTGCATGGTCAACTGTGGTCTGGAAGCTGATGATCCCCTTTCTGATGTATCATCAGAAAGTCAGTAGTAGCCTAACACTAGGTCACAATGCCTATGTCATTTACCTCACTTCATCTCATCATTGTATCTCTAATATCATCATAAGAAGGGCAGGTACAGTATAGTAAGATATTTAGAGAACACATTCATACAAGTTTCGCAGTATTTGTTTTATTGTTAGCTATTGTTATTAATTTCTTACTCTACCTAACTGTAACTTAAATTTTATCATATGTATATATGTGCAGGAAAAAGCATAATATATAGTTTCAGTACTATCCCTAATTTAGATATCCACTGGGGGGTCTTGGAATGTGTCCCCTTTGGATTAAGGGGACAGGTAGGACTTTACTTTAGATTACTTTCCTGATGTGCATTTGTTGTTTCTTGTGCTAATTTAACGTATTATTGAAGCTAATTAGTCTTCTATGTTTAAATAAGGGAATGGTTTGATGTGGTGTTCCTTTGAAAATAATTTATGGAACTAGAACATTCAAACCCATTGCTATTGAAGAGTTCCAGGAATATAGCATATAATGACGGCTATTTAAAGAAAAACTGTGTTCTAAGTCTTTTGCCTTACAGAATAGATACTTTGTTGATTTACTGTATCATACATTAAATTGAGACCCTGGAAAGAAGCTTAAGTTCTTGACAGAGCTGAAACTAAACTTGGCTTTTATTCCAACAGTATGTTTTTTAATTTTTTAAATTTTTAAAAATTAAGATGTAATAGATCTATAACATATTAGTTTTAAATATACATCTAAAAAAATCTCACAGAGACAAATGTCAAGAAACTTAGCATCCATATCTTTTTTCTAGGGATTGTTAGGCCTTATGTTCAAGTCTTTTAATACATTTTGAGTTGAATTTTGTGTATGGTGTAAGATAATGGTCCAGTTTCATTGTGTTGCATGTGTCTGTCCATTTTTCACAGCACTATTCATTAAAAAGACTGTCTTCATTGTATATTCTTGACAACTTTGTCATAAGTTAATTGACCGCATATATGTGGGTTTATTCCTGGATTCTTTTCTCTCCCATTGATCTGTGTGTCTGTTTTTATGCCAGTAGCATTCCCTTTTGATTACTGTAGCTTTGTAACGTAGTTTAAAATCTGGAAGTGTGATGCCTCCAGCATTGTTCTTTCAAGAGTGCTTTGGCTGTTTATAGAGTCTTTTGAGGTTCCATACAAATTTTAGGATTCTTTATTCTAGTTCTTTGAAAATGCTATTGGAGTTTTTGTAGAGATTGCATTAAATATGTAGATTGCTTTGGGAAGTATGGACATTTTAACAGTGTTAATTCTTCCAGTCCATGAACACAGACTATCTTTTCATTTATTTGTATTCAGTTTTTTTCAGCATTGTCTTATGGTTTCAGTTTATAGATCTTTCATCTCTTTGATTAAATTTATGCTTAAATATCTTATTCTTTATCATTAGATGCATTTGTGAATGGAATTATTTTAATTTTTTTGTTTTAGCTTATTAGGATGTAGAAGCACAGATGCTTTTGTACATTGATTTTTTTTTTTTTTTATCCTACAGTTCTACTGAGCTTGTTTATTAGTTCAAACAGTTTTCTTGGGATCCCTGGGTGGCGCAGCGGTTTAGTGCCTGCCTTTGGCCCAGGGCGTGATCCTGGAGACCTGGGATCGAATCCCACATCGGGCTCCCAGTGCATGGAGCCTGTTTCTCCCTCTGCCTATGTCTCTGCCTCTCTCTCTCTCTCTCTGTGACTATCATAAATAAATAAAAATAAAAAAAAACCAAACAGTTTTCTTGGTGGAGTTTTTAGGGTTTTCTATAGATAAAATATCACCCACATACAGGGACAGTTTCAGCTTTCCTCTTTTCCAATTTTGATGCCTTTTTTTTTTTTTCCTTGCCTACTTGCTCTGGGTAGAACTTCCAATCCTGTATTGAGTAAAAGTGGCAAGAGTGAGCATCCTTATCTCTACATTTTTATTCTTTTCTCCTTTTATATTTTTAATGTCACAATTTATATAATTTTTATCTTCTGTATTCCTCAGCAAGTTATTACACTTAAAGTTTTGTGTTGGGGATCGCTGGGTGGCTCAGCGGTTTAGAGCCTGCCTTTAGCCTAGGGTGTGATCCTGAAGTCCTGGGATCAAGTTCCACATCAGGCTCCCTGCATGGAGCCTGCTTCTCTCTCTGCCTATGTCTTTGCCTCCCCCCCTCCCGCCCCCATGTCTTTCATGAATAAATAAATAAAATCTTAAGAAATAAGTGTTTTGTTTTTTTTTTTAAGATTTTATTCATCCATCTGACAGAGTATGACAGTGGACAGAGGGAGAGGGAGAAGCGGGTTCCTCACACAGCAGGGAAGGCTGACGCAGGACTTGATCCTAGGACCCTGGATCATGACCCAAGCTGAAGGCAGACAAATAACCGACTGAGCCACCCAGGCACCCCTCTTGTACTTAAAGTTATTTTTATTTTTGTTTTTTAACATTCATACTAGCTTTGTAAGTGATTGCCTCTTTATGGAACTAGATTATTCTGAATTTTACAATATATTTATTTTTACCAGTGAGATTCGTATTTTCTTATGCTTTCCTAAAATTAGCTTCCTTTGGTTTCTTGTCATTCTCATCTAGCTTTCACTTGTCTGGAAAACTTATCTCTCCTTCAATTCTAAAGGACAATTTTACTGAGTAGAGTATACTTAGTGGCAGTTTTTTTCTTTGTATTATGCGACTTCTTCTGGGCTGCAAGGTTTCTGCTAAAAAGTGTGCGTAAAGTCTTATGGAGGTTCCTTTGTACATAACAAGTTGTACCGAACAAGCTTTTCCTGCTTTTAACATTCTTTCTCTCTTTTAACTTTCGACATTAGATTATAATGTGTTTTGATGTGGGTCTCTTTGGGTTCATTTTATTTGGAACTTTATGGACTTCCTGGACTTGGATATCTGTTTCCTTCTTCAATTTAGAGAATTTTTTTAGCCATTATTTTGTCAAATTTAAAATTTTTGCCCCTTTTCCTCTTCTTCCTTTGGGACCTTTATAATGAGGATGTTTGTTTACTTGATGTCCTGTTAGTCTCTTATGCTATCTTTGCTTTTGCTCTCCTTTCCTTTTCTTTTCTTTTCTTTCTTTCTTTCTTTTTTTTTTTTTGTTCTACTGCATTTAGTCTGTTCTTGAATCCTTCTATTGTATTTCTCAGTTAAATTATTGTATTTTTCAGTTCTGTGATATTTGCTTGGTATTTTCTTGTATTTTCTTTTGAAATTTTCACTTTTTTCATCATTTGTTCTCTGAGCCAAGTGAGCATATATATTGACTGCTATTTCGAACTATCAGGTGAATTGTTTATCTCCATATCACTAAGGTCTTTTACTCAGGTTTTATTTTGTTCTTACTTGAAATATTCCTTTGTTTCTTTATTTTACTTGACTTTCTATTGATTTCATTGATTAGATTAAGTCATCTCTCTGTCTTGAGTGACACACCTCACTTAAGAGATGAACTTCATCATCTGAGTTCTTGGTTGTCTCATACTTTTTTAATTGTCCAAACAGCCTACTTTATTCTTAGTTGCTCCCAGTAGTTGAAGGTGTGCCAAGATCTGTCAGTGTTCCAAAGGGGAGGATCTTAGTCAACGCTTAGATTCAGGGACCTCAGGCAGCAGCTTTTAATGTATGCAAAATACCTCTTTGAGGAAAGACTTCTGTCGGTCCATTCTGTGTTGTGCCCTAGGGTGATAGTTCACTTGGTTTTGTTTTGTTTTGTTTTGTTATAGTACTGTGGAACCTGTGAATACAGGCTTCCTCACTACCAAAGCCTGTTTATCCAGGGATGTGCCCTATGGGAAACATTTTGTGTGCCAGGCCTGTACACTAGCTTCTGTCTTGGAGACACCAAAGACTTGGTAGGGGGCAAAGGAGAGGCACCCACTGGCCTTCTCAGTCTTTGGAGAGTATTGTAGTCAGCTCTTAGATGTGTGTTTAATTAGAAGCCTATTCCTCAGGCTATAGCTATGAGGATAAGCTAATAGACTTCTTTCATAGAAAAACTGGAGGTGCATTTATTTCAGTCCGCTGTCTCTGTGTTGTGCCTTGGGGAAGATAGCCTGTTAACAACTGTTTCTGTTTCTTATAGTCTTATGGGATTGATGAATTTAAGCCTTACTGGCCACCAGAGCCAGGCAGTCAAGGAGTTATCTTTGGGCAGCAGCTACAAAAGCTAGAGTACCAGATGTGTTGTATTGCACTTTAAGATTACTGATTCTGCAGTCCCGAATTTTTATTATCCTATGATTTTTTTTTAACAGCTGGGATTAAACAAATACTATTTTAACTTAAACAATCACATGTCATTTTAAAAAAGACCAGTTTTCGTAGTTGGTTTTATTGAGGGAATGCGGTCAGCAACTCAGAAAATGATATGCATTGCCATTCCAGGTGATATTATCTGGAAAGCTTTACTAGTATGTTTCTTACCTCATTTGCCAGAGTATAGCATCTAAGAAGCAAATTAACTAGATGTTCCAAAATATAACATATGGTATTTGAGTTATGGAGGCTTTTAGTCTGCACATATGTAAAGACTCTAAGGAAGCTACCCTGACATTGCCCTGAGGATATGGGAGAGCCAAATAGGAAAGTTGATACTCAGAATAGTCAGGTATTTTTTTTATTTTTAGATGTTCTAAACAAACCCTGAAAGTGTTCCAAGCTCTGAGAAACATTTTAGTAGAAACTAATTTAGGGGTTATTTCCTAAGGCCTAGTGGTGCACTGGGTGCAGAGGTTTTTCATTACGCATGGAGAGAGTTTAGAATGGGCCAAACCTAGTCTAGGGGTAAGTGGAGACCAGTTCTTTCCAGGAATTAGACCAGTGAAACAAAGCTTTACAGTCAGGAATGTGCTCAAACTCTGGTAGAGTAGATGGCAAGATGTTTTGCCTACTAATTTCAGGGTCACTGGGATCTATACCTTATTATTGATTCTCAGTCAGCTGAAGGGGAGGCCTAGTAGCAAAATTCTGTAGTCAGTACAATAATAGTGTGTGAGAGGAGTTTTAAGTGAAAGTAAAATGCGAGTTCACATACTGATATAATAGAATTATTTTCACAATCCCTTTGAATCTCATTATTGGTCATTCTGAAATTCCAACCGTACTTGAAAGGATTTTTCAAAGGTAGTTTGGTAGTTCTTAAAAAAGGGCTAATTGTTTTTGACATTAGATCAAAGATGAACTCACTCCTACTTAATGGAACCCTTAAGAAAAATAATACAAGAATTTATTATTCTCCCAGAAAGCTTTTAACAGTTTGTATTCAAAGATGTAGACTGGAAAGATAAGAAAATTTGAACTTTTCAATGAATGTTTGAAAGATATCTTGTTTACTGCTGTTTTGGCAATATTGATCAAAATTTAGTAAATATTTGACTTGTTTTAGGATAAGGAATTATGCTAGGGAAATAAGAAATTAAAGGCCTTGATTTCAAGGACCAGAGAAACATAAACTTAGCTGTATAACAGGGAGAGTGAAACTGCTGATGTTAGAGAAACCTGTTAGGTTGAGGTCATCAAAGGTGTCCTCACAGAAGTAGCTCTTGACTGGGGTTTTGAAAGAGAAGTCCTCAAAAGGGATTTTGGGAAGAGGAAGCAGCTTTTGCAAAGATAGGGGGCACAGAAGCACTTGACCAGGATGGGAAGTAGCTGGGAAACAAAGGGTGGAGGGGAGGTGGGCGGGGGTGGGGGGGTGGGGTAACTGGGTGAGGGTCACTAAGGAGGGCGCTTGATGGGATGAGCACTGGATGTTATATGTTGGCAAATTGAATTTAAATTAAAAATTTAGGAAAAAAAAGAAATAGAAGGCTGTTGCAGCTAGAATGTTGTAATGTTTAGAAAGAAATTATGTGAAATGAAGCCACAAAAATAGTTTGTGAAGTAAAATCGTTGAGGAATCCTTCGTACCTTAGAAAAATAATGAGAGTTGATTAAGGTCACATACTTCGAACAATCCTGAAACTAAATTTTTTAAAAAGTGTAAGTTGTGATGATACTTTTTATTTAAAAAATGTCTGAAAAGCCCATTTCTTTTCTGGGATGGAGTTTGAATATTTGTATGAGCATGAAGTAATTTTTAGGAAATGAGTGACCTCAGGGTTGTTCAGACAACTTCAGTTAATATTTAAGGAAAAGCTTTATGAGGGAAATGTTTGAGAAAACTCACTGATTTTTGAAATTTACTCATCCAATTCACTTTTCATGAGGAAAAGGGGATCTTGTATGTGACCAGTGGCAGAAGTAAAAGTAGAAACCTAAAATAGAAATAGTACTACATTAAAAGCCAACATTTGGGGATCCCTGGGTGGCGCAGCGGTTTGGCGCCTGCCTTTGGCCCAGGGCGCGATCCTGGAGACCCCGGATCGAATCCCACATCAGGCTCCCGGTGCATGGAGCCTGTTTCTCCCTCTGCCTATGTCTCTGCCTCTCTCTCTCTCTCTCTGTGACTATCATAAATAAATAAAAATTAAAAAAAAATTAAAAAAAAAAGCCAACATTTGTTCCAGTGAATTTAAAATAATTTTATGATACTGATAAAATGGTTGGAAATGTAAATAAAACATGTTTACAGGGGGAAGCTTAATGATTTTTTGAGACACAGAAAGGTTACTGCATTTTGTTTCCCTGAATTAATGGAATTAAACCATTTCTTACTGTATTTTCTCACGAATTTGCATTTTATTCACATATGTAAGCCCTGTTTTCTCCTTAAAAACTGTATCAGGCCATTTTTTTTTTAAAAAAAGATTTTATTTATTTGAGAAAGAGGGGAGAGCACGAGCATGGATAAGAGGGAGAGGGGGGAGCAGACTCCTCACTGAGCAGGGAAGCCTGATGCAGGGCTTGATCCCAGGATCCCAGGATCATGACCTGAGCAAGATCATGACCTGAGTGGAAGGCAGACACTTAACCGCTTAACTGACTGAGCTGTCCAGGTGCCCCTGTATCAGGCCATTGTTTATTTGGCATTTTATTGGAGGTTCTAGCCCAGGAAAATTAGGCAAGAAAGAAAGAAGGGAAGGAGGGAAGAGCAGACAAAGGATTTGAATTGATATTTTTCCAAAGATATACAAATGGACAATAAGCAAATGAAATAATGCTGAACATCATTGATTATTAGAGAAGTACAAATCAAAACTACAGTGGGATGCTATTTCACATCTACTAGGATGGCTGTAATAAAAAAGACAATAGCAAGTATGGCAAAGATACAGAGAAATTAGAACTCTCCCTTATATGTTGCTGATGGGAATGTAAAATGGTACAGTCACTTTGGAAACCAGTTGGCATTTTTTCAAAAAGTAAAATAGTTACCATGTGACCCAGCAACTCTACTCTTAGTTATAAACCAAGAGAATTAAATATATATATGTCTACACAAACACTGGTTGTAAATGTTCATTAGCGTCATTAGTAGCATTATTCATGATAGTCAAAGGCTGTAAAAATCCAAAATGTTACTGACTGATCAGTGGGTACCCAAAATTTAGCAAGTCCGTATAGTCGGATGTTATTCCGTCATAAAAAGGGGTGAAGTATTGGTATGCACTATAGCATGGATGAATTTTGAAAGCATTATACTAGGTGAAAAAGAGACACAAAAGTCCACATATACTGTAATTCCAGATTAAATGTTCAGAATAGGCAAATCAAGAAGCAGAAAAATTTTTAGTTGCCTGGACTTGGAGGGAGGGGAGAATGGATAGGCATAGAGTTTTTTTTTTTTTTTTTTGGAGGGGGGCAGTGATGGAAATGTTCTAATACCAGATGGTAGGGATGAGTGCACAACTGTAGATATATTAAAACTGAAGAATTGTATACTCTAAAACTGTGAGTTTTATGGTATGTGAAGTGAAGTATATACATTTTTTAAAAGATTTATTTATTTTGGAGTGCACGAGTGGGAGGAGCAGAGGGAGAAGGAAAGAGAATCTCAAGCAGGCTCTGCACTGAATGTGGAACTGGATGTAGGGCTCGATCTCATGACCCTGAGTCATGACCTGGGCCAAAACCAAGAGTTGGCTGCTTAACTGACTGTGCCACCCAGGTGCCCCCAAAGTACATAGATTTCTTAAAAAGTGGTGTTATTCAGCATCCAGCTAAGAGACAGAAACTATAGTAACTTGAACAGTGAAAGTTCAATGTACAGAATTATTAACCTGAACATGAACCGGAATTGGTTGGTAAAAAGTAAAGAGAACTTTAATGAATATAGGACAGATTTAATAAGTATCTACTAACCCCTGGGCTGAGTTAGAGTACCCCAGGAAGAGACTGCCCTCTTCTGTGCCTGAAAGCCAGGCCTTGTTGGAGAGTGCAGCTGTTGGTCAGTGGATGGTGAAGTTGGTTTTCAAAACTAGTTTACTGGAAAGTCTCCCTTTGGAGTGCTGGTGGAGGTCAGCTACAGGAAGGGTGCTGCACCTTGGAACTTGGTGCACATGAGAGGAGTGTTAGGGAAAGCTACTTATGGGGAGATGCCTTGCAGGTGGCACCATGCTAGTAAACTGCTCAACAGATGTGGGGGTCAGTGTTGGTTCTGTGCACGGCAGGAGTTGAGTGCTTAAAAAGCTGTTTTCTGCCAGGAGCAAGATGCTAGAGAAGCAGGTACTGCAGCAGCCTACCTGGAGTGGTATCCCAGAACCTTTAAGGAAAAACCTTTTCTCCTCCAGTGTATCTCCAGCTCCTTGCACTGACGAAGCGCAACCTCATGCTAGCTGGCCACAAAGCAGTATTTAAGGGGACTGGCTCCATTTGCAGAGCCCCCAGTAATGTGTGGATTTGGGAGGTGGGAGGTAATACATTGATAGCCAGCTCAAGAACCTCTGACATACCCTATGCCAATTAGAGATAAATTCTATTTTGTTGGGTTTAAAGGAAGTACCAGATCTCATAGTTATGACTAAACAAAATTTTCAAGTACATAGCCTTGTAATACTTTGAGAACTTTGTTGTAAATTTTTACAAAAAGCAATTTATGGTTGCTAAAAAACATTGAGCAGTATAGAAATGTTTAAAATGTAAAAATTTCTCTTATTCCTCAGTCCCTTAATATCTGTATCATTTGTCTCCTAAAATTAAAACTATTCCTAACGATTGCTGTTAAAAGTTATTTTTTCTAAGTACATATATAATAATAGATGTGTGCATACATATATACGTATATATATATATTCCCTCTCCCCCCCCCCCCCCCCCAGTGATAGAGATTTCATAGATAATTGTATAGGACCTCTTCTAGGTTTTTGTTTGGATATAGTCTTTTTTCATTTGCAAGCACTTGTGTAAGCTAGGGTAAGTCAGATAACCATTCTCTTTGATTTTTTTAAACTTTTGAAATGAAGGGACTTTTACTTGAAGGGAAATTTAAAATCTGCAGTGGATATAGTTTGATAGTAGTAACGGAGGATGAAGTAGTTTAGTAACCAGTAATCAGTTTTTAGTGTAGGCTAGATGTTCATATTTTTCCATGTGTTCTACAATTTAAATGTTTCTTATTGTGTTAAAAATTTACATATGTTTATATATATTGCTGGTTTATGTATACTATTTAAATTTCAATGAAATTTGAAAGTTACAGAAATTTGTTTGTTTTTTCTTTAGAAAAATCTGCAAAAATGTCTCTCTACCCATCTCTTGAAGACCTGAAGGTAGACAAAGTTCTTCAGGTATGTCTAAGTTGTTTATGTGCTTTTCTTTAATATATACATTGTCACACATTCTACTTATAGGTGAAGTGAAGCAAAAAACTTAAATAGTGGATGTATTCATTTTTACATTAAACTTTTCAGTTTATTAATTGCAGACTAAAAAGTTATTAATTGCAGACTGAAAAGTTACAGAAAAGCTACCAATTCTTTTTCATTTCACTATGAATTAATAGATATGGGATATTATTACTTTAAAACTGGACTTAAACTCAAGATAGCTTGATTTTAAGACTCAAGTTTAAATTAAATACCATATATTTATGTTGGTAAAATACACTTCAACTTTTTAGATGCTCATAATTTTATTTAAAATTAGTATGTAGTTCTTTGGATCTTCAGATAGGACCTATCTTTAAAAATAATTCTTTGCCTTTACTGAGAAATTAAAAATTATAAAAATGGTGAATGCTATTAGAAGTAATATAAAGCACAATGAAAGTGATTTCCTTTAAGTGGCAGACATTTCATGTGAATATCCTCTAAATGTCTGAGTGTTAGAGATTATAGTATTTCTAATTTTATGAAGTCAAAAACTTTTTGTAGTTCTTCAAGGAAGTATTAGCTTTCAAGATAGATGCTTCTGCTTAAGAAAGTTTGAAATAGGGGTCAAGTCTTGCTGTTTTGTAAGTTTTTATTCTTTTTAGCTGGGGATAATTTGTAGTACTTCAAAGCTTCTTATTTTGAGGATCCTTTTACTTGAGGCCTTGGCCAGTTTACTCTAAATGAAAATCAATTATAAATTTGTGAGAAGTCTTTATTTTTTTTAAGGATTTTATTTATTAGAGAGAGAGAGAACGAGATAGTGATAGAGAGCTCAAGGAGGGAGGAGAGGGAGAAGTAGGCTCCCCGCTGAGCAGGGAGGCTGATATGGGATCCCAGGATCCTGGGATCAGGACCTGAGCCAAAGGCAGTCAATTAATGGACTGAGACATGCAGGCGCCCCTAAACTTGTGAGCAATCTAGACTTAAGCAACATCAAGTATAAAAGTGTCTTTTAGGCTAAATTGGCCTTTTTAAGGTATAAACCCCCAGCAATAATAGGGGCAGTTGTATGGTTGGAATTGTTACCTTGTAGCAGTGATTGGGTAAACATGTTCATCAACACATATTTTCCATCATAAATCCACTGAGAACATTAAAATGTGGTTTGTAAAACCTGAAATCTGTTCAGCTGCTAAAGGCTTTGAAGCTTCAATTTTTAGAGATTTGTCATCTTAAATGCTCTATTCTTTCTTCAGTATTTTGTCAGTATTTTTCTTATGGCATTTTTATTTCTGCAAAGTTCATCCTAACAAGAATACTTTGTTTTTAAAAAGCTTTTATCTGAAATACGTAGCCTTCAAGAATAACAAGACATTAATATGACATCAGAGCAGTGAGTGATAAGGATCTGCAGACAAATCTAAAAGAATGACTAATCTGTTTTTGTTCTTTATTGGTTTTTTTTATATATATTTTTTTAATTTATTTTATTTTATTTTATTTATGATAGTCACAGAGAGAGAGATAGAGAGAGAGGCAGAGACATAGGCAGAGGGGAGAAGCAGGCTCCATGCACGGGGAGCCCGATGTGGGATTCGATCCCTGGTCTCCAGGATCGCGCCCTGGGCCAAAGGCAGGCGCCAAACCGCTGCGCCACCCAGGGATCCCCTCTTTATTGGTTTTTATAAAATTGAATTCTAATCATAGTTGACTTTGACAGAAATTTTTGGTTTTTAAAACTTAAAAGAGAAAGTTGATTTTTTTTTTAAGATTTTTATTCATTCATGAGAAATGCAGAGAGAGGCAAAGACATAGGCAGAGGGAGAAGCCGGCTCCCTGTTTGATACGGGACTCAATCCCAGGACCCCAGGATTTGACCACAACCAAAGGCAGACGCTCAACCACTGAGCCACTCAGGTGCCCCAGGAGAGTTGATTTTGACATATGTTTGGAAAATAAAGAGAGCTACAAACACAACATACTGACCTCTTTAAGGAGAAGCAAGTTATATAGATGTTCTGAGCAGGAAGTTTTAGCTGCTTGGAGATGTAACCATGAATAAGGAGGGAGAAACATCAGTTTTTATTCTTTTGGTGTTTGAAAATATTCTTCCTCAGCACTATACTCTTGGGCTGGTTTTTCTTGTTGTTGTTTCATTTTAGGTTTATTTTTGTTCTTGAGGTGTCCCTGCACAGGTAGCATTTATTTTCTAATCTTCTGACCTTGTACACGACAGCAAAGCTAAATTGCAGCAGTGAATTGGCAGCTCCTATATTTTATAAACTACTTTACAAAAGCTGTTGCTTTTAGCATCATAAAATCCCTGAATCTCTCTCTATTGTGAATCCTTCACATAAACCTGTGGTGGTTACACCTATATAAAATAAGCTTTTAGAAACAGTGTTGTAACAGAGACTCAGTCTTCTAAGACAGTGAGCAGAAGTCAACACTATTAACTCCACACGCAGGCCTTGGTGGTAACCGTGTGCTCCTTGGGAGACCCCATTCCTTTTCTTTAAAAATTGTTTGAGATTTCACGTAAGTCTGAAATAATTTACCACATTTAATGGCATAAAGTCCTTATGCCCTTGTTGTACCATCTTTCTTCTGGTTTTGTTTTGACTATAGATTACATAATACATATATAACTGTAAGCTTTCTATATATATTCTCACTTCAGTATTCCTTGGATAAGAACAAAAGCAACGAGTAAGCAACGAGTAAAAGAATAGAAAATAACCAATGGAAAAAGGAACAATTTTTTTAAATGAATACATTTTATTACTATTTTTTATTTTAGGAGACTGAGCAGGGGAGAGGCAGAGGGAGAGGGAGACATGGAGGGAGAGAGAATCTTAAACAGACTCCACATTGAGTTCTTGGGGCTTGATCTCACGATCCTGATGTCACATGACCTGAGATGAAACAGGCGCTTAACCAAGTGCACCGTCTGGGCGCCTCAATACATTCTATTTTTAAAGCAGTTTTAGGTTCACAGCAAAATTGAATGGAAGATAAAAAGACTTTCCATCTTAGTTGTGCCTCCCCCCAACACACACACTTAGCATATCTTCCCCTACTATTAATATTCTCACCTGAGTGGTTCATTTTTCACAATTGATTAACATACATTGACATATTTTTACCACTCAAAGTCCATAGTTTACATTAGGGTTCAGGCTTGCTGTTATATATTTGGTGGTGTTTTGACAAATGTGTAATGTCATATCGCTACCATTGTAGTATTGTATAGAGTCTAGTATCGTATAGAGGTCCATACTGTAGACTACTGCTCTAAAAATTCTTGTCTATTCTTCCCTCCCTCCCCACTCATCTCTGGCAACTGCTGATCTTTTTACTGTCTCTGTAGTTTGCCTTTTCCAAAATGTCATAGAGTTGGAATTATACGGTGTTCAGGCTTTTCAGATTGGTTTCTTTCACTTAAATAATGTGCATTTAGGGGATCCCTAGGTGGCTCAGCAGTTTACACCTGCCTTCAGCCTAGGGTGTGATCCTGGAGACCCAGGATCAAGTCCCACATCAGGCTCCCTGCATGGAGCCTGCTTCTCCCTCTGCCTGTGTCTCTGCCTCTCTCTGTGTTTCTCATGAATAAATAAATAAAATCTTTTTTAAGAAAAGGTGATTTAAATTTCCTCTATGCCTTTTCATGGCTTGATAGTTCATTTTCTTTGAGTGAACAGTGTTTTTTTTTCCTTAAAGATTATCCAAGAAGTAATCCACTGGCTCCTAGCTCACTTTTAGCTGATAGCTGGTGATAGAACTTTGAAAATTCAATATACATTGAGTCTTTGGACTATTATTTAAAATTATAGAGATTTTTATTGCATTTTATTTCAGTTTAGAATGTGACAGATTGTAAAACGATAAATACTAAAGTATGACGCAATAACAGTGTCAGAACATTTACAACCCAAATGAGTGAAGTAGCATTTAATGCTTTTATAGGCTATACTTATTTAAATTAAGCATCAATCACTCCAAGCATTTTGGGACTACTCTTGGCATTAATTTCAGGGCTATAAACATAATAGTATAATTCACATTTTTTTTCCAATTAAGTAAAAAGTGATATTAAAGATTGGCCATACAGCTTTAGCAATCTTGTCTCTAAATGATATATGGCTATTTTAGAAAGTCAGATCTATCTATATAGGAAAAACGATTTCATCTTGGAATACTTAATGTGACATGGGCTGTGAAGGGCAGCCTGAGAGGAGTTCCTGGCATACTTGAGCATGAGTAGCATTTTGATAAATATATATGCTGCAAAATGATTTTAACAAGTTTGTTTAAGTTACAAATTAATTATTTTAGTGTTCTTTAATGTCAGTGATAAAGTATGCATTTGCATACTTTGTAATTTTTTTGTATTTAGTATAGTGTATTCCTTTCTTATAGTTGCTAAAATGAAGATGAAGATTATATCAGTGGGATATGTCAAAATGGCAAAATACTAACAACTTAGTATTTAAATTTTTAGGTGTTTTTCTGATATGTGACTTGTATGAATATGGTTGAGCTTTTTCCTTAGGCAAGTATTATTAGAGTAGTTGGTAAAAAAAAAATAATGAAAATTTAAAATATGCAGCCATACATTTTGTAATGCATTTTGAAAATGCTACTTTGTAATTTGCAGCACTATGAAATATTGGTTATATGGTACTTAGTCAAATTTTATATCACAGTGTTAAAATATTTGGAATATGAAATGTATTTTAGATTTGCAGATTTCCTTTTTTTTTTTTTTTTTTTTTTTTAAGATTTTGCTTATTTATTCATGAGAGACACAGAGAGGCAGACACACAACACAGGCAGAGGGAGAAGCAGGCTCCTCACAGGGAGCCCTATCCGAGACTCTATCCCTGGACTCCAGGATCACACCCTGAGCTAAAGGCCGATACTCAACTGCTGAGCCACCCAGGTGTCCCTGCAGATTTCTTTTGAAAAACTTGTTGAAGTGTTTAAAATTAAACTATTTTAGAGAAAGAGTGAGCATGAGCAGTGGGGGTAGGGAGGAGCAGAGGGAGAGGGAGAGAAAAAACCTCCAGTAGACTCCACCCTGAGCATGGAGCACACATGGACCTTGATCTCACAACCTTGAGATCATGACCTGAGTTGAAATCAGAAGTCGGATACTCAACTGACTGAGCCACCCAGGTGCCCCCAAATTAAACTTTATTGAATAATAAGACTTCAATGTTTTAGTTTCTTTTTGGAAATACTGAATTTAACTTATAAATTATATAAGACTTTTAAGCAAGTGTATATATAGCATTGTTAGAATTTTCTTTTCTTTTTCAGGCTCAAACTGCCTTTTCTGCAAATCCTGCCAACCCAGCAATTTTGTCTGAAGCTTCTGCTCCCATCTCTCAAGATGGAAGTAGGTTTATACTTTGGGTGTATTCTTCTTGAACTGAAATATGTTTAAGCCTTCTCTTACTGAAATAGGGAATCCAAGATTTTTTTTTTTTAATCTACAGCATAAAAAATGTGGCTAAAGTTCTTGTAATAGTAAAAGAATGTTTACTTCAAAAAATAATCTTTAACCAAGAAAGTGAACTATGAACATGAAGGATAGATTTTATAGCTTAGTCAGAATTAAGTGAATTAAGTTAAATCTCAACTCTCATAAGTCCCTAACTAATGACTGATTCATTTATGAAGAAAACCTATATGTGCACTGTGCCCAAACTGCTGCTCTTGAACTTGCTAAACTGTCCTCCGTCTGTGTGGAATGAGGGTGGGTTTTGAAATTTCCAGCCAACTCCTTTTGGGGGAGCTTCCCAAATTCTGGGATTTCTGCTAGGTCTCCATATACTTTTCTTTGGTTCCTTTTCCTTCTAAGTTTATAGAGACTTAGGACAGAACCCCTAAATAATATGATTTAAAATAAAAGTATTAAATAGGTTTTTGTAGCCAGTCATAACTATTTATAACATTCTTTTAGACAGTTCATTTTAAGTCACAGATTATATAAAAACACTTTTGGAAATACTAATTTTGCTACTAAGTTATTTACTGTTAATATTTGAATATATTTCTAAGATTTCATTAGAATGTGTTTAATGTTTTTTTTAAATAAGACACTAAATACACTTATAAGCTTTGCTTTTTTTATTCAGAAGAATCATTTAATAGCAATCAGTGTTTATTAATTGAGTTGTAAAGTAGCTGGTTGACAATAAACATTATAGTCAGTTGTTCAGCAGTGGAGAATCAGTGGTATGCTTATGAAATTCCTAACCAAATAGATTTATTTTAAGAAAGTAGGAAGATGATTTATTTAGAAAAATTATTTTTATCTTGACTATTTAAACCTTTTCTATATTTCTCATTTCTAATTGTCATTATAGACATAAGGAGATGATTTTCCAAGTTACTAATATAGATTCATTCTAGATTTTATAAAATACATGTAATTTCTTAACACAAATAGAAGCCCATAATAACAACAGTTTTCATTTTAAATATTCTGATTTTTTTTTCTTTATTCATTTATTCATTTTAGATCTCTATCCTAAACTATATCCGGAGCTGTCCCAGTACATGGGCCTGAGTTTAAATGATGAAGAAATCCGTGCAAATATGGCCTTGGCCCCTGGAGCATCAGTTCAGGGGGTATGTATACTGTACTTAATTTTGAATTGTATATAATATTTTAGAGATAAAAGCTCTCCTCTTCATGGGCAACTCACAAATTTATAACTTTAGCATTGGCCTCTCTTCAATTTTAGATTGCCTTCTGGGTATCACTTCTTAAATGATTTACTCTCTCTTAACCTTTTACCACTTTTCTACTTTATTAGGAGTTACAGATCCAGATGCTTTTGAGTAGTTTATTCTCCTTAGTCTTCTGCATTTAGTCAGTTATTAAGACTTGGTGATTCTGTCCTCCTCAGGTTTCTTGTATTCACTTTTTCCATTCCAGCCCTATAATAACTGCTTCAGGGTTTCTGTACTTCTAACATAGATTATTGCAGTCATCGCTTAAATTTTCTCTGGTAACTTCTTATATCAAACAGTGCTAACCTGCTGCTAGATTCGTCTTTCTGAAGTACAAGTCTGTCATATCTTTTTTTGGTCATAATCTTTTAACATTCAACATTCTGAAGTTTAAAGCTTTCTATAAGACCTCCCAACTCCAGGCTTTTAAATGTTTTTTGTAGCTTCTTACTAAGGTCCTTGCTATAAGGCCATAGCACTTTATAGTACTTACTATAATTGTAGTTAAGTCATTAAGACAGGATCCATATCTGTCTTGTTGCCATAACCCCAGTGCTTAACATAGTACCTGGCATTTATTTATTAACTGTTTATTGAAAACTTATTTATATTATTCAAGGCCCATTTGGTAGACAGTAGGTATGTCAACAGAAATGATTTAAGAAATTAGAAAGGTTAAAGAATTGAATAACCAGACATTGAAGAAAGATGTAATTGCAGAAAGTTGCTGCTCCTTCTAGGACTGGGGTGACACAGGGAAGGGTTTTGAGTTTTGAGTTTTCAGAACGTAGAAGCTTGTGGGAGGGGACCACTGCTGTCAATACTGATACCTCTGAGGGGTTGCAAGTGAGACAGGTGCTGAAAGTGGCAGTAGAAGCTGGAGAATGGAATCAACTGCTGCCACTAGGGGTTAAGGGCACAGCTCATGCAGTTGGATAGAAGCTGGTAACAGAAAGAAACAAAGCACTTGTCTTCTTCCAGCCTCCTGTGGTGGATACTTACCAGAAATCAGGAATATGTATTTTGCACAGTTCAAGCTCTACCCTCACCAAGTAGAGTCTAGAAGCATGGGTTTGGAGCTGACAAATAGTAGCTTAATACCCAGCACTACCTACTCCTTTGACTACATATATCCACATACTTTTTAACTTCAAATGACAGCAATAACTGCAGGGTTGCCCTTTAAAAGATGCAATTCTTGGTAAAATTGGGGTTCAGCCTACTTTCTTCTGTTATGGGGGACTCCGTGAGTGGTAAGCATTTTAAGCTTTGCTACCCATGCGTGGTTTCTCTGGTATTCTTGTTTGTTTGCTTTACAACCTTTTAGAAGTACAAAAGTAATTTTTAATGCAGGGGGTACAAAACCAAGCAAGTTACTATCTCTGATATAATGAAGTACCTCCTACCCTTAACCCCAAAATGGGACAATGCCAGTTATCATAACCATCTCTGGGCAGTGGCCTGTGATATCAGTTACTGTACAGTATTAATTAGCCCTTAGTAGTCACATTTCCAGCTGAGTATTTTTGACCTAAAGACAGAAGTATAAAGTTCACTGTTATAAAGAAGTCGTGTATAAAGGTAAAGGAGGTAGGCGGGAAACAAAAAGTTGTCATATATATGTATGTGTCATATATATATATATAATTTATGGGTATAATCAAAGAAGGTAGTCATAGCTACTGGGATCCAAAATATTGGTGATTTGATCACGAGGCTGTAGTTAGTATTATGACTTCCTTTGTCTGCTACACATTCTTTACACCATTGCCCTTGAGCTGGTCTTTTCTTAGTATATACTGGGGTGACCTAAACCATTTTTGAAGTGTCAGCCCCCCTTTAAGTATCTTGTTTTTTCTTTTCATTTTTGTTTTATTTTACTGCTGGCAGTTTCTATTAACTGTTTCCATCTAGTGAATTTTTCATGTGTGTATTTTTCTTCACTAGATATGTTCCATGTGGTTTTAAGTCCTTGAGTGTACTGAACAAATTTATAGTAGCTATTTTAAAATCCAGTCTGCTAATTTTATGATGTTATTTCCGAATTTCTATTAACTGATTTCTCTCCTGATTATAGATTACATTTTCCTGCTTGTTCACATGGCACCTGTTTTTTATTTTATTATTTTATTTTTTTTTTATCAGAACAGGACATTGTGAATTTTTTTACATTTTTAGGTGCTGAATTATGTTGTATTTCTTTAAAGAGTGTCAGCACTTGTTCTGGCAAGCAATGTAACTACATGTGCATCAGTTTGGTCCTTCTGAGGCTTGATCTTACATATTGTTAGGGTAGGTATGAAGCAGCCTTTATTGTAGGGTTATCATAGCCTCATTACTGCAGCTGTGTGTCCCCTCTGGTTCTTTGCTGAAGGCCTTGGGTAATCAGTGAGCACACCACTTTTGCTGGTAGGATCTTGGATGTCTCCCAACCCTGTATGATAATGCAGGAAGGCTCAGCTTTCAGCTCCCTGCATGACATCTGGAGCTTTACCTCACAGATACGGAGATTAACATTTAGCAGAGGGTTCAAAGCAATAGATCTCTGGAGATTTTTTTTCTCTGTGTAGCTCCTTCCTCTTTGGGAATCAGCCCTGAAAGTTCTGGCTGTTTTACTAGCTGCTTCACTCTTCCTGATTTTTGTCTCCTCGACTTACAGGAACACATTGCTCTGCTTGAGATTTGTACTTCTGCGTTCCAGTCCAGATAGTGGTCTGGGTAGAAAGCCAGGCGATGAAAGGGCTCACTTCATGTGTTTCCTTTCTGTCAGGGTTTACTGCCCTACACTGCTTACTGCCCAGTGTTTAAAAATTGTTGCTTCCTATTTTTCCAAAATTTTTAGTTATTTATAGCAGGAGAGTAAGCCGGGCTCCATATGACTGCAAGCAGAAGTCTGTTTTTCTATTAATTTTACTGTTGTACATGGCAGACCTAAAAGGCATCTCAAAGAACCTCCTGGATTCCACACGTAGTCCAGAATCCATTATCTAGCAGCAACCTAATTTCTTCTTGGTAACTAGAACTAATCACACTAGCCAGTTCAGTAATCTCTTCTTGCCTTTGTGTGAGTGGCATATAAATCCCAAACAACAGTTAGGTGATGACCCTTCTTATTCAGGGGGAAATATTGTATTCCCCAGTGGAGGCATTCCTCCCTCATAAATAAGACCTTCACACTGTAGAGCTCAAGATGTGGGGACAGGACGCAAAAGTTTTGTATATGGTTAGGTATAAAAATGAAAGGAACCATTCCCAGGCCACACCTTGGTTTACAGACTTTTATTTGGGCCTTGGAAGAAACTGCATCATGCATTTGGTTGCTCATTCAAAGCATATGTTGTATCCTATAAGGTAGAACCCCTTTCAGTGTGTTGTCTCCCACTGGCACCTTAAATGGGTGGAGATAGGAGCCAGTAGCTTAAGAACCCACATGTTCCAGGCACTCTGCCAGGTGTGGTAGATGCAGTAGTAAACCACAGCAGTGCCCCCCTCCCTGCCACACACAGTACTGGAACTCACATTGTAGACTGATAAACTGGTGCGTATAACATGAAACAAATGGAAGGAGAGTTAAGTGAATAGTGTTAGGGCTCCATTTCCATATAGTGAGCATATATGTTCTCTCTGAGGAGTTGACACATGAGCAGAGAACTGAAATGAGGGAGTAAGGCATGTGAGTATCAGGTGGGAGAACATTCTATATAGACAGAACCTGAAGGCTTTCAGGCAGAAATGAACCAGGTGGACTTGAGAGACAAGAGTTGTGTGGTGAGCAGAGGAAAGCAAGGCAGGACATGGCAACAGATGGCATTGGAGGGGTAGGGAGGACCAGGTGCTCTGTGGTCTTGTAAACCATGGTAAGGGATTGGGATCATAGTTGTGGGAGTGGTGTCATCATTTGGTTTCTTTTCTTTTCTCTTTTTCTTTTTCTTTTCTCTTTCTCTCTATTCTAGATTTCTGTGCTTACTCTGTGGGGGGAGAATCAGGAAGATGATCTAAGTTATTACAGTCCTTGCCAGAAATGGTTGCTTGCTTACAACAGGGTAAAGGGACAGAGATAACATGGTCATAATAAGTAAGAACACCTAGTAAGTCAAGTACTTTAAAATACTTGCTGGAAAAAATAAAGATTTTTCCAAAAGTAAAACCCATTCCAAAGCTCTCAACCCTTTTTCTATATGCCAGCTAAACTAAATAATTCATTTGCTTAAGTTTTCCTGTTTGTATCACATTTCCTGATTTTCCTTTGTTTTTTATAGCTGTAGTCATTTCTTTTAAATCTTTGTAATCTCGCAACTAATATTTTCTGGCATTACGTGTTCTGCTTTCTAGCCTAATTGTGTACATTACTCCTGTTAGACTGTCAGCTTTAGAATATGCTATCATAATTACCATGAATTCTGAACAAAAAATTTGCCATCCATGGGGATTATGTAGTTGAGTTTCCTCTTTCCCTATTATTACTGCTCCAAGCATTACAGTTATTAAGTAGGTCAGAGGGTTTTTTTTTTTTTTGACAGATTCCAACTAAGACGACTTTGATTAGCTCTTCCCTCACTATCTTTTTAGTCTATTCAGTCTCTCTCAAATAAAATCTTAAAAAAAAAATTAGTAAATAAAAACTAGGGTGATTTTTGCATAAAACAAACTTTATTTGAAGGAAACAGAATACATATCCCTTTTTGGGAAACCACAACTGAGTATATTCAAGTCAATTATCATTTTAGGTTTTTTTTTCATGGAGAATGTTTCTACGTATTGACACATTGTGTTTTTATCAGCAGTTGGTAGCAAGACCTTCCAGTATGAACTATATGGTAGCTCCTGTAACTGGTAACGATGTTGGAATTCGTAGAGCAGAAATTAAGCAAGGGATTCGTGAAGTCATTTTGTGTAAGGATCAAGATGGAAAAATTGGACTCAGGCTTAAATCAATAGATAATGTAAGTATTTTTAATTCTATTTCAGTTTGTCCAATAGCTTATGAGATACTAAGTGATCAATATTAGAAGAATTTACAGTGGAAATGTTTTAATTAATTGTAATATTTGATTTATAATCAAGATCATTTTAAAATTGTTAATTTTTTTCACTTGGAGATGCCTTATTTTGAAGAGTCAGAGTTGGTAATTTATTACTTTAAATGAATTTTGTTTTTGATCTTTCTGTAATAAAGTTCACTGGTCTTCATATATTATAACTTGGTTGTATAAATAAAATGGCATTCAAAAAGGGCATTCTATGTGATGTTTAAGAAACTGAGAATGAGAGGGGCGCCTGGGTGGCTCAGTGGTTGAGCATCTATCTGCCTTTGGCTCAGGGCATGATCCTAGAGTCCTGGCATCAAGTCCTGCATTGGGCTCCCCACAGAGAGCCCGCTTCTCCCTCTACCTATGTCTCTGCCTCTCTCTCTGTGTCTCTCATGAATAAATAAAATTAAAACAAAAAGACCAGTGAGAATTGGTAGCCTTTATAGTATGTATTTTTAAATTAAATAATGATCATTTAACTTGTGAAGTGGGTTTGCACGTTTGTTATTTCCATCCTTCATTTTGAATTTAATAGGTCATTTTTTTGAGCAAAAGTGATTTTCTAATTAGGGCAGCCATTCCTTTACCTTTGTAATTTCCCAGGGTTACTCTCTGAGGAGGCATTTAGGATTGTTACGGATATGCTGAGTCTTTACCCCGATTTGTGGTTTCAGGCATTATGTCTTAGATTCCTTATTAGTCTTAAGTCTTGTTAGCTCAGTGTGTCCAACCTTTTCACACAGGAAGTGATAATGAGTGTCACACTGGTAAATGACTGAGGCTCATCTTGGCAGGCAGGCCCGACCGACCTTGCCTGCCTGCCCAGAGAGCTGAGGTCATCTATGGCTCTGCACATGCATAACTTAGGACACATCAGCATGCTTCTTCAGGAAGCCCTAATGTTACTGCTCTCCCTTTGTTTTCAGTAAATAGTATATGTTGCCCTCCCCCCCCCCTTTTTTAAGAGTTTGTTTATTCCTGAGAGACACAGAGAGAGGGGCAGACATAGAGGGATAAGCAGGCTCCTTGCAGGGAGCCCAATGCAGTACTCAATCCCAGAACTGGGGTCACAACCTGAGCCAAAAGCAGATGCTCAACCACTGAGCCACCCAGGCGTCCCATATGCTGCCCCTTCTGTCAGGATTTCTTCTCTGCTTCTTCCTCTGTCCTAAAAGACAGGACACTCTTCACAGGCCCCTATCTCCATTGCAGATATCCCTGCAGTAGATTTCTCCATTTGGCCAGTACTCATTGCTCTGAGCATTTTACAGGGTCCTGCCTAATTTTCAGTACTGCTCTAAAGCAAACTGTAAGACACAGAAGTTGTATCTGACCCAGCCTAGGAGGATAGAAAAGGTCCAACTTTGGGATCCCTGGGTGGCGCAGCGGTTTGGCGCCTGCCTTTGGCCCAGGGCGCTATCCTGGAGACCCGGGATCGAATCCCACGTCAGGCTCCCGGTGCATGGAGCCTGCTTCTCCCTCTGCCTGTGTCCCTGCCTCTCTCTCTCTCTCTCTCTGTGACTATCATAAATAAATAAAAATTAAAAAAAAAATTTAGAAAAGGTCCAACTTTGTAGATGCTTTCATTTTTTACCAACTTTACTCTTCTATACTTATATTTTTTTCAATATCTAAGATTGGGAGTTTATAGAAGTATAAATATCATGTAGGTTTAGTTCTTTGTCGACTAAACTTGAGTTTTCTGTATTTCATAGGGGATTCCTTGTATGAAAGAATTGGAGTGGATCCCTGAGTGGCTCAGCGGTTTCGCGCCTGCCTTTGGCCCAGGGCGTGATCCTGGAGTCCGGGATTGAGTCCCGCATCGGGCTCCTGGCATGGAGCCTGCTTCTCCCTCTGCCTGTGTCTCTGCCTCTCTCTCTCTCTCTCTCTCTCTCTGTGTCTATCATAAATAAATAAAAATAAATCTTAAAAAAAAAAAAATTGGAGTAGTATTGAATGTACTCACCTTTTTAGGCTATTAAATAAACTCTAATCTTATTTATTTTTAATTTAGCAAATGGGTTAAGGAGTCCTTCAGCTGCAAGGAGAGCTATGACCTTACACTAAACTATCATTTTTTTAGACTGTAAATGAAATCATAAAATTTCTAACAGTTGACTTCCTTTTCCCTAAACAAAGACCCTGTTGCCAGTACCTATTTTGTATTCTACCAAACTCATAGAAGCTTAGATATATTATGGAAACCTTACTTTTTCTTTTCCCTCTTCTCTTCTCTTCTCTCTTCTCTTCTCTTCTCTTCTCTTCTCTTCTCTTCTCTTCTCTTCTCTTCTCTTCTCTTCTCTTCTCTTCTCTTCTCTTCTCTTCTCTTCTCTTCTCTTCTTTTTTTTTAAAGATTTTATTTATTCATTCATCAGAGACACAGAGAGAGGCAGAGACACAGGCAGAGGGAGAAGCAGACTCCATGCAGGGAGCCTAATGTGGGGCTAGATCCTGGGACTCGAGAATCATGCCCTGGGCCAAAGGCAGACACTCAACCACTGAGCCACCCAGGTGTCCCCCCTACTTTATTTTCTTTAGACTTTTTATTCCAAGACAAAGGATGATTGAAGTTGGTCAGGTGGGTGGTGGTGGGTCATGATTGGAGGTAGAAATTACTAGTGAGATCTCCCATTTTTGCCTTATTTCTTGGGGCTACTGCCTTGATAAATTTTCAGTTTTATTTATGTAGTTTTTGTTTTTTTTTTTAACTTGGGCAGATTTCTAACATGAACAGTTGATTCCTAATTTTCCAGCGTTTTTAAACCATATCGTAACAGTGGTAAATGACTGTTATTTTATCATTTCCTAGGGTATATTTGTTCAACTGGTCCAGGCAAATTCTCCAGCCTCGTTGGTTGGTCTGAGATTTGGGGACCAAGTACTCCAGATCAATGGGGAAAACTGTGCAGGCTGGAGCTCTGATAAAGCTCACAAGGTGCTCAAACAGGCTTTTGGAGAGAAGATTACTATGACTGTTCGTGACAGGTAAGTTGACTAGACAGTTCAGATGGAAATTCAAGACTAGTTTTCCATTTTCTGGGGCTTCTGAAGATTCTGTGGGTATTATATTGTGTTTCAGAAGATTTCATGTTATTGATTAGCCTTATACTCTGGCAATTGGCAGTTGTATTGCAGATTCTTCTTACATAGTTTTCTTTTTAATAAAGCATTCTGGTTTTGTATGCATCTTATTTCAAAGTTTATCAAATTCATCTTCTAAGAAGTTACTTTCCTGTTTCTATAGATCATAGAAAATGAATGTTGGAAAAGTAAGCAGTATGGCATCTCTGGCCATGCTTTCTAGTTTGCTTAGATATCCAGCATAGGATGGATAAGTGCCAGGGGCCCTGCAGAACTCTGAAGTGGTATAGGAGGAGTTCATGAAACCAAATCTGGCCTTTTGAGGTGGTAATGATGTTCTAGTTCTCAAGATAGAATATTTTATTTAGCAGTCAGTTAATAGCCTAAACAGCACATGAAGTAAGGGCCTCTGTTTATTTTCTTGCCTTTTACTAACAAGTGTTTAGGGTGGACCTATCTCACATTGTTAACAGTTAGCTTTTGGATTTTTATTCTTCTCATTTAAACTTAGGTTTTATCTAACCTTGTTTACAGTTTCTCACACATGGTAGGTATTTAGTAAGCAAGATTTCAAAGAATAAGTTGGACCAATAGGAAGAATGAAATTTTTAATTTCATTCATTATGTTTATAGGCCCTTTGAACGGACAGTTACCATGCATAAGGATAGTACCGGACATGTTGGCTTTATCTTTAAAAATGGAAAGATAACATCCATAGTGAAAGATAGTTCTGCAGCCAGAAATGGTCTTCTCACAGAACATAACATCTGTGAAGTCAATGGGCAGAATGTCATTGGGCTGAAGGTAAGGAACAGAATTTTTGTCTTACTCCTGCAGTTTTATTTTAGCAGATGTCTTTTTCCATTTGTCTGTTGAGGTTGTGTTTTCATGTTGACCTCCAAAATAAATAGAAACTCCGTGGGGGGAGATGGGTGATGTGGCACGTGGGGCTTGGGCTGTGCTCTCAGGCCAAAGGAAATTGCCTGGGTCATTTGGAATTAACATTCCTAGAGCAGAGGGCTTGACTCTTTGATCTCAGCAGTCCCTTGAACTAGAATTCTGTGGAGATGTGGGCATTGAGATTTTGATGACCTTCTGAAAGGATGATTGCTGAGCTTTTTCAACCTAGGAATAGTAGGAAATGAGTAATAGTTTCTGTTTTATATTAGTACCTTTTTTTCCCTCTACAGATTCCTATGTGTGGCTATTTTAAGGTGTAAATATTTTCATTAAGATCTATTCATTTCATAAACTTGGTTAAGGATGCACTATTAACTGGGGGGATAGGATAGTGTATGTAAGGAAAATTATTTCCTCTTAAGTAATGAAAAGATGATTTTTTAGCTAAAATATTTACTCAGCTTACTTAGTAATTTTGTTACCATCTATACAATTGTGATACTATAGAATTAAACTTGGTAAGGGAAACTGGAAAAAATTATAAAGAGTCAGATTTTAGAGATCTTAGCAAAACATAAAAGAGGACATACATATTTTTACCAAGAATAACATAGTTTCATATTTATGAAATAAAGCCTTAGTATTAATTTTCATTACGTATTTTCAACAGGACTCTCAAATTGCAGACATACTGTCAACATCTGAGACTGTAGTTACTATTACAATCATGCCTGCTTTTATCTTTGAACATATTATTAAACGGTAAGTAGACGGTACTTCAATTTGATGCTTCTGGTCCTGTGAGTTACAAGAAAGTACAGTGCTTATATTAAGTCCCAAGTCTTTGGTTCTTTTACCTTAGGCATGCCACGATATTTATATCTAGAAAAATCATAGAAATTGGTAGGTAAGGATGATCCCTAACAAATTCCCAAGTACTGCATAAAGTTCACCACACACTTCAGAAGTTTTGACATTTTCTAGTAGAAAAGAGGTAAGATGAGCACAAGTGGGCAGGCTTTCATCTCAGCTTTCAGTAAAATGGATTGTGGTTGCACTCTGCCTACAGCTTCTCTGCTCAATAGAAATCTACTGTGGTAGCTCATGATGGAGAATTCCTGCCTATGAGATGTTAGGAGTAATGGTTTTTGTGCTGAGAGCATCTAGGAGACAGGTAGAGGCTTGTAGGGGTGTGGAGTGTGGTGCTACGATGGTCCTCAGAAATGAGGATTAGGCAGCTGAGTAAGGGGAAAGGAGAGAGAGGCAGCAAGTGTTGCTACCTCCCCTAGAACTTTTAAAATCCTGGCTTCTAGCAGAGCTGCTTTTGCCAAGCCAACCTAGGTCCTTCTTTCAGAATCTGTCTTGCCTGTGGAAATAAAACATAATACCTTAATAAAATTTTTCAGTTCCTTGGTAGAAAAAAAAAAAAAGGGAAGTGTTATAGTCAGGACTCATTGTTTTCAAGTTCTCTTAAACCAGTGCTATGTTCCCCCCTCCCAGTTCATAACAGTGTTGTCATTTTCCTTGTTTTTCGTCATGAGCTTTAATATACAAAGACTTATTTGTGTCTTATCTAACTTTTCTAGCCAAGGTTCAGGAGTCATTCATACTAGATGGCAAACAACTAGATTCCCTGAGACTCCTAGATCTGAACTCATTAAAGAGACTTTCCCTCTTTCCACAATCCCACTTGATGCTCACGAGTGCTAAGTTTGAATGGGAGTTTTCCTGGATTAGCATAGCCTTTCTGAAAAAAGAAACCCAAACCTCACTTTCATAAAGTGACTGACTCTCTTGTAGGATGGCACCAAGCATTATGAAGAGCCTGATGGATCACACCATTCCTGAGGTTTAAAAGTCATGGCACAATGGAAACTTCACCGAACTTCTCCAGTTTACTTCTTGGGCAACTTAACTTTATATTATGCACATGAAGCTTTCCAGGAGCCAGAGCGCATATGCGGCATGATGAAGACCTTTCTATCTTACATTATGGCTGGGAATCTCACTGTTTAGATTGGATATCTTGTTCACACTTCAAGATTGTTGTAGCCTTATCCTGGTTTTACAGATGTGAAACTTTGGACAGATTTACTGATTTTCCTAGAGTAGTTTCTCTACTGGAAACCTGATGCTTTTATAAGCCATTACGATTAGAGTGACTGATACAGTCTTGGCTCTGTGTTAGAACCAATCACCTTTATCTTACATATCAAGTAGAGCTGTTCATATTACTTTAGTTCTATGGTATAATTGCGTTTTTAATGTGTTGCCATAGTACATGTAGAATGACTGCTTTTGATGCTTTTTTAGTTCTGTGGGTGTGCGTGTGCGCGCGCGTGTAAAACACCAAGTACACTGGTTTCATTCCATGTAAGCATTATACAGTGTATGTAGGTTGTAAGAGATTGTGTTGGTCATCATTAAATTGTAACTACCTTCACTTAATATGCTTGAACTGTCGCCTTAACTGTGTTAAGCATCTAGAATAAAAGCCAAAATAGAACTATTGCTGCCTTTCTAAAACCCAAAATGCAGTTCTATGTTAAACTGAAATGTACACTAGCCCAGAACAATGTAATGATACATACTGAGCTATACAGCATAGCTGCTTAGTTGCATTTGAGATTTTTCTAGTCATTGTGTAATGGAAATTTCTTTCTTCTAAAAGTTACCGGTATTTTAGTTTCTGAGAAATGAATCACTATGTATTAAATGTAAAAATTCTTGTACCAAATAGGATAACTATTTTGACTTCCTTTATTCACTTGTAGGTTAAGTGGAATAATACCTAATTTTGTCATTTACTCTTAAATTCTGTAACCTACCCTCTTTGAGATCGTCTTAGGATGTTTCCCAGGTAATCTGTTCCATTTCCTGACCCCTCCCTACAAACAAAATGGCAATGACACTTTATCCTGATTTTTTTCTTTTTGGTTTATGTCTATTCCATTTTAATTAAATACATATAAATAAAGTTGACTTTTAGTCTGTTATTGTGTCACTTGGAAACTTTCACCAAACTTGCACAGGACTTAGAAAACAGGCATGTGAAGTTCCCACCTTGGGCCCGTGGAAGTGGTCTCCCAGAGCAGCTGACACCCAGAATCCCTGAGGAAAGCCCTCTGTGCTGAGAGGGTGGGAGTGTCATGAAGAGTGTTTCTACCTGCGACCAGTACACTGCGGCCTGCACACTTCAGGCTGTGCAGCAGAACTCACGGAGGCCGCCGGTGCTGCTCCCTGCAACAACTGACACCAAGTCATGTTTAATCATACTTAAAACCAACTTTGAAAACTGGTACCCTGACTCAAGTTTTCCATGTCATACAGCCTACAAAATAAAACTTCTATAGTCTTTAAAAACATTGTCATAGTAGAAAGGGAAGTCAGTAGAGTTGTTTTAGAGCTTACCCTTGTTGAAATTTAGAAAAGCGAGCTGAACAATGCTTCCTGGTTTACCTGCCTTGTTAACTGGATTTGGGTCTGTGTATAGTTCCAGAAATGTAAGTGAGTGACACATCACTCAGTACAGTTTTCAAGGATCAATACTTGCAGTTCTTAAAAGGTACTAGTCTTGGCAATAAAATATTTAAATAAGAAAATGAAAACAGCTTTCATTACAGAAAAATATTTTTAATGTAGAAAAGGTGAGCATTTAATAGCTATAATGAAATAAACCGTTCTATACACAGTAAATATACTGTTACAAGAATTGCTGATCTTTCCCCAGGTTCTTAGAATCTGAGGTCAGTAGGTTATACAAAGTAACCATTCATGAAAAACACAGGTATCCAAAACCCCAATGGGCAGCAATTCTATGGGTCAGGAAGACAGAGCGACTCAGAAGTAGGAGAGAATACTGCAAGTTTTCTTGGAAAATTCAAAATTGTGTTTTCTGAAAGTTTTCTCATCTCAGTTTATTTAGTATCTCCCGGCTACTTAGCCACCCAAACCTGCCTTCTGCCCATCAGCATCCTGGGATGGTTATTGGCCTCACACATGTAATGTTTTCTCCCTAACACTGCCATATCCTTGCCTTGGGAGGATGGCAACTAGTGGCCTTCAGTGAAGTCGCCATGATTTAGGAAGTTTAAAACCACAAATGTCTCATGTGGTAAAACTTCTAATTACTATCATTGCACATTCACCAGTTCATTTGAAAGTTTGGTTTAAAAATAAATAGAGTTCGACTTAACATTCAAGAGAGGAAAAGGCACTTAATACTGCAATTTCCAGAACATAATCTGTCTGTCTTCCCCTCCTGTGATGATGCTGCTACACTGTTCGTTCATCCATATACATGTCACAGCACCTAAAAGAAAGAGACCTTGTGGTTAGGTAGTAAGTTGACCGGGGGCCCCGAAGATATACTCTAAGTACTATGTTGTCTTCTCATCTTGTAATTGGTGTATAAATTAAAAATAACTGCTTAGCACAGGAGCTTATGGGGAATAAGGAGACACTTAAATGTAAAGCTAAAATAATGGGTTGCAAATAGATATTCCTAGCCGTAGTCAGGATGGGTGAGAGAAGGTAGGGAACCGGTGTAAATTTGCTCATTCCATTTCTACTGGAAGGAGTCAAATGTTTAAAGCCAGTAAGTTAAGAATGACCTAAACAGATCACTTAATATAAATGTTAAGAAATAACCACATAACTGGGTGATAGAGGGAAAGGAGTGAAGGTGGTGGTTACTGGTCACAGTGAAAGGTAAATAGATGCTTATAACCAGAGATACTAGAAGAATTAAAAACCATAAATCTTCCAGAAGGTCAAGAGGCAACCATGCAAGTGTAAGCAAAGAGTGGAAAAAACCCAAAAGAACAGAATAATCAATATGCCTACAATGTGCCCTCTCAATAATGAGGGCACACCTCCCAGGATACAAACTGGAACCCGTCCTTCGAGGAGGAGACCGGGGGTGGGGGTGCGGGAGTCAGTGGCAGGAGGAAGATTGTTCACATTATTATTTTTGTGTTGTACAAACTTCCTTTTTGGAGTCAAATGTCTGTTAACCTAAATCTCAGTCCCCAAGGACCCAAGAGATGCAGCTGGCCTGGCCAACCAAGGTGCTGGAGAGGAACAGCTACGGCACGGGGAGGAACAGTGTGTTTTCTGCCTGGGAAGAGTATGTTTCCTGATGGGAAAAGTAGGTCTGAGTTCAGCATTTTAGGAAGAAAGGTCCAGTCAACCGCATAACTGCTCACCTGTGTGGCCCTGGATTCTCTCACTGATTTTTCCTCCGAGGAGGTCCCAAACAAGCAGTTCACCAGACTGACTTCCAGATAAAACAGAATTTCCATCCCAGATAAAGCATCTGCAAGAAAGGTGCAGAGATCATCGTCATGACGGAGGGGCTCGCTCTTACCCTGGCCAGAGCAAACCCAAATGACATGATCACGAACTTGTCTGTAAATGTTTTCACACACTAGTAGCTCAAAAAACATATTACCTCTGGGGCTCGTCTGAAGTCATAGAGGAGATGAGCATTCCTGTCTGCACATCTATGACGTTTAGACAGCCGTCTTCCCCTGTGCTGAGGACGTGGCGACTGTCTGCAACACGAGGAGACACGGCTTCAGAAGCGTGTTGTAAAGGATTCTGACATTTCACCTCTGGCATAATGTTCACTTTCCTTCTCCTTGAGCTACCTGTACTTGCCAGATGATTCTCCTCTCCTTGAAATGCTTCTAAGACCCCGGGCTGCTGACCCTTGGGTGTGAGTGCATTTGCATCTTATACATTCGTTTCTCTGGGCAGCTGACGAACTAAGAACCGTTTCCGCTACAGCCTTCCTGTAGGTGCCGATGGCCCGAGTATACGCTACGGGGCCGGGAAGCAGCCTCACATCCAGGCAACACTTTTATCAGCACTGTTTTTCTCTTTACGTTCTTCTTATTTAAAATCATTCCGATTCCCCCAGTTATCATCTGTATTACAAAGGATAATACTACCTGGGCTAAACGCAGCATCACACACGGTCCCCGAGTGACACGGGATCTGGTGCAACATGGTGGCCGTGGTGAGGTCCCAAATATTCACCGTGCCTTCTTTGGTGCCTGAAACCAACAGTGTACTCGCAGCATTTAAACTAATTGTATCTACCTAAGGAAGAAAACAGAGTAGTCCGCTTAGGGTTACGGTCAAGAGCTGTTCCCCTGGCTGGCCGAGCAAGGTTCTGCTCCGCTGTACGGTGTGCTGACGTGGCTCATGCAGATGGCCTTCACCATTGCTTACTGAATTATTTAAAAATTAAATTCTTCATATGCTAGTGAATAAAATGAAATACTGGTAGGGTAAATGGAATGCTTTTTTTTTTTTTTAAGATTTATGATTTATTTTGAGAGAGAGCACATGCGAGAGTGAGTGGGAGGAGTGGCAGAGGGAGACAATTTTCAAGCAGACTCCCCACTGAGTGTGGAGCCCAGCTCTGGGCTCGATCCCGTGATTCACAAGATCACGACCTGAGCCCGACACCAAGAGTCAGATGGTTAGCCGACTGAGCCACCCGGGTGCCCGATTTGCTGTCTCAAAATAGCCTAAAATTGACAGTTTCAGAAAGATACCTCCATGTATTACACATCGTACACGGTGCCAAACGGTCTGAAGCACAGCTGGCCCATGGTTACCTGAGGGATTTGGGAGAAGCCGGGGTCTCTCAGGGTTATGTTTCCAGGCCCACCCGGAGTTACGTACTACGTAAATATTTCTCAACCTCAGCTCAACTGTCGACCATGAAAATCAGGCATCAATTCACCACCTCCGAGCAAAGGCAGTATTGTCAGCTCTAGTGGGAGATGCAGCAGCGGGACCCAGGGGGACTGGAGGGGATGGGACAAGTGACAAAGCACTAGCTTCAGTCCTGCCCCGGCTCGGGTGCACTTCCCTGGGCCACCCCAACATCAGGTCCGTGTCTTCGCCTGTCGGAGGGCGTCATGCTAGAACAGACAGCCCCTTCCACCTTCTGTGTCAGAAAACACGAAAGCCGAGGAGGCACACTGTGTTGCCCCAAATAGTTTGAGGGTGTCCAAATATTCGATGTCTTGGAAATCTGATGGGACCATAGCTAGTTGTTGGGAACCAGCAAATTGGAGGAAAAAAAAGACAAAGCAGACTTGGAAACCCAAAGAGTCCATGCTCTCTTCCAATAAGCATAATAAAATGAGAGAGAAAAATGGACACACAGCTAAAACCAACCCCCGCCCCCTCCTCTGGCCTCAGGCTCAGCGGGGAGCAGCGCTGTTGCTGGCACTCACACTGACGTCGTGTTCCAGCTCGGCCAGCATGTCAAACCGCTGTCTCCTGGTGCAGGTCATTTCTGCAGGAACACCAGACCACACCTAAGGTGGAATATATTGCAGAAGGTATTTCTTGCGCACGAAAAGCATTTCTAACACATTCGAGAAAAATGCTTGACTGACCAACTTCCAGTTAACGTACTTGCCAAGAAAATAACGCTGTTTTTCTCTTTACATGAGAAATGCTTCTGGTTCCTCTCCTGCAGTGCCAGGCTTTTATTCCGGCCACAGGCACTCCCGAGTGCTGGTGCCTGTGTCTGTTTCTACCCTTTGCACTTGTGGCTGTGATTTTTATGAGGACTAAGGAAACCTGAGTGCAAGCGCATTGTAGTGTGTCTGTTAATGTTTTGAGAAGACCCGAAAAGGCAAGTCCCCCCCAAAAATTAATAGAATTTGGTGTAGGCAAGGGAATTTATAAGAATGGGGGGAAATCCTGAAAAACTCTTGAAGGAATTCTAACAGTTTTAGGTTCTTGCTTTCTTTTTACATAAATGCAAACTGGAAACTGAATATGATGAATACTGGTGGGGTGTTTGCCAGATAGTTGTGGAGGGTTCCAAAGAAGGGGCTGAGGATGGCCCCGCATCAACAGAATGGTGAATGAATGTGTGTCCGCCTGTGCTAACTTGAAATAAAATGTGTCCTTTTTCCACGATTCCCCACTTTAACTTGACATTTTCTAATTAACTGGTTAACTGTTAGTCCTGACTGTGTGAGATCAGATGGGCTGCTACTGTCTACAGCTGGCCCTTGAACAATGCTGGGGTGGTTGGGGGTGGGGGGCGACACCCCACCCCATGCAGGTGAAATCTACTTATGACTCTGACTCCCGCAAAGCGTAACTGCTAATAGCCTACTGCTGACTGGAAGTCTTACCAGTAACACAAACAGCTAACATAGTTCGTGTTGCATGTATCGTGGACTGTAGTCTTACAATAAAGCTAGAGCAAATAAAATGTTAAGCAAATCATAAAGTGAATTTACAGTACTGTACAGATTTATCGACAAAAATCCACTTATAAGGGGACCTGTGTAGTTCAAACCTGTGGTGTTCAACGGTCAACTGTATTTCTCTGTTAACTCTGTCTTGTGAATTCCACATCGTTCCAACCCCCCAGTTGAGCGCACATGGCACAAAAAAATCATGAAGACTTCCCATTGAAAAGTACACAGGTTAAAAAAACACAGGTAATAACATTCAGTATCTTTCTACGTCACTTACACACTTTGTGAAAAATAGTGAAGTGACTTAGCACATTAACAACGGGTAGTAGAATGGTTTATAATCCTTGTATTAACCAAACATTTAAAAAAATATTCTATTTATTTATTCATGAGAGACACACAGAGAGAGGCAGAGACATAGGCGGAGAGAGATGCAGGCTCCTCACAGGGAACCTGATGTGGGATTCGATCCCGGTACCCCGGGATCACGACCTGAGCCAAAGGCAGACGCTCAACCAATGGGCCACCCAGGCGCCCCTTACCCAAACATTTTAAGTTAGAAAATATATACAGACCTTCACTGTGGAGTCCCACGATGCAGAATACAGTCGGTTGTCATGCCAACAGATCTTACTAACGGCATCATCGTGTCCCATTAACGTGTCCTGGCGTCTTGCAAATGCTATAGAATAAAAATAGCTGACATAAAAGATAATGAGAACTATTAAAAAGCATTCCAAAAAAAAAAAAAAAAAGCATTCCAGCTTCATTCTGAGACTCTTAAACACATATTATGTTGTTTAATTCTAATCTTACTGAGACTCGCTAGAATTACAAATTACTTGTTTTCATCTTACTAAACCAAAATACTCAATATCTGAACTTAAAACTAGAAGTCTCCAGGTCTGGCTCATTTGTGTTTTTTTTTTTAATTTTTATTTATTTATGATAGTCACGGAGAGAGAGAGAGAGGCAGAGACACAGGCAGAGGGAGAAGCAGGCTCCATGCACTGGGAGCCCGACATGGGATTTGATCCCAGGTCTCCAGGATCGCGCCCTGAGTCAAAGGCAGGCGCCAAACCGCTGCGCCACCCAGGGATCCCTCATTTGTGTTTTTACCTCAGTTTAAACCACAGAGCGAGAGAGTCCTGCTGGAGAAATTATTAGGTTCAATAATCATAGTGAAAGCCACCAGTACTATCTTTAGCTAATATTTGTTCCTTTTTGGAAACAACACAGTAGAAGACCTGTGCCACCAGCAGAAGACCTGTCCTTCCTGCTTTTCGTCCCCAGAGATCACTAAGCCGAGTGAGGAATTACACCGGGAGCCCAGATACATACATGTTATTATCCCATGAAGAACTTAGGACAGTGGCATCTCCTGGCAAAAGTAAACAAGATGATAAAGCCTGAAATGCAAATGGTTCAGCATTAATTATTTACAATAATTAGTAAATCCCTAACACGGTAAAACTAACTTGTAAGCTGCCCCCAAAATTCATGCTCAAATTCTATTTACTTTTGTCTCCTCACGTTTGGGACTTTTTTTTCCCAATGGCTAATTCCAGATGCTTAGTTTCCTCCCAAACGTAAGAAAGAAAGTCAAAGCGTGTCCAGTGCATGTGGATCTAGCCTGAGGATTTTTAGGGGCCCTGGTGGCCCTCAGGGCGCTGGGCTGGAGGAGCTCCTAGCCTGGGTAAATCGTGAGGGGAGGGTGGGCTGCGTATTATCCTTAAGAAGTCTCTGGACTACAGACTTGCACAGGTAGGGAGAACTTCCAAAAATCTGCAGGGAACTTCAAAACCTTTTGGGTGGTTTACATTAACAATAAGATGCATTTTTCTTTTTTTTTTTTTTCCAGAAGAACTGGTTTTCAAGTATTTGGTGTCCAACTCAGAAATGCACACATTATTTAAAAGACATAGACATGTTTAGTTTGCCAGTTCCAGAAAAGGAAAGATTTACTATGGAGAAGTCTACTGGGTGGCACTTCTAGTTTTCCAGACTACAAACCAAATCACGGTATTATGAGAAAAAGGCACCCTGAAAAAATTTTAATTGAATTGAGAAGTAATCTCACTGAGGCATTCTGTAGACACCCCATGGGAATAAACCCAATTGCTTGGGGAGAAACGAAATGCCAGTATAGGTGCGTATAACACAAACTGCTGCATGAACTTCCATCATACCACTGGTTTAAAATTAAAGTGAACTCACCATATTTGAAAATGATATGCTTCTTTGTAGCATTTTGGATTCCTTAGAGAACATCTTCAAGGTGGAATCTGATTTAACAATGAGAAGGGAAACGTATGAGAAAGATTTCCTGACCCTTCCAGAGGTCAAACACCAACCAGAGACCAGCAGGCAGTGGGGGTGGCAGGTGGGGCCCCCTCTGGGGACCTGTCAGCCCATGACAAGGACACTGTTGCATCCCCAGTGCAGGACCAGCACCCTGCTCACATTTCAGCAGGACTGAACGTGGAGCGGACCTCGTCACGGACAGAAGCTAAGAGTTCGAGAGGAATAAAGTAGCAATTTTATAAAGACCACAAAAATTATAGTAATATATATTTTGTTTTGTTTTTTAACAAATGGCCTAATTATGGTGTGATGCCCCTGTAGAGAATTAGCATTTCTGGAGGAACCAGATTTCCTAAAGAATAATAAAGTAGGGATTAAAGTTTCCTCTCCTAACAGAAGCTTTAAAAAGTGTAGAATAATCTCTTGGAAATCAAGACTTGCAAAAATGACATTGAGCTCCAAACATCCCCTATTTGAAGCAAGTAACACATTGCCTAACTTGTAAACACACAACATGACAGCTAAAAGGTCAGAGTGAGCCTTAAACAATTTCTTCTGTATAGTAAAATTTAACGTTTCTTTTTTTTTTTTTTTTTTTTAAGATTTTACTTATTTATACCTGAGAGACACAGAGAGAAACAGAGAGAGAGAGAGGCAGAGACACAGGTCCAGAGGGAGAAGCAGACTCCATGTGGGAGCCTGATGTGGGACTCGATCCCGGGACTCCAGGATCAGGCCCCGGGCTGAAGGCGGGCGCTAAACTGCTGAGCCACCCGGGGATCCCCAAATCTAACGTTTTGACCTAATTTTCTCAACACCGACATACCAAGTCCTGAGACTTCATAAAGTGGAAAGCATTTCCAGCATCAGCTTGGAAGCAAAGTCCAAAGAGTGAACACAGCATTCCCTGAACTTGGCCCTGTGGGGCCTTCCTGAGACTCTCCAGACCGACCTGCCTTTGTTCCCGCAGTTCCGAGCATTCGCCTCAAGGTCACCAGCAGCTTATTACCCTGGGGCAGCCTCAGGGAAGGAAGCCCGCCGGGCTGCGGGTAGCCCCACGGGTAAGGATGCTGTTCTCCCAAACAGGACACCCCCCCCCCCCCGCCCCCGTGCTAGAGGCGACCCCGACAAAGGCTGCCGAAGAGCCAGGCTCCCAGCTGAGGGCCACCCAGGTGCCCAGGCAGCGAGGTGTACACCCCGGGTGTGAGCAACACGGGTCCCTTCGGGGTGACCATCAGGATACGTATAAATCAATAATATGAGTTATTAACAGAAGAAACAAACAGGAAAAAATAAAAAAGCTCTTGACTTAAAAAAAAAAAAAAAAGGACCCGCTTTCCCCTTTATTTGGTAATTGTACAAAGAAGTGATAATCATGCTTAATGAGCCTCAGGGCTTTATGGCCTGGACGCTCCCCAGACTCGTGGTTTACAAGGTCATCCAAGTACAACAGACGGAGGGACTGGATGAAGCACATCAGGCAAATCCAGCTAAGAACGCAGGCTCTGCTTAAAGATGAAGCCTTACAGAGACCCTGCTTTCCAGAGGCCTGTGGTCTCGTGTCACGAGGCTGGCACCCTGTGCGGGCAGGATCCTGGGGAAACGCAGACGGCTTCCCTCTATCAGAGCATCACCGTGTGACCCCAACGGGGCCCAGTCGTGTCCTGCACGGTCGCTTCCCCTGGCCCACAGCAGAATCATCACCTACGCTTTGGGGAACATCCTGCTTTACGCATCCTGGGATTGCACTTGAGAGAGAGACAGGAATGACGTGCTACAGGTCATAAGCCATTACAGAACCTGAGTGTGGTGACTGATTGCTCTGGAAGCGTTTAGTTGCAGAGCACCACTGCCAAGCTTAGTCAATGAAAAACATAATTTCATATGATAAAGAAAGGCTAAGGAACAAGTACCCTGCAGGCAGCCAGCTACTAACTGCCAGAACAAGCTGTCTTAAAAAACAGAAGCAGGATGGCCAAGAATTTGATGACGTATAAGGACATTAACAACGTATGAGTAAGATTTCCAGGGAAATTCTATAACACACACCCTGAAGTATGTACCAACTGACAAAAGGGATAACCTTAACAGCGAACGAACGCACACTTGCAGGCGCTACAGCACACCATGCCCTGGGGCATCCTGCGCTGGACCGACCCTCCACTGTCAGGCCTGTTCTTGGCTCAGGCGGAGCCGTGGCGAATGTGCAAGGGTCCTGCGGCAACGGCAAAAGCCCCCGCTGAGCAAGAAGATGGGAAACAAGCTCCTTCTGCCCTGTCCCTTAAATTTCCAGAAACAGAAAGGCATTTTCATGATTGTTTTGGCAAACTGCAAAGACGTTATGTTAAATGCCATGAACTGCTCAAAATTCACTTTACGTGGAGGCAGCACATTCCAGAACAAATCCTTGACCGAGAGCTAAGAAACCTGGATACTGCATGGTTCCAGTAAGCCACTTTTCAGGCAGGAAGACATACCTTGTGAGGTTGTAAAGACAGAGGACCCGTTGCAAGAGACCGCTATCCCAGTAACTGCCCTGTTGAAAGACAGAGTGTTAGAAGTCCCCAACCACCGGGTGCTGGGACGCTAGTCTCTTTCAAGTCCTCGATTTCATTTTACCAAGTTTCTGTATTTTCTTTTGTCAGAGCTTGTCTGCTGGATCTGCCCCCCCACCCCACCCCCACATTACACCCCCACTACCAATTTGAATTTAGTTTTGGCAATACCCGTGGGTGGAAACCACTCCCGGTCTCAGCTTTCCTAGCTGCCTGATTTAAAGTTGAATATGTTCCTGATGCCGGGAAATCTGCTTCTTTTTCGATTCCACCTTATGTGACTATCCCCGAAATTACTGAAAGTCTTCTTTACAAGCACTTCACTTGCTTGACTTCTGAATCGAATTTACCAGAGCATCTGTACGGTAATGATACGACTGTCTGGTTCAACCATTTCCTCTTACAGGTTCATTCATGTCTTCACTGCTTTGGACAATAAGGCCTCTTTCTATGTGTCACTTAGAGAAGTTGAGGAAAGGAAAGCCACTGTTATCATCAGTAAGGTGGAACTATGCATATCTTTGCAGGAGGTTGTGCTCTGATCTGGAGCCATCGATCTGAAGCAGACTGGCACCTTCAGTCCCATCCACAACAAATGGTGTCTGTGATACCAACATGTCAGACACGATGTCTACGGCCAAGGTGCAGGCCAATGGGCTCGTCTCTGAGCCCGGGTTTTCTCATCTGTAACAGGATGTGGCTGAGGGGAGGCCAGTGTTTCTCAAGCCTTTTTGTCAAAATGTGTAAATACCTTTAATGGTATAAGTCTGAACCCTCATAGCCCCTCTGGGTTTGACAGGAAGTCCTTTCTTTGAAAGTATAGGTATTATTTTTAAAACTCCTGGGAACTTAGCCCTTTGATCTAGAAAGCCCTAGAAAGACCAGGGGGTAGAAATGACAGCATGGAAGGCTGACATAAATCTATTTCTTTTTAAAGATTTTATTTACTTATTTGACAGAGAGAAAGAGAGAACAAGCAGAAAGAGCAGCAGAGAGAGAGGGACAAGCAGGCTCCATGCAGGGAGCCAACGTGGGGCTCGATCCCGGCACCCTGGGATCATGACCTGAGCCGGAGGCAGACGCTTCACCGACTGGGCCACCCAGGCGTCCCCAGAAATCCATTTTGTGCCAAACCTTCCCTTGCCACATTGACCTCAGGTGGCTGATCACTATAGATGTTTTAGGGGGATGAGAACTCTCAAGACAAATCAAAGTAACGCTGAGAGGGACTCCCACCCCCTGGACTCCACAGGCAACAGCGTCTCTGCAGGCCAAGGGCCCAGGTTCTGCACGGACAGCACGGGGACGTTCTTACTCTTTGTGGATCTTATACTGGTCGTGTAACTGCAGCTTGGCGATGTTATTCCAGGCCAGGGTTTTGCTTTCTTCCGTCAGGTCTTCAAAGGACTCCTCACCTGGAGAGACTACAGTGAGCTGTGGCTGAGTGAGGCACCTCAACTAGTACCGCGCGGCAGACAAGCAGCACCGCCCGCGACGTCCCGTTCAGGCCAAACGACCAAGGAGGCACACCTTGGTCTCGGCCCCGAGACCGAACTACTCTGAACGTGCCTGCTACACAGCTCCCTGTTTGTCAAGGGAAGTGAAAAAATGTGTGATCTAAGAAAGGAAAAAAAAATCCTTTGGCGAAAGATGACAAAGTTATCATCTTTGAAATATGCCGGTCTTTTTACACTCGTAGCAGTGTTTGCCGACGTGCCGCTCGGCCGCTGACTTAGGAACCTCAGGAAGTACGAGGCTGAGTAACTATTTCCTTGTCAGGAATCGCTGCAGAAGCCGGTTTGTTCCCCAAAACGCTGTGGGTTCACTTTGGTGCTGACGGGGGAGAAAGCGGCCTGGCGCCCAGGCCTGGACAGGGGACGCCGTCCCTCCCGTGCCACGAAGGCCTGGAACAATCACCCTCGGGTGCAATCACAGGACAGTGGGATGAGCCTGGTGACTAAGCGGGCCCGGGTTTGAGAGGCGTCACAAGATCATCCCATGGTCTCTCTGACGTAAGCCCGGGCGCATTATCTCTCAGAGGCCTGCTGGCCAGCCCTGGGTCCCCGGCCGCCAGCACCCCTCCACGCCTGGCGCCCCCACCCAGAGCAGACACGCCTGCAGGGGCCGAGCACTCACGTGACCCCGCCCCCCGGGTTACACAGAGTGCGGGACCCCTGGGAGCCTTCGGGCTTGAGGCTGTGCTCTGTGAAATGTCCGACAGGGAGGCTGGGTGAAGGTGAGTAGCCTTTCCTCCTCCTCCACATACTAGATGTGACACGAGGGTCACGTTCATTTTAGCACCCAGCACACAATGGGGGGGACTGTGTGTCTGTTCCAATGACTGAGTAGGAAAAAAGAATCAAAGACGACAAAGCACCCTGAATTCGAGATGTGTGGGGAAAGAGAAGGAGAATTAGGGACAGAGGAAGGAAGTCCTTTCTGGGAGAGCCCAGGCGAGACAGCAGGGCCAGCAGCCGGGTGTGAAAGTGACAGGCTAAGCAGCCAACGCTGCCTCGGAGAACCAGACAAACGAAGGAGAACCCGAGCCACAACAACAACAACGCACTGCCAAGTCTCATGTAAAATGAGTAATACCACCGGGAAGTAAAAGGAACTTGATTTTCTTTAAAATCAGCAGTTAAACACAAATGAAACAACAACAAAAACAGGCTTGTCGGAGCTGTTTTTCAGGAGAACTGCAGCAGGACGCCCGCACGCAACCTCTGTCTGCCACACGACAGTTCAGGTTTCCCCTGGCCTTCGGAATCTTCAGGAACATCTCGATCAGAAAAGAGAAACAAAGGGTGCTCACATTTATTCTCTTTACAGAACTCACCTGGAGAATCTGCCATGGGAGCATTATGACTATAGGTTTGGGAGAAATTTTTAAACTTTGGGGTGATCCGTCGTGGATGTGGCGTCACGAAGAGTTGTTTCGGCGTCTGGCCAAACTCCAAGATTTGGGTCAGCATGGCTACTTTCTCATCAGGGTCCTCAATGCTTTAGGACAGAACACAAATAATGCAGTGAACCACGAGGTTCAAGTTCTTTGAAAGCATAAATGTCAAATAACGCAAATTAACAGCAGACAGATTTAACCCTCAAAGAGTAATAGAGACTACATGCCAGGACTGTCTAAGCCTCATCACACATCTTTAGAGAATTTTCAGAGGCTCAGTACCTTACCGAGGGGGGGAAGGATATCTTCCTTCCTTTACGGGGGAAGCAAAATATGATTCACTGTAAAATTTCCACACCTTAATATGATCAAAGAGCTGCATTAATCGTTTAGACAAAAAGATATTTCGTGACTCAAGTAGAAACTCCTAGACATACAGGTACCTGTTAAGGTCTACGCCTCCTTCATAGGTCAGGGGATGAAATACTGGAGAAAAAAAAAAAGAGAGATGAAAAACACTCTTGAAAGAGGTGCTGTTTGGTTTATAATAGGCGCGCTCTTGTACAGAATCTTAAAAACTCAACAACTTGAAACTTCTATTCAAAGAAACTGATGGTCACTTTGCACAAACAGACTGGTAACATCCAACAGCAACAAATATCAACTTGAGTTATTATCTTTTGCTGAGCAGAAAGTCATCGGGCAGGTGAGACAGTCTGTTATCTCCAGGTATTTGCCAATTAGCACTTCTGCCCCCAGGGGAAGCACAGATCACCCTGCACTGCCCAGCGAGCGAGGTCAGGCCGGAACTTCCAGCTCCTCTGACCTGCTAGCACCACCCAGCAACCTGGCGGCAGGTAAGAAGGAACCTGAGCAGGACGTGTATCATGCTGGCTTCTTTCTGATCAATTAATAAAAAGCCCTGGGTCCCTTCAGAGGAACTGGGGGTGCCCTTCTATCATATTCTGATTTAGTTTAAGATTTTATTTATTTGAGAGAAAGAGAGAGAGAGAGAGAGGGAGGGAGGGAAGGAGGACGGGGGGCAGGGGTGGGGGGAGCAGAGGGAGAAGGATAAGCGGATTCCCCACTGAGCAGGGAGCCCGATGTGGGGCTCCATCCAGGACTTAATGACCTGAGCTGAAGGCCGACAGATGCTTAAAATCCACCAGCTGAGCCACCCAGGCATGCCAAGATTGAGTTTTAATTGGAATTAGTGAGTGGGATGGAGAGTACATGCTAAAATTGGAAGACTGGAAAAACACCTCTCAGAATCATGGTGGGGTTGGGGTTCTTTAGGCAAAAGTGCTTCCTCCTCTGTTACTCAGTATCTGATCCAGGGCCACTGAGCTGGGAGCCTCTGTTTGCCGATGGAAGATGCTTCTGCTCAACACATGAGCCTGACTGGTCTGGTCTTGATTCTTACTTTTTTGCTTTTGTTTTTGTCTAATGTGCTATGAAATTTCCGAGACTCTCACACACCATTATGGGCCCCAACGGCATCGCTCCCTTTTTGCTTGTAGCCAAATATCAGATCGATCCACTCGTGGAGGTGCTCGGACACATAATTGCTTTCCAGCGCGTCTTTGCTCTTCTGGAGAAAATCCTCGGGACCTATTAGATTAGACTCGATCAAAACATCAGTGTCTTGGTTTACTGTCTCCCATTTCTTTTGTCTATCCATATGTAGCTAAAGCTTCTAGGAGAGGGTAGAGGTACATATTTCTTAATGAGGTTTTTCTCTGTCTCCATCATACAAAATATAAATTTTGGCAGGGAGAGGGGAGTGGTGAAAATCATCTTTACAACATTTAGGTCTTCCACGTTTTTACATTGTAGACTCACAGACTATTTCTGATTTGGAACAGGACTGACAGCGCCTCATTTACATAGAGAATTATACTATTAGTTTTTAAAAATCCAGGCAACTAAATCATAATACTGAAACGGTCCCCCCAGGTGAAACATTGCTCTAAGTCAGTACTTCCAAGGTGGTACTCACTCCGTGCCCAGGGGGGAAGTTCCACATCATCAACCATCTGTCCTCCTTGTCTCTTTCCCAGATCCAACTTCAGATTATTGACTAAAAAGCTGACATCATCACCATAGAATTCTGGAATCAACTGAAAGTTTCGCGGGGGTGGGGGAGAGAACAGCAATGAACATTTTTTTAAAGCAGTTAGAAACCACAAGTCCAGTGAATTATTACCTTTATTAACTGCTTACCTCTTTAAAATCTGTTGCACCATCCAAACAGTTTTTCCAAGTTTCTCCAATACTAGATAAAAAAAAAATTAACTGATCTGAAGTCTTGGGTCTGGAAATAGCAACCACAGCACTGTCTATACACCTAAGTGTTGTCCTACACTTCACCTGTATTAACCTGTTTCTCTAACTCATTACTCTCAACAACTGTGTCAGGATCCCCCTTTGACAGAAGAGATGAGACGGCTCCTCAGAGCTCATGTGGGGAGTGACACCGGGTGAGGACACAGATGCAGACAGGGCATCTCCAAGCCTACACCATGAGCCTCCGTGCATGCACACTGCCTCATTGACAGGCCAACACAGGGTGGTACATAAACACGGATAATCTAGCACGGCTGTTTCAATAGCTCATTTCAAAAAGAATTCAAAAGAAACATGCATACAGTTTAGAAAAAGACTGGAGAGACATAGACCAAAGGATTAACAATGAATATTATCTAAGTGTGGTTGGGAGGTCAAGTGAACTTAATTTTCTTCTTTGTATTTTCTAACTTTTTGGCAAGGAAATATTCCTTTTATAATTAAAAAAAGTCATTTAAATACTTATAGGAAATTATATTCAATTCACAGCAGAATTATTTAGAATAATGAGATACTGGAAACAGTCTAAATGTCCAACAATGCAGAGACAGTGAAAATACTTAAATTATGGCATATATTAGGATGTGATACAATAATTTAAAAGTCACTGAAGAACATTTGATAACATGGGGAAAACTTCAATATCTAATACAAGGCTAGGACAGGCAGGACAAAAGCTGTATTTAAAAGAAGTTCTGGGATCCCTGGGTGGCGCAGCGGTTTGGCGCCTGCCTTTGGCCCAGGGCATGATCCTGGAGACCCGGGATCGAATCCCACGTCGGGCTCCCAGTGCATGGAGCCTGCTTCTCCCTCTGCCTGTGTCTCTGCCTCTCTCTCTCTATCATAAATAAATAAAAATTAAAAAAAATTATTAAAAAAAATAAAATAAAAATAAAAGAAGTTCTTACACACACACACACACACACACACACGACTAGAAAAAGCCTGAAAGGAATAGATGTACCCATTAGTGATTCTTTACATTTCTTGACATTTTTGTATCCAGGTTTTTTGAGCAAACATATTGTATGTTTATAATTAGAAAGTTTAAAAACTGGTAGGTGAAACATTGGGTCAAACCTGTTGAACATTCGGTCTGCATTATCAAATCTTCCATTCTGCAGGCACAGCATGTACTCGGGCGCTAGAGGGGAAATCAGAGTTAAGTGAGAGAACAGAATCTCTGAAGAATCCACATGAATTGGGAGGGTTGATAAAGAATCTTACCGATCCTAACAAGATAAAATAGCACATAACCCGGGGATGAGTAGTGACTGCCGTACATGAACTTTGGCTCTGGCATTTCCTGGTAGCGGGCCTACAACAGATGGAGAGAGATCCTGCTTAGATGTTGGCCATGAAGATAGTGACTGACTCAACTGGTCAAAGCCTAAAATTGGGGCATGGATACATATCCCTTAGTTTCTCTCTTAAAGGGGAAAAGGAGAAAAGAAAAGGGGGGAAAAACTGTGAACACACACAGTATTCCTGTGACAAGTATTTTGCTTTTCTTGGCTCTGTGGGAACAACACTGGGCTGGATTGAACAGAATGGATTTTATGTGTCTCTTATGTGATTTACCAGAGAGCACCTTCGTGCAAATAAATCCGTAAACTGATTTGTGATCAAGCCACAGTCTCCTATGTCCTGAATTGAAGGCAGAAGAAGCAAACGGTGGGTGGGTGAGCAGCTAATAAACTTACAGGGGAAGGCAGAGGGCAGAGAGGAAAGTAAGAAAAAATAGGATGTAGATCCTCTAGTCACTCATCATAGACCTCCCCTAAGTCTTGGAGAAAGGAGTTTCCCTTACTACAAAAACAGAGGCCATGGCTCATGGAGGTGCTTAGAAGCCAGGCATCCCCAAAACCACGTACCAGGAGTCTCTCCAGCCTTTCCTTGTTTAGGGCCCCTACTGGCCTGCTAAGATCCCGGAAGGTTCCTGGATTTGACAAATCTATAGAAATAAATACATTTTAAAAAATGAATTAAAATAAAGCAGGCAAGCTTATCCTTAATAACATTATCTCCTCCCCATAATGGATACATAGGCACACACATTTCTTTCCACAAATAATTCTTTTTTTTTTTTTTTTTAAGATTTATTCGAGAGAGAGAGAGAGAGAGGCAGAGACACAGGCAGAGGGAGAAGCAAGCTCCATGCAGGGAGCCCGACGTGGGACTCGATCCCGGGTCTCCAGGATCACACCCTGGGCTGAAGGCAGTGCCAAACCGCTGAGCCACCTGGGCTGCCCTTAAAGATTGAGACAGACCCCAGAATTATAGTATTTCTGATAGTCACTTACATAGCTGTAAAGGTTAGCGCTTGAGTTCCGAGTTAGCAAGTCACTCAAGAGTAGCAGCTCTTAATTGAAAACGCCCTGATTACTGATTTTTTTTTAACTGTGTTTTAACTATGTTCCAAGGAAAACAACAAAAAATAATCACATTTTAAAAGTCAGTATTCTTCTACCAAGATTTAAGGTCGATTAGAGTGAATATTATTATTCTCTGATAATAACATAATACGAGAATTGGGGACGGAATATTTATCAGAGGAATAAATTATCATATTCCCAGAAAGTCTCTTATTTCTTTCAAGTGAAAGGGTTTGATTAGTGAACTATCAGAAGGAATTCACTGCTCACAATATATAATTTAGACTATTACAAAATCAAATTATAATAGTCACATTTTTGTTACAATAATTTGAGAGAAATACATATACCCCAGGGTTAACATGGTTCTCTCTCATTTATGTAATTATTGATTTTTGTTTCCTCCTTTAAATATTCCAGTACTTCCTAAATGTTCTGTAATGCATGATTACTACTTTTGGCAACCACATGCTTGAGTGTGAATTTTATCTTATTTTACTTTTTAAAGATGTTATTTACTCATGAGACACACACAGAGAGAGGCAGAGACATAGGCAGAGGGAGAAGCAGGCTAGAGAGCCTGATGTGGGACTCGACCGCAGGATCTGGGATCATGACCTAAGCCAAAGGCAGAGGCTCAACCACTTAGCCACCCAGGCGCCCCTTGAGTGTGAATTTTAAAACAACAGGACAATCTGAGACAAATTTTCAAAGTGAAAAACTTAAAAGTATCTCAAGTGTGGTCGTTACAGGTAATAACGCCAACATCGGCTTAAAATCATAGGCATACTTTCTGGGTGGGTCTTTCCAGAAGTCTGCGAGTCCTCTTTTCAGGATTATAAGACTTTAAGGGAGAGTGGAGAAAACACATAAAGAACCCCCAGAATTTAGATAACGCTGATCCAGTACATCAGAATGGAAGCTAGCAACCTTTGGTACAAGAATCCAGATGGGTTCTAATCTGTCTACACATACAACACGGCTGGCAATCGGAACACCCCCTTTCCTCCAGAAACCCCACCCTGTGGCATTTACCAAGCTCGGCACTGCAGTAGTCGCTGATGATCCAGGGGAACACGGGGTACTGCGACAGGTCGTTGCAGCTGCGGTCTGCCAGGTTGTTGAGGTGGAGCAGGTACTGGTAGTTGGAGAGGTGGCCGCGCTGCCACTGCAGCGTGTAGCTCTCGGCCGTGCGCTCGGCCACGTGGTGCTCTGAGGGGAACAGGGCCCGCAGGGTCACCGCTGAACTTGTCCAACCCTGGCTACATTATACTGAGCGTAAGAAACTAGAGGCTTTACATATAGATTCTTCGATGCATTTTTTGAAAAATGCATTTTAAGAAAGCGAGGTAGGCCGTGGTTGGTTTTCACCAAACACCTGTTGCACTGAGCTGGCGTATCTCCCAAAGATATTCGCCAGGAGGGAATATTATTACATATGATATAAAATACATCATATATATTAAATATTTGTTGTAAAACAAATATGAAGGTATGGAGCAAATATGTATGTATTACGTGGTGACGGATGACGTTCACTATATTATATACAGGCCGCCATATATACAAAATGTTTGAGTTTCAATGCCTTTAAGAAGCTGTGACCATTCGTAAAAGTTTATTGCCCCCAATATTTATGAAATTAAAACAAAAAACAGTCTTTTAAGTTTTCTTTTAGATCAGGAGGAGGTGTACAGCCACAGGTTTGCCAATGCCTGTGTATTATGTATGCGTGTGAGGAGTGAGAAAGGAACCCAGTGAAGGAGAAAAGGTCTCTGGCAGGAAAGCACTTCTCAAAGACCAGAGCCCGGCAGCTCCCCGTCCCGCCCTGAGACTACCTCAGGAAACATAGGGTTAGTCAGCAGCCGTAGGGGGGGGTAAGGACAGCTTTCCTCTCAGGGAGCGAAGTGACTCTACTGTTTTATTTTGTTCAGAAGATTCTGCCTTAAGTGTTTTGTTGGCTGGACCAAGCAAATTATCTAACTCATCTGTTGATTCAATATTTATTCCTCTGATTTTTACCAAGTTTCTTCTCTAACCAGCTATGAGGAAAGGGCCTAAAAAATCAAAATGCTTATTCTCATTTCCCACACTCACAACACCTCAGAAAAAGTCTGGCCAACCCGAGGAATCAGATCAGAGAGAGTAAGGAAGCTTTATAGAAGACAGGTTTTTAGGTCATGGCAAGTGTTTTGACTTGAGATTTTAGGACTCACCATGAAAGCTGAGTTTTTTGTTGTAATCTTGTTATACAATTAGAGGAATAAAATGAAAAAAAAAATTTAATCAGGAGGCAGGAAGTAACAGTCAACTTGTACCAGAGCTATACTCAGGCATTAAAATAAACATAATAGCTTAATGTGAGAAGAAAAAGATATAAACTCTAAATCAACTATAAAATAAAATATATTCCTTATTGAAAATAAACTATTCTTCTGAGGGAAAATTCTATTTCTAAGGGAGTAAGAACAGCGAAGAAGATAAGATGGCATTAATAAAATCCCAACATCTATTTTTGAAAATCAACCTATTTTAGTTTTCTAACAACTTGTAAACAAAAATGATTTACTTCAACCATACAATTTCATATGTTTATGCCTAAAAAGAAAAATGAGGTGCTCTTTCCAATAAAGGTGGGAAAATTCACATTTTTCCAGGAGACTTAGAAACTATGAAAAGCAAATCAAGTCTCATGGTACTATACTGAGTACAGAAGGCTCATGTGCTCCTTTTATGTGTTTTCCAGCTTTGTGATTAAGACCACAGCTAACGATCACAAGCACATGACCAGATAACTCACTGCTTCACATTAAGAAACCAAGTCTCGGTTTCCATAAACGAACATAGACATAACTGAACAGAAAAATAATGAGGTCGATTCTTTATACTCCATTCAACCTGGGGGTTGTTAAAATACAAAAAACATTTAAAAATATCAAGAGTTTTTCAAACGCACAATTGGAATGAACTATTACCAAATATCATTTATATTTCCCTTAGCTTTTAGAATTCCATTTTGCCAACCTTGTCCCTGAGAGGACGACCCAGAGAGGTGATTCTAGATAGCACTTCTCTTACTTCCTAACTCAGTACTTAAAAGTTGAACTACCTTCATATGAACAGATACAATGAAGGCTGAGCACCATACCTAGATATGTGGCAATATAAAAATAGAGGTCATCTCTATCTTGAGGTTCATAGAACTTTAAGTAGATGTCAGAACAGAGATCATCTTCTGTGCAAAAGACTTCCAAGCCCTATAAATTCAGAAAGAAAACAGTAAAATAAATACCACTGGATTTACCTTGCAATCTCAAAACAAGCTATGGAAGTACAAAAGAAAGACTTGGAGTCAACGTGCTTAATACAACATACTTGCACTTTTCAAACATGCCATGAGTGCTTACAAGTCAAAGTCAATACACCATTGGCCGAACTGAAGCTATGATAATCATCCACCCAGAAGTGACATTCCACATGAACTCACCAAAGGCATGAGGCCGTGCCTCCTTTTGTAAATGCGGCGGACATCTTGGAGTGTTATCTGGACCACAGGTTTCTTTAAAAGTAGAAAGACAATCTCAAAAATCAACATTCAGACACAGTTAGAAGCTGTCCTTTGGTACCAGAAATGTGAAAAAGTGGCCAAATCTTGCCTTCCCAATGTGTTACATGTGAACAGTTGGAAAGGGAGCTTTTAGAACAGGCATTTCTGGTTTTATGTCCTGGTCTGTCCTCTCTCACTTACTTCCTGACCATGGACAAGTTTCCCTACCCCCACTCAGGACCTGCCAAATGATAATGCACTGATGTATCATTTAGGGTTCTGCAAGGCTGCTGAGTGATAAGGGATATTCAAGTGCTGCTACAGATAACCTCTCAGGAATTCTGCTATCTTTTTATAGATCAATGGTTTTTTTTAGAACTGACACAGTACATCTTTTTTTAGAATCTCGTTCTTTATCTCCGTAAAAACTATATTGTATTAAGGCTCATAACAATAGTAGCAAGCAGGGCCACTAAATTTTTCTTTTGTTATGAGGAGGAAATTTTTCTTGCTTCTTTAGAGGCTTAAAACACTAGTTATAGGAGAATGAAAAGCCACTGAGATTGGCTAAACGGTGACATATCCACCTTTCTCCTAAGTGAGAGGGAGGAAGAGCCCACATGTGGAAACTGCCTGAAGACTGGTCAAGGATCCTAGCCCAGAGAAGTGGGAGGGGATACATGCTCCCCCATCGATCGTGGAGCTACAGCACATACTCAGATAGTATCCCACAAGCCACAGTTACAGCAGTGGCCAAGGCACTATCACACCAGCGGACAATGCCCTTCAGCACTGTGAGCATCTATGGGAGGGCTGGGTGAGGGTGCCGCGCCACCTTCTGGACAGGACTGTCACAGCACCATTGTTCACGTAGAAAAGTATTAGATGTTTCAGGGACCTAATGACTGGCCAGCCTGGAGAACTTCTAGGACGGAGCTTCCTATGACAGAAAACACGTTCTTTAAGCTGCCCTGCCAAATGGTCCAACGCACTATCAGAGTGTATTAGTGTTTCTATTCTTCTGATGAACCAGTCCAAAAAGTATTCACATCTAAATAAAGTGACAAATCTCTACAAATTTTACTGTGGAAATCCGAGTTTACTTTTACAATCTGGCCCAGCAAATCTAAAGTCATTGTGAAAGAGGACACTGTTTCCACCATCACGGTAGAAACGCTACAGCTGCTCAGTTAGAGCATCTCCACATGTGCCTGTGTACCACCTGGCAGAAGATATTGCTTGTGACAGCTTCACATCTACTGATTTTGCTCCTAAAGAAAAACAGGAAATACCCACTTATTTGTACACATAAGCAGATATACAGAAAATACCCATTTCTCTTTAATTTTAGTATATTTCATTGGTCTCTTCCAGAAGTGCTTCCAAGTAGAATGGTAGAAACCTCTAACAACCCTTTACTAAAATTGGGGGGGAGCAGGGCAGGGTTACTTTTCACAGCAGGAGCAAGTGACCCAGGAATTACTGAAAAGAGTTCAGAAGAGCTGGAATCCGATCAGCAGGCATCAGGATGACCCAGGGAGGCCTGTTAAACACAGAGCTGCTGGAGGGGAAGAGGGCGATTTTCGATCCTTGACAAAATAGGAGAACACTGTAACTGTGAAGTGAAGTCCACAGGAAAGATGAAGACCCCAGAGCTAAAGTGGCTCTCGTCTGACTCTGTGTCTCTACTTACCGGGTACCCATTGAGAGGCTGAAAATACAGGTTTGTGTCAGTGATGCACACATGTCCTGGATTCGTCACCAGCGGTGTCACCATTTCTGCTTTGCATTCCATGTGCAGCTTTTCAGAAACACTTTGGAATCTGACAATACAGTTTTCAGCAACAATAAGAAAAATCACAAATCAATGTATGTTCTAGGTTTAGCTTTCTTTAAGGGAGCTATAATGTGACTACACATGACATCTGTCTAAACACTATACTTAATACAAGAAAAATGGTAATATAAATCCATTGCTTAAGTAAAACTGATGTTCTTCACTTATTTAATTTCTTAAAAAAGATTTTATTTATTTATTCATGAGAGACACACAGAGAGAGGCAGAGGGAGAAGCAGGCTCCCCGCAGGGAGTCTGATGTGAGACTCGATCCCAGGACCCCAGGATCATAACCTGAGCCAAAGTCAGATGCTCAATGACTGAGCCACCCAGTTGCCCCAAAACTGATGTTCTTTAAGAGACAAAAACCTGACATTCTTTTAAATGGTGTAGTGAGGGATCCTTGGGTGGCGCAGCAGTTTGGTGCCTGCCTTTGGCTCAGGGCGTGATCTTGGAGACCGGGATTGAGTCCCACGTCAGGCTCCCGGTCCATGGAGCCTGCTTCTCCCTCTGCCTGTGTCTCTGCCTCTTCTCTCTCTCTCTGTGTGTGTGACTATCGTAAATAAATAAATAATAAAAAAAAATTAAATGGTGTAGTGAGAACTCAAACAACAACGAAAGATGGGTTTATGTGCCACAGAAGAGAAGACAGGCAAATAAGTAATACCAAACAACCCTTTATAGCTGAACTCTTCTTCCAGAATAAACTGGTCTCGAAACTATTCCTATATTAACATATTTTTCTATTGTTGCATCTCTAAGCCCCATTTTTATAGTCATAGGTGCCATTTATTTCACACAGCACTTTGTAAGGCTATGAGTCCATAATTACAATTACTTGAATGTCAGTTCCAAGGTATGTTCTTTTGTGGCTTTACTACAGTATAACCAGTCAAATGTGATTTTTCTACTACCCCCTCCTAAATTATTTAACTAGTTGAAAAAGTCCATTTTATTTTTGCTTACTAATTAGTAAAAAAAATAGAGGGGAAACAACCAAGTTATCAGTATTTGAAGGCAATTCTTTAGTTACATAACTGGGTTAAAAATAAATCTCCCCATTGTTATAAGTAACAACGGGACAAAAGCCCACGGGATAGACTTCTACTTCCTTAGGAAGTGAAGGGGACCTTAGAGCTGTCACCCTAACCACACACACCAGCTAGAAGAGCTACACAAGCCTTTTTAAAAGCCATCAGAAAGCTCAAGATGCAAAGAAACCTAAATGAAGAGAGCCACGATTGGGTGTTGGGTGGCAGGAAGAAGAGCCACCTGTCACAGATAAGGAGGACTGCAAGATGGAGAGGGGTCTAGACGGAAGCAGAAAGCAGAGTCGGGACTGGAGAGCAGAGGGGCGAAAATGCTGCCAGCTGGGTGGAGAGCAGAGGGAAATCTTCCAGGGTTCAGAAAGCTAGTGGCTCAGCTGGAAGGTGCAAAGATTATTTCCAGGGTCATTAGAGTGCTCAGATCCCAAGCTCCACTGGAAGAAAGTCCTGATCCCTCCCCCCAAAGAACAGTGGGTGGCAGAGACAGGGACATAACCATGGCTGCCACAAAGCCCTGACCCCACTAGATCATAGATGGTGCTGCCAGAGCCCCCAGGACAAGATCGGGGACAGAGGGGTGGGCGCAAGCAACCACTTCTGGAGGTAACATAAAGCAGCATTCAGTTAGGTCTCTAAGGTTCCTTTGAACACATGGTACCCAGCATGCAACAGAAAATTACAAGAACCTTACAAAGCAACAAGGAAATATGACCCATGCTCAAGAGAGAAAAGATTCAACAGAAGATGACTCAAGGTGGGACCCACTGGAGGGAGACTTCAAGATAAGAGATATGCTAAAGATCCAGAAGAGGAGCAACATGTGTGAAGAGAAGGAGCTTTCTCTCTAAAAAGTAAATTCAAAAAAATGAATTAAACATTCTCATTAAAAAGGGAGGTTGTCAGACTATAAAAAGCAAGACTCAACTATATAAAGTGTGTGTTTTTCAGAAATAAGGACACAGGTTAAAAGTAGAGGGATAGAAAAAGATATACCATGCAATCATACCACATGAAAAACTGGTATGACTAGATTAAAAGAGGACAAAGCTGACTTCAAGACAAATGGAAAAGGAGGGATATTTCATAATGATGAAGTGTTCAACCCATCAAGGAGACATCACACATATTAATGTTTGTGAACCTAACAATACAGCTTCAGAATACACAAGGCATAAATTTGACAAAAATGGGAATAATTTCACAATCATTACTGGCAATTTTAACATCTTTCTCTCAGTAACTGATAGAACAAATTGACAAAAAACCCCAACAAAGTATAGATGATCTGAACAACCTCAACCAGATGGACCTGAATGACAATATTCAGTAACTTCAGGTACACATTCCTTTCAGGGACAGAGGATGCATTCACCATGACAGACCATATGCTGAGCCCAGAACCAATCTCAACAGTAGCAAAATACTGAAATCATATAGAATATATTTTCTGAACCAAGATGGTATTTAATTAAAAATCCATAATGACAAAGTAATAGTAAAATCCCCATATATGCAGAAGTTAAATAACACACTTCTAAATAACCCACGAGTCAAAGAAGAAATAACACAGGAAATCACAAAATATTTTTACAGTAATGACAGTGAAGACATATCAAAATGTGTGGGATGCAGCTGAAGCAGTGCTTAGAGGTCAAGTTACATTTAAGTACCAATTATGTTACAAGAAGGTCTAAAGTTAGTGTTCTAATCTTTGCAACATGTTAGAAAAAGAACAATTAAACCCAAACTAAGCCAAAGGAAGGAATCATAAGAGGGCAAATCATTTTTATATAAAATGGAAAAGTAGAGAAAAATCAATAAAGCCAAAAGTTGGTTCTTTGAAAATAATAAAATTGGCAAATCCCTGGCAAAACTGACAAAGAAAAAAAAAAAGAGAAAATACAAAGCCGTGGTATAAGGAATGAAAGAGGGACCATCACTATAGATCCTACTGACATTAAAAGGACTTTAACAGCTTCATACCAATAAGCCTGGTATGAAGTGGACACTTTTTTTTGAAAACCACAACTTACCAAAACAGGCACAAGAAACAAAACCAACACAGTCTCATAGTAAGTAAAATAAATAAGAACACTCAGGCCTATAGGACTTTACCAATAAATTTGATTAAAATTTTTAGGAAGAAATACAATCCAAAAAAAAATTAAAAAAAAAAAAAAAAAAAAAGAAGAAATACAATCCAGCACACACTCTTTCGGAAAACAGAGAATAAAGGAACATTGCTACACTGATTTGATGATGCAGACATAACTCTGATAGCAAATTCTGACAAATACATTAAAGATTTACAGAGCAATATCCCTCATGAACACAGATGTAAAAATCCTTTACAGAACACAGGCAAAGCAAATCCAGTAATAACAAATTATACAAAAAGAATACATCATGAGCAAGTTGGATTTAGCCCATGAAAAAGGCTGGCTTAAGACTGACAAAAATCAATCAATGTAATTCACAATATTAACAGAATAAAGTAGAAAAGATATGATCATTTCAGTAAGTACAGAAAAAAATATTTAACAAAACTCTAAACCTATTATTGAAAATACTCTCAGCAAACCAGAATAAAATGGAGCTTCTTCATTCTGATAAAGGGCATCCAAGAAACACCTACAGCTAGCCTCATTCTTTAGTTGTGAAACAAACCCTGTTCCTGTAAGATCAAGAACAAGGCAAGAATGTGCTCCTGCCACATCTATTAAACAGTACAACGAGGCAAGGCATAGAAATAAAAGCCATAAGGATTTCTGTGAAACTGTCATTATTCACAGATTAAACAATTATGTATACAGAAAACGCTATGCAATCTATAAACAACCCACCAGGACTAATGGGTAAATCTGGAAATGTCACAGAATACAAGGTGAATATAAAAACAAAACTAAACAACAACAATGTATATACCAGTAACAAATAACTGGAAAACAAAACTTGAATAGCATCAAAAGTCACCAATCGGGATACCTGGGTGGTTCAGTTGGTTGGGCATCTGCCACAGCTCAGGTCCTGATCTCAGGGTCCTGGGATCGAGCCCCATACCAGGCTTTCTGATCAGCAGGGAGTCTGTTTCTCCCTCTCCCTCTAGTCTATCTCACCCTCTCTCTCAAATAAATAGATAAAATATTTTTTTAAAAATCACCAATCTAGGAATCCATTCGATCAAATATGGCCACATGGACAGACTGAACATATAACACTGGGGGAAAAGAGGGTAAGGTGTAAAAGACCTCTGTGTATCTTTACGCCTTTACTTATCTTTACCTTATCTTTACCATCTTTACACCTTTTCTTTAGATCTAAAATTAGCCTCAAGTAAAGGGGGATATTTTGGGGTACAAATGGGGGAAACTTGAATATGAAACTATAAATTACATGACGTTAGAGAATTATCGTTATTTGGGTATTGTCATAGTATGGATGAGTGCCAGAGGATACCCTTTGAAGAGACACATGTTGAAGTAGTTATGGGTGAAGTGTCATGATGTCTTGCAATGTAATTTCAAGTGATTCTGCAAAAAGTATGTATTTTATACACAATGCAAATGTACATACACGTACACATGACCTATATGTATAGACACATATAACACATATATATCAGACATACACACACTACATATACATGCGCACACACATGCGCTCACAGACCATGTGAGAAGTAAAGCAAATCTGACAAAATGTTCACAAACGAACACCTGGTGACTTGTCGGGTATCTGTGTTCATGTTATTCCTCCAACTTGTGAGGATGTGAAAATTTTCTAAATGAACAGTAGGGAAAAATAAATATAGTTATCACCTCATTTCTTCAATAAGAAAGTATCTTCTCAGAACTATGATGAAAGCTCACTTTGGCAAAAGTTTCCTTTTTTTCTTTGAGAGGATGTATACAACACCAGAGTATCTTATCTTCTACTGCAAGTTTCTTCCCCAGATTCTTCAGCCTAACATTTTAGAGACTGGATTAAATTAAGACTTCCAGAGTGAGCCATTTTTTAAATTAATGTCACACTGAAATCCAGGATTGAGAAAATCACTACTCAGAAGAATTATGCATTCTAAGTAGGTCAAGAGAAACTAATTATTCTTATTCCTTTTCCTTGCTAAACTGGAAGCTATTCTTCCCCTCAGCAATCCATTTACTTAGCATATCCTGCAAGTATTAAAATAGAAAGAAAATTAATGCTATGTAGGTGAAACAGAAAAAGCAGCAATCAAATATAAACACAGAAACATTACTGGCCAGATGGCTTTACTGGCAAGTTCTTCAACACTTCCAAATGAAGTGAAGGGTCACAAATCTCACAACGATCACAATAAAACAGAATATTACAAACTAATCTCATATATAAACATAATCTTCTAGCAAAAGCCTAGCACATCATAATCCATAAATGAATCTACTCAACCAATACTTTCTACGTTGTCCTTAAGCTGTAGTGATTACAAATGCAGAAATCTAAAATAAGAATCTAAAAAAATATATATATTTATAGTGAATAGGCCCTGCAATAATTTGTCCATAAGATTTTGTCCACGTTACAGAGTTTATAAATAAAGTCAATGGAACTGATCAGAAAGTTTAGCAGGGTTGCTGACAACAAAATGAATACACAAAAACCCGCTGTGTTCTATATATCAATAATAAATAGAAAGTGAGTTTTTTAGGACACCATTTACAACACCATCAAAAAATATGAAGTACTTGGGATAAATCTAACATAAGAGAGGAAAGACCTTTATGGAAAAAAAACCTTAAGGAAGACATTACAGAAGGCCTACATAAATGGGTGATTCATTGCAATCACAATCAAAATCTCGGGGAGCTTTCTTTTCTGGAACTCAACAAGCAGTTTCTAAATTTATACAAAGTGTGGCATAAGGCCAAGAACAATGATGACATAAATTAAAAAGGAAAATAAGATGGGAGGCCCTGAACTTGCAGATACCACAAGCTACTTCATATAAAGCTATGTGACTGCTACAGTGGTGATACAGATGAGATGCAAATCTACTTCGTAGAAGGCAAGAAAGAAATAAGAGAATGGATTCATATAAAAGCATAATTATTTGCATGAGATATCATATACTTAGAAAAGCCAAGAAAATCAATGAAAAAAAAACACTGGACCAGTAGGAATGTGTCTCCTGGCCCCTGCAGGACACCTTAGCAAGGTACCTTAGCAAGGGTCAGGAAAGACTTTCCATAACAACTGACAGCTAAGCTGAAATCAAGTAAGAGTCAGCCTGGTGCAAAAGAGGAAGGAGGCTGAGCACTCTAAGCAGAGGCAAGCGTACAAAGGTCGCAGGGAAGAGACCCTGGGACATGTGCGGGATCCACATAAATGTGGATAGCAAGCACACAGAATTAAGTCACGTCACCAGCGACCAGGGTTGTGCACAGGGCTGGAACCTAAGCCATGGAGGGTTAAGACTATCCTGAAGGGAATGGGAGATCTTGAAGAGCTTTAAACAGACAAGTGACATAATTAAGCAAGTACTTTAGAAAACTTGCATTTTCAAAGTACACTCAGGACAGTAGGGAAAACAGGACAGGAGAAGGGAAGACAGGGGTCCGGTGGGCAAGCTAACAGCTGTCACAGTGTTCCAAGTGAAGGTGATGGTGGCCTCAACGACAGTGGGAAAGGATGGTGACAGACTAGAAAGATCCTAGAGAACACTGGTCAATGGGCCTGGCACACTGGCCATACTCAGGATAGAGAAGCCACAACGTGCAGGTCAGGGTGACACAGATGGTAATGCGGGTGGTTCAGGACAAGCAGGAGGAGGCCTCCAGGTGGAAGACATCCACTCCTTTTAGGGGTGTGAGGGAGTGAGGGGTGCCTCAGGAGCTCAGTTGGTTAAGCATCTGACTCTTGATTTGGGTTCAGGTCATGATCTCGGGCTCAGTGGTGAGTCTGCTTAAGACTCTCTCCCCACTTCCACCCCCGCCCCGCCATACTCACATGCACTCTTTTTCTCTCTCTTTCAAATACATAAATATATCTTTAGAAAAAACAAAAAAGACTCAGGGAATGAAATCATTAACTTACCTGTTTTTGTCAAATGATGTCCTAGCCAAACGTGACTGCAAAATAGCTGTTATCTATGAAAACAGAACCATGTAAAAGTATTTATGAGAAAACCATCAGTACGATTTAATTCACAAGAAAGACATAGACCTTTAGAAACTCTTACCATAGCAGTCTGGTCTCCTAGTTTGTCGAGGCAGGATGCTCTGTGAAGCTAAAATATTGCAAATATACAAGAATTTATTTTTTTCTCTAAAACATATAGGTATTTCCTTAGAACTAGAAATGAAACACAGCAATCATTCTGTTACTTGGTAACGGTTAAGATCACTTCTCATAAATCTATGACTTCTTCCCAATATACAGTTTTCAAATTCAACATATTCAAGTAAACTGCTTCATATTTATAAAAGAAATTATAGTTTCAGTGAGATGTGTAAATATGATTTTTTTTTTAAATGTTATGCTGAAGTTTGCTTTGAATTTTCTGCCCGATGAATGCCTGAGCACGGTGCTGGCTTACCTGAAGCAACGTCTCCACCACATCTTCCACTTTCCCTGAAACATCCAATTCAAAGACATACTCCATTTTGCCCTGACAAAAAAGGGAAACAAATCAAATCAAAGAGAAGCGGCATGTCAATGTCAAGCTGTATTCCTTTAAGAACACCTGCACCCCCCCCCCCCGGTTGACCCGTGCATGTCTGCCTGCACCCCACCCTGGAAGGTGAGCTCCAGGTGAGCAGACACTGTCAGATTTACTGCTACATTTATTATTTCTTCCCTTCTGCTAACTTGGGCTCAGTTTGCAGTTCTTGCTCTAGTTTCTTGAGGTGTATAGTTGGGTTTCTAAATCTGAGAAGTTTCTTTTCCTTAATGTAGGCACATATCACTACAAACTTCCCCTTAGTATGTACATTTGTGGCATCTCTCAGTTTAGGTGTGTTCTGGTTTCGATTTTGTTTCAAGATATTCTTTAATTTCCCTTTTTATTTCTTCTTTGACCCACTGGTTGTTTAAGGGCGTTGTCCGACTTCCACACAGCTGTGAATATTCATTCCGCCATGTATTTCTAGTTTTATTCCATGGTGGTCAGAAGGGATGTTTGGTAGGATTTCAATCTTCTTGAATTTGTTTTGATTCATTTTTTGACCTAACATTTGATGTCCTAGAGAATGTTCCATGCACACTTGAGAAGAGTGTGGATTCTGTGCTGTTAGGTAGAGTGTTCTCTATGCGTTCCTTAGGTCCATCTGGTCTACAGTGTTGTTTAGATCCTCTGTTTCCTAAATGACCTTCTGTACGGATGTTCTATCCATTAATTAAATTGGGGCATTGAGGTCTCCTATTATTATTAGGTTGCTGTCAATTTCTCCTTCCAATTCTGTCAATGTACGCTTCAAATATTTTGGTGCTGGGAAGATGGGTGACTACATATTGTGAAGGTTAATGGGATGTGTCACATGCTCTCCTCTTCTCTTTGTCCTGAGGGAGAGTCTGCCAGGAGAGTCCTGTGCTGTCCTCTGTCTGCTAGACCACGGGTCCCCTGGAGCAACAGCCTGATGTCCAGCTCTTATTTTCAGTGGCCCCAGGCATCTAGGGCATATGCCAGGTCCTGTCCCCACTCCAAGACAGGCAAGACAGAAGCCAGTCCCTTGGGCAACCACCCCAACAGAACACTGGACACATGGTCCAGTCTTGTCTTTCCCTCCGGGGAGAAGTTGGGAGCTGGGAGTTCTCTCCCATCATGTGGTACCGTGTTGCGGGAGGGCCTACAGTGAAAGGCTATTGCAAATGCCCCTATCAGCTTCAATGAGGCTGAGTTCATGCTAACCTGGGGAGCAGGGTCTCTCAGTTGGTTTCCAGGTTTGTTGCAAAAGGCATCATCCATGTACTGTCGACTGAATCAGTGTCTTCATGAGAGGAGCAAGGGCCTCCTAGTCTGCCATCTCTCATGGTCACCATCGGTGTCACCATCGCCCTCTTTCTGAAATCTGAAAATCCTTGGGTGTTCTAATTCCCACTGGAACAAAAGAGCTTTTCTTTGCTTCAGACAACCTCCCTAATCTCCTTTTACAGAAATTTTCAAAGAGCCAAGAAGAGCTTGGCACTTCAAGTGGATATGAGGAGGGCCTTAGGAGGGAGAGCCCCAATCCCCCCTGGCGGTGGTTCTCAACTTGGGGGTGGGTGGGTAATCCACCACCCCCATGAGGCTTCCGTCAATGTAGGAGATACTATCCAACAGTAGGGGTAATGGTGAAGAGGGGGTGTTTAGTGGCTGGGAGCAGGCTGCACTGTAAAGGATGGCCCCACAAAATTAAGAACTATCCTTCCCCAAATGCCAACAGCACCACCTGGGAGTAATTAAATCTCATATTTACAGTTTCTGACTAGCACATGTAAGTGTTTCTTGTGCATAAACCCCCAAGGCCACAGCATGTAACTAACCCACATGTTCCCTAAGTGCTGGCTGAGAAGCTGCAGAGACAGAGATTCAGCCTGTGAGGCTCTTCCTCATTTACAGAGGTGTCCCTATATAGGGCACTGATGTAGGTCCTATAGCCTGATGTAGGTCCTATAAAGACTCTTTTTTGGTAAAAGTTATCCCTTTGATATATATTAAGCTGAAGCAAAAGAATTCAATAAAGCATAGTATGGTTAAATGTAACATTTATGCTTATGTGACAGGTCCTGGAAAACCAAACATGGCAGTCAAACCTACTCACAGCTTCTCCCAATTAAGACAATTTACAAATTATAACTGAGCTCTCAAGAGTATTTTATAACCTATAAATATTTCTCAACATTTTAAAAACTATATTCTCAGTAATATCCAGCAAATAATCTTACAAATGATACATATTCTGATTTCAATTTCTCATCTAATAATTTAAGTTTTTCCCCCATTAGACACATTTGTTTTTAGGCCAAAAAGTTAATTGAAATGTCTTGGACTAAAGTCTGGTTCCCTTGGGTAATTTTGTTCTAACTGCTGGTAACAAGCTTTAAAATACTATACTCATTATTAGTATGTTTGATTAAAGATGCTATGAATAAAGTCACAGAATTTTATTGCTTAAAAAACGATATGAATTGCTAGGAATAAATGAAAAGTGGTACTTACCCTTTCTATTTTATATGGTGCAACAATGTTGTGTTCTTTAATGAAATACACCTGAGAAAGACAAATTGATACTTGTAAAATAAAAATTTTCATAGTAATGAGTTGCTATAAATTAGGATATTATGAATCAAATTTAGATCACTGTTACATAATCTCTATTTCCAAAAGCACTTGCATTAATATTAGTATGACTTTAAAGTTCCAATGTTAGAATGACAAACACTACATTAAAAAGAGATTCATCAAGGGGCAGCCCAGTGGCTCAGTGGTTTAGCGCCTGCCTTCGGCCTGGGGCCTGATCCTGGGGACCCGGGATTGAGTCCCATGTCGGGGTCCCTGCATGCAACCTGCTTCTCCCTCTACCTGTGTCTCTGCCTTTCTCTCTGTGTCTCTCTCATGAATAAATAAATAAAATCTTAAAAAAAGAGAGAGAGATTCATCAAGGCAACAAGGTAGCAACCATTACTGGGTAAATAAAATACTTAGGATGTTTTATGAATGCCAGTACTTGTACCAGGTAACCAAGTACACCAGTGAAGGAAGCTAGCTAATTTAAGTGCAAATTTTGTAAGAAATGGGTAAAACAAACTGTCGTATGAAATACTTTTTAAAAAAGATTTTATTTATTTATTCATGAGAGACACACAAAGAGAGGCAGAGATATAGGCAGAGGAAGAAGCAGGCTCCCAACAGGAATCACAATGCGGGATTCAATCCCCCGACCCCAGGATCACAGGGCAGATGCTCAACCATTGAGCTACCCAGGTGCCCCTACATTTTTTTATATAAAGAAATTCCTCTTCTCGAGGTGATCTGGGCACATGGTGCTTCATGGCCACCTGCTGACACTATGTATTAGTAACCATGTCCAACAAGCAACGCCACTGCCCCCTGTGCCCCCTAGAGCCGTCAACATGGAGCAAGAACCCTTCGCCCTGCTTTCCCTCCTGTTTTGATGAAAGACCTGCCTGGGCCATCAGAGCCAGTCACTTGACTAGGCTGTTCAAAAGCTTCTGCAGTAACATGCTTCCTGCACTTTCTCCCATTTGAGACAAACCATAGATAAAAACCCTCCCTTGGTCTTATATCCTCCTTTTGTCATTTCTATTCCTTTGTGTGGCAAAACTCTTTGCAAGAGCTGACTGTACTTTCTCTTGGGTTCAGGACAGGTTTTCAGCTGCACTGTGTTATGGAATCCCCTCCTGAGAAGGTCATAAAAGGTTCAGAGGAACCTCCATGTCACCAAACCCAAGAGTCTATTCTAAGGACATCCTCCATTCTGTTTCTCAGAGTACATGACAGAGCTGATGGTTCTTCACGAAGCAGCTTTCCAGTTGGCTTCCAACCATCAGCTCCTGGCCCTCTGCTGCCTCACCCACTACTCCTTCTGCCTTCCTTTGGACCCTCTCTCTTTCCAACCTCCCCCTAGTAGAGTCCTCAGACCTCTCTGTGTACACTCAGCCCCAAGCCTTCACCCAGTTTATCTTTCTTGCCTTGACCTCCTCCCTGAAGCCCAGAGCAATGCTCCCAAATGCCCATCAGCCTCCAGGAGGCCACATTCTAAACAAAGCCTGCTCTTCCCCAGGCTTCTTTACAGCAATAAAGCCACTGCTGCTCACCCTGTTGGAGTCATTCCTGTTTCCCTTTGAACCCTGCAGCTAGCCCATCAGCACATCCATCAGGTTTTTATTCAGGATATATCCAAACACTGACCACCTCTCACCCTCCCATTGCTACCATCCTGGTCTGAAACCTCTAGGTTCTCAGTACCCCTAAAGGCTCTCCTTGCTGCTGCTCATGCCCTCTACAGCATATTCTCTATCTGCCTCCAAGAGATTCACAAATACATACAAATCAGATCATACCCCTCCTCACAGCATATTCTCTATCTGCCTCCAAGAGATTCACAAATACATACAAATCAGATCGTACCCCTCCTCTTTTCAGCTCTCTGGGGGTGGGGGTTCTCTTTTGTGCTTTATTGGGACTCCCTACTGTGGCCCGAGGACCCTCCATGACCCAGACCCTGACACTACTTCAACCAACCTTCCCAGCTGCCCTTCGTCCCTTCCCTCAGGCACATTCACCCTCACCGGGCCTGCCACCAGCCAGGCTATTGCCTCTCAGGGCCTCCACTGCTCAGGATCCAGCCTGGCTAATTCCCTCAGGCCTTCGGAGTGGTGTGCCTTCACACATACCTACTTGGGGAAGTGCCCCCGGCGGCCATTCTGCCTACAGCAGCACATGCCCTCCTCATCATTCTCTACCCTTACATCCTGTATGCATTTCCTTCATTATAGAAGACGTCTGCTTATTGTCTGTTGCCCTAATCTCAAGGTAAAGTCCATGGGGAGAGGGGCTTGGGATATTTTATTCTTCCCTGTATCTTCATAGCCTTGAATATACTTACTGAATATATAAATGCATGAATACAAACTATAATTTACACACATACACCTCTTTTTATTCTACAAAAGAAAATCTGGAAGCAAAACTCTCTAAAGCCTAAAGGACCCTAACATATTTCTGAAACAGTGTGACCACTTAAGGAAATCAAAACCCACAAAAGTTGAGTATTTTTGGTTGTATACTTAATCCAGGAAGCTCAAAATAATTCTAGAAAGAAAGAGTAACTAACTGCTGGCTAGTCACCCCAGGATGTTAAGCTGATTCTGAGTTTACCTGACATGAGGCCTCTTCTAATAAGTTCTAATAAATAAATATACTAAAATGGATTATTATTATTATTATTTTTAATGATAGTCACACACAGACAGAGAGAGAGGCAGAGACACAGGCAGAGGGAGAAGCAGGCTCCATGCACCGGGAGCCCGACGTGGGATTCGATCCCGGGTCTCCAGGATCACGCCCTGGGCCAAAGGCAGGCGCCAAACCGCTGTGCCACCCAGGGATCCCTAAAATAGATTATTTTTATAATGGAAACCACACTTCTGACTGAAAAAATACCTCTTCCTTTCAAAATATGGACTTTCTAGCATAAGGCCATGATGCAGAATGATACTTCAGAGATAATGAGAGCACAGGTGCAGGCCAGAATTAATAATGGTGTCCCCTACGATCCAGAGTAAGATGGCTACAACCCTTTGCACATATGCCAGTTAAAACAACATAAGGTCAAAAAATAGGCTGTGAAATGTTTTCTTCCTTAAGATTCATCAACGCATGGAAGGCAGACACAGAAAAGTACCTAAGCTGGTATCTCCTAGCTTTCATAAAATACTCTTCAATGTAATTGAAAAGTGTTCCATGAACAGAAGAGGCAAGTGATCCAAATATCACTGGGAACACCCTCTGCTCCCAACCATCGCCTCTTGAGACCTTTGAGGCATTTCCGTGTGCTAAGGCTTTGGGTCGAGTCCTGAAGGAAAGAAAGCTGTGTCTTTGCTCCTCACAGCTTTTCCTACATTTACTTGACCAAGGAAGGATGTTCCTTTGAATGTGTCATGAAACTAGAGCTCTGCATATATCTGGGACAACATGATCTTGAACCCTCTCATTTTAGCAATGAAAAAAGGTAAAAACCAGAGCAAAAAGCAAGTGGGAGAGGCCCTGTACTCCCTTCTTATTTATAAGTTAAAAAAAAAAATCTATAGATGAACTAAATGTATGATTGGAGAAAAGCTGTGTTTTAATTTTTCTGTGTTGCCAATATTAAGCACAGTACTAGGTACATAAATGTGTGCAGAATAAATTTAGGATGAAAAAGGTCAGGACCCCAAGCCTCATAACTGTACAAGACGGCATGTCCTGAGTTGGTGCCTTGGCTGCACCATGAGTCACCCTGAAATCCACCTCAATGCTGTGCGGCCTGTCTCCCAACCTTCTAATTGGCCAGGAGGCTGCAGGAGGGACTGCAGGGCTTTTGGCTGAACCCCCACATGACTGGGGGATTGTCAGGATTCCCAAGGATGAAACCACAGGCCTGTGGTATCACACAACTTTATAAACATTAAGGATCTCATGAGGGACCACAGCTTTTAAGACATATAGTTCTTAATGGTTCAGTTTTAAAAACATGTACACATCTATTCCAACAGTCTTCATCTGAGATTTCTACAAATAATTTTACCGTTCTAAAAAAAGAAAAAGTGTGCATATGTATGTTCATTCAGGTTAGTAAAAAATAATTACTGTGTGATGCTTACCTGACTGAAAATGAGTGAGATCTCCCCGGATTTTGTCCTACAATGCAGACAAAAGTCATTAAAAAATTATAATTTTTTGGTAGAGGTAAAATTAAACACTTAGTGACAATGACATACTTTGCAAAGTGTCTGTTGGATCCATTTTCTCCATGTTTTCCTATTTTTATACAATCTCTCAAAGGAATCTGGATAAAATTGAGAGGGAAATATTACAAAAATATGCAAGGGTAACATATACACAAACAGTAGGAATGTCTCTGTTCATATTTAGGATGCACTTACCTTAATGATGGGCTGAGATATGGCATCTGGTTCAAAAATAACTGATTTTGAACATATTTTTAAGGAGCCTCTGATTTTCCTAGGAATCAAAATATAAAGGATTATTATCTATGAACATAAAGTCACAAAAAATCATAATACAACTTTTAACTAGAAAGTAGATGCTAAAGCATTAACTAAAAGAACAGCAGTGTAATTAAAGATTAGTGACAGGCCAGATTTTAACCTCAGGGCAAGAGTTTGCCAACCTGATCCCATTATTCATTAGGGGCTGAAATTTTTATGACTCCTGGGTTTATTACCTAGAATTCATCCACAAAGAACAACTTTCCAGTACTTATCTATGATTTGGTTACCCTGAGTACAATCTGTACAAAGAAAGCAGAAAAAATGCTAGATTCTTTACTTTTATTGATCAAGTTTCAGAAAAGTGAGTTGGTGTCCTAGGATCCCTGCCAGGTAACATACGTATCTTATGAACTTGTGGGTTTTAACAATTCTGATACATCTCCCACCACTGCAGGCATTATTCTCTTTTGATGTGTAGTTTGTGCCATTTGTTGCCCAATTCTTCAAGTTGGCCCTTATGTCCTTTTAATTGAATGTACAGATTTCTGGTACCTCCCTTACTGCCAGCAGGACAAGATCTCCCAGGTTCATCTCGTACCCTTCCTGCCCCAGACTTAGACTCAGCCACTTCTCACAAAGCCTTCATTCCTGTTAGTGGGACACAGTATTTAGACAGCATAATCTGGGGGATCATTGCTATAGGGTTGTTTCTAGGCCTTTTCAGAGGGGAGTGCTAGAAAATACTTTCTTCTAAAAGGAAAGTATATACATCCGTATAAACATTCCCAATTCTAATGTAAGATTAGGCTTTGAATTTAACTCCTTTACTGTTAGATTTGTATCTTTCATCCTGCAAGTCTTGGTTTTGGCCTCAACACATACTCATTTGCTCCCTCTAACTATATAAATCTATGTGCACGTGTGACTAAACCACAGTTTCAAAATAATAATATCAAAAATTACAGCAATATTACTACTAAAACATTTACATCATTTTTTGTGATTCTTTTTCTACTGTGGCTATACCACATCAGAGACAAAAATTACTATGCTGTGAAGCTGATTAAAATAATTCTTCTCTGTGGTTAACCCTCTAACTTACATATATAGTTAAGTTAATTTGTTTCATTTTCTTTTTGAGTTTTAAGGTTCAGTGTTTATTCTGAAATTTAATTCTATATTAAAGTATATGTAAAATATTTCTACAGTTCCAAAAACAAAGCTATAAAATAAGGGATATTCAGAGAAGTCTAATTGCCATTTTATATCATACCCTCATTGCTCCTTCTTCTGTGTAGATGATCATTCTCGTTAGGTTTTAGTTTATGCTTTTTAAAATGTATAATGGGCAGACTGGGTGGCTCAGTGGTTTAGCGCCGCTTTTGACCCAGGGCGTGATCCTGGAGACCCAGGATCGAGTCCCACGTTGGAGTTCCTGCATGGAGCCTGCTTCTCCCTCTGGCTGTGTCTCTGCCTCTCTCTCTCTCTCTCTCTCTCTCTCTCTGTGTGTGTGTGTGTGTCTCTCATGGAATAAATAAATTTTTAAAAATTAAAATGTATAATAAAAATTATTTTAATTTAAAAAATATTTTTAAAAATAACAAAAATTATTCTTCTCCTTTCATAATGATATGAAAGACAGCATACAATATACAGTATTCTTCCCCTTACTGTTTGCACTAAATATACATTAGGGCTCACTCCACAGCACTATACAGAACTTCTCCACTCCATTGTAACAGCTGCAGAGTACTCCATTGTGAGGACATGCCCTGTTTATTCAATCAGTCTACTAGACTGTTTCTAGCACTTTGCTATTACAAGTAGCGTTATGATAAATAACCTTGTACATATGTCCCTTTGTGTATTTCCCAGGGTACCTTCTTGAAATAGCCTTCCTAGAGCAACAGGTTAATGTTGTGAGATACCACTGAATTCATTTCCACGGGTTGTCCCACTGAACTCTAATAATAACTTAAAAATTACAAAAGCAGGTCTCAGTTTGCAAGCTTATATTTATGTCTTAATAATAAATATACTGAACTTTAAGCAAGACATTGTTATGATATAGGGAAGAGGAGCACTGGGAGGAAAAACAAAGGTACAGAATTAGGGAGAAGAATATGAGCAAAATTGCAGAAGAAAGCAAGGTGCTGGTTTCAATGAACAGTAACTGTCTAATTTGAATGCTATGGAACAAACACGTCAGAAGCTCCCAAATAAAAAGCTAAGTGATTTTCACTGTAGGTTGTTTTTTAAACAAATACCACATGGCTCTAAAGGTCCTTTCAAGATAAAACCTGAAGAGCACTAACAATTAAAAAGTTTATCTGAAAAAAAAAATAAAAATAAAAAATAAAAAGTTTATCTGACATCAAAACATGTTCAAGCTGTGGCCTGTAGTTGTTGAGGGACATCCCCAAAGAAAATCATTAGCAGATAAAATTTTGCAGGAACAACTCTGATCTTAGTTAACTCCCCAAGTTGGCACTTTTAAACCAAAAAACTTCACTATACATTTTTGTACACAGCTTTCAAAATGTATGGTCAAAGAAACTGAATCTGTTTTTATAGCAATAAGCAGTAATTATTACAACACAGAGAAAACTGATTTTGCTTCCAGTTCAAATCCAATTATTCCTTTTGAAAGTACTGGTTTTTCTGCCACTCTGGTATTTTATGATTATTACTTTATAATACCATAACCCAAATAATTGAGAGCATTAAGTACAAAAGTGATACAAGAAAAAAGAGCTGAATGAATCAATCCTGTCCAGTTGAGTTGAGACACCCACGTTAGAGGAATTCATACAAACTGCTTCCCAGCTTTAGAAAACATCTGAAGTTATGACAGTAACTTTGAAGTCCTCCTTTCTCATTAATTCCCAGTACAAAAGAGGGAGGGAATCTACATGACCATACATTTAATTTGAAGTATCAGACAAACGAAAGGTCTCACAGAGATCCAAAAATCTTCCTTACCTTTCATTCTGACCACCCTTGTTCTGAATATGATTAGCGGTATGTTGTTCAAAGTAGTATTCCTCCAAGTTAAGCAGGAGCAAGGAAAATCTGAATTTGGAAAAACCAGAACAAAAAAAAACCTCATGTTATTGTTGTTGTTTTTTTTTTTTCTAAGTATCACGAAAGCAGAGTATTTAAAGCATTTGTTCCCAAAGTGTTTGTCCATTCATTAAGTTAACAGGTACCTATGAAGTGTATATTATGTACCAGATGCTCTTCTCTACTCAGCAGGAAAAAGCAACAGATAGTCCTGCCCAGCCAAGGCAAAGATAAAATAAATAAAAAATAATTACAGATGGATTTTTTCAATTCCTTTAGGAGAAACCCCAGATTTCTTAAAATTTTCTTTTAATTTATTTATGATAGTCATCAGAGAGAGAGAGAGAGAGAGAGAGACACAGGCAGAGGGAGAAGCAGGCTCCATGCACTGAGAGCCCGATGTGGGATTCGATCCCTGGTCTCCAGGATCGCGCCCTGGGCCAAAGGCAGGCGCTAACCCGCTGCGCCACCCAGGGATCCCGAAACCCCAGATTTCTGAGATAAAACGTATTCTTGTCTGAACAAAACCTGGGGCTCTCTCACCTACAGAGTTTTTTCATCCTTTGCTCCTGCTGACTGACCACCAGGCTTCCCCACCGCCCCTTCCAGGCTGCACACCCCCTCTGCTCCCATGTCCTGCCTCATGGTTAGTGGCATTCATCCTACTACTTCCACAAGATCATATGCCTGTGAGAGGCATGTCTCTAGATATTTCCCTATAATAATCAGTCTAATGCTTTGGTATTGAAGAAATACGTAAACCAAACAGAATAGGATTAAAACATAGTTCTTTTTAAAGTTTTATGTGTTTTAAACCTTTAAAAACAAAATAAGGAAATAAGAAGAAGTATTAATTTAGTTGTCCAGCCACAGAAACAAATACATGGCAAATAACTGAAAACAAGTGTTTTTTGTTCAGGAAGTATCAGTGGCATCTAGATTTAACAGGAAAAACTCTTGTGGGGATGGGATACTGGAGTTCTGGTGTGCTGGAGGATGCTATCTCCAATAAATATAGCAGATCAAGCATGTATGTCTATTTCTGCTCCCTCTGGAAACACCACTTAAATTCTGGTGACTTAAAATATTTTTTTAAGGGGCACCTGGGTGGCTCAGTGTTTGAGCATCTGCCTTCAGCTCAGGTCGTGATTCTGGGGTCCTGGGATCAAGCCCCACATCAGGCTCCCCGCAGGGAGCCTGCTTCTTCCTCTGCCTATGTTTCTGCCTTTCTATGTCTCTCATGAATAAATAAATAAAATCTTTAAAAAATTAAAATATTTTTTAAGTGGCAAGACCACAGACCAAAGAAAACTGAAGAGTCTCAAACGAAGATGAGAGCAACAAATCCGTGAGAAACAGCAAGTGGATGGGAGGAATCGGCAGTGATCAAAAGCCAGAATGGCAAACACCTCCAGGAGAAGTCACCAATCAGGAGAAAACCAACTCAAGTCATAGGACTTCCAAAAAGTCCCAAAATCGCAGGTATCAGGTACGAAGAAAGTAGGGAGAAAGCCTGGGGGGACGGTGGGTCTGAATGAGTCAGTAGTCCACACCCCTCCCCTGATGCATACCCTACCTCACTCTAGCTTTTTCTAGACAAAAACCGAACACGAGGCTCCAAACTAGACATCAAACATAGTAGAAAGCAGGGCTGTGGTGTAAAAAGTAGGAAGACATAACCATTCCAGAAAGAGTTTGGTAGATTATTTTTAGAAAAAACTAAACAACAACAACAACAACAAAAAAGAAAAAACTAAACAGCTATGGAGAAAAGACCTATGGTATGGATAGGAGTATCTGAAAGAGCCAGGTCTTTACAATATCATCCCATACTGAAGCCCAACAGAAAAGGCCCACCCACAGTGACACAGAACAACACAATTCACACTTAGATATGAATGGATAGCCTAAGACCACCAACCTCTAATATGAAAGAACTACACCAAAGCAAGTGGAAGAACACAACTTGAAGTTCTAGGCACAATACAGAAAACAGGAGGTCAGAAGCCTATACTAAATATATTTACAAAGAAGAAATTATATTCATGGGACAAGAAGACATTGCCCATTGCAGAGAAAATCTGAACCAAAAGGAAAATAACTCATAAATTAAGAATAATGACAGCAGGAACCAGCTTTATCATTCTAATAGGTAACTTTTTTATTAGCCTATTAATGTCTTTAAACCCGTGAATAACAATTAATCATGAGCTACAATGCCAGGGCTCAAAGTAAAATGCTCACTATTAATACTTACTCTTGAATTTCAATGCAATCACAAGAGTTAGGATTGCTAGAACAGTCCTTTGATGCATCAGATAATTTCCACAAAGGTTTAAATCAGAGAGATACTTACTAGTTACCTTGCCTCTTAATTTAGCTTGTTCTAATGACCTGAAACCCTTGGCTTGGGCTGGAGCTATATAACCCTTCCTTCCCATTCTTAATCTCCCCACTCCTCCTCTTAGAGAGAAGGTAAAGTAAGTTTCTTTAATAAGACAATGGCATACAAAGCACAAGTAGCCTTCATAGCCAACCAGTTCTTCCACATGATTGTTAAAATATAGTCCTATTCCTTGCAACAGCATGAATGGATCTAGAGGATATTAAGCTAAGTGAGAGAAATCAGAGAAAGATAAATACCACGTGATTCACTCATATATGGAATTTAAGAAACAAAACAAATGAATAAAAAAGGAGACAAAGAAAAAAACAGACTCATATACAGAAAACTGGTGGTTGCAAGGGAAGGTGGGTGGAGGGATGGCTAAAATAGGTGAAGGGTTTTAAGAGCACACTTGTGATAAGCACTAAGCAATATATAGGATTGCTGAATCATTGTATTATACACTGAAACCAACATAACACTGTATGTTAATTATACTTGAACACAAAATAAAACTTTTTTAAAGAAAAATATAAAACATATGTAATCCTAACCTTAATATTATTAAAATGTCCATACCACCCCAATGATTTGTACATTCGATGGAATCCCTATCAAAGTCTCAGCGGCATCTATTACAGAAACAGGAAAAACAATCCTAAAATTCATATGGAATTTAATAGCCAAAACATCAAGAAAGAAAAACAAAGCTGGTAGCCTCACAGTTCCTGATTTCAAAACATATTACAAAGCTATGGTAATCAAAACAAACTCAAAATCAGCAGAAAGACAGACATATACACCAATGGAACAGAATAGAGAGTTCAGAAATAAACCCTCACTTATGTGCTCAAATATGGGTTCCAAGGGCATACAATGAGAAAAGGACAATCTCTTCAATGAATGGTGTTGGGAAAACTGGATTTCCACATGCAAAAGAATGAAGTTGGGCCTTTACTTCAACATCACATACAAAAATTAATTCAAAATGGATTTAAGACCTACATGCAAGACTTCAAAGTATGAAACTCCTAGACAAAGACTTGGCAGAAAGCTTCATGATGTTGGATTTGGCAATGATTTCTTGGATATGACACCAAAAGCACAAGCAACAAAAGCAAAAATAAATGTGACCACATCAAACCTAAAAACTGTGCAGCAAAGAAAACAATCAACAGAATGAGAAGGCAACCCAAACAACTGGAAACAAGATTTTTAAACCATATATCTGGTAAGGAGTTAGTAACCAGAATACATAAAGAACTCCCACTGATCAACAACAATAAAATGTAACCCAATTAAAATATGGGCAAAAGATTTAGAGAAGATATACAAGTGGCCAAAAAGTGTATGAAAAGATACTCAGTATCACTAATCATCAGGAAAATGTATACCAAAACTACAAATGAGCAATTACCTCACACACTACTAAAACAACACCTGAAAATAACAAATGTTGGTGAGGATGTGGAGAAATTGGGACCCTTGCCCACTGTTGGTAGGACTGTAAAATGGGGCAACTGCTATGGAAAAGAGCACGGAGGTTCTTTCAAAAATTAAAAATACAACTATCACACAATCCACAGTTCCACTTCTGGGTATTTATCCAAAAGAACTGAAAACAGGATCTCAAAGAGATATTTGCATAACCATGCTCACTGCAGCATTATTTACAAGAGCCAGGAGGAGGAAGCAACCTAAATGTGCATCAACAATGAATGGATAAAGATAATGTGGTATATATATACAATGGAATATTATTCAGCTTTAACAAAGAAGGACGTCTTGTCTTATGCTACCTCATGGATGAACCATTATGCTAGTGAAACAAGCTAGCGGCACAGGCAAATACTACATAATTCCACTCACGTCAAGTATCTAAATTAGTGAAACTCTTACCAAGAGAAAATAGAATGGTGGTTGCTAGGAGCTGGTAGTAGGGGAAAGAGTGGAGCTCCTTTTAGGGAATTGCTTTTCAGGGCGTAGAGATCTCCAGTTTTGCAAGATGAAAAGGTTCCAGAGATCTGTTGCACAACAGTGTGAACATACTTAACACTACTGTACTATACATGTAAAAGTGGCTAAGACAGTCAACTCATGTTACGTGCTTTTTACCACAATTAAAAAAAATTAATATTAACTATTATAGAACTAGAGTCATTATCTTGACCAGTAACTTACATCCTCCTTAATTCACCAATATGCATATTTTGTAAGAGATCCAAAACACATGGCAAAGGGATAGAATCGAATCATGTTATTTAAAGTGAAAGGATTAAGGAATTTTTCTGAGTCTGCATTTTCCTTCCGCTGATGTGTTCAGTTTTACCTGCTTTAAAATTTTTGTATGTAAAAATTATGACAGTAAAGTTTCATGGCATTTTGAATGATGATTTTCAAACCACATCCTTGGGAGGAAAAGGTTCTTGTGAGGTCACTTTTATAATTTTAAATGTTTTCTTTAGGAGACCCCTGGCCCTGCTCCTGGGGATTCCTTAGTTCAATTCACCTTTACAAAGGTGTGGGCGGCTCTTTGGATTCTCTTTGATAAATGTACTCATTTAGCTACTTAATTTCCTAAAGGAGAGGCTGTCCCATTCTCACATCACCTAAATTTTAAAGCATCCTACTCATTGAATAAGTTCACTTTAGGCAGCCCCTGTGTTTGTGCCCACCCAACCACTCGACCCTCTACTGATGAGCAGTAGTTATAATGCTAGTCCATCATTTCTCTAGATTGCAGCTGCAGGGCAGGTTTCACTGTGTTGAGGGGAACTGCTTTGTGCTCCGTGAGAAACAGCGGCCTAACGCCTGAGAGATGTGTACACACGCACGGGAGAGGGCACGAGAGGCCCGTACTTGCCCTCTCTACTCTGGGTACCCCAACGCTGTCCTTGGCTCAAACTAGACACGAGGGCCCCTACCACTCAGAGAGTTGGTGCAACTAAGTGGGGCATTTTTGTGAGCTTTTTAGAGTGGCTCTGAAATGAGGACATGAAGAAAAATGCTGAACAGACAAGGGCGAGAACACAGTCCTGTGACTCACCATGAAAACGTTCCTCCTGGAATACATTTGACAGTAACCTCTGAACAGTCATTCAGAGACACATCATTCCGCCAATCTATACTAACATTAGTTTCTCCTTTCTCGATTCCGCTATTAAGACATCAAAACCAAAACAAAACTCAAAACCCTTATCCTCTGTCAAAGTTCCCATGAGCTAAGCTACTGCATGTCCCTGACCTACCAGCCAAACTCTGTCAAAAGAGCTGAGCATTGATGTGACTTTATAGTGGATTCATTCTGGAGACTGGTGGCAACAACTTTCTCTTCTAGCATTTTATAAATAATCTGAATGATCCAGAATTAGCACTAAACTTACTTAGGCATATATGTTCCTTTGGCACCTTTCAAAGTTCCTAGATCCCTGAAACGGTTCTGGGGTTCCAAGCTCGAAACTCTCCCAGCAGCTCCCAGCAGGAGATGTAGCACACATTGGAAGGCTTATCCTGTCACTTCCCATCTGAAGGTCAGTATTATTAACACAAATAAGAGCCATTTCCTCTCTTATCAATCAATTTCCACTATCAGCCAAGGCCTTGCGCGGCAGCAGCCTGCTTTTAAATTCAACTTTAGGAAACTGTGAAAATGTTTTTAATCTGCAGCATTTTTTAAAGCCACAGTTGGGGCTTTAACTTTCCTGATGCTAATTGTGCAGGTCTGTGACATCCTCTTAATCTGTCCCTGGTTGTTGTCCTTGTTTTACATTTTTAAAAAAATTATAAGGGGGATCCCTGGGTGGCGCATCGGTTTAGCGCCTGCGTTTGGCCCAGGGTGCAATCCTGGAGTCCTGGGATCGAGTCCCACATCCGGCTCCCTGCATGGAGCCTGCTTCTCCCTCTGCCTGTGTCTCTGCCTCTCTCTCTCTGTGTTTATCATGAATAAATAATAATAATAATAATAATAATAATAATAATAATAAGTATAAGCTCAGAGGAACACCACCTGTGCAACTATCCTATGTTTAACTGCTTGTCTGATTTTCTGTAACTCTTCACCAAAGACCATTTGGCCTGAATGTTCTGAATTTTATTTTTGACAGTTTCAAAACTTTCTGGATCAATATCCATTCCAGAACTGTTCAGTAATAATGGCTATCTTCCCCACCTCCCCCTTGAAACTTTTAATATCTGCCTTCTAAAAAATCTACTTCTGTTATGAGTCCATCTTGGTTTCCTCTGGGCTTCAGCAATAAATAACTTGACAGGGACTGCTTTTTCTGAAGGTTTCCAGCACTGCTACTTAATTAATTTCTATTTAATACTCAGAATTTTACCAAGTTCTCAAGTTTTCTGCCTTCAAATAGATTGAAATTTCAACAAGGGAACTTAAGAAACTAATTCTATCTCACTAAACATTGACTAAGTCAGGTCTCCTGTCATTATCTGTGTTGCTATTTCCCATTTTTCATCTACATCAGGTACATATCCGCCATTCTTTCTACTCACTTAGGTGGCCTGTAACAAAGGAATGCAATTATCTCTGTTCCTCTTTTTAGTAAGGTCCCAGGTTCTTCCCCTCTGTTAATGGATTCCTCTGCACTTGTGCTTCTTGACATTCAGGGCCCACTGCCTCACCTCCTGACAAGTCTTCCCTTCTGAACAGATCTGTAGCCTTTCAGCACTAGAGTCTAATCTTTTTTTAAAGATCTCATTTATTTATTTATTTACTTACTTATTCATTCATTTATTTATTCATTCATTCATTCATTTATGAGAGAGAGAGAGAGAGAGAGAAAGAGGGAGCATGCACACAAGCAGTGGGGAGAGGGAGAGGGAGAAGCAGACACCCCCTTAGCAGGGAGCCTGAAACAGGGCTTGATCCCAAGATCCCAGGATCACGACCTGAGCTGAAGGCAGATGCTTAACTAACTAAGCCATCCAGGTGCCCCTAGATTCCATTCTTGAGTCCTCATCCTAATAAGCTTCAATAATACCTAAGACACATTAATTCTCTTTTGTAATAAAATTTATTTTATTATTCATATTCTGCATATTTACATAAAGACACCTGAGTGACTAAATGTTATTTCTAGGTCCTACACAGATTGTTTTTTCAAGCAAATTACTGCCCCCTCTTCCCGTACTGTAGCATTCCATCTCCTACCTACTCTCGTCCAGTGTAATCAATGTCACCATTTCATCTGGCTTTGTGATCCTTTCCCTTGGGGATAAGTTTAAAACTCTACTACTTGGCCAGACTGTAGGAAATTACATTCTCCTCTGACTCTACTTTGCAGTTACTTCCTGGACTAGATGGTTCAGATATCAAAATCCCTTTCATTGACACCATTCATAAGACCAGTCATTTCTACTTTCAAGTCTCAACTATCTTGAGAACAAATGGCAAAAATATCATCCACGCTTTCAAAATCTTTCAATTTCCTCACTGGGGTCATAGCCTGAAGAAGGATATTCCATGAGCCTTCTCCAAACTATGGAGAAGATCAATGTGGAAGCATAGTTCAATGGCACAAAATTAAAAAAAAAAAAAAAAAAAAGAGGAATGCTTAATTACTGTTATCTAGAAAGTGCTTCTCAAACATAAACATGTGTACGAGTGTACGATCATGTAGGGGTCACATTAAAATGCAGATTCTGATGTGGCATATCTGGGGTGCAGCTTAAGATTGTGCATTTTCTATCAAGCTCTAAGGCAATGCAGAGGCTGCCAGCCATTGTATTACACTGAGAATAACAAGGTTTCCATTATTCCTAAACATTCTAAATTTCTGAGGTACCATAAAAATAAGCACCGGCCTCATATTTAAAACAGAAGCAGCATGTTATGGTGGCAAAGGTGATGGCCTTGGATCAGATAACATCTGTTCCAGGCTTAGGTCAGCCATGACTTGGCCATTAGACTTTTAGTCCAATCACTTTATTTAGGACTCAACTATAAAATTGAGGGGAGGGAGACAAATTAGATTACCTCAAAAGTCTCTTGTTAACCAGTGGGTTTATAGATTTATGAAATAAACCCAGGCTTAAACAAACCAGCAGGAATTCCAATTCAGACATTATGGCAGATTATGTGTCCAGAAAAACAATCTCACTATACAGCATCTAAAATTGCTGGATAAATTAATACAATCCTTTTTTTCAAATGCTTGGCTGAGGTGATACAAAGGTGAGGAAAGCCTCAGTAGAGAAAACTTAGCAGGCGTTGGAGCAGTCTTTTCCTCTGGGGGCTCTGCCCAAATCTGAGCAGTAGGGAGCCTGCTTTCATAGGGCCCGGTGCCCTGAGAAGACAGCAGAGGGCAAAGAGGACAGAGAGGACAGGTAGGGGCAGAAAAAGCTAGGATCCCTAAAGTTAACCCTTGGAGGATGGAAATAAAAACCACCCATCCCCCTTTCCTAGAGGGAGATGGTAGGACCTGGGTGCTGGGCTAGGAGCAAAGTCAGTCTCCCTTGAGAAGATAAAACCACCAGCCTGCCCTGACATACATTTGGGACTAGAACTCACTACTTATTTAGCCCAATAAAACTCAAGACAAACTAGTGTGGTCTCTCCCAGCACCCCAGACAGAAATGAATACAAACACTTTCTGGAAAAATCCACCTGAAACCCAGGCCTGCAAGAACTCCCAAAGATAAGTTTCCAAAGAAGAAGTGACAAGCAACTAGAGAAAAAAAAAAATTGTAAATTCTAAGATGGATTTAAATACCCACAATGCAGCAGAGAAAAATGCAGATTAATAGGAAAGAGCCTTTAGGAGACATAAAAACAATATTCTAAGAGCTGAAGGCTTGGCTCCACATTTCCTAAGAATGTTTCAGCTTTAGGAATCCCAATTAGGACAGGTGAATAAAAAGAAATTTATAGATAGACCAACAGTGAAACACTACAAAGAGGAGATCTTAAAAGCAGCCAGAGAGAAGACAGAGTCCTTAAAAGAAAGCTGGACTTAAATGCTAGGGGTTTGTTGCAAGCTGGTCTCCCCAGAATAAAGTGGCCTCCTGCGAAGCTCCCCAGAAACTTACTGTGCCCTGGGGCCAAAGTCAAATGGTCCTCCTCGAATGCAAGGCTAGGACCCCAGTGTCTTCATTATGCCAGAGAGAGTTCTGGTGGTTCCCTAACCACAAACACAGATACAACAAATCCTGCTCCCATCCTGCCACATCACACAGACTCAAGTGCAAGGCTTAACAGCCCCAGTCAGGCCATGGTGAGCTAAGGTTGCATCACAGCATAGCTCTACTGCATCCTGGCTCCTGCTCACTCCAAGGATCCAAGTTTCTCCTGAAGTCTGAAGCTTGACCTGGCCAGGTAGCTAAGAGCTGTGTCATGGAAGGCACAGCACACCTGTTATTGACCTCTTCTCTGAGTTTGAGAGCTGTTTCCTCCCACCAAAAACTGCTCTAGCAGTTTGGGTGCATATTCCCTGGCTATCTGTCTTTATTTGCACAATCTTCAAAATGCTGAGAAAATTACAGCTAACTCCTGAACAACGTGGGTTTGAACTGTGCTGATCCACTTATAGGTGGATTTTTTTTTCCCAATACACTACAGTACTGAAAATGTATTTTGTCTTCCTTAAGGAGACTTTCTAAGTAACATTTTCTCTCTCTTTTTTTTAAGATTTTATTTATTTATTCATGAGAGACACAGACAACGAGGCACATTCACAGGCAGAGGAAGAAGCAGGCTCCCTGCAGAGCCCAATGTGGGACTTGATCCCAGGACCCTGGGATCACGACATGAGCCGAAGGCAGACGCTCAACCACTGAGCTACCCAGACGTTCCTCTAAATAACATTTTCTTTTCTCTAGCTTGCTTTAAGAATACTTTAATAATACTTTTTTCTCTAGCTTACTTTAAGTACATAATGTATATAGCATACAAAATATGTTTTAATTGGCTGTTTGTTATTGGAAGGCTTCTGGTAAACAGCAGGCTACTAGTAGTTCAAGTTTTGGTAGGAGTCAAAGTTATACACAGATTTTTAACTGTGCAGGGGTTGGTGCCTCTAACCCCCTGTTGTTCATGGGCCAAAAATTATACATCTAGCAAAACTGATCTCCAATACAAAACACAAGCACATGCTCAGACAGACAAAAGCAGCTTACTACCATTAGGGGAACTTCTAAGGATATTCTTCAGGAAAGAGAAAATTATACCATAGAGAAGGTATGATAGGTGAGAAGGAATGCTGGACTAAGACAATGGTAAATATGCATGTAAAACTATATAAGCATAAACGTTAACTAGACAATTGTAATGTCTGATTTGTAGGTTTAAAATCTAGATTGAAAATACTAGACAATAGAGACTATAATTTAGGATGGGTCAATGGAAGCCCTCCAAGGTCCTTGTATTGTTAGGGACCAAGGTTAAGAGAACGATTAGTTTCAGATCTTAAGCTAAATATAAATGCTAAACTTTCAAGGTAAGCTCTAGAAAAACAGAAACAGTATATAAGTACCACACTCTTCAGGAAAAATGAAAGAGAACAAGGGGGTCTTAATTAATCCAAATGAAGGAAAAAAAATAAGATAAAACTAAAGAAATAAAAGAATAAAGTCCAAATATATTTGTAAAATAATAAATGTAAATGGACTAAATCTATTAAGACAAAAATTATTGGAAAATTATTTATTAAAATATCCAACTATTAAGCTATTAATGAAAATATGCCTATAACCTAAGGACAAAATCAAAATGTAAAAAAAATGAAAAATTCCATATAATGCAAATACTTCAAAGAAATTTGATATATTAATATCAGAAAAAAAAAACAGAAAAAATCATTACTAGAATCCTTGATAAAAGATTCAATTTTCTAAGAAGATAGCAATTTAAACTTACATAGACTCAATAACAACCCTTGAAAATATGATAGCAAAAATTGACAGAAATATAACTCAGGGACATCTGGGTGGCTCAGTGGTTGAGCATCTGCCTTTGGTCCAGGGCGTGGTCCCCAAGTCCCAGTATCGAGTCCCACATCAGGCTCCCTGCATGGAGCCTGTTTCTCCTCCCTCTGCCTATGTCTCTGCCTCTCTGTTTCTCATGAATAAATAAATAAAATCTTAAAAAAAAGAGAGAGAAATAGAAGTCAAAGTTTATATCACGAAGCATCTCCCAGTAACTGCTAAGTCACTCAGAAAAAAATTCATTAAGAAAAATGAAAGATCGAAACCCAACTGACAAGCCTAAAGTAACAGATATATAGATATTATACCAATATTAATATACATGTTTTCAACCTCACATCAATGTGTAAAAAATGACTACCATCTACGTCACAATAATTTCAAATAATTAGTATTAAATAGAATTTGACTAAACACAAATTTAAAAATAAAAAACAGGGGCACTTGGATGGCTCAGTCAGTTAAGCATCTGACTCTTGATCTCAGCTCAGATTTTGATCTCAGGGTCCTGAGTTCAAGCCCTATGCTGGGTTTATTAAGTGGCGTCCACTTAATAAAACAAAAAACAAAGAGATAATTTTCAAAATTACTGAGTCATAAATGTACAGTCACAATTCTACATGTCTGATGAGTAAAAGATGAAATTGCAATGGTATTTAGAAAGACAAGCAATGTTTTCATTAAATGGCCAGACCCACTTTACATCACGTTAAAAAAAATTTTAAATAAAAACCATAGAGCAAACCCACTCAAAGTTTGTGGTTATTTTCTTGTGTCTTCTTAAATGGTAGCAATTTTGGAAGAAGCTAATTTCAGACAGCAATAGGGCATAAGGTAAGGTAAAGGCCTAAATAATGCAGTTTGGGTAAAGCCAATATAAATTCTAAGTTAATCAAAATATCTGCAACACTTATTTCTTCTCCCACTCTTTTTTGTTTTGTTTTTTGTTTTTATGTGAGAAAAATAAACCCTATTTCTGAGTCACAGGTAGATTTCCTTCAACTCTTCAGCATTCCTGTGGTTCTGCAGTTTATATTCATTTTCAACACCTGGCATATACCAATGAGACATTATAAGAATAGGATGGTCAGTCTTAGAAATAAAAGCATAAACAGGAGTATAGCAAAGCACTCTGCCCTCTCAACCAGTACTTGTAGTATGATAAATACAGAATCAATCGATAAAATATTAAATAAAAGACATTTAGTATCAGCCAAAAAATTTAGTATCAGCATAACCAAGAGAATCATATACACGTGGAATGTCTGAAAGCAAAGTTGAATTCTAAGAAGTGCCTGTAAATCATTAATGAAATATGTGTGCTCAACATAGAATTCATGATTACTAGTGTTTTATTCTGGGATGATAGCTTAAAAGTTACACCTAAGTAATTTGTTGTACAACATTACAGAGAGGAAAACTGGACTCTCTCCTGGAGGAGCATGCCTCAAGTATCTCAATTTCCAATCACTTAAGAAAAAAATAGCTATTCGTCCATCACACCACTCCTAGATGTGAAGACGAAAATTATTTAACAATTAGCCTACTCTTGAAATAGAAATGTCTTTTTTTAAAGATTCTATTTATTTATTTGACAGAGAGAGCACAAACAGGGGGAGCAGGAGAGGGAGAAGCAGGCTTCTCACTTAGCAGGGACACCCCCTCCCTCCTGCAGTGATGTGGGGCTCCACCCCAGGAGCCTGGGATCATGAGCCAAGCTGGAGGCACACACTTAACCAACTGAGCCACCCAGATGCCATGAAAATAGAAATATCTTAAATAGCAGCAGTTTGTAAAATATCCTTATCTGCAAACGCACTGTACACATTTGTTATTTCCAACATCATTTCTAAGATATGTGAGTTGTCTTTTAAACTTCTTCCCATTTATTTTCATTAACACCTACACAGTACATTTTTTTTCTTTTTTTACACAGTAGATTTTTTAAAAGCCAGTAAAATCAATATAGTTTCTGGAATCTAAATCTTAACCAAGATACAACTGTACTTAACTTTAATGACCAAGCATCCCTTTGTTTTCAAATACTGAAAATTACCAAAGCATTTCTTTTTTTTGTTGTTGTTGTTTTTTTATTTCTTTTTTGTTTGTTTGTTTTTCAAAGCATTTCTTTATAAACAGAAATATTACTAATAAGTGGTACCACCATACAGTTGTTCAAGCCAGAAACCTGAGAGGACTGCCATTTTGCGCAAATAAAAATACAGAACACCGACTTAATTCTGAATTTCAGATAAGTTACCAAAAAATTTAGTATTAAAAAAATTTAGTGTAAGTATGTACCAAATACTGCATGGGACATACTTGTACTAAAAGTTTTTCACTATTCATCTGAAAATCAAATTTAACTAGGCATCCTATATTTTATCTGACAAGTCTAGCTGGGATTCTCTCTATGATATCTTCTATATGAAATCCACCACACCAAGACCTGTCCATTCTACTTCCTAAAAACATCTAAAACCCATCCACCTTTCTTCATTTCTTCTGCCCCCATCTTGGTCTAAGCCACCAATCCAAAAACTCCCAATCAGACTCTCTGCTTCTTCTACCTTTATACTTTTATAGAAATATCACTTACACTAAATGCAGTAGTATCAGTTTAATACTAAAAGAAATAAAAGCTAACTTCAGGTTTCTCCTTTCCTGGGGTCATTACTTGGTAGTGGCAGAAATCTAAAATCTTGAAAACAGCATGAAACCAATGAACTCACAACTCTGAGGAGGTGAGGCCTTTTGTTGGGTCACCTCCGAAGCAGTCCCAAAGAAAGTTAACAGTTCTCTTAGGTATGACTGAGCCAATGATCTACATCAATCATTGTGCTAAATAGGTGTTTATTGCCACAAAGGGATGAGCCAGGAAAAATCTGTGCAGAAATAAAGCTGGTTTAAAATATTCTCATCTTTCAGAGTGCATTCATTCTTAGATTTACAGAGACTGGTTGGTTCTAGCCCACACCTGATTGTGAGACAGATTCCTTTCATCCAACTGGTATTCTTTAGACACCTTTTGGGTTAAAGTCGGCTTATCAGTCCAAGATTGCAAAGCCAGGGAGCAGAGCATTAAAAAATTGGGGCAGTGAGCAAGCAAGATTCAAATATATCCAAGATATGCGGCACCAACTTCTTCTGATTACTGATGCTCAGAACAGCTGCTGCCTCCTGACAGATGAATAAGTGTTTTGGTTGTGAGAGCTACAGTTATCTCCGTGCACTGCTAGCCTGTCACACTGATCAATAGATACCAACAAAGCAGATTATATGCTGAAACCTCAGTGCAGACTTCAAGATTTGTGTGACACTGCAGAGCTGCATAAACTAACTAAATGAAACAAAAATTACAGCTATCAAATTAACTGGCAGGTCTAAAGAAAACAGGTTTTCCTCTCTATCAAAGAGGCCACAGAATTGTTACAAATGATTCTTTGAGCACAGAACATGATGGCAATTCAAGTGTTTCTAAGTTCTCACAATGCAAATTTGCACATCCATCTATTTAGTACAGAATACCCCCAACTCTTAATGATGCTGGCACAGAACAAAGAAACTCAAGCTCCTTCATATGAAACAAGCCCTATAAACGAAGTCGGAAGAGCCTCTACAAGTGAGTTACTTTATTTAGGGTCCAGTTATTATTTATTATTAAAAGATAAACGTTTCGGGATCCCTGGGCAGCTCAGCAGTTGAGCTGCTGCCTTCTGCTCAGGGAGTGATCTCGAAGTTCCGGGATCGAATCTCACATTGGGCTCCCTGCATGGAGCCTGCTTCTCCCTCTGCCTATGTCTCTGCCTCTCTCTCTCTGCGTCTCTCATGAATAAATAAAATCTTTAAAAAAAAAAAAAAGATAAGCCTTTCTGTGGATAAAACATAATCACAAAACCAAAAATGTTTTTGAAAGCCATATCCAAGATATGCTTTTTTTTTTTTTTTGGATACATCTTGTCATCTTCTCTATGGTGGGGAATGAAATTTTAAACCATCGATGGCCTGGCCAGGCCAACATTAGAGATTAGAAAAGGACATGAGTGTCTGGATGAAAGCAGTCAAGTCACGTCTATAAAACAAGTGTGGATGCTGCGAGGCCACACACAAGCCTTAAAGTCTCCAGCCTGTATTTCCACGTATAATCTGCTTTGCTGGTGTCCCCTATAGGGGCCAAGGGCAGGCTGCCCCAAAATGTGCCCCTTTGGCATATTATTTCAAATAAAAGTTACTTAATAGCCAGTGCAACGTCATTCAGACCCTCCCCTGTCCTCCTAAAAGCAGGAAACAAATGTCCCATGTGAGAAATACCCTCCCTGTGCCAAAAAATAAAAAGACATCTTTACCACCCGAGATAAGGACTTTAGAGCCAAGAAAGACAAACAGACCTTGTTGTTTTCTAATCTACTCCCTCAGCCTAAATTCCGCTTAGAATCCTACTAATTGAGGCTCCCAAACACCTGCTTTCTTTATCCTGTCGATTCCTCACACACATACTGTCTCCTTGTCCCAAAATGTATAAAAACTGCCTGCCTTGGCCATCTCGTTAGGTCTCTAATGCTGGGCCTCCGCACACGGGTAATAAAACTTCGGTTCTCTCCTCCTGTTCATCTATTTTATGTGAATTCAGTCCGGCTGTTAGACCTTCAAGGGTGAGGGAAGAGGTTTCTTCTCCTTCCCGCAGCGCCGATCACAGGTGACCTGCTCGCGGCGCCCCCGATGACCTGCTCTCAGGGTCAAAATCCTCGTAAAGCGATTCGTTCCCAGTCCCTTTCGGCACCGGCGAGTGGGCGAGTGAGGCGGCGGCGGCGGCGGCCTCCCCAGCGCCGAGTCAGGAAGTAGGGGCGGCGCTGCTCGGCCCCGTCCGGCCGCTGCTTCGCGGGACCCCGGGTCCGGCGCGGGCGGAGTGCGGGGGGGGCGGGGGCTGCGGAGTGCGGGGCCCCCCGGGCGGGCGCTGAGGACCGTGCGCCGCCGCCCCCGAGCGCGCCTGACGGCCGGACCCCGGCTTCCGGCAGAGCGAGGCCTCGGCGGCGGCGCGGCCCGACTCGCCCGGCCCCGGCCCGGCCCCGCGGCCTTGGCTCTGCACAAGTTGGCGGCAAAGGGCGGGGGAGCGAGGCACCGCAGCCGCCCGGTGCAGGCGGGGCCGGGGCCGGGGCCGGGGCCGGGGCCGGGGCCGGGGCCGCGCGGGGGGAGGCCGCCGGCCCGCGCACCCCGCCCGCACCCTCCGCACCCCCCGCACCCCGCCGGGCCGCGGCCGCCGGGACCCGCCGAGCTCCGCCCGCGCTCGGCTCGCCCCGGCCCCCCCGGCCCCCCCGGTCCCCCCCCGGCCCCCGCGGCCCGGCCGGCGCTCACCTCTCCCTGGAGTAGAGCTGCAGCTGCCGCTCGCGCCGCTGCTTCCGGATAAACGCCATGGAGCGAGCGCAGCGCGGGCGCCGGGTCCGGCGGGACTGCGGACGCGGCCGGGGGCGGGCCCGGGGAGCCGCTGCGAGGTCCGCGCCGCGAGGGGGGCGCGGCTGCGGCGGCCCGACCGCCCCACGCTGCGCCCCGGGCCCGGCGTCGGCGCCGCGCTCAGCCGAGCGGGCGGGCGTGGGGACTCCCGCGGCGCCGTGACTCAGGCCCGGGCCGCCCGCCCGCGGCCCCCGCGGCCCCCGCGCCCCCGGCCCCCGCGCCCACGTGCCGCGCTCGGCCTCCGCCGGGCCTGGCGCCCTGCACCTCTGCCGAGCGCAACCCCCGGGCCGCACGACTCCTTCCTCTTTTTCCGAGGGCTCTCTTGAGACGGAGCTCCCGCGGCAAGCAGCCCCCCCATTTAGGGTGTGCCCTCGGGGGGGGGGGGATGGTCCCGCACACGCACCCCCGGGCCAGCCGCCCCACCCGACCCGAGCCTCCGGGTACCGCGCCCGCCCGCGCTGCCTTCCCGCGCCTAGGAATGTGCCCCTTCCCCGCGTTCCCTACAAATGCAGTCATACATTGTGTAGCCTTTTATGTTTGGCTTCTTTCATTTAGCATAAATGTTTTTCAGGTTCATTCGCGTTTCGGTATTTCAGTCTTCTTTATGGCCCGAGACTATTCCAGTGCGTGGATATACCACGTTTTGTTGGTCCATTCGGCGCGTGGCTCGCATGAACAAGGCTGCTGCGAACACGGCTGTACAAGTCTTTGCACGCTCAGGTGTTTCCATTGCTACTGACTACATACCTAGGAGTGGAACTGCTGGGTCCTGTGGTAGCTCCGTGTTCAAATGTTGAGAAACTGCCAACCTGCCTTCCAGAGCGGCTGCACCTTTTACATTCCCAGCAGCTGTGTGTTAGGGTCCCAATTTTTTCACATCCTTGCCAACACTTATGTCTGACTTTCGATGATAGCTCTCCTAGTGGGTGTGAGGGGTATCCCGCTGCCTTATGACTGACTCCTTAATATAGCCTGAATCTGGGCCTGTGGTTGTAAAGGGATTCCTAAATAATAAACTTCTGAATTACATATATGGTGACACTTATCTAATATTGCCTTACAGATCAGGTTTTGCAGAATAAGATTTTTAAAGGCTTCTATGTAAATGTGTATTTCAGCTCACTAAGATGCTGCAGGACCCTGAAGGGAAGATGGAAAGCCGAGATTAAAAGCCAAGATGGATCTTACTGAGTTTGATCCTAGCAGCATTGGAAAAATGATACCCATAAAGTGGGCACCTATTAGAACTGTGAAGCTGCATAAGTACCCTGTAACTTGTCTTAAGTCCCTTCCACGTGATTCTCACGTGCTGCACAGAACCTGTAACTGTAAAAACACGTCAGAGACATTAGCTCAGTGTACCGATAGGAAATTGTGCTTAATCGGAGTGCCAGGACAAGTGCACCAATGGTGAGATAGGATAACGAAAGTTGCAAGAGGTACAACATGATAGCTTTCTGTGTGAGAAATAATACAACACATGTTATGAATTCAGAAGAGAGGTATCACTTCGGCTGGAATAAGGCAAGAAAACAGCACTCAAGTTTTCTCCTTTTAAACGTTAAAGGGTAATGTGATTCTTTTTGGGTGGAGAGTGACAGTTTCTCCTTGACCAAACTTTAGCCAGGCCTCTTTGAACCTTCTTCTCAGCTAGGCCTCAACCGTGGCCTATAAAAGCTACAGACTCCCGGCACAAATGATTTCGTCCACACTCTCCCCCACATTAAAAGACTTAAATCAACACTAACATGGTTTCTAACAGCTCAAGGCCTCATGCTTGGGATGACCCTAAGCCTCCTTCAAAGTCCCTGTCTGAGAAAACTCAAGGTTGCCCAAAGAATTTACTGTTTCTTGTAGCCAACACCTAACATAAGCCCCTGACTGCTGTTTCTTAAGCATTTACTAAGAGGGGTTTACAATGGTGAATTCTTTCTCTGGACCTTTGAGGTAGGCATATGTGTACCTCCTACAACTCAGGAGGGCCTTTCTCAAGGACTTGAAAGCCATTCCTTTGAAATGTAATCATCAGGAAGGATCGGCTTCTGTCTCTCAGGCCCCAAGATAATTGCCAGCTAGCAGATACAGAGACAGCATTTACACTGATTAATCACACTTTGTAATTTTTAACTTCCCCAGCTTTATCTTTGACAAGAGGAGGGGAAGAAACTTGCTCAAAAGGATCCTCTTGAACAATAGCTCAGAAGATCGATGCTTCTGCTGTCACAGAGTTTGTGTTTGTGGAGAATTCAGCCAGAATTGACTTGATGGGATGAGCCCTGGGTGTCATACCAAATGTTGGCAAATTGAATTTAAATTTAAAAAATAATTAAAAAAAAAAAAAAACCGAGATGGAATTTCCTCAGTCATCACCCTCTGCCTCCAAATCATCCAGCCTACTAGCATCTGCTCCCTTGCCTTCATTACTGCTATTTTAAGATATATTTGCTCCTACAAAGGCCAACTTCTTTCTCAACAATGTAGCCTTTATGATTATGTTCTTGTCTCTTTTCCCTTTCTCTCTCTTGCTTTGTCAATTTCTCCCTCACTTTTGAATCATTCCCACCCAAATATATAGTTTTTTGTTTTTTGTTTTTAAATGTTGCTTTAATTCCCTCTGGCTCCCCATGCTTAGCAAAACTTTTAGAGACACCTGTCAGAATAGGTTGTCTGCATTTTCTCTCTCTTCAATATATTCTAACCAGGCTTCTGTTTCCATCACTCTTCTGAAATGTTGCCAAGTCACCACATTTACCAGTCACTTTTCTCCTTTCAACTTCCCTGAACTCTCAGCAGAACTCGGTATAGGTGAACATTGCATTTCTCATAGTTCCTTGTGGAAGCGCCTTCCTCCATGGCTTCCAAGGTCCCACAGTTTTTTTGCTTTTTTTTTTTTTTTTCTTCCCTGGGTCTTTCCTCTTTCTCAGTATCCTTGGTTGGTTTCTCTCCTGCCTAACTTCCCAAGGTTGATTCTCTGCACTCACAGGTCATTGTAACCTGTGCTGTGATTGGGTGGGGGAGAGGAAGGAGGAACCAGGATAATGTGTTAGGTTTAGGTGTGTGAGAATGAAATTGAGTAGCAAATTTCCAAGGCTCTCCTATGTGGGTACCTACCAGGGAAGACGTAAGGGAAAATTTCAGGACATGGAGCAAAGTAAAAGACCGCAGTGGAGGATGAGAGACAGATGACTTTGAAATGTACAGTCCCTCAAGAAATGGGAATTTTGGACAGAACACTGAACTCCCATAAGACCACTTAAAGCCCTAAGCCCATCTGATCTTTAGTTGTTTACAAATATGGCTTGTGGTAATATTGCCTACCTCAAGTGAAGGTGATTGCGCATCCGGGAAATATGGTGAAGCTCTGGGAGGGACCTTATCTCTTTACCCCTTCCCCCGTTATCATCCTCATAAAACTCAGAGCTTTATTCTTTTAAAACAGTTTCCATTCAAAGCTATTTTGCAATCACCAAAAAAAAATTTTTTTGAACTCTCAGTAGTATATTTATTTTTATTTTACAGACTCTGAAAACCTCAAAAAGGTTGTACTCATCAATTTTTTAAAAATTGTGTTTATTGCAGATGACGATAAGTACATTTATGTACCTCCCATTTGCAAGAAATTCATCAGCAGAGTAAACAAGAATGTTGTCTTTATCTGTAAGATAAATTATCTTTCAGTAATGCATATTTCTGAAGAATGTCTACTTATTTTTAAAAATCTTATGGAGGCATACATATTTAATTACCACCCTTTCTTAAGTTAGAAGTGGTAGCATATTTTTTTTTTTACCTAGACAAAATGGCTTATCATCATTCTCTTATATACGTTACGTCTTGCTACCATTATGTCTTGAAGCTTCCTGTTCTCTGCTTGATATGCCATTTTGCCTTTCACCCAACATTTCTCCCTGTTGAAATCCTACCTAAGTTTCCACTCAAGACTTTGAGGCCTTCTCCAATGCACCCAGGTGGAATTCATCTACCACCCATTCACTCAGTACATATTTATTTCATAACAGCATGCATCAGACATAGTCGTGGGCACTGGATAGTGACTTCACAAAGCTCACAGATGGGGATTTTAACAGTGATCCCAGTCTATGTTATATTATTGAGGCCTTTCTCTCTATTTAGGTTAGAAGCTCCTTGGAAATGGGAACGGTGACTTGTTGGTCTTTGTATCCACATTACCATTCCCCACAGTGTCTTGCACTTAGTGGTTGTTCAGTAAATATTTTTGTCACCACTGTGTCTGTTATGATTTTTTGCGCTATAGGTAATAGAAAACTCAGTCAACAGTTGAAGTTCTTTTTCTCATTACTAGTTTTGTTTGAATAGTTCAGTGATATGACATGATTTTTCTCTTAGACTTATAGCCAGTCATGTGGTCCACAGATCACTGCTGGATCGCCATGATCATACCTGGCTTCTGAACAGAAATAAGGAGGAAAGAGAGTCAGACTTGCTTGTCTCTTTTACGAGGCAACCCAAAGCACTTCCAGAGACACACTCCAGATTTCCACTTCCATCCCATTGACCAGAACTGTTATAACAAGTTTGTGGCAGCAATAGAAGCTAAGAAAACAAGTATTTGAATCTTGAAGGCAGGATAGTGGAAAGAGCCAGGCAGGAGGGTTCTCAAATCACCCTATCAGCAGTATGTACCCTATTACTAAAATAAAAAATGGTCAAGGACTATACTTTGGTAGTTCTTAAGGACCATCACTCTTTGAGACTACTATTCTATTGTCTTCTTTATTTTTTTCTACAATAAATATGTACCAACTGTTTGCTGCATGCCAGGAAATGCTCCAGGTGTTGGAGACACAGTTGTAAATAAAGTCCTTGCCCTTATGGAACTTACACTTTGCTGAGATGGACAGAATTAAAGGCAATAATCTGAATTCAGGCAGGAGTAAGTGCTATGAAGACAAATTAGAGGAGAACAAGGGATAGAGTGTGAAGGGGGTAGGTACTGCTTTCAGTAGGGGGGTCCTGGAAGCCCCCTCTGATGATTGATACTTGAGCTAGTGAATGATTGAATTTAGACATAATTGTGAAGATCCCAGAAAAGGCATTCCAGACAGAAAGGGACAATAACCATAGCGGCACTGAGACATGAGGTGAAGTAGCTAAGCGTGCTCCAGGAGGGGTGCTAAGGTATCTGTGGCCAGGGCCATGGAGCCAGGGAGGGCACTGGACTATTCATCAGTATTGTTATTGTCATTGTTAACAATGTATGACAGAAGCCACTGGGGGATTAAAGAGCAGGGGAGTCGTCTGATCTGATTGTTTTTTAAAGATTTTATTTATTTATTCATGAGAGACTCACAGAGAGAGAGAGGCAGAGACATAGACAGAAGGAGAAGCAGGCTCCCCACCATGAGCCCGATGCAGGACTCGATCCCAAGACCCCGGAATCACCACCTGAGCTGAAGACAGTCAGCCACTGAGCCACCCAGGTGCCCTCACTGGATCTGATTTAAATGTTTAAATGTTCCTATGTTGTAACTAGCCTGACAGAAGCCCAGAACCTACACAGACAGCTTTGAAAGTCAGATGGGAACAGTTATTGGCCATTTCCCTTTCACTTCTTGCTTAAGTAACAAGGAGAATTTTTGGCTCAGGTACCTGGAAATCTGAGGTAGAGTGGGCCTCAGGGTTTATTGAGCCAGTCTCAATATTTTCATCAAAGACACAGCTACTCTACTCTTAGGCCCTCAGCATCATTAGCTGATTGTAAGATTGGTCCCCCTCCCTACAGGGCTCACAGGCAGTTTAGATTTTCTCCTTCAGGGTGAGAGACCACATCTAGCCCAGTATCTTAGCAAGGATCCAGAGATTCATCTTGTTCAGACCTCCTAGGTCACACGACTACTCTGAATCAAAGACTTTAGAAAAAAAGAACGTTCTATGGGCCGTAGACCACAGCCATCTCGAAAATTAAAGTAGGAATGAGTTTTTCCCAAAGCACATGGCTCAGTGAAGAAGGGGAGGAAAACAAGTGAAAAGTATGTGAGAAGGACCAGATTGTGGGGCAGCAATGAGATGTTAACTCTGCCACTCCCAGTAGACACTACGCATAACCATTTGCATTTTTCCACGTTGGCAATGTGGGCGTGTACCTGTTCTTTTCCCTTTTGTGCCTGTGCAGGCTTTTGAGTTAGTGTTGAGGTCAGTAGACCTCACAGTTTTGCCAGGCAATTCTTATAAGCTAGATTTTGAAAACTTTTAAATGATTTCCCCCACACAGTTAGTATTGTTTCTGAGATTCAGATTTCTATGGCCAGTTGCAAAATCCTAATGTGCCTCAGGAAATATATACGCCCACAATTGCATCAAGTTTTTCTCCTCAGGTAACATACATTCGTCAGAAGGCACTCATAATCTGTTATCCGCACAGAGTATCTTGCCTGCATGAGTGAGGACTTTATAAACCCAGGAACTTTTCTATCCTCGTTGTCCATTAGAGATTAGAATTGATTAGATTAGAAGGTAAGGGGTGCCTGGCTCAGTGGTTGAGCATCTACCTTCAGCTCTGGGCTTGATCCTCGGTCTGGGGATCGAGTCCCACATTGGGTTCCCTGCGTGGAGCCCACTTCTCTCTCTGCCTGTGTCTCTGCCTCTCTCTGTGTGTCTCTCATTAATAAATAAATAAAATATTTTAAAAAAAGATTAGAAGTTAAGCAGCAAATGATAAATGAAGCAGTGACTTTAAGATATATTTTATATCCTTCAGAATGCAGAAATGTCAACTTCATTGGTAAATAAATAAAAAGTAGGGGTGCCTGCTTGGCTCAGTCGGCTAAGTGTTGACTTGGAATTTTGGCTCAGGCCATGATCTGCTTGAGATTATCTCTCTCTCTCTCCCGTTGCTGCTCCGCCTTCTTGCATGTTCTCTCTAAATAAATAAGTAAATAAAATCTTTTAAAAAATAAATAAAAAGTAAAACACAATGAGATGCCATTTTCATATATAAAATTACCAAATAATCAGTGCTGTTAATGGTAGCATTGGGTACATGTGAGAAGAGTATTGGGTACTGCTTTAACACAACAAATAGTATAATTCAGTACCTGTTTCAGGTGTCTGCTGGTACAGGTTTAGCAACTAGCAAGCTGGGAGAAAACAGACTGATTTGGAGTGCTGGCCAATAGCTGTGGTATAAATACTCCAGTCATGGCCAATTTCAAGCTACCAACATGATGTCACTGAAAACAGAGGTGAGAAGGGATAGGCAAGTGAGCTAGCTCTTCTGGAGGGCAATTTAAATAGGTGGCAAGAGGGATCCCTGGGTGGCGCAGCGGTTTGGCACCTGCCTTTGGCCCAGGGCACGATCCTGGAGACCCGGGATCGAATCCCATGTCGGGCTCCTGGTGCATGGAGCCTGCTTCTCCATCTGCCTGTGTCTCTGCCTCTCTCTCTCTCTGTGTGACTATCATAAATAAATTAAAAAAAGAAATAAATAAATAGGTGGCAAGACTCCTTGAATTCACATCTAGGAATTTTTTCTTAAGGAACTACTCAGCGGCACAAAGACACTTATTTCTTGATCCAAAGGTACTTGGGGTATAAGAACTTTAACACAGCAGGAAAGTTTAAGAGTTTGGGGAGATAAAGGAGATGAGAGATGGGATCAGATTTGGAATGTGTGTCCTGTGTCAGTCAATGGCCTGAGAAATTTGGCTTCTCATTATAACACAAGTGAAGAGATGAGAAGTGGGAGGAGGGGTGGGAAAAATATAGCCTTTTGTCCTGACTACATGGCTCTTTGACTTCTGGCTCATGTTCACTTCTGCATCTCCCCAAGCTTCAGAAGCCCGGGAAGGATGCATACTTACACACCCAAGTGTTTGCAAAGTTGCTTTGAACTCACTAACTTCCTTGTCCTCCCACTTCTCATTCATGACTCAAGCCAAATTTCACTTCCTCCTTGAGCCATCCCCAGTTGCCATTTTACCTAGCCAGACCCTGACTAAGACACAGGAGATACTGAATGCCAAGCATTTTCAGTGTTTCTTGTTTCTAGTCTAATTTTCTTTTCCTTTCCTTTCCTTCTTTTTTCTTTTCTTTTTTCTTTTCTTTTCTTTTCTTTTCTTTCTTTTCTTTTCAAGATTTATTTATTTATTCATGAGACAGAGAGGCAGAGACACAGGCCGAGGCAGAAGCTGGCTCCCTGCAAGGAGCCCAAGTTGGGACTCAATCCTGGGGATCCCAACCTGAGCCAAAGGTAGACACTCAACCACTGAGCCACCCAGGTGCCCCCACAGTTTAATTTTAGATCATACTATAATGTAACTATTTGTTCCCATGCCTATTTACCTTCCTCTAGTAACATCTCTTCAAGGGCCAGAGCTCATGTCACACATTTCTGATCCCTTGTGATTAGTAGAGTTATCTGTCCAGTGCGTATCTCATCAATGAAAGTTGATGAAAGAAGGAAAGATTCAGCTCTATTAGTCTATTACCTACTTTGTGATGTGGTATTTCCTCTTACTTACTGTACTCTCTTGTTCAATTTTCAGAGTGCCCCTTATAGTAGTATTTTGAACTTAGCTAACAAATCTATCTTACCTCACTCACATGGTTTAGATGTGTGTGCCATGTGTCTTTCTAGTCTGTATCCTGGCAAATTCAAATTCAAGAGTCCACACTTTGTCCTTTCAATGGAGTTTCTCTTTTTCCACTGTTCCAATCCCTTCAATTCCCGTCTCCAAACAGTGAGGTAGAGTCTCCCTTTGTGCTGTTGTTCAAAAAGTAGTAACTGCTTCACTCTATCTTTATTTTTTATTTTCTTCACTGGGGCTTAAGATTGACTTAGAGGGACACCTGGGTGGCTCAATGGTTGAACGTCTGCCTTTGGCTCAGGATGTGACCCTGGGGTCCTGGGATCTAGTCCCACATCGGGCTCCCCACGGGGAGCCTGCTTCTCCCTCTGTCTATGTCTCTACCTCTCTCTCTGTGTCTCTTATGAATAAATAAATAAAATCTTAAAAAAAAAAAAAGGCCAACTTGGAAAGCTGACAGTAAAACAGGTCCCGGTTGTCCTTGTGAAAGAGATGCAAAATATCACTCTACACATGGCCTTGACATTCAAGAGATTTTGTTTATGAAACAGACCACTTTTTTTTTTTTTTATCACTGAGGATTGTGTTGCTTGCCAGATTTAATGTAATCATTTATTTAAAGGGAATTGGCAAATGGCAGGTGGAAGATGAAGTTGAAGGGTGTATTATCTGTCTCCAGATACAAAAAGAGTCTGGAAATTAGAACTTAAGCCCTAAAATAGTCATAGTTAGAACAAAACAAAACCTGCAAGTCTACTTCAGCACAGATTTATGAATAAGATAGCCAGTGAAGTCTATGCAAGTAGAACATATTACTTTTTAAATGCTATAAATTGCTTTTAAAAATAATGAAGCCTCCTCAGATGCTGCCAATAATTATGCAAGGCAGAATAATAGCTCCCTGAAGATCTTAATTCTTAAAACCTGTGAATATATACCTTCCATGGAAAAATAGATTTTGACAATGGAATAAATTAAGGAGCCTGAAAATGGCAACATTATCACAGATAATCTGGCTGTGTCCCCAGTCTAATCACATGAGTCCTTTCCTAGTTGTGTTTAGGGAGAGACATGCCTATGGAAGAAAGAATCAGCAGTGTGAGAAGGACTCAAGCCATCCTTGTTGGCATTGAGGACAGTAAGGACACCATGAGCCAAGGAATGTAGGTGGCCCCTATAAATCAGAAAAGACAAAGGGACAGATTTTCCCCTAGAGCCTCCAGAAAGGAAAGTCGCTTTCCTGACACCTCGATTTTAGCTCAGTGAGACCCTACACAACAGTAAGATAATAAATTGTGGTGACTTAAGTCACTAAGTTATGGCAGTTTTATATAGCAGCCATAAGAAAATTACATGTGACTTTTTTTTTTGAAAAAGTAATGGAACTGTTTACCAGAAAGAAAAACAAAAAAACCCAAAAAACCTGGCAAAGCATTGTATCTAATTTAGATGGAAATGGGGAAAATAACTTTAGGACATGAATTATCTTTGATTATTCTTTTCCTAGATAGGTCTAATGACTAAGACAAATTAGAGAGAAACAGATATATCATGTACATTAAATATTTACAGCATTATCTTTATTAGTGGAATTATACTTTATCTATTTTTCTATTTTCCTATTTAATTTTTTAAAAAAGATTTATTTATGAGAGACAGAGTGAACAGGGGGAGGGGCAAAGGGAGAGGGAGACAAGCAGGCTCACCACTCAGTGAGGAGCCTAACACGGGGCTTGATCCCAGGACCCTGAGATCATGACCTGAGCTGAAATCAAGAGCTGGATGCTTAACTGATTGAGCCACCCAGGGGCCCCTGTTAGGTGTGGAGCCCAACATGCCCAACTCATGACCTTGAGATCAAGACCTGAGCTGACATCAAAAGTCAGATGCCTAACCAACTGAGCCACCCAGGTGCCCCTTGCTTAATTTAAAATTTTTCTATAATAAATATACGCCATTTTGTATATTACAAAATATTTGCCAAAAAGTGGAGGTTGACAGAAGAAGAAATGATTTGTCTATAGAAAGATCTAGTTCAGGGATCCCTGGGTGGCTTAGCGGTTTAGCGCCTGCCTTTGGCCCAGTGTGCGATCCTGGAGTCCTGGGATCGAGTCCTGCATTGGGCTCCCTGCATGGAGCTTGCTTCTTGTTCCTCCTGTGTCTCTGCCTCTCTCTCTCTGTCTCTCTCTCTGTCTCTCTCTCTATGTCTATCATAAATAAATAAATAAATCTTTAAAAAAAGAAAGAAAGATCTAGTTCAAAGGTCATTCATGACAGAAATTATGACCCATGAGTAAGTTTTCCAGTCAGTAAGAAATTCTCTTTCTTTCTTTCTTTTTTTAAAAGATGTTATTTATTTATTCATAAGAGACACAGAGAGAGAGGCAGAGACAGGCAGAGGGAGAAGCAGGCTCCATGCAGGGAGCCCGACACGGGACTCGATCCTGGGTCTCCTGTATCAGGCCCTGGACTGAAGGCAGCGCTAAACTGCTGAGCCACTGGGGCTGCCCAAGACATTCTCTAAGTACTGTGCAACACATGCAGACACACACTCATCTTTGAAGCAAAAATTAGAATTTTTGTATAAAAACATGTATAAAACCATGAGCTTGATAGTTTCCTAATATTTGAAAGAATGTTCTTGATGAAATCAGTGAGGATATTAGCAAGTGTGACTTTTTTTTGACATTGCAATAATGAAATCTGTTGGCATTTGGAAGTTACACAAACACATGTTTAAAAGAACCATTCAGAATGGGAGATAGACTAATGGATTTTCATGTAACAGAGGAAGAGAAACTCACTTTGGTTCACTTATGGTTTTGGTTTCCACATCCAACCATTCTTTTATTTTTAAAAATATTTTATTTATTCATGGGAGATCCAGAGAGAGAGAGAGAGAAGCAGAGACACGGGCAGAGGGAGAAGCAGGCTCCATCCAGGGAGCCCGATGCGAGACTAGATCCTGGGACTCCAGGATCACGCCCTGGGCCGAAGGCAGGTGCTAAACTACTGGACCACCGGGGCTGCCCCAACCATTCTTTAAAAGGCTGCCACTTGATGGGTTCCAGCATAGTACCAACGAAGAATATTCAATCACACAAGAAAGCTATTAAATTGTCTTCCCTTTTCTAACCACATATCCCTGTGAGATGAGATTTTCTTCATATACTTCAACCAAACAACATTATCATATGAACTAAATGCACAAGCAGATTGTGGAAATCCAATTTTGTTCTATGAAAGCCAGATATTAAAGGAATAGCCAAAATGCAAAACAAAACCGAGTCTTATAATTAATTCTATTTTAAAAACTTTTTTTTGGTGAATGCATTATTTATGTTTACAGATAATGGGTTTATCATTTTCATTTTAAGATATTTTTAAAACTTCTCACTATTTCTAATATGGTAAATATCAATAGCTATAATCCACATAAACAAAAGTTTTCAATAGTTTTTAAAAGTATAATGGGGGCAGCCCGGGTGGCTCAGCGGTTTAGCGCCACCTTCAGTCCAGGGTGTGATCCTGGAGACTGGGATAGAGTCCCATGTCGGGCTCCCTGCATGGAGCCTGCTTCTCCCTCTGCCTCTGTCTCTCCCTCTCTCTCTCTGTGTGTCTCTACGAATAAATAAATTTTAAAAATCTAAAAATAAAAAAATTTAAAAAATAAAAGCATAATGGGTTTGGTAGACCAAAAAGTTTGAAAACTACTCAATAAACAAAACCATCAGAAAGTTCTAGAATCTAGCAGCTTCTGACAGAGAGATTGCAAACATTGTTAGCTAGAGATGTCTTACTTGTTTGACACACTTGTCATTTCAGGAAAGGTTAAAAACATCACAGCTTTAAGGTTTCAGTCACCCACATGACCGCTAAGATTTCTGGTTGGTGTGATAAACTGAATTATAAATGATTTACATGAATATAAAAGAGATTTTCTTACCCTATAAGTAATAAAAAATGCAAAGTATGAAAGACATTTTGGTCCTTCGCTGTCAGAGAAAATGGTACTTTATTAAAAAGAACAGGGGGGAAAAATGAATGGAAATTGACATAAGAAGGTTAAGACTTTGGGAATCACTTAACGAGAAAATAGCCACTGAGAAACTTGGTGATAAACCGGATTATAGATTATAGCAAGACTGGAATTTCTAACAGGGTTGAAGGGATATTTGAAACAAGAAGAGTAATCTGTCAGTTTAAATAAAACCTCAAGTTTAAGAAACATTCTTTATTCCTTTAGTTTTTATAAAGTATACTGTCATTGCAGATAACCAGAGAAAACATATTTCTGATCCATATAATTTCTCAGTTGCATTTCAGAGCCCAGCTGGGTCATGGTCACGGCCATGGTGACAAATCGCAGCTCTTGAACTGGCAATCTGTAACATGGAGAGTTCACATATGGAGAGCTGGGAGTTTATTTCATGTAATTTAATTTTCCCTCTCTACCCAGCAGGGAAAACGTTTCAGATATTTTTGGGAGTAAATGATCATGTTCTCCTGATTATGATTCTAGAGGTACAGTACTTTAATGCCAGTTAATTGAGCCGATGACTCCCTCAACAAAGAGACTCCACTAGTTCCACACAGGAGCTAAATGGGCTGTAACGTAGCACTGGCCCGGGAGGGCTGTTGAAGTATTCCGTGGCCACACATGGTTCTGCCACAACGATAACGGTTTGATGGTGATCCAGATGGATGATGATGACTAGAACTTACTGATGTTGCCATACCACCGACCATTTTTTTTTACTACTCACTCACTTACATCCTATCACAGCATATCCAGTGTCTCATAAGTTAGTAGTTTAGAAGAGATACAAAAGCTGTTTTAGAATTGGATTAAGGGTCTATTTTTTCTTAGCGAAAGGCTATAGATGAAAAATAATATGGTTTTATAATGATCGTATTGCAACAATTGTTACAGTGTTTGCACTAAAGTTAATTTTAGGACCCGAGTGTAGAACACGGGTGATGGCTTTTTGGCAACCTGCATCCCCTGCCTCTTTCTCATAGACCATGTTTAATTTCCTTTCGAGGATTATTTTATCTCCTGTTAAATTTAGTCTGGTGGAATTTTTTGTTAGTCAAATGTTCTTTCCTCACCCAGCTAATGGCTGGGCACAGAACCCAAACTTCATGCACCTTCCGTGAAATTTAAATCCCAAGTAGAATACAGACTAAGGATGACCGAATGATTTATTCTAGTGGAGCTAACTAGGAAAAACTGGTCTTGTTGCCACTTCGTTCCTGCTGCTCTTGTTCACTAGTCCCTGGAGCTACCTGGGTTCCTGCCCATAAAAACCCTGCTGCTTCAGCCTGCTCATTGATTCTCAGTATTCCTAATTCCTTTCCAGAAAACTTTCTTTTTTATTTAAGGTAACCAGAGCCCAAACATCCAGTTTCTGGCTTGCAACCAAAGAACCTCAATGTGAAAAAGCGTCCATGTACATATTATGACACGAAACCTGTAATTTAAACATGCATTTGTAATTTAATGCTGCCCGCAAAGCACTACCCTTAGCCGTGTGCAAGAGAGTGTTGGCATAAATACCATAGGCCTCTGTCAATTCCAACATCTCGTGTATCCGTAAGCACAAAGGACTTAATTCAGGAATCACTATAGTTTACTTTGCATCACACAGTGTTCTAAACCCTAAAGCCAGGTATTGGTAATGCAGAGACAAGAATAAAATAGTGGCTCATTTTCAAAGAACTTATAATCTAACAGAGCAAATAGACATGCACACAATTAAACAGAACCAGCATTATAAAGTATGGCCAAACCAGAGAAACAGCAGCAATTTCCTGCTGCCAACTAGTTCCAGAAGGGGTTTCTGGAGCTCAGGAAGGAGAGGAAGGCATCTCAGTCAAAAGCAACACAGAGGGAGATTAAAAAGAAAGACCATGGGGATCCCTGGGTGGCGCAGCGGTTTGCCTGCCTTTGGCCCAGGGCGCGATCCTGGAGACCCGGGATCGAATCCCACGTCTGGCTCCCGGTGCATGGAGCCTGCTTCTCCCTCTGCCTATGTCTCTGCCTCTCTCTCTCTCTCTCTCTCTGTGTGACTATCATAAATAAATAAAAATTAAAAAAAAAAAAAAGACCATGAAAGATTGTGGCTGGTTTGGGCAACAGCAGGAAGTTCAGAGTGGATAACAAGAATACGGGAGGTGTAAAGGCCTTTACAAGGAGGCAGGAGGAGCTTGTGGACGTCAATGCAGGGGTGATGATGAGTTTAGGTTTTGAGCAGTTGGCTGCAGAGAGCCAGGACATAACTTTGGATTGGAAAAGAGAGTCAAGAGAATGACCAATCCTATGTTTTACAAAGGCAACTCAGGGGCAATGAAGACTAGCTAGCAAGGAGACAAAATCACTACAGAATGTACTGGAGTGGGTGGTGATACCACCAAATAAGATAAGAAACAGGATAGTGTGCAAGTTTGGGGGAAGGAGATAAGGATTCTGCTGAGGACAGGAAAAGATTGCTACCATAGCAAACTTCTAAGCTACCCATGATGTAGGGAGAGGAAAGGAGCGAGTTGGGGTGACCTGATTCTCCTGAGTGGCAGCTAGGAAACAGCTCTGTGATGGCTCCAGGGACTCTCTGGACCCTTTCGCTGTGGCATGTGGTCTGCAGCAGTAGGGACAGGTTTTCACTGCCATGCCTATGATAGTGCCCACCATGTAGTGGCCTCAGAGTCAACATTTATTGAATGGATGAGTTGGCCACATCTTGAATCCTTCCTTCTTTCCTCCTTTCTTTAGGCTAGCCGGAGATAATTCTGCCAAAGGGGACAGATTATCTCTTTTTTCTTATGTTGCTATATCCCAGTTTCTAGACTTCAAATTTTAGTAGAATTAAATTTGAAAACAGTTGAAAATTGTGGAATTATCTGCTTCCGTTATGGTCTTTAATTGATACTCATTCACACAGCAACTGGTGCAGAATGGGGGTGGCCACTTATTTGGGCCCTATGGGGCTCCCCATTCATCGGTGTGAGCTAGCTGGGTTTAAAGAAGAATGTGGAGGATATGTCCTGCCTACTCTGAGAACCAGAGTAAAACACTGTTCTTTGGCAATTGTGTTTATAGCATCTTGGTGTTTGTTTCTTTATTGATAAATACATTTTTTCCCTAAAAAATGGACATATAGATATATATCTTCCTGATGCTCAAGTTTATCACTTTGAAAATGAAGCCATCAAAAGCATACAGTACCAGGAGCATGTTTTCATGTTTTTATCAACAGATTTCATCATCCAACAGATGCTAAAAGATGACATTCTTTGAATGGTATAATTTCCAGAAGACTTTATCATTAATGACTACCAAGTCACATCATCTGTATTATCAGTGATATTTTATCCCTCTCTCCATTCATCACAACTGCCTGTTCTTACAGGAAATGATATATGGGGATAAATATATATAATGAGAATATTTCAAACCTTGGAGTTTTGCAGGAATGGTTATTGAATACATGGAGGTAGATTTGGCTTGGCATTTGTAATTGAGAATGTCAAAATAGTCTGTAAAGAGAGGATCGGGTCCTGAAAGCTACATTCACCTTAAATTCACTTATTGATTGACTCAGGTATAGTAAGTGGGATTATGTGTAGGCAAGGCCCTTCCTTGGACTCTGGGGATAGACAGTTGAACAAGACAGATGAAGTTCCAATTTTCAGGCTGCCTACATCCTAGCAGGAGAGACAGAGATTAAACAACCAATTATGGAGTGAATTATTTCATTACAATTGTGGTCACTGCTAAAAAGATTAAGTACAGAGGCCCTGTGAGATCAGGTGGCCTGAATGAAATTGGGTGTGTGACACACTGACATACTGAGGAAATGGCTGGAGGCATAGAGGAAGCCTTTCTTCGAGAAATGCTGTTAGTCTCTATCTGAGAGATCAGTTGTCCAGGGTGGTGAGGAAAGTGCCTGGAGCAGACAGGAGCCTGGCAAAGTGAAGTGAAAGAAGCCAGAGCTGCAGGAGCACAGACTCTATGAGATGCCTAGACATGTGGTAAAAGTTCCTAACAGCCTCAACTTTAGATTCTTGGTCTCATCTCCAGTTGAGGTTGTGTAGACAATCATACTGTTTGTGAATGTTTAAATTGGTTTATTAAATAAATATTGAAAAACACACTGTGGTTTTTGATTCCTTGTTTTTATCATTTGGAAGGGGTGGTTCTTTTCTGTCAGGGGCATGGAAAATTTTATGTGGCTCAGGTCCTTCTTACCTCAGAAAGACTCTACTGACAAAAAAGGGAATCAGCTCACATGGGACCTCGTCAGCTCTGCAGAGAATTTGGGGGTCATCACTCTAGGGCAGTGAAAGACTGACAAGGGCTTCTGCCATATGTGAGAGAGGCTGTGTCCATGTTTTCACACTAATTATCTATTCCTGCTTTTGTCACTGCCTGGTGAGGAAGGTATTTCTAGTTTTATTTTACAAATGGATAAACTAAGGCTAAGAGGCCAAATAATTTCCCCAGGTCACACTGCTAGGAAGTGGTGAAGCTGACATTTTAATACAGGCCTAACTCTAAAATTCGGGCCCTCTCGACTGCTTCATAGCCAGCCCACAACACTGTGGAGTATTTTTGTTTTCAAGCAGGTTTTTAGTAGCCCAATGCCAGGCTTGAACCCATGCCCCTGAGCTGAAATCAAGGGTTGGACACTTAACGAACTGAGCCCTGCAGTGCCCCTGTGCTGTGGAGTTTTAAGAAGGATGGGCAACACGGCGAAGGAGAGTGCTATGGACTAAGTTGTGTCCCTCCCTCAAATTCATATGTTGAGAGTTTAACCCTCATTACTTCAGAATATGACCATATTTGGAGATGGGGTCTGTCCAGGGATAATTTAGTTACGATGAGGTCATCAGGGTGAGCCCTAATCCAACAGGACTGGCGTCCTTATAAGAAGAGGACATTTGGTTACAGGTGTATACGTGAGCAGACACAGGGAGAAGATGGCCACCAGCAAGCATCCGAGAGAGGACTTGGAAGAAACCAACTCTGCTCACACCTTGACCTTGAACTCGCAGTCTCCAGAATTGTGAGAGTAGAAATTTCTGTTGGGTAAGCCTCCTAGTCCCTGATGCTTTGTTATGACAGCCCTAGGAAGCCAACATAGGGAATTTGTTACTATCTTTATGCCTCTTCAATTTTTTTTTTCCACAGGTGCCCACGGTTGGTCTTGGCAGATTTCCGGACACAATATTCTGCTGGCTACAGACAGTGCTTTGCACACCTGATCTTCTCCCCATAATTAAAAAACATCATCAAGTTAACCCTCAGAGCTGTACCTTCCTACCATAGGATAATGTGGAGTAAAAGATTATGGTGTTTAAGCCAACTCCCGCCAATAATCAGTATTAGCCATCCAAGTTGAGGTGAAGCCTTAGCGCAGTTAAACATGTGATATTTGATAAAACGTAACAAAGCTTAAAGGTCTTAGGGTAAGATGTGAATCTTAAGAATTTAGGCCCTAGGGATTACTCAGAAGAGAGATGTCTGGTGAAGGGAAACTTTTGGCATCTTTTGAAACATCCTCTAAAGCTCGTGCATAAGGCTGACTCCACTGAAAATAATATTCTGGCAGATGGAGGGGTTGAGAAACCCTGTGTAAATTTACTCTCATTTACAATCTCATGGCTTGTTTGGCTTCACTAATTGAATCAATATTTCTTGTGTATCTTTTTTCTCTCTCTCAAAAAAAAAAAAAAAAAAAAAACCCCACAAAAATACAGTACCAACCTAATGCCTTCAGGCACTTGTATTCTGTCTTCTGAAGACTTTTTAGTGTTATAATTCCCTCAGCCACTTTGTAATCCTTTATTAAGTTTTAATGTGGTTTAAACTCTCCATCTGTAGACAATATATTATTTCCCCCTCTTTGCCAGCAGGTCTAATTCTTCCCAGTAGTCTGTTTTAGAGCTCCTTCTGGTGGTTTAGTGCTATTATGACACATCCATCTGTAGCATCTGCATCCATTCAATCTCACCGTGATTGCTAAGACCTAATCATCAAAACAAAATCACAGCAAGTGAATGGAACAGAATGATGTTCAGCCTTACAAATCAGGAATATTCAAGTTGTGACCATTAGAAGAAAGGACAGGAGAATTTCTGGGGGGGCAGGTTACAAGCATTCTAGCAAATGGTCATTCTTTCTCCTATGACTATAACATTCGAAAGGACGCATTTCATATTCCTATTGTTTGCTGAATTAGATTACATTTTTGGTACGGTGTGAAGGTGGAGAAAGGGTTCTAGTTTCGTGTTATAGTTTTGCTCATATTCATGCTATTTTGAGAACAGGCATATTAGAATAGGGCAATAAAAAATAGAATAGGGCAATATTATTAATTATTAGCTTCTTTTAAGATTTGATTACTTCATGAAATGTTAGTAGAAAGAGCTCAGTAACTTGAATTCACAATTACTTATTTGCCTTCTGATCTAAATGTCTGTGCCTTTCTTTTTATTTATTTTTTGTCTTTTATTGTGGCAAGAACACATAATAATATAAAGTTTATCATTTTTTAGAAATGATTTTATTTATTTACACATGAGAGACACAGAGGGAGAGGCAGAGACAGACATAGGCAGAGGGAGAAGCAGGCTTCTCACAGGGAGCCTGATGCAGAACTTGATCCCAGGATCCCAGAATCATGACCTGAGCCAAAGGCAGACTCTCGACTGCTGAGCCACTCAGGTGTCCTAAAATTTACCGTCTTAACAGACTATTTATTTATTTATTTATTTATTTATTTATTTATTTATTTATTGAGAGAGGCAGAGACACAGGCAGAAAGAGAAGCAGAGAGAGAAGCAGGCTCCATGCCGGGAGCCCGACATGGGACTCGATTCCGGGACTCCAGGATGCAGGCGGCGCTAAACCGCTGCACCACCAGGGCTGCCCCTAAAATTTACCATCTTAATCACTTTAAAGTGTGCAGTTTCTGTGCCTTTCTGAATTTTCCTACCTGTTCTATCATGCCCTTTGTCATTTCATACAAGTTATTATGTAAAATTTACGTAGTAATATTTAAATGAAATAAAACATATAGGATTATAACGACAAATTGGCCTGTATTATGATTTAACCAGAAAACCATGTGAAAAACTGAAAAACTTTTAAAAAGCAAAAAACAAGCATAGGTGTATATCAATATAAAGTGTTTTCCTTTCCAAAGTCAAAATATTGGGAAACTAAATACTTATTAGAAAAATTTTACCAAAAATTGTGGGTTTTTGGGGGACTCCTGGGTGGCTCAGTCAGTTAAGCGTTGGATTCTTGATTTCAGCTCAGGTCATGGACTCAGGGTTGAGAACGAGCCCCAGGTCTGGTTCTGCTCTGAGCATGGAGCCTGCTCAAGATTTTCTTGTTTCCTCTGCCCCTACACCCCTCTTAAAAATAAAATAAAGTGAAATAAAATTTTGGTTTTTATTTTGGAGCATATGTTATAATTTTAGTTATACTCTCACTGCTGAAAAATAATGTTTTCAGAAGTAGGTTTGATTTTTTGGACACTGACAGAGGAGAAATGGTTAATAAAATAGATAATCATGCTGAGTAACTTATGCTTAGGTCAAAAATAAGACTCAACTATTAATTAATGAGATGCCTTTTCATGCATAACTTGAAAATGAGTCTTCCACACAATTACAAAAGCAGGAATTTAAGAATATTTATGGAAATAGCAGCATTTTTGGAATTAAGAAAAACATGTGAGCCAGCTACTTAGGGGTTAAAGTTATTTTAACTTACATTTTCTCATCTGACCATAACAAACTGGCAAAGTAGGTGAAAGAGGTATTACTATTAAAATTGATTATCATAATTAATTATTAATTAATTGTCTATATACAGATGAGAAAATGGGGACCTGAAGAAGTAGAGTTTGGTTCAAGTTGTTGCTGCTGCTCACTGTGGGATAAACCTGAACCCAGGACGCCAAATCCTAAGGTCTTGCATGTCTCCCACAACCCTTCAGGGCACATTCTTTGATGTATAGCCTGTGGTATTTTTTATTTAAAAAAACCCAGATACCCCATCAGAAACCTATAAATCTCATAACATTCAAAAACTGTTGGACAGGACTAGAGACTGAATGAGAATTCCTCTCTAATTGTTAATAGTTAAATGGCAACACGATTTTATTTCCTTCTTGAAGCAACAAGCAAGTAAGTGTTGATCATCAGAAAAAGGTGTCATTTGTAAAAACCAATTTTAAAAATACTCATTGCTAAGTTCACAACTTTTTTTTGAAAGATTTTGTTTATTTATTCATGAGAGACACAGAAAGAGAGGCAGCGACCTAGGCAGAGCGAGAAGCAGGCTCCCTGTAGGCAGCCTGATGTGGGTCCCAGGATGGGAATCATGGGAATCATGACCTGAGCCAAAAGACACTCAACCACAGAGCCACCCAGGTACCCCTAAATTTTAATTTTAGATTTAACTAAGCTCCACTATCCTTTGCTGATTGAAGATGACATGAAAATGAATAAAGGGAAACCACCAAGAAAATGGAATCAGGAGGTTCAACAGGGGGACTCTCATGCTCTACAACTCACGGTCAATTGCAAATTCAACAGAAAGTGAGGGAACCTGCAAGTGGGTACTACTTTACTATTCTGGCTGGAGGAAGAAAAGCTTACCTCCTTTCCTCCCTTCTTCCCTAACAGCCCAGCTAGTGAGAGACTTCACAACTCAGCCAATGAGAAGCTGCTATACTTCTAACTCCCTGTTTACTCCAATGGACTTTTTGTTTCTAACAGCGCCTACCAAATCTCTCTTTCCTCTATAAAAGAAAGTTCCTCTCTTTTGTTCAGTGGACCTGCCTCTAGTTTTTGCAGTAGCTTGCTTGTATTGAATTCTAAATCTCTTCTATTTCCAACCAAACCCGTTTTTACCAGTAGAATAACAGGCAGTTTTATTTTTAAGATCACCGATAGCTACTTTCAGCTCTTCTAGAAGTGTACACTATTTCATAGTCTATCATTATGTAGGTCCCCTCTATATAAGATGGAAATACTGTCCTCCCTAAACCTCCTCCCTTTCTACCTCCTTCTTTTGTAAATCACTCTTTTACATTCACGTTGTAAATTTTTCTAAAGGTAAAATTTACAATGCTACCATTGTATTATGTTCTGTAACCTCGCTTTTTTTCATATGCTGACTTAATTAAAAATCAATAAACAATTAACTTTATTATGGTTATTAAATTATTATTCACTTTTAGACCAAGTGGCATGCTAGTATTATATTTCCTTCCTGGTGGGACACATCCATGTGCCACTTGAAGGAAAATGTCCTTAACATCACGGTCCCCTGGAATTCACTCTTCAAAGCACTTAAAATCATACATTTGAATTTGCCAAAACAGGCCATGATTTTCTCCCACAGCTTTTGGTTTTGCCTAGAGTTTCTAATAAACTTTATTTTTGTTCACCAAATAGTAGAGTTGAATATTCTTATATTTTCATGTTCTTACAGTTATGCTACTCGTTGTCTGGGGTCCTTTTGCTGGGGGCGGGATCCCCTTCCTCCATGTTAAGTCCTTCCCATGCCTTTTGTCTTCTACTCCCATCTAGCCCATGTGTTCTCTGGAGATAGTGAACTATGTCACCTTGGGATATATCTTCACTGCTCAACCTCTCAATGGTAAACCAAACCCTGTTTTTGTCTTTCTCATATTTTCTTCAATCTTTAAGTAACTTCCTACGAAAGAATATAAAGATCATTTAAGTTCTTGCATGTCTAATATGTCTTTATCCTGCCTCCATGTGTAATTGGTAATTGGGTGAGGTACAGAATTTTAGGTTAAGTCTTATTTTATGTCAAATTTTGAAAGCCTTACTCTATGGCTCTCCTACATCTGGTGTTCTAGATAAGAAGTCTGGCATCAGTCTGATTCTTGAGTTTTTGTAGGGAACTGTTTATTGTCTTTGGCAGCTTTTAGGGATTTCTCCTTATCTCTGATGATCTAAATTTCACAACAATGTGAAGAGATGTTTTCCCCACTCATTCCATGGTCCTGTTCAGTTACTCTTGTTCAGACCCTGTCCTTCTTCTGGACTTATTCTTCAAATGTTGAATGGAAAGAAATGGTCCTTTATTTTTCTTGTATTTCCTCATCTTTCTTGCTCCACTTCCTGGAATATTCACCCAACTTTGTCTTCCTTTTTTTTTTTTTAATTTTTTTTTTAAGATTTTATTTATTTATTCATGACAGTCAGACACAGAGAGAGAGGCAGAGACATAGGCAGAGGGAGAAGCAGGCTCCATGCAGGGAGCCCGATGTGGGATTCGATCCCGGGTGTCCAGGATCACGCCCTGGGCCAAAGGCAGGCGCCAAACCGCTGCGCCACCCAGGGATCCCCCCAACTTTGTCTTCCAACCTTCTCTGTTAGATTTTTCCTTTGTGTCTCTTTTCTCTCATTCTATACTTTTGAGAAGATTTCTTTACTCATTTGCTGTGTTTTACAAACTCTGCTTTTACTATTAACGTTCAAGATTCTCTTTCCCAAGAGCTCTTTCTTTGCTTTGTGATTGTTCTCTTTCATGGCATATTGTTCTTTTTGTGTGTGTGTGATTGTAATATCTCAGTTCTTCTTGAATATACTAAAAATTTTTTTAAAAAAATATTTGTTTTCTCTTTCTTCAAGTTGACTTTTATGTTACTGGGTTTTCTCCAATTCCTAGTGATCCATGATTGACATTGATATTTAAGAGAAGGCTTACAGATCTGTAAATCCGAAAATGAGATCAGGTATTTACTGTAGACAGCCACCCCCGCACTAGAAACTTTAAAAGTCTCCAAGAGCATTCATATCTTTAGTAAATAGTTCTTTGGATTTTTTCCCCCAGAGTTAAATGCTAAATTTCCTGAATATTTTGAGTTGTTGGACAAGCTGGGCACAGAGGGTGTATCCATTGTATACACAGACCTTTAATAAATTCCCTATTTTTTTGGTCCCACTTCTTATTCCTGACCTCTCTTGGGTCTGATGCAGAGACCAGAGAATCATCTATGTCCCCAAGGCAGATTGATTCTTATTTCTCTTGCAGCACCCTGGGAGTATATTCCTAATGCTTGTTCCCTTGGCCATGTTTCATCTGACAATACAACTCTAACCACTCTACATGGTCCACCAATTCATTGAAACTTTTCATATGCTGTTGCTACTTCTCATGCCTGTTGATATTATAGAATTTTCTTTTTATACATTTCTCTAATTTTATTTCATTGGGTTCCAAGAGGAATAGAAGGGATTTTCTTTTCATAAGTGTTTAGTGGCAGTCAGTTTCAGATTACGCTCCATTAGGGACTCGGTTGTGTCCTCCCAAATTCATAGGTTAAAACTCTAGTCCTCAATGCTACTGTATTTGGGGATATAGCTTTAAGGAAACAATAATTAAGGTTAAATTACTGTGTCCTTAGAGGAAGAGGAAGAGATACCAAGAATGCATAGGCACAGGGAAAAGACTATGTGAGTATATCATGAGAAATTGACTACCAGCCAAGAAAAGAGGCCTCAGAAGAAATTAAACCTGACCACACCTTGATCTTGGGCTTTCTGCCTCCAGAATAGTGAGCAATACATTTCTGTTTAAGCTGTCCAGCCTATGGTATATTGTTATGGCAGCCTGAGCTAACCAAGAAAGTAGCCATAGTACAGAGACTCTCTATTACCAGGTATATACTGGGCTTCCAGTATATCAGCTAACACTTCTCCATGAAAATGAGGAGTCTAAGAAGGATGGATGCTTTATAGAAGGGAGGCCATTATATTTCTACATAGCAGAGGACTGAGGAAATTCCTGAAGCTGACTTCAGGTATTTCTTAAAAATAATTTGGGCTGTATGTGAATGTGTGTGCACACACATGCTTGCATATATGTATGATGTACTAGTAATGGAAAGGCTTTTCTTTTTTTTAAGTTTTAATTTAAATTCCAGCTAGCTAACATACAGTGTAATATTAGTTTTGGATGTACAGTATAATGATTCAACACTTCTATACAGCACCCAGTGCTCAATAAAATAAGAGCACAGCTTAATTCTCATCACCTATTTAACTTGTCTCCCCACCCACCTGCCCTCAGTTTGTTCTCTATAGTTAAGAGTCTGTTTCTTGATTTGCTTTTCCCTTTGTTCATTTGTTATGTTTCTTAAATTCCACATTGAGTGAAATCATATGGTATTTGTCTTTCTCTGACTGACTTATTTCACTTGACGTTGTACTCTCTAGCTCCATCCGTGTCACTGCAAATGAAAAGATTTCATTCTTTCCTATGGGTGAGATATATATCTCACATCTTTATCCATTTATCAACTGATGGGCACTTGGGCTGTTTCCATAATTTGGCTATTGTAGATAATGCTTCTATAAACATTGGAGTGTGTGCATCCCTCTGAATTAGTATTTTTGTTTTCTTTTTCTTTTTTTTAGATTTTATTTATTTATTTATTCATGAGAGACACAGAGAGTGAGAGGCAGAGACACAGGCAGAGGGAGAAGCAGGCTCCATGCAGGGAGCCTGATGTGGAACTTGATCCCCGGTCTCCAGGATCACGCCCTGGGTGGAAGGCAGCACTAAACCGCTGAGCAACCGGGCTGCCCAGTATTTTTGTTTTCTTTGAGTAAATATCCAGTAGTACAATTGCTAGATCATAGAATAGTTCTATTTTTAACATTTTGAGGAAACACCATACTGTTTTCCAGAGTAGCTGCACCTGTTTCAAGGCTTTTCTAAGGATTGTGCTAAAGGCAAAACCCATAATTGGAGAAAAGTGATCAACATAACCACATGAAAAGGGGAAAGTTGGGGGCATCTGGTGGTTCAGTAGGTTAAGCATCTGGCTCTTGATTTCAGCTTAGGTCGTGATCTCAGGGTTGTCAGATCAAGCCTTATGTCAGGCTCTGCACTGAGCATGGAGCCTGCTTACGATTCTCTCTCTCCTTCTCCCTCTGCCCCTTCTCTATTCTCTGCCTCTCTAAATAAATAAATAAATAAATAAATAAATAAATAAATAAATAAATGTAAGAATTCCTTACAGAAAAAATCTGTCTTAAACAAACTTAAGAGTGAAAGGTAGGGAAAATATCTGGATAATACATTTAAGACACATGAGCTCAATTTTTGAAAAATTAAAAAGGCAAATATCATAATAGAAAACTGGACCAGAGATAAGACCTACAACTCACTACCAAAAAATACGAATTCCAAAAATTGGCTTAAAAAGTTTACCTGGTTTAGTATACCTGTGACCCCAATAATAACACCTGGAATGGAATTGATTAAATGCTACCTTAGAATTACTCCTCACTAGCTATTTGTATTTATAAAACAGCCAATGTCTTTGGTTCACTTTCATCTAATAAAAGCTGCAAACAGAAGGGATCATATACTCAGACATGAACTTCGGCATACTATATTGAACTCTAAACCAATGAACACTATGCCAAATTAAATATATTCTGCTAAACGTGATATTTATTGCTCCCCTATTTGTTTTGTACTTTAAAATAATTTTTATCTATAATAGCTGAATAACTATTGAACTATGCAAAGAATCCAGGTTGAGCATCACTCTGAATTGCACAACAGTTGCTTAAAGTGTCTTTTAGGAAATATTTGATGATATAGAATATGTAATAGTCAACTTTTAAGATGGATGTATTCATATACTATACTGTTATTAAAAAAAAGTGCTACAAACTTTTAAACAACAGAAACATATTTGTCCTCCATACTGGAGGGCAGAAATCTGAAATATATCACTGAGCCAAAATCAAGGTGTTTGCAGGGCCACACTTCCTTTGGAGGTACTAGGGGAGAATCCATCCTTGCCTCTTCTAGTTTCTGGTAGTTTTCAGCATTCTTTAGCTTATGGCCACACCTCCAAAGCTCTTTGCTCCTGTTTACATTGCCTTCTCTGTGAGTCTTGAAAAATCCCTCCACCACTCTTATAAGGATACTTGTGATGGCATTTAGTAATGTCATTCACCTGGAATATGCAGAATTATTTCTTCATCTCAAGATCCCTATTCACATCTGCAAGGACTTTGTTATATAAAGTGATAATCACAGATTCCAGGAATTAGGACTTGATAACTTATGGCATGGAGGTGAGGGGAGGGAAGGGGGATAAATGTATAAGATTCTGGGGCACATGGGTGGCTCAGCAGTTGAGCGTCTGCCTTTGGCTGAGGTCATGATCCTGGGGTCCAGGATTGAGTCTCACATAAGGCCCCCCACAAAAAGCCTGCTTCTCCCTCTGCCTGTGTCTCTGCCTCTCTCTCTCTCTCTCATGAATAAATAAAGTCTTTCTTTTTAAGTGTAAGATTCTGACACTAATTACAGTGTGTGTGTGTGTTTGTTCCATGCCATTAAGCAATTCTTGAACACCAACTAGGTGTTCTATAATTCAACTCAATTTTGACACTGTCTACCTGGAGATAGGGTCATATCCCATAGGTTACGGATTCAGGCCTATAAACTGTCCACACTTCCCACTTCAGATGTTAATTGTGAGTCCAGTTTTTTCCCTGTGTTTCTGACCAACTGGCTCTGGAATAGAGGTTCTAACAACCACCTCCTTGGGTTCAGTTAATCTGAGCAGTTTACAGAACTCAGAGAAGCATTTTATGTACTAAATTACTGGGTTATTATAAAAAGACTAATTCATGAAGAGCCAGATGGAAGAGATGCATAGGGCAAGGTATGGGGAAAGGGGCACAGAGCCTCCATGCTGTTTGAGTGGGCTACTCAGCAGACCTTCAAACTGGAAGTTCTCCAAACTGTCCTTTTGGGATTTTACAGAAATTTCATTACATAGGCATGATTGATGAAATCATTGGCCATTGGCGATTGACCTTAATCTCTAGTCTCTGTCCTCTCCTCAAATATGTGTGTGTGTGGGACAGTGGGATTGAATATTCCAACCCTCTAATCACATAGTTGGTTTCTCTGGTGACTAGTCCCCATCTTTAGGTTATCTAGGGCTTTCCAAAAGTCACTTCATTAACACAACATCGACACTCTTATGAGTCATTACTTATGAAATTTTAGGGGTTTTAGGAGCCCTGTGCCAGGAATGGAGAAATGGAGAAAAGACCAGATATATCTATCCTTATTATAAATCACAATATCATAGGGTTGCATGATTATGCCTGCCACAATGCCCCAATTATCCCTATTTCCTAGCTTTTCTCCTAATCTTGTATGATTCTCTCTCATAATGAACTGGGGTTGGTCTATGTGACCAATAGCCTACAGCAGAAATGCTGGTATGATGCTTCTTAGATAAGGTTATAAAAGACTGCAGCTTTCATTTCATGTATTCTCTCTTTGCCTCATTACTTATCATTTTGGAGGAGTCCAACTGCCATGTCTCAAAGATGGCCCTTGGCGAGGCCCATGTGGTGAGGGAATAAGACTTCCAGCCAACGGCCAGGGAGGAACCGAGGACTCTAGCTAATAAATGTGAGTGAGCCTTCTTTGAAATGGATCTTCCAGCCATAGATAAGGCTTCAGACTACTGCATCTCAAGCAGACAGCTTGACTGAAACTTTGTGAGAGACCCTGAGTCACAATTGCCCAATAAGATTGTTTTAACATTTTTCACCCTCAGAAACCATGAGATAATACATGTTGTTTTAAACCATTAATTTTTTTAAAAAATTTTATTTATTTGTTGATTGATTTGTGAGAGATAGAGAGTGTGGGGGGAAGAGAAGAGGGAGAGGAATAGGGAAGGGGAAGGAATCTCAAGTAGACTCCATGGTGAGCGTGGAATCTGTGGAGGAGGGGGCCTTGACCCTGCAACACTGAGATCATGACCTGAGCAGAAATCCAGTCTGCACCCCACTATTGTTTTTAAAGTAGGCTCCATGCCCAATGTGGAGCTCGAAGATCAAGAGTCACATGCTCTACCAACTGATCCAGCCAGGTGCCCCTAAACCACTAAATTTATCAAGCAGCAATAGGTAACTAATACAGAAAGAGTAGATTAGTGTGCAGCTGGAGATTGGTGGAAATTCATTAATATTGTAAGGGGCCTCATAAATATTATGGCAGTCTATATTATTGTCCAATTGTATAAAAGAAAGCTAGAAGACTTGTAGAAAACTGGTCATGATAACGTAGTTTTTTAAAAGAAGATTTCATTTATTCATTCATGAGAGATACAGAGAGAGAGGCAGAGACATAGGCAGAGGGAGAAGCAGGCTCCCTGTAGGGAGCCCAACATGGGACTTGATCCCAGGACCCTGGGATCATGACCTGAGCCAAAGGCAGACACTCAACCACTGAGCCACCCAGGCATCCATGATAATGTGATTTTAAGCAACCAAAAGAACAATTGCCAATATATGATGCTGGGACTACATTGTCAGAGGGACTGTGCTATGATGACTCTGTATTGTCCCGATGTCATTTGTGCTTCTATTTTCTGGAAGGCATTGCTTCAATGAGTGTACATGTAACCTAAAAAATGAAAATTTAAAGAAAAATGAGATACCATGCTTTATATTTTTAATTTGCAAAGATGAAGAGAATTAACGCTTGATCTTGATTGAATGAATTTCTGGTAGGAGTACAAACGAATATATTATTTCTCCAGGGGAGTTTGGTAATATGTATTGAAAATGTAGAAATATGTTTAATCAACAATTATGCTTTTATTTATTTTTCTTAATAATCTTAATAATTAAGATTCAATTTCTTTAATATAGCATTGTTAGTAACTTTGAAATAATTTTAAAATAAAAATAGTCTAAATATCCAAACAAAAGGGCTTAGTTAAATATATTATGACATTTTATATTTAATACTGTAAATTTCCCTCTAGGTACTGCTTTCATTGCATCCTCCCAATTTTGATATGTCATATTTTCATTTTATTTAGTTTGAAATATTTTGAAATTTCTCTTGAAACTTATTTGAGTCATCAGTAATTTGAAGTGTGCTGTTTATTTAGGGATTTTTCTAGCTACCTTTCTGTTATTGCTAGCTAGCTTAATTCTATTGTGGTCTAAGAATATATTTGGTATGATTTTTATATTTTAACTTTGTTGAGGTGTTTTATGGCCAAAATGTAGTCTATCTTGCTGTATATCCCTTGTGAACTTGAGAAGAATGTGTATTTTGTAGTTGTTGGATATTAATTAAATGTCAATTATAATAATTCTATTGATGGTATATTCGGATCATCTATATCATAACTGATTTCTGCTTGCTTGATTTATTAATTACTAACAGAGGGGTGTTGAAGTTTTGAACTATAAAAGTGGATTTGTCTATTTCTTCTCCCTTTTTAAAATTAGTTTTTGAATTCTATAGTTCAATACTTTGTTGTTAGGTGTATACATATTTAGGATTATTATGTCTTCTTGCATAATTATATAACTTCTGTAACATTATGTAATTCCAGTTTATATTCATGGCAATTTTCTTTGTTTTGAAGTTTTGTTTTGTTCTTTGTTTCCTTTCTCTCGCTTTTTCTGTTTTCTCAAGTATTAAATATTTAATATGATCCCATTTTATTTTCTCCTTCAGTGTTATTCTTCTTTTTAAAATATTCTTTTTTTAAAAAAAGTTTTATTTATTCATTTGAGAGAGAGAGAGAGAGAGAGAGAGAGAGCAGGAGTGAGGGACAGATGGAGAGGGAGAAAGAAAAATCAAGCAGACTTTTTGCTGAGTGCAGAGTCTAACATGGGGCTTGATCCCATGACCACAAGATCATGACCTGAGCTGAAACCAAGAGTCAGGCACTCAACCAACTGTGCCATCCAGGCACCTTTCTTTTTAAAATATTCTTAATGGTTATCCTACAGTTTAAAGTATAGATTTTAAGTTAATATGAGGCCAATTTCAAATAACACTACTCTGCTTCAGGTGTGGTACAGGTATCTTATGACAGAGTATTCCCAATTCACCTTCCATCCTTCCTGACTTTGATATCATTCATTTCACTTATCTATAAGGCAGAATTACCCAATCATTGTTATTATCATTACTTTGAACAGTTATATCTTAGATCAATTAAGAAGAACAAAAATAAAATACTTTATTTTGCCTTATTTATTCCTTATCTAGTACTCTTCCTTCCTTCCTTCATTTATTTAATTTTTAATTTTATTTATTCATTCATGAGAGACACACAGAGAGAGGCAGAGACACAGGCAGAGGGAGAAGCAAGCTCCATGCAGGGAGCCTGATGTGGGATCCGGTCCCTCCTGGGATCACGCCCTGGGCTGAAGGCAGGCGCTAAACCACTGAGCCACCCAGGGATCCATACCTTTCTTTATTTGTATTCAAGTTTGTTTGTTTATTAAGGTAAACAAACTAGCAATGAATTCTTTCAGCTTTTGTTTTTCTGAGAAAGTATTTCTCCCTCACTTTTGAAGGATAATTTCTCTAAATACAGAATTCTAGGTTGGTGGATTTTTTTTTCTTTCAATATCCTGAATATTTTATGCTGCTTTCTTTTTGTTTGCATAGTGTCTGAGAAATAAACCAATATAATTCTTATCCTTCTTCCCCTATACACAAGCTGCCCCTGGCCCACGGCTTCTTTCAAGATTTTCTCTATTTTTTTACTTTCTGTAGTTTGAATATGATATCCAAACTATGGTGTTTTTGTCTTTGTTCTTTGTTTTAGTATTTATTCTGCTTTGTGTTACTTGGGCTTTTTGGATTTGTGGTTTGGTGTAGGTCAGTAATTTTTTTTAATTTAATTTAATTTTTATATTTATGATAGGCACACAGTGAGTGAGAGAGAGGCAGAGACATAGGCAGAGGGAGAAGCAGGTTCCATGCACCAGGAGCCTGATGTGGGATTCGATCCTGGGCCTCCAGGATCGCGCCCTGGGCCAAAGGCAGGTGCTAAACCGCTGCGCCACCCAGGGATCCCTAGGTCAGTAATTTTAGAAATGTTCAGTTATTTTTACTTTAAGTTTTTTTCTGCTCCTTTCTCTCTGTCATCTCTTTCTAGTGTTCCATTATGTGTATTTAAAACCCTTGAAATTTTCTATAGTTCTTGGGTGAAATGTCCAAAACAGGGGAACTTGTAAAGACAGCAAGTATATTAGAGGTTGTCTAGTGCTGCTGGTGGGTAAAGAGGCAGAGGGGAGTTTAGGGAGTGTAATAGTGCTTCTTTTTATTCCAAGTGCCTCAGTTCCTGCAATAATTTTTTTTTTGAATTATTTATTTTAAAGAGAGGAGTGAGAGCAAGAGAGAGCATAAGCGGGGAAGGAGCGGGTGGGGGAGAGAATCTTAAGCAGGCTCCATGCTCCAGTGTGGGGCTAGTGCAGGGTTATCTCATGAGCCTGAGATCATGACCTGAGTCAAAATCAAGAGTCAGACACTTAACTGACTGAGCCGCCCAAGTTTCCCAGTTCCTGTGATAATTTATATTAAAGATATAATAAGGGCATTATTTAATGTCACAGTTTGAAGTAGTATATTTTCATGGATTTCAAGTTATTTTACACATTTCTCTGTAAGCATATTAAGTATGAACTTTTCAAATGGGTAGAAATGCAAATGAGCCTAGTGGGAGCAAGAATCAGGAAGTAATTCAGTGATGACATTATAATTAGCATTTATTAAGCATCTACTATATACCAGGCAATCCTACGTACTTGCATTCACTATCTCTTTTAATCAACACAGGAAGCTAATGAAGTGGGAAACAAAAGCCCAGTTTACACATCTTGTTTAGCATTACCTCACATTCAGTAAGTGAGGCTTAAGCCAGGTGCATCCATCTCTAAAAACTGGTAGTCAATGTGCTAGGTTGGTTTTCAACTCAAAATTTGTTCATGACATTGAGACAACACTGAAGTGAATCTATGAGTTTTGTTTCATTCCATTCACTCACTTATTCAACATATATAGAGGCATAATAAATTAAAAGGAAGGGATTGTTCTAAGTGTTGGGGACATAAAGCTAATCTTTGTCCCATGGAAGACAGGTACATAACAGGGAAGATGGATATCTAAATAAATTACACCACAGTGTGTAAGTGGTAAAGTGGTAAAGTGGTGCAAGAAAAGAAAAGGAGGGACACCTGGGTGGCTCAGAGGTTGAGTGTCTGCCTTCAGCTCAGGGCGTGATCCTGGGGTCCTGGGATCAAGTCCCACATCAGGCTCCCTGCGGAAAGTCTGCTTCTCCCTCTGCCTGTGTCTCTGTCTCTTTCTGTGTATCTTATGAATAAATAAAATCTTTAAAAAGAAGAAGAAGAAATGAGAGTCTAGCAGAAATAATTCACTGGGATAAACACAGGTATACAAACAACAGGATTCTTTCAAATGGCAAAGGACTAGAAATTGGTCATGCCCCAAAAAAGATAAATGTCCTATGTTACAATCCTTGAGGAAGATACTAATATTATTGCATTTCACTTGTGAAGAACTGAGGTGTGAAGAAGGGTTTTTCCATCCTACCCCAGTGAGCAAAAATTTGGGTGACTAAAGTTTGAATAGAAGCAGGATTTGACTCGCCTCAAGGTATCTTCTCCAAACGTATTTACCCATTTCAGTGAGAAAGAGAGTAACTGCAATGAACAAACACATCCATCCATCTAACCAAGTGTTCAAGGCAAATATAACCAATAATGAGTCATTACTTTGAAATTATAGAAACAGAATATGAAACATAAGTCATTAATAAAATGATTGTAATGAATTAAGAACATGTATGCATCAAGACACCTTAGAAAAAGTGAAGAAGCAAGACACAAAGTGGAAGATATTTATATCATCCATAAATGACAAAGATCACATCCTGGTCCTATAAAGCACTCCAGAAATCAATATGAAAAAGACAATCTTGAAAAATAGGTAAAAGACTTGAGCAGGCTCTCTAAAAATGAGAAATCACAATGGTCATGAAGCATGTAAAAATATTCTTAACCACATTGTTAATCACAACTAAAATGTCAGCTAAAACCAAAATGAAATACCATTACTACCCAGCAGACTATTTAACATAACTGAAAAAGAGATCTAACAACTTTGGTCAGGATCTGGACCACCAGGAGCTTTCATATTGGTGGTGGAAGAGTAAATTTATACAACTGCTTTAGAAATGTCCTGGCATAAATAAACTTCCTAGCAAAATTGAAGATACGCACCCTTCAACACCGAGTGATTCTACTCCTATGTTTATATCCTTCAGATACACTTTCAGAATTGTATATGTGACATCAAAACACATAGATGAACAACTTCATAGCGGCATTATTCATAAGATCCTTGAGGAAGCACCAAGATATTCACCTACAGCAGGATGGATTAATAATTCCTGCAATGGAATATAATATAGCAACAAAAATGAACTCATTAAACTCCCTTCAAAGTAGATGAAACTTAAAAATCTACAGTTAAGTGGAAAAAGTTAGTCACCTAAACACACACATGCATACCCCACATACTCTGTGATTCTATTTAGGCAAAACCAAAATATTTTATTTAGAGACACTTACTTTGAAGCTGAATTATAAACAAGAAGGAAGAGGCAACCAGAGCTCCTCTGGGGTCCTGAGTATGCTTTATTTTATAACTTAGGTATTGGGTACATACCTATTTTATAATTCTTAAATTATACATTTATGCGAAAAAGGAAGAATTGATAGTCATTCAGGCTTTTTTGGGCAAATCACAATTTCCTAGTGTCACAAAAATATTTAATAAACAATGCAGTGAACTTAAATACTTAACTCTACAATCATGAATATTTAGGCTTTTCTGAACTTTGATAGAGTCATATATTTTTTATCATAAGTGTTGCAGACAGAAAGATTCTTAACACAATTTGTTGACAATGACAATCTGTTTTATCAAATTTTGCAGAAAATGTGGGCCAATTTCTTTTATTGTAACCATATGTAATGTGAAACTAAAAGTCAAGATTTTCCTTAATTTACTCCATTTTCAGTAAATGCCTTCAGGCATAAGAGGGGGCTGAAGCGTCTACAAGTCAGATTGTAATAAAAAAAAAAAAAACCTTCAGAAATGACACTTCTTCGACTAGTCCACTTGATGGCACTAAACTAACATCTAAAGAAGGCTAATCCTCCGCAGATGTTTGATGCATTAATGTGTTTTCATAATCTTAGACCCTGTGAATTCTAAAGGTCTTTTCTGGCTCAGAGTTTTGGAAATATTCTGTAGGAAAAAAAGGATTAAAAATTCCAAAAGAATTAAAGATGGTTTTAAGAATTAAAGAAAGATGTATTAAAACGCTCTAGGACAAATAGAACTTTTCACATCCTTTTGCCTCTTGCTTCTTCTTCCAAATTATCAACCCTAGGAAAATAGATAACTTTGGCTCTAAGATTTTTAGAAGATCAAGATATATATATATATATATCTTTTTTTTAACAGAATTCTTCTGTGGGGAGAATGAAATGGAGAATATTTTGCCTGTGTGTCTTAGCTCAGGCTGATGACCTAGGCTGGGTTGCTTAAACATCACAGTCTTGGAGGCTGGCAGTCTGAGATCAAGACGCTGGCAGATCCAGTGTCTGGTTCGAATGTACTTCTTGATTTACAGGTGGATGTCCCTTTCCTGGATCCTCACATGGCAGAGAGGAAACAGGCTCTCCTGGCTTTTCTTATAAGGGCACTAATCCCACTCATGAAGGCTCCACCCTCATGACCTAGTAACCACCCAAAGGACCTACCTCTTAATACCACATCGGGGATTAGGATTTCAATATATGAATTTGTTTGGGGAGACAGTCAGTCCATAATGCCATGTATCATGCACTGCGGAAGGGACAAAGCCTTCTGGCAGTGAGGATGCAGTCAAATAGACTTGTGTTCTGTAGTGTAAGGGGGGAATGCTGCTTTCCTTCTTGGGGGAGGATCTTTACTTAGATCTTAAAGCAGAATAAGGCTTTCTTTGCTCTGATTCCTCATCTGTAAGCATTGGGAAGTGATTGTTGGCCAGTGAAGAGAATTTCAAAAGAAATGGGAGAGGCTACCATTCCTTTTGGGTGTATTTACTGAAAATGGAGTAAACTAGGTAGTCTTAACTTCTAGCTCCACATTACATATGGTTATGAAGAAAGAAATCATCCTATGCATGCTTTGAGGGAAATAATTTTGCTTTACTTGTATCTGGATCTGGAATTACAAAACCATAGACAAACCTGTTAGTGCTACACTGAGCACCAGTAATGGTCATAAAAGAAAGCTATGAGCATCTCTCTTCTTAGATTGACCTTGACCAAGTCTTTTCCTGATTTGCTGTCAAGTAAGATATTTCATCTAAATTCTTAAAATAAATCCTGCAAGGGTTTCCCTTTCTATATGAGGATTTCAGGGTGCTGCCTGCCCATCATTGGCTCAATAGGCAGGAAGCTCTGTTTCCATGGGGAGACAGAAAGCTTCCTGAGAGCAGGGGCTCTACTTTATTTTCATCTCTGCTTCTTACAACAGAAAACCCAATGACTTAGAGAGATGGATATTCAATAAACATGAGTGTGATGATCTGTCATTCTCTTCAATCTAAGGCCTGATCTTCTAAAATTTTCCTCCTTTCTGTGAGGATTTGGTTGTCTAGTATGTCCATATCTAAATTAAAGTCACCACATCTTAAAGGTAGAAAATTGGCTAGAAAATGAAATGCACTTTGTGCATGGTTTTAAGTCTAAATGCTGTGCTTTTAAAAATAAAGCACCACACTGTGCTTTCCTTACCACTTCCTTCCTCTTGCTGCAAAGGAGCACAGTTTTGTCCATAATTCAGATCATACTTACTTCCCTCAAGAGTTGAAAAAGTGAAGTGCACACTCCTTCAGCGTTATTTGACGATATGAAACAATTTGAGTTGTCTATTAAGTTTTAAAATGTTACCCATAAGAAACAAAAACTAAATGTATTATGAATAAGTAGACACATATTTTGGACTTTGAAAACAGGAAAAAAAGAAAAAAATCCACATAGGCCAAAAAACCACATATAATACCTAATCGTTTTTTATAACGTAGGACTCATCATTATGTTTCTTGAATCATCAGCCATTTGTCAAAATGCCAAAAGCAATATTATATATAGGAGGGATATTAATTTTAACCTTAATTCAGCCAGGAAGAGCTATGTAAGCCCAATTTGTATTTCATGTAACCCACACAAACTTTCTGAAATATTAGAACAATAAGAATACATCACAGTGTGTATTTCCTGAAATCGAACAAAATACAATTTAGAAGCTATGAATCGAAAATCTCCCATCTTTGATGACAGCCTCTCCTAATATAGAAAACAAAGTCTTCATAGGCAATATCAAATATTGCAATCATATGCTTTTATGAATATCTAAAATCTAAAGTAATTTTATTATATAAGAAAAAAGAGGAATTGCTAAGATTTGATGGTTCGCATGGGTCTTTTCTGACTAGGTCAAAATATGTGTTCAAGTTTTGAATCTAAATATTTTTTCTTTCACTCTACTTTTTTTTTAATACACAGAGGAGGAAAGGTACTCACTGGCTGAGTCTATAACAAATACTCGAATTTCTGGATGAAAACTGAAACATGGAATAAACTCTAAAAACTGGAGTCAGACAAAAGTCTTCAGATTTGGATGTGAGTCCCCAGTGCCTTAGTATAGTGCCTGGGGCATAGTAGACGCTCAATGAACATTTATTGAAAGAAGAGACCACCGAACACTGTGGATTCTACTTTTTTTCTCTTGAGTCCTCCATTCCGATATAATTTTCTTAGTTCTGGTCCTCATCACCTCATCACCTCTGGTCCTCATCATCTTATCACCCTAGTTGTGGTCCTCATCACCTCTGGTTCTCACACAGAGCCTACTAAATTGTCTCTCTGGTTAGAGTCATGTCTTCTCTTACGCTGTCTTAACACTATAACCCTGATTTTTTTAATAAAAATTGAAATTAGATCATAATAACAGCTAACATTTATTAATCCTTAGTATGTACCAATCCTTTTAGCTGCATCAAATGGTGAAATTCTTACAGTATCAGTAATAAGAAGGCTTTATTGTTCTTGATTCTAGGGATGAGCAAACTGAGGCTGACAAGCCAAAGTCAGCTTGGCTATTAAGTGCTATTAACCATGTGATGATGTGTTAGGATGACTAATGATCTCAGTTTTCCTGTAACTGTCTTAGTTTAGCACTGAAAGCATGGTGTCATACGAAACCCCTGAGACAGTTGGTCACCCTACATATAGTATAAGAACTTTATGATAGTCTACATTCCTTTCTCCCCTCCCAACTTTCGTGCTATTTCCTTTTTCTTTTTTTCACTTCTACTATCCATTTTACTTTTCCATGTGTTATAAACCTCATACTATACTGCTAATATTTGTGTTAAAGTAGTCAATTATTCTTAAAGGAGATTTAAATAATGGAAAAATCTTATATATTTTCTATGCTCATCAATTCATTGTGTAGATCCAGATTTCCATCTGGTAATCTTTTTGTTCTGCCTAAAGGATTTCCTTTAATATTTTATATAGTGTGAGTCTGCTGGTGATGATTATTTCAGCTTTTGCATATCTGGAATGCCTTTGTTTTTATTTCATTTTTGAGAGAAAGTGAAATTGAAAGAAATACAATGAAAGAATTATAGTTTTTTCTTTTAATATTTTAAAACATTTGCTCTATAGAATTCTTGCTTACATCATTTCTTTTTTATCCAATTCTATTGAGATAAAAATGACATATAACATTGTATTAGTGTAAACTATAAAATATAACGGTTTCATATATGTAGAAATTGCAAAATAATTACCACAGTCAGTTTAGTTAACACCAATTACTTCACAAAGTTACAATTTTTATTTCTTTTGGTGAGAACTTTTAAAATCCACTCTGAATATCTTTCAAATATGCACTATGGTATTGTTATAGTCACCATTCTCTACATTATACCCATAGAAGCTATTTACCTTACAACTAGAAATTTGTATCTTTTGACCCATTTCACCCATACCCTACTCCTCTACCTCTGGCAAATATGAGTTCTTTTTTTTTTTTATAATGCTGCATACGCATGAGATCATACAGTTACTTGTCTTACCTTGTCTAACTTTTTCACTTAACAATGCCTTTGAGGTCCATCCATGTTGTTGTAAATGGCAGATTTCCTCCTTTTTCATGGCTGAATAATATTTCTTAATCCATTCAACTGTGGGACACTCAGGTTGTTTCCATGTCTTGGCTATTGTAAATGATACTGCAATGAACACAGGGGCACAGATATGTTTCTGAGATGGTTTTTTCATTTTCTTCAGATAAATACCCGTAGATGGAATTACTGGATCATATGGTAGCTTTATTTTTAAATAAAAAAATTTTTAAATAAAAAAATTTATTTTTACAGAAACTCTGTATTGTTTTCCATACTTGTTGCACAATTTACACTGTAGCTAGCAGTGAATAAGGGTCCACTTTTCTCCATTCTCTCCCACACTTGGTATTTCTTGTCTTTTTAATAATAACCACTGTAATAGGTGGTGGTGATATATCTCACTGTGGTTTTGATTTGCATTTCTCTACTGATGTGGAGCACCTCTTTATGTACTTGTTGGCCATTCATATGTCCTTTTTTTTTTGGAAAATGTTCAAGTCTTCTGCTTATTTTTCCATTGGATTCTTTTAGTTTTTTAAAAATTGAGTTGTACGAGTTCTTTATCCATTTTGGATGTTAACATTTTATCATATATATGACTTGCAAATATTTTCTCCTATCCTGTAGGAAATCTTTTCATTTTTGTTTCTGGTTTTCTTTGCTGTCCAGAAGCTTTTTAGTTTGAGGTAGTCCCATTTGTTTATTTTTACTTTTGTTGGCTTTGCTTTTAATGTTAAGTCCAAAAAAAATCAATCATTGCCACAACCATTGATACAAGCTTATTCTCTATATTTTCTTCTAGGAGTTCTATGGTTTTAGATCTTATGTTCAAGTCTTTATTCTAATTTGAGTTGATTTTTGTGTATGGTATTAGATAGGGGTTCCGTGTCATTCTTTTGCATGTAGTTGTTCAGTTTTTCTAACACTGCATATTAAAAAGGCTCTCCTTTCTCCATTGTATATTGGCTCTTTCATTGTAAATTAATTGACCACATATGTATGGGTTTATTTCTAGTCTCTTTATTCTGCTCCATTGATCTTTGTGTTTGTTTTATGCCAGTACCAACTATTTTAATCACTGTAGTTTTGTAATATAGCTTGAAATCAGAGTGTGATGCTTCCAGCTTTGTTCTTTTTCTCAAGATTGCTTTGGCTATTTGGGGTCTTTTCTGGCTCCATACAAATTTTAGGATTGTTTGTTCTACTTTAGTGAAAAAAAAATGCCACTGGAATTTTGATAGGGGTCTCACTGAATCTGTAAGTAATTTTTGATTAGATGGATGGCTTTGCAAATTTTACTTTCTTTGCTGATTTTCTTCAATTCTTATAAATATTCTTGAAGTGTTTGATTGGTTGTTTTTTCTGGGACTCAGTTAAGTTACTTGGAAACAGTTTGATTCTTTCAGGTCTTGATTTTAATGTCTGTCAGGTAGGATTAGAGCTGTGCTCAGTCTAGTGATAATTTTTCCCCATTACCAAGGCAAGACTCTTCTGGGTACTCTACTCAAAGTCCCAAGAATTATAATTTTCCTGTCTGGCTGGTGGGAACAGGCACTACTCCTAGCCCACTGTGAATGCCAGACCTTCAGTTTCACCTCCTCAATCCAGCACATGATCTGAGTTCCATCAGATCCCCCCATGCAGCACTACACCCTGGAAACTCTCTCACAGCAGTATACTGGGGCAATTATAAGGCTGACTTCATTTTTTTCCCTCAAGGATACTAGTGTCTTATGAGCCATTGTTTCATGTATATTTGTTTATTGACTGTTTCAGCTGGAGGAGGAGTCTTGTCCCTGCTCCTATATTTTGGCTTTAAATGTGCTTCCAAAATGTGTGAATAAATGATCATAAAATGTTTGTTCTACTTTCATGTTGCTCTGTGTATTAGCACAGAAATTCAGTGCAACTGTTCACATGTTTCTGAACTTAATCCAACGTTGTTTTAACTTAGGCTATAAAACTTACGTTTTTGTTCATGTAGATATGATATAAATAAAAGAACTAAAAATGAAATGATTAACTACAAAGATTAGCTACTTAACAGGATCGAGATAAGCAAAATGGTTCTCAGTTTGCTTATTTATGTCCATTTTACCAGTTGCTTCACTGACATTTTGAAATAACTAGATTTAATTGTGCAAAAACATTTTAGAATATCTGTCTAAATGTGATCTAGTTAGATAATAAAATAATAACTCTTCTGAATGGCTAATATCCATTTACATGGATAGAATTTTATGATCTACATAATTCAACTTCTTTGAGTTCAACCAACATTTACTGGATGCATTCTATGTGCCAGATACTGAACTAACTCTAGAGATACAGATGAATAATAAATAGCCTCTGCCCTAGAAGAGCTCACAGGGAGGCAGAACTGATAAGTGAGTTGACAATGTGATAAGTGCTACAATTACACTAATTGTGAGTTGCTATGAGAGCTCTGATGTGGAGCAACTCACACAGCTCAGGAAGATGTAGGTTGCTTGTGGTTGAGAAGGTATAAATAGATGATGCAATGGGTTACCTGCTTTTTTCTCCTTCTTTCATCCCAGAAGAGTCCTGATTTAATACAGTATTTATTCTCCCTCTCCCTGCTGGACCCAGGATGTGAATGTTCACAAGTCTAACCAATCATTGTAAATCATCATACTTCTATGCTTTCTTTTTCTTTCTTTCTTTCTTTCTTTCTTTCTTTCTTTCTTTCTTTCTTTCTTTCTTTCTTCTTCTCTTTCTTCTTTCTTCTTCTTTCTTTCTTTCTTTCTCTTCCTTTTTAGTATTTTATTTATTTATTAGAGAAAGTGACAGAGAGAGCACAAGTGGGGTGAAAGGCAGGGGGAGAGGGAGAGGGACAAGCAGACTCCCCACTGAGTATGGAGCCCAATGCGGCACTCAATCCAAGGGTCCTGAGATCATGACCTGAGCCCACGTCAGATGCTTAGTGGACTGAGGCCCCTAGGCACTCCTATGCTTACTTTCAATATTGATTTAGATGAGGGCATGTGGCACAACCCTGGAAAAGGAGATGTAAAGATAATTCTACAGATGGGACTCTAAATTGGCTTTTCTCTTGATAGAAGGAGATATGCCAGGAGAAACTTCTTTCCTGATTTTGATCACAATTGTGTGACAACATAATACCTGAGGGGCAACATCCATGTTATGATGATGAAAGGACAGCCTGGGAGTGTGCTCTAATAGGCTGATAGAACGACAGAGATAGGAAAGTTGGGTCTTTGTTTATAACATAGTGTTGCTAAAGTACAAACCTGGAGTCTTCTATATCTGTCATTTTTTTCCTTTTGATATATGAGATAATAAGTTTTTATTATTTAAGCCACTTTCAGCTATTCCATGACATGGAGTTAAAAGTATCCTAATGATATAAAGAAGTGAAGCTTGAGTAATGTCTTTAAGTACCAAAGATATTCATCCCCGAGAGTTAGCTGGAGGCAGGAGAGTGAAAGAAGGCCACCCCAGGCAGACTGAAGGGTTTATAGAAAATCCTAGGAACACCAAGGGACATGGGGTCCTTGGAAAAGTATAGGCAGTTCTATATTAGATGGTTGTGCTAATTCAGATTTTCTCATTTGGGTAGACTGTCTTTTGCACAAAATCAGTATACAATTACTATTTGTTGCCTGATTACTTTTACAATTTTTTAAAAAAATTATATGAAATTCAGCCAAGAATGCCTATTAATGTGCCAGGGAGTTTTCAGGTACATACGGTAGAATCTGACTCTTGTTTGTGCTGTACCCATCCCAACCCCCTTCTAAAATACTAAAAACTACACTTTCCAAACTCTCTTGAGGTTACAATTTATTTTCCACCAACTACATAAAATGACTCAAAACTTTGACTTAAAAAGGCATCCTAATGGGGAAAGAAGCATAATATGAGTTATTGGTGTTACATGTGTGAATGTGGCAGAGGTGATGTGTGCACAGATCTGGCCACTCCAGTGTCTCCCAGATTGTGGGAGAAGGCAGCAGTCATTTTGGTGATGTTGTAGTGGGAGTTATTCCCAGAAGCTCAACTGGAGTCTGTTTCTTCAGCCTTCCCCTCAATGTTGTGTCGTGTATATTCCATATCAATTCTCGGTATAAGCTAGCTAAAGTGGGTTCCACGTCTGCATTTAGGAACCCTGACTGACAGGACATGTGCGATACAGTTTTGGAGCTCAAAGTGACTGGTGGAGCAGATCAGAATCATTTTGCCCTGGAATTACAGGATTATAGTCTGTATTGCAATTAATACTTTCTACAGCATTTTATAAGGGCTTCTGTGACATTTATAGGGCTCTTCTGTGTGTTCTTTTGACAGATGAAGAAATTGAGGCACCTGGGAAGCTTAGTGAGACAGAAATAAAGTTAGTGATGTTGAGACTAGAATTCAGGTCTTATAACTCCTGATCTAGTGCTTTTTCCTCTAAGTGGTCATTTGGAGAATGGACTGTTCTACCGGGAACCCTACTGGAACTATGCTTTTGCATTACTGAAAAATTGTCATATGGTCCTACTTTCCTAATGGAAATATCGGCCCCTGTGACACAAAGGTGAAAAGCTCTGTGGCCCATTACTTGTCCTTTGAACCATCTCATCTCACTTTAATAGCATGTTTAATGGAAACCCATCAGCTAAATGAGAAGTATGCCAAGCATTACTATCACTTCCTCTACTACCTTCTTAGAGATCATTATATGGCTCTGTAAGTGTAATGGAAACATTTATATTGACAAAGAAAAATGAAAAGTTGCTCTAAAAGTTCAACCAAATTCTTAATGTATGTTTGATGAGGATATACAAAAGCTAGGGTAATGAAGTTTCTCATTGCACACTATCCTAATGCAAATTTTCCAGAAAAAAATGGCTCGATCTTTCATATTGTGTTTTGCTTCTTCAACAAAGAGGTATTAAATGTTTTTCCTACAATTGCCAGAGGTGCTAAAGATAGCTATAATAAATGTTGACAGTAGGAAAAAGATGTGAGCTACATAAAAAGAGAATACATAGGCCTGTGCAATCTGAATTGAGCACGTCAATCTGGTACTCTGCCAACTAACCACATTTACCTGTTCTGACAATAAGAATTTCAGAAAGAAGTCTTTTTGCTGGAAAGTAAACACTATCTACGTGACTGAGCCTTTTCTATCAAAGGGCAGCTTGGGAAGACTGGCAATTGACTTGCCCCTTCCCTGCTATAACAGCTTCTCTACTTCCTACCTGTTCCTACCATTTCTTCTTCCTTTCCCCCTCCTCTCCACGTATTGAGATTCATGCATGATGAATGAAGCACGACTCTTGCTCGGGGCAGGTTAGGAATACTGCCGACACTCAATAGTCACATATATATGAAAATATGACAAGTCAAGACAATATCTTTTTACGTGCATAAATTAACTACATATCTCTATGTCTTCTGACCTTTGCTAGGAGCAAACTTTTTTAGTGTGGTGGGTTGTGAAGCAGCAGCTAGCATATATTGAGACCCATCATAGTTCAGATGGTGTATTAAGTATACGTTTTCTCAATAGATTCTGTGATAGTTACTATCATTGTCATTATTTTACATATGAAGAATCCATGGATTTTTGACTTATAATCTCTTGACTGAGATCATAAAATTAAATAGCAGGTTCCAGAGTTGTGGAGTCTCTATACTCATGATATTTGTCACAAAACTACTTATTATGCTAGGCTTACTAGCAAATTGGCTCCAAATAAATTCAGTAAGGTTGCAGGATACAAAATCAACATACAAAAATCAGTTATGTTTCTACATACTAATAAAAACTATCTGAAAGTGAAATAGAGAAAGCAATCCCATTTATAATAGTGTCAAAAGCGATAAAATACTTTGGAAAAAATTTAGCCAAGGAAGTGAAAGATCTGTACACAATAAAATGCCAAGGAAAGAAACTGAAGACTCAAAATGGAGAGCTATCCCATGTTCACGATTGGAAAAGTTAACATTGTGAAAATGCTCATATTAGCCTAAGTGATCTACAGATTCAGTGCAATTCCTTATCAAAATTCCAATGGCATTTTTCACAGAAATAGAATAAACAATCCTAAAGTTTGTGTGGAACTACAAAAGACCCCAAGTAACCATAGCAACCTTCAGAAAAAGAACAAAGCTGGAGGCATCACACTTTCTGATTTCAAAGTATATTAAAAAGCTATAGTAATCAAACAATATGGTACTATATGAAAATCAGGCACATAGACCAGTGGAACACATTAGAGAGCCCAGAAATAATCCCATGTATCAACTAATTTTTAAGGAGGACTCCAAGAACACATGATGGGCAAAGGATAGTCTCTTCAATAAGTGGTATTCGAAAAGTGGATAGTCACATGAAGAATAAAGCTGCATCCTTATCTTATACCACTTACAAAGCTTAAATAATTTGAAGTGATTTAAAGACAATGTAAGATCTGAAACCATAAAACTCCTAAAAGAAAACATAGGGGAAAAGCTCTTTAATATTGGTCTTGACAATTATTTCTTGGATAAGATACCAAAAAACATGACAACAAAAGCTAAATTAAGCAAGTGGAGTAACCAAAACATAGAGCTTCTACAGAGCAAAGGAAACAAATTAAAAAGACAACTTATTGAATGGGGAACAATATTTGCAAACCATGTATCTAATAAGGGGTTAATATCCAAAAGATATAAAGAACTCCTACAAATCTCAATAGCCAAAAAAGCAAAAATAATTCATTTTAAAAATGAGTTAAAGGACCTGAAGAACCTTTTTGCCAAAGAAGACATACAAATGACCAAAGGTACATGAGAGGGTGCTGAACACCATTAATCACCAGAGAAATACAAATCAAGTCACATCACAGTAAAATATCACCTTACACCTGTTAGGATGGCCATTGACAAGAGATAACAAGTGGTGGCCAGGATGTGGAGAAATTGTTGGTGGGGAAAAATTGTTGATAGGAATGTAAATTGGTGCAGCTATTATGGAAAACAGTATGGCAGTTTCTTAAAAAATTAAAAATGTAATTATCATATGATCCAACAGTCCCACTCCTGGGTATATATCTAAAGGAAATGAAGTCGGTATCTTGAGATATCTGCACTTTTATGTTCACTGTAGCATTATTCACAATAGCCAAGATAAAGAAATAACCTAAATGCTCTTTGATGAATGAATAAAGAATATGTAAAAAAAAAAAATACATACACACACACGCACTGGAATATTATTTAGCTTTAAAAAAGAAGAAAATCCTCCCATTTGCAACAACATGCATGGAACTTGAGGGCATTATACTGAACCAAAATAAGTGAGACAAAGAAAGACAAATGCTATATGCACTTATGTGTAGATTTTTTTAAAGCCAATTTCATAAAAATAGAGAATAGAATGGTGATTTCTAGGAGGTTGGGAGGAGGGGGGTTATGGGGAGATGTAGGCCAAAGGGTATAAACTTCCAGTTATAAGAAAAATAAATTCTGAGAATCTAATGTACAGCATGGTGATTATCATTAATAATACAACATTATATATTGAAAAGTTGCTGAGAGCAGATCTTAAGTGTCCTCACCACAAAAACAAACAAAGAAAACTATATGAGGTGATGGATGTGTTAATTATCTTGGTCTTAGTAATTATTTCACAATGTATATGTGTATAAAGTCATCAGATTGTACAACTTTAAATATATACAATTATATTTGTGAATTATGCCTCAAGAAACTTGGGAAAGAAAAATTCAAAACAAATTGGCCTCAATTAATTCCTTATTAATCAATAATAACTGCTATTCCTGGGGAGGAGTAAATGACACAAGGGGTGCCAATGTGATTTGAATATTGTAAAGCATGCATTCATTTATTAGTTTCTCAAATATTATTTCCTGAATGCCTGTGTCATAGATTCACAGAAGGAAAGACATACCTTCTGCAGGTAAGGAATTAGTTAGCCTTAGGAAGTGAGTATGTGACTTAACAGTTACAAGAGAGCATTGCTATGCGAGATGTGTGTTATGCATAATGGGAGATTACAGGTGCTTGTAGAAGACTGGAAGGACCTCACAGAGATGGCAACACCTGAGAAGATTTGAAAGAAAGAACGTCAGTGGACATGATAAGAGAAAGCATGGCTTATATTTGGGGAACCACAATTACTTTAGTATTGTGGGGAGTCCAGCAGTAGTTGGGCAAGGGTCTGTGGTGAAATGAGGTTGGATAGGTATTTAAGGGCCAGATCATAGAAGGCTTTACAAGGGATACAAAGGAGTATACTTTTTTAAAAATAATATTTTATTATGGTAACATACACATAAGATTTACCATCTTAATCATTTTAAGTGCATAGTTCAGTGGTATTAAGAGTATTTATAATGTGCAACCATTACCTCCATCCATCTCCAGAACTCTTTTCATCTTGCAAAATTGAAACCTTATACCCATTAAACAGTAACTCCCCATTTCCCTCGCCTTCAATCGCTGACCCCCATTCTACTTTTTGTCTCTAATGATTTAGACTACTTTCAACACTTCATATAAGTGGAATCATATAGTATTCATCCTTTTTGTGACTGGCTTATTTCACTTAGCATAATGTCTTCAAGTTTCATCCATGTTATGACATGTCTAAGAATTTCTTTCCTTTTTAAGGCTTAGTAATATTCCATTATTTGTATATAAAACATTTTGCCCATCCATTCATCCTTTAATCAACAGTTTGGCTGCTTTCATCCCATTTGTGAATAATGCTGCTATGAATGTGGGTGTACAAATATCTCTTCAAGATTCTTCTTTAAATCCTGTTGGGCAAATACCCATATGTAGAATTGCTGGATCATATGGTAATTCTCTTCATAATTTTTTGAGGAACTGCCATGCTGTTTTTCCCAGTGGTTGCACCATTTCATGTTCCATCAACAGTGCACAAGGGTAAGAAGTATACATTTTCATCTCATCTGTGAAGGGGTCAAAGAAAAAACTGTGACTAGAATAGAATTATGGTCATGTTTGCACGTTGTCAGGGACTGATGGTAGAAAATGCAGGGGAAGGAGAAGATTAAAGACAGAGAGAGGAATGCTGGGGATATTTGAACTAGGGAGGAGCAGTCAGGATGGGGAGCATATGACTTTCTTGAGTGCTGTTTAGGCTGTAATTTCCAGGACTGGGTGTTTAATTGATGAATAAAAGAGAGTGGGAGGAACTTGAAATGACTTCAAGGGTTATAACTCTGACAAGTGGTTCAATGGTGTGTTGATTCCATCAACAAAGAAAGCAAAATAAGATGGGGAGAAGGCTTGGGGGCTGGTGAGTTAAGATTTTAAAATGTTGCTCAGGAAGATCCAGATGGATATCCAGGATGTAATACCTGGCCCACAGTTAGATATTCCTAGGATATCATTCACTCACCATTTCTTTTCTTTTCTTTTCTCTCTTTTTTTTTAAGATTTTATTTATTTATTCATGAGATGGAGAGAGAGAGAGACAGAGAGAGAAGCAGGCTCCATGCAGGGAGCCCAATGTGGGACTCGATCCTGGGACTCCAGGATCACACCCTGGGCTGAAGGCAGGGCTAAACTGCTGAGCCACCCAGGGATCCCCTCACTCACCGTTTCTAATGACCTCTCTACTTAAGTCTATTCTGAATGAGACTGCTCTTTGAGGGCAGACTGTCTTGTTAACTGTTGTAAATATCACATCTAACAAACAATAGATGCTCAATGACTATTTGTTGAATACATATATGGCCCCGAACATAAGAACATGGTCTAAGCTGAATGTGAACTTTTGAAAGTCAGCAAGTAGGTGGCAAATGAAGCTTTTTGTATCAGGGTCACAGCAAGAAGCAAATGGGCTGAACTGAATATAGTTTATAACCATTGACAAAGGTGTAAGCATGGTTAGGGAAGCCGAGCTGAATGGACTCCTAGGCTCCAAGAAGCAGAGGGAGGAAATAGTTTTACCAGAACTATAAGGCTATAGCAGTGGAGGGGGGCTGGTCTGGCAAGAGATATAGTTATAAAGGTAATGACCCTGCCAGCACTGGAGTGCCAAAACAGAGAGAGAAAAGGGAGAGAAAGATACCAGACTCTCTTTTCTCTTGTCCTCTGATCTCCTGTTGATGCCATCTATTGGTGGAATCCATTGGAGGGCAAGGAAGTACCGGTGATAGAGTCCACAGCAGTTATTTTCTCTGTGAAGCATGCAATGCAGGAAGAAGCATGCCATAGTAGAGGCAACTCCGTGGTGAGATTTTGCTTGGTAGCCCAAGAAGATATTGGTTGGTTTAGTTTCCAAACACTTATTTAGGATAATTAGCCTGCATTTCCATAAGCAGCCAGCTTCTGCAAATACACTTTCATCTTGGAGCAGTCAGTCTCCTTTTGAGCATGGAAAACACTCTCTTTTGGCACAGTTGTCTTGTTCGTGTCTTCAACCCTCTGACCTTGTCAGATAGGAGCCGAGACAAAGATGTCCCACTAGATGTTTGACACACTGGGAGATAAATACCACATTCCTCCTTCCAGATGAATTTCTTTTTTAGAACCGAGTCTCCCTCCCAGGGGTAGATTCTGATTTCAAACAGTCTTTCTCCCCATGCTAGATACACCTTGGGCCAAAAAGCCAGGACTTCCGCGGCACATGGCCAGGGCAAGGCATAGGTTCAGATCCAGTACTGTTCACTAAATCTTTCCACTCAGGAATGGGAGAAAACCCATTTCTGGCACTTTTTCTGTCCCTTCATCCTTTCCAATTCTTTCTTCCTCTGGATGGCAAGTAGCAAGAATTTGAAATCAGGACATCAGAGCACATTCAGTTTTTGGCTGATTGTTAAGTTGATGTCAGTACTCAGATTGGCTTTTCATATCTCAGACATAATAAATATTTGTCACCGTCCTCCTCTTACACAGCAACTGAGCAATCTCAGGAGCAAGTCTTCTCTTGTTATTGTGCTTCTATCCCTTCCTAAATTGTTCACCGTTTCAGACATTTCCCTGAGAACAATAACGGAGCCACTCTGTAATAAGGCAATTCTTAGGAGGGTTATTATACCAGATTAGACAGCCACCTCTCACTCTGTTTAATTTTATAGTTATTCAACACTGAAGAGAAATTTCCTGATCCTCTTTCATATTGATTAAGCATTGCATAATTAAGGGAGAATAAAAGCTAGCTGACTTATCCAATTTATACGTTTAATTTTATCTAAACTACACATTTGCAATGGTAAGATAAAACAGAAGATGGAGGTGTGTGTGTGTGTGTGTGTGTGTAAAGAAAGTACAACAACGACAAAAAGAATACTTTGGAGCACCAGTCCTGAGACTTAACTCATTTTTTCCCTCAAGGGCTCATCTAACAAAGTAGGACAGAGAATGGAATTCAATCACACTGAGTTTAGAGTGTGCCTCCGTACCTTCTTTCCATACTGAGTTTAGATACTGTTTGATTGACTGCCTGTTCTGTGGAAGGAAGACGCTATTAGACTTCACTCCTTTAAAGATATGCTCCTTCTTTATCACAAATTCCAAGGTTCACTTTTTACTATGACTTCTGGGAGCAATGGGAGAATGTCACTTCCAACTGTGATGGCTTCTCTGTGTGGGTATAATATAACAAAGAGCATGGAAGAGTCTCACCCTGTGCCCTTAGTTTATCATGGACAGCAAAATTATGGCAGTGGGAGAAGAATTCATTGAGCTCTTGCTTAGAACACCTTCTGGGCCAGGGAAAGAAGAGTTGCTGGTATGTTACCTTTTCTTTCTTGTTTATGCTTGGCCTTTTCCAGATGGTGATGACTTTGCTCTGCTGACCCAGTAAACATTTTTATGGGGAGATGGGGGAAGTCCTCTCATTCCTCTGCCACACACCCAGTGGTGGAGGTAGATATATGTGGGGCATTTTGACATATCTTTAAAATAATCCAATCTTTTCCTGATGGGAAATAACAGGAAAACAGGAAACAGTGTTACATTTGGCCCTAATGCATTTTTTCTGAGTCAATTTTATAAGCAGGGAACTAGTTCCATTGAGATGAACTATCTTGAATCTGAAGAATTTTCTAGGAAATAGGTTTAATCGATTTTCCTACCAAATTTGGCAAACTCCACCAAAAGGCAACTAGTATTAGTCAGAATCTTGGAGTTGATAAGCCACAACTCAGGAAAGCTGATTCGCTCCTGTGTTTTCCATAGCTTTGGAGATCTACCATTCTCAGGGTAATTGTAGCACGGTTGTTTATATCAACATATAATTCACCAATTCCAATTACCAAAATAATTGGGCCACAATATGGTCAGCCCAGATAATTTTAGCATTCATATCAAATTGACCTTTAACTGGTGATTTGAGGACTCTGTGATCAGCTTCTATGGCAACGAAGGAAAATACAACAGAACTGTGATATATTCAGTTGAGCTTTATAAGCAGTGTGGCGAAGTGCTGTTAAAAATGCCTATTTGCAGAAAGACACAAATGTTGGTGATTGTCCACATTAGCCCTGCTCAAGTGCAGAGCATTACATAGTTTCCTTCAAAACCATTAGGACTGTGATCTCTTTCTTAATTAAAATAAACCCTTACTTGAGACATATTTTCTTTAGCAGTTTCTCTTTTTCAGTCAATTAAGTCAGGTTTTTAACATCTAAATTTCCCACAAACATTCTCCAATGAGTTTCATTTTTATTCTGCTTTTACAAATTCAGATATAAAAGTCATGGGTATTATTAGTATCCTTTCCAAAAAAATTGTGCTTTGGTTCATTTTGAATGGCTATCCATTTTTCCCTCAAATTTGAGTGGAATCTTTCTGCATCTGGATTGTAACATATACCAAATAAAATCAGGGTGTAAAAAAGAAAAAAAATAAATAAAATAAAATCAGTGTGTGAATGCAGTGCCACAGCTGCTCAAAAATATTGCTACCACCATCACCGTTGTCACACTTCTTACCATGCATTAAAGAGAGTAAAAAATTCCCAAGTAAATTGAACTTATTCCTCACACATGCAAGCACACTTAAAACCAAGATTTTATATGCTTTTGAAAAACCTACTACTATCAGAATGATTTCATATTAACATTCTTCTTTTCTGCAAAATTATCTATAGCTAATCTTACCAATGAGGCATGCACAAGAACACTGCAATCCTTCTTATGTATGATATTGTTTGGTTATACTTTAATTGTGTTATCTATGTTTTTGGAGGAAGAGGAGGTGGGAGGGTATATGAAATTTTATTTTTAGATTATAACATTTGTTCAGGGGTTTATTTTTCTATTTCTATTTCTATACTTTTCATATGAAGTATAACATTGTGAGAACCACATTTCCTGATTCTATTCCAGCCCTGATAATATTTCATCTAAGATATAGGACAGCTTTTTCTGTCTCTTGGGGACGATGTGAACCATGAATAATAAACTACTTAGTGGTTCTGGAAGGATAAGTGCTTCTTTCTAGTTCTGCTGTACAACATAGGTTCTCTCCCTGGTGGAGAGGTGAAATAGGGTAAAGAATGAAAAGTTTTAAAGCAGTGACATGGAAAATCCTCAGCATTCTCTTCTTGAATATCCCACAAGCTCAACATCTCTCAGGAATTTAGCATCTGTCAGCATTTTGACAACCAAGAACACATTTGCATCCAAACCCTTGATATTTTAATATTGCTGTCATCAGATTGTCGACTCACCCCCTCCTCAAATAAGCAAACCACCTTCCATGAATGCACCAACCCTGATGCTAATCTAGATGGATTTTATATTTTCTATCATCATATTAATGTCGTTTTAATAAATGCACAAACCCTGGGGGTGCCTGAGTGGCACAGTCCATTAAGTGTCCGACTCTTGGTTTTGGCTGGGGTCATGATCTTAGTTAGGGTCTTGGGATCGAGTCCCATGTTGGTCTCTGTGCTCAGTGTGGAGTCTGCTTGAGATTCTTTCTCTCCCTCTCCCTCTGCCCCTCCCGCTCATTCCGTCTCTCTCTCTCTCTCTCAAATGAATAAATAAAATCTTAAAAAAAAGGCACAAACCTGTAGCCCCAAACCCCAAATATGCAGATAAAGAATGTGATTTATTTCTTAATGAGGTCAAATCATAGAATTTCCTGTTCATAATTAGAGATTGCCAGAGCATCACGTGTCTGCACTACCTCTGATCTGGGCCAACACAGGCAGGATGGGCTTTAGCCCTCCGACCCTCAGTTCTTACCTGCAGAGTAGCCTGGCCTTGGGGGTAGAAACTGCTCTACTGAGAGCTGTCTCAAAGCAGGACAATACATCTATTTTGAGAGGGCGCATCTTCTAAATGTATAAATTGTCTTTTGATTTTGTAGTTATGCGATCCTCAAGGCAATAAAAGTAAGGATGACTTCCCTGGAGTTGATTGGCTTTAGTGCCCACAGGAAGATAGTCACTCTGTGCAGGAGTGCAGGAAGCAGAGCACTGCTGTGTACTGAAGTCAGAGCTCATGTAGCAGCCTTCGGAAGCTTCTCTTAGGGCAGCCAAGCCAAAGGGCAAATGGTGAGAGGCGGGGCAATCCCACGCTTGGTTTAGTCACTGATTTTTTTACAGGACAAGCCAGGCCAACTTAGAAAAGCTATTCGAGTATATCAGCAGTGGTTTCCAGAAAGTATTGTTACCACAGATGTTACTGCAAGATAATCAAAAGAACACATCTAATTTGGGGATGTAGAGTACTTATTTCTGTTGCTGATTCTATCATTTGAAGCTTTCAATGCTGAAGCCTTTCATGATTAAGCACATATTATTCTCCTGGAAGATATTTCTTTTTTGGCAGATAAGATAATGGAACAGATCCACTGTTTGTCAAGAGGAGTTACTATGTCATTAAAAAGCCTTTAACACAATGTTTTTCTCTTTTCCATGCTGGTTGAAAAGATTTGAATGCAAAAGCACAGATATAACAATAACAGTACAAAACCTAAATTGTCCATGGAAAAGCTTAAACCAACTTAAAATTTTCCATTTGCCAAATGCTCTTCAGGCAATTTAAATGTAATTCAAAACAGGCACTCAGTAGCCACAGATGTGTGTTGCCTCAAAATGTTCTTTGTCTTGGTTGCATACATCCAATTTCTTTCTAAAAATTGTCTCTCTTCCAGCAGGAGAAAAAAAATACCCAAATTCAATTACAAAATTTATATGATTAAAATATTTTTTGTCTTATTAGTTCTGAAAAAGTATTATCCTTTGCCTCAAAAATCCTTAGTTATGCTATTCTTTAAAACTTAAGAATAATGCCAGAAGGGACTTTTGCAGGAGAATATGAGTTTATTGAGTATCTCGGGTTCTGAATTCAAGGAAATGATCTAAAACACCATTACCCCTGGGCTAGATACAGAGGGGCTTCTGTTATTGCTCTTTTGTATAGGGAGGACATATTCTAGGGGACACAAAGTGTACCCCAAAGATCTATCAGAAGATGACTCAGTACTGTTAGGTACCACCCCAGGATGTCTGCTCCCTCAAACACTGATGTGTTTGGATGAATTTATGGTTTAGAAGACACTTGAATAGAGGAAGTTATAAAAAAATTCTGGGGACCTCTTGGAGGTGAATAAAGGTTCTTGATTGTCACAGGCCAGAATATGTTTCTCTAAGGGCTTTATCTGCCATTTTTGATCTAGGCCTACACAGGCACTCTACTTTATAGAACTCATTAATGTGAATTCTCGCTAGAAAAGTGGACTGGTATGTGAGGGTGCTACCCCACCCAGAGAATTATCTAGAAAAGGAACTCACTCTTTGGGGAGAGGTTTCTCTTTGGCAGCTCCTGGGTCCTCAGGAGAACAAAGAGCTCCCAAGGCTTCTGAGCCACCTCATTCTACAGGCCTCCACCCTGCCTGGGAGAGGGTGCTGAGTGAGATTCCAGACTCTGATCCAGTCTGGCAGTATGGACATGTAACGTGTATATAACTTCTCTAAGCCTCAGTTCCTCAGAAGTGGTAGATGATCAATAATATCCATCTCACAGGGCTGTGAGAATTAAGTGGGATTTTACACGTAAATGTTCAGCACAGCGCCTGTCACAGTCAGTGCTCAGTAGCAATGTCAATGGTAGTAATGTCAATTCCAAACTCTGGCAGGGAATGACTGACATTTTGGGAGTTTGGCTATAGAAAATGTTTAGCAAAATACCCATATAATGTAACAGTAGCATTTCTTCTGTTCTGACCTGCCTACAAGCACACTATGATTCAGTCTCATCTGTCAAGGCCTATGTTAGACAAAAATCAAGTCCACCCTGTAGCTCCTGCCTTTCTTTCAGAGCCTGTCTCATATTGAGTAATGGAGAGTCAATTGATAAAACAGTAAGTTTGCAATCCATTCTCTTCCAATGGGACCTCTATGTCATCTTTGTGTAAACATGCTAATGGCAGACCTGGAAAACAAGCTAAATGGTTTTGAGGATGTGTTTAAGATTGCTAGTCATGGGAAGCCTGGGTGGCTCAGCGGTTGAGCACCTGCCTTCGGTTCAGGGCTAGACCCCAGGATCCTGGGATCAAGTCCTCCAAAGGGAGCCTGCTTCTCCCTCCGCCTATGTTTCTTCCTCTCTCTAGGTCTCTCATGAATAAATAAATAAAATCTTTAAAAAAAAGAGAGATTGCTAGTCATAAACGAACCTGGAATCTATGGCTATTTGGGCCATGGTTCCTGTATTCCTACGAGGAAGCTATGTAACACTGAGCATTAGAGGGAAAAATTTCATGCCTTCCCGTGTTATTGATGTGAACACATGCATAGCTTAGAGATCTTTCATGTTAAAGTAGCCAGAGCATGCCCACTAAGGCAGGGAAAACCCCAAAAAGCCTCATGAGGTTGGTAGGCCTCTTCCTGCTTTGCCTGTGCCTCATGATGACCTGAATCCTTGAAATTATTAGTAAAGTTTAATACTAGGGTAAGATCTCTGATCAATATGCACCTTCACTGATCATCTGATCCTGTGTGCTGTCATGTAGCAAGATGAACTCTGTGAGCACTTCAATTCTGAAATCACTCAAAACACTACGAAGGAAGTACAGTGCCAGGTGTATAAAAATGTCCCCTTGCCACCCCCCACCCCCAGTATTTGTTGTAAAAATGCATAAACCTATGAGAGTAAATGGACAAATGAATGAATGGGAACTTATTCTTCCTACAGACATATGAAACTCACTGGAAGACATTAAAAGAAATAAAACACAGAAGATTGATTCTTTAATAGTGGATTTCCAGGCATTGTGATTGGTTGAAAGGGAGGTAAGAGGATTGGGAGCCTCTGGAGCTCTTCAGCCTTAGAACTTTATTTGTTCACAAGTTGGCCTTGTATGGATTTGGGGGTGGGGTGAAAGAAAGTTGAGTCATTAGTGTTTTTTTTTTTAAGAATGTACCAAAATGAAGTTGTCTGGATTTAAGTCAGGAATGATTTGGCTAATTATGCTTTAGCTGGAACCTGTAGGACTTTCGTTGATTGGTCTGTGCAAACAAACTTTACAGGGACACAATGTGAAACAAAACAGCTTATCACAGTGAGACTTCTTCTGAGAAATTTTAGGACTTAGAGAAGTACGAATCAGCTAAGATCTACAGCAATGATAAATTCCTGGCAGTGTATAGTAAGCCAAATTTTTATACCAAGATCCTTTTATTTTTTAATTTTTTGCTTAGAGTGGATTCTCCATTCTATACAAATCAAAGCATATGTTAACAAATGCGATCTTGTCTGAGTAATTGTTAAATAGTCTTGTCCTGGAGGAAAATTTTCAAAAAAGCCAGTGTACTTTCTACCCAATAGAGTCAAGCATACACGATGCTTTCAGGCTTATTAGGCTGCAAGAGAGAAAGACACCCACCACAGACCTCACTAAAGGTTGATGAAAGGTTTATAATGTTATATTTGGCATTACAAGGAAACCAAAGCTAAATTGACAAAGTTCTTTATAAATCAGACGTAAGCAAAGCAAGTGAAAACCCCCAAAGAAGAAAACTCATCTCTGTAGGTGATGTTCACATCTGTTTTACTCACCTTTGTATTTTAGCCCTATTACGTGGCACAGTACTTGATTTATAGTTAGGACTCAATAAATGTTTGTTGAATGAATGTATGGAATGATCAACCTACCGACCTTCCCTCTGTTGCCTTAACATTTCAAAATGTAATGTGACCATCAGAAACTCACTACATCCAGTCATTCCTTCTGTCCTGGAGCCCTATTATTTGAGAGCAAAAAAATGAGAAGACACATTTGTTCACTCTTAGTGCTGTATTTGCAAAAATTTTCACAAAAGCACACAGGATTCTGGGCTCTGCTGTGGAGCTACAGGCTAGTTAACTCCAGAGTAAGATTTTTAAGGAAAGAAATCCTGTAATTATGTTAGCAAAAATTTGTAAATAGGCAAAAGCTAGCTTGCCAAAGTATCTTTAAGAAGAGACATGTTGATTTTTTTCTGTATTTAACAATTAATATAAACAAAAAAATTCCTGCCTTTTGTCATGTGTCTGACATTCTGTCCTCTAGAATAACAGCAACTTCTTTGGAAAACACATCTGGTTTCTGAGCCCAGCCCTGTCCATCAATAAAACAGATGGTTTTGAAAGAGAGACCAGAAGGCGGGACGGGGGATTAAGCTACAGGCATTTTTCCAAATAGAATTTCCTTCTTGGTAATTTGAAGCTTGAGATATTCTCTGAATATTGAAACTGTTTCATGAGTCTATAATGTGATGTCAGATATTAAAATCTAGAAATAGGAGTGATGGTGAGAACACAGATTGGTTGCCCACATTAAATCCTTAAATGCATAATTCAGGTTGTTTAATCTGTGATGCTAGTGGTCTGCTAGAAGACAAGAAAAAGTGTCATAAAAAAACATAGGTCAAAAATTGCACTTTGGCTTCTGTCTTTGGGTACATGGCTTAACACCCCTGGTCTTTATATCCTCACCTTTGAAGTAAAAGGTTAAGCAAGTGATTCTTATATTAGCCTCAGAATTCTATGACTTATATACCCCCTGTTGGAATTCTGAACTGCTACCTTTTTGAAGGACTATATCTATCAAATATATCAAAAGCCCTGAAAATGATAAGATATTTTGACACTGCCATTCCAATTTTATAAACATTTCCTAGGGAAATAAATAGACACCCACACAAACTTGTGTTTAAAAGGCTGCTCTTTGCAGAGTAGTTTCAAATAACAAAATTTTGGAAGCAACAAAAACAATCCATAAGTGATTAACATATAAATGCATTTTGTGTATCCATAAACTTGAAAAAAACAAAAGATTTTCTATGTCAGGGCTTAGCAACGTTTCCTTCTTAGTAAATGGCATGGCCAAAAATAAATGAATGAATGAATGAATGAATAAATAAAAAAAGCCAAACTCTCTTGGACATTAAGTATTTGGAAAATGACACTGATGGTGAGCAGTCTATGGCTAAAGATTTGGCTCTGGTCTTTCAGAAGTTCTCCATACCTGGGACCTTAGGAAAGATACCATCAAGGTGGACATTGCTCTAGTTGTTATAGTTAGGGAATATAGGGAAGGGACTATGGTGTCTCTCATGTGATTCACTACCTGGGCTGCCATTAGTGCTTGGGAGTGGCTTGGGTAAAAGTGGAGATTCAGATAGGCATAGTGTGGTATCTCAATAATTCAGCATGAAGTGAGTTTCTTTCAACAGCCAGCATGAAAGGAAACAGCTGTGTCTTCTCAAATGGGCAGAGGATAGACAATTATGGGTAACCCAGTCAGATGTTCTGTGAATCTGTGAAGAGGTACAACTAGAGAGGTCTGTCAATCGGTAGTAGGGGTCCAGGATGTGTGGGATTCAGGAACAAGGATGAAATTGTCTGGGCAGAGAAGGAGATTAGAGAAAGATGTGACACAATGAGGTAGAGAGGTAGATATGGGAAACTGACTTTGGAAATCAAGCATTAAAGCCACCATTGCAAACAGGCAAGGGGTAAGTGAGTGACAACTATGACTCAATTCAGGAACATTATTGACTGGATCTAAACTCTCACTGGTTTAACCAGGGGGGCATCTCCAAGCTGTGCCCCTGATAGAAGCTCTCATGGATGGGGAAGGCTGATAGGCCAGGATGGAGTGTTGGGGGGGGGGGAGCAGGAAATGAGAGAGGGGTAATACCATGCTCCTATAGTACCACCTCTGGCATCTTTGCAGCTGCCATTATGGGGAGCAGTCTGATGCTCTATTTTGCCTAAGTTCATACCAGTAAGCCTCAACAGAAACGAGTCCAAGGACAAAAATGTAGCCAAGCAAAAGCTGGTGAGATTATGGATTTGATGATCTATCTTTTTTTTTTTTTTTTTTTTTATGATCCATCTTTAAACACCACCATTTTTTTTCAGTCCAATGAAGTTTATCTCACAATTGTTTTTGGACAGTCATGTAGCAGCAATGGATCTTCATAATTATTTCCCAAGTAGACTTCCTTCTGCAGTCTAATGATTTGTTTAATTCAACAGATATTTGGTGAATACCTACCATGTGCCATGGACTATACCATGACCCAGAAAATGAGTCTCATGCAACCGTTGCCAGCGAGGTGCTCTATCTTTACTCCATGGTTGACTGTAAGCTCCTAGAGGGAGTCTTTTCTGCTGTATTTTCTCAAAGTGTTTTCTGAACAACCTATTGATCTTCATTTTGCCTCATCTACCAATTCTGATGTTCACCGAGGTAGGGACTTAACAGACTTAAATATGTGCCCCAGAATGATAATAAATGCTAAAAATTACATAGCACTTAAAATATGCTGGGCCCTTTCCTAAGATTTTATGTTATTAAATCACAACCCAATGGAACAGGTGCTTTTATCATTCCTAAGTTACCAGGGGGCTAAGTATTTGTTTAAGGTAACCATTACCAAGTAGGAGTGGTACCATTTCAGAGTACAAGTACTTAATTTGCTACGTCTCATTGATGGTGGGTGGGAGAAAGGTATAGTCTTTACCGCTGGGGAATTTATAATCTGCTTGATGACAATAATGCTAAATTGCTGAGATCAGTAGCAGATAAGAGAGCTTTGAATGTAAGCTGCAGGCTGTAAAAGCTGTAGAGGTTGAAAGGGTGAGTTCAGTAGTAGGGAAAGGTTTATTGGAGAGTGTCTTGGAAAGTGGATAGGGTCTGGGGAGATAGAAGTGCAGAGGGTGTGCTAAGTGGAATGGCAGGGAGTCCCATGTGTGGGGGAACACAGCTCAGCACCCTCTCCAGACCAGAGCTCAGTACCAGGCATTGGGTCCTGGAGGAGGGTGCAGAGAGAGCTAAGATGTAGTTTCCCTTTGTGCCCTTGAGGACAAAAATGTTTCAGACTAACATCTTTTATTCATGCAGTACTATTTCTGAAAAGCTAAAAGTAACCTTATCAATTTTAAGGGTCTTATCAATTTTAGAAAAGAAAATCATTTCTGCAGAATTTTCAAAAACTGGTAGGACTATCAAAAGTTTTAGATATTTGGGTTTTCAAAAACATAACTGCTGCCCATAGATGCTCAATTTTTTAAGTCTTTCTTGATCTGTACAAAATTATTCAATAGTCAGAACCAAAATAACTACTATCACTGGCACTATACTTATTTTAAAAATTACAAACCTTGACCTCTCCTTTATTTTAAACATAAACAAGAGACACTTAGCTGTGTGAAAGGAAGATAAAGTCTGTGTTGTGATGACGCCAGAGCATCCAATAAATCAGTTTGATTCACTGAGGGGGAAATAGGCTAAAACTAGTGTTACAGCATTAAAAAAAAAAGTGTGTGGGGGGAACATGTATAAAGTGGTTCCCACATGCTAGGGTTTCTATTAATTTCTCATGCACTGTCCACTTTAATATTCACAAAAAAATTGGGAGAAAAAGATTTGTATTCCTATTGTATAGATGAGAAAAGTGAGGTTTGGAACAGTTATTTTCTCCAAATTACACGTGTGATAAGGAGAGAGACAGAGTTGAATCCAGGCTTTCTGCCTCATTGCCCCCATGCTTTTAAGAACCACATTTGGTAAAGTCGCTGAACCATTTTGCTGTGACTCACGATGACAAGATGCCTGCCCTCCAGGTCAGCATGGAGACCCTTGGGCTCAGATTCCTTCCAGGTCCCCCTTCTGGAGTGTAAATATGAGTTGAGGGCAGTAAGGGAAGTCTGTGGTGATGTGTGGATGAAATATCCAGCAGACTGGCTGTAATTTTCAATACCTTCTTGTATTCTTGTTATCATACCAGAATATTTAACTGCCTATTCAAGTTTCACATAGAAGGCCGAGGTCTTTTCCTTCAGCAAGAGCTCGGCTTCCTCATGTGTTGGACCTTCTCATTGGATCTAAGTAAAGCTCACTTCAAGAAGGGGCCTGCAGACAAACAGGACAAACGGAAAGAATACCTCTAAAAAATAGATAGTTTTTATATGTATTGACATAGAACCTTTATGTATATATAGTTCCTATAGGCCTTGTGTCAGTGACCCTCCACGTGGCTACAAAAGGTCCCTTGCCAGTCACAGGGCTCTGTGATGTCAGAGCTCTTAGAAATTTTGTTGTGTTTCATATAGGCCAAATGTATTTTGATATCTTGGAGAAAGAACTTAGGACATCTTGGACAATGAGAAATTAGAGATTGATGACAAAAGAAAAGTATAAATTGGGATTAGACTAGGACTTCAAAATGGAAGGATCCTCCAGATTAACTTGAGATGTTCTAGTAGTTCTTTCTAAAGAGAACTTATAACAAGACATTTCTGTCCCTCAAGCCAATAATCCAATTTAAAAAATGGGCAGAAGAAATGAATAGGCATTTCTCTGAAGAAGGCATCCAGATGGCCAACAGACATATGAAAAGATGTTCAACATCACTCATCATCAGAGAAAGGCAAATCATAGCTACAATGAGATATCACCTCATATCTTCCAGAATGGTTAAAATAAAAAACACAAGAAACAACGAGTGTTGGGGAATGCATGGGACAAAAGGATCCCTTGTGCACTGTTGGCAGGAGTGCGAACTGGTGCAGCCACTGTGGAAAACAATGTGGAGGTTCCTCAAAAAGTTAAAAATAGAATCACTGTGCAGTCCAGTAATTGCACTACAAAAATACAAAAATGCTAATTCAGAGGGGAATATTCACCCTTATGTTTATAGCAGCATTATTTACAATAAGCAAATTACAGAAGCAATCCAAATACCCATCAGTAGAGAAGTGAATAAAGAACTTGTGGTATATATATATATATATATATAATATATCTTATATATTACATATATAATTACATATATATCTTATATATTTCATATATAGAATGGAATAATACTCGGCCATAAAAAGAAATGAAATTTTACCACTGACAATGATGTGGATGGAGCTAGAAAATATAATACTTAGTGACGTAAGTCAGTCAGAGAAAGACAAATACCATATGATTTCACTCATATGTGGAATTTAAGAAACAAAACAAATGAGCAAAGAAAAAAGAGAGAGAGAAAGAGAGAGAGGGAGAAACCAAGAAACAGACTCTTAACTAGAGAACAAACTGATGGTTACCAGAGGGCAGGTGAGTAGGGGAGGTCAACGAAACAGGAGGTGGGGGGATTAAGGAGGGCACTTGTCATGAGGAGCACTGAGAAACATGTGGAAGTGTTAAATCACTGAAACTAATATAACACTATATGTTAACTGTATTGGAATAAAAATATAAACAAACTAAAAAAATGAAAAAAAGACATTTCAGCAGAGGAATTATTTATTTATTATAAATATATTTTGATGTACATGCACTTCCATTCCCTAGGAGACATTTTGACACTGGGACCTCTGAAGGTCAATCTTCCAGAGTTTAGACCCTGGTGTCTTTTTTCTAGTTACAAGATAGAAATTTAAAAGCATCAGGCAAATGATAAAATATTATCCCCTAATTACTCATCTTAAGTATCAGTTTCTTCATCTGCAAAATGGAAGCAATAATAGTATTGATCTCATATTTTTTAAGAATTAAATGTAAAAATTCATATGTAAAGATGCTTAGCACATTGTGTTATTGCTTAGCACATAGTGAAAACATTTGTGATAAACAAAGTCGTCATTAACAATATTGTGTTGTGACCATTAAAAAATGGATATCTCTTGATCCTTTTAGTTATGAGATCCAATCTCTAAACTTTTAACTATACCCTGTGCCTCCCTTGCTATTAAGATCCAGGCTTGGGGACTTTGTGGTTCAGAATCGAGGCTTGTGTCCATTGTGATTCTGCTAACATCCCTTGGCCGGGGCCCAAAGCACAGGGGTTAGCTGAATTTTATATGACAGGTCTGGGGCCTTCTTCTTGGTATTCACATATGATGCTCTTAGGCTAGTTTTAAAATTTTTTATTTTGACTTTACTTTTCTCTTTTTAAATGACTTTATCCATGATTGTAGAACAGATTGAAACAATTTGGTTATCATAAAATCATCAGTGCTAACTAGCCTATGCATGATATGATTGCCCTTGGGGAACTGAACTGACCTTGAATTTGGGGCTTAACGTTTGCTCTTCCCATTCTGTGTCAATTTAATCATGAAAAACCTCACAAAACCGTCCTTGTCTCACATGTTAATTGTAAAGGTTTATTTTCTTTTAACCATGATCTAGGAGCATGGTTTTGCTACTTTATCATAGCTCTAATATTACAAGAAATGGAAAATTCATGCATGCAGATATTGCTTATGAATATGGGGCAGCTCTAGATGCATTTTTTATGAACATGGAACATTTGGCTTTGCATCTGGTAGTGTGGAGAATAACACATCCAGCTCTGCACCCTAGGAGACATCCAGATTACTTTATTATTACAATGGTTTCAATAACTCTAGGCACTTTGCAGGCACCTGGATCTTCATAAATGGTTCGAACCTCACTGATGGCATTTTATTCATATGACGTTTAGAAGTTAGAGATCATTTGAGCTAGTTGGGTTTCTAAAAACATATGGGAAATAAATGCAAGCAAAGTCTTAGAAACCAAATTTGTACTTTATTTCACTGTTGCTACTCTTTTAAGAGGCAAGTCACATCTTGGGAGCTGGTTGGCTGCCATGAAATCTCAGAACACGTCACTGGTGCCCTTTCTGTTGGTCTCACGTCGTCTTCTTGTTTTTTGGGGGGTAGGGGGGTAAATGTAACCCTTTTGTAGAGCTTAATGTATAAAGTGATTAATCCAAATGAGCCTTTGGATAATTATAAGTAGCTCATAATTATATTTAACTTTTATGTTTTCTAAGTGTTTCTTAGAAATCTCCTATCTGCTTTCAATCTTGCAGAGCCACTCTATTGTTTAGAAGGAATTGGATGGAAAAAGATGACTTGGCTTTTAGTACAAAAGCCATCAGAGAGCCTCTGGGCAGTTCATTTGTGCGCTTGTATCTTTTGACACTCACTCAGTAGGTGGACTTACACGGAAGAGATCCGTGTCTAATAGGACTGTCTGATTCTATTTATTTTTGTTATCATCGTGCAGGGCTGTTTTTGGCATGTGCTTATTTGAGTCACCAGTCTCCAAAAAAACCCTGGCCATTCCTGTGCAGGTCATTTCAAGTTTGCCTTGAACACCTAAACACTGACATTTTCTGCACAGTAATTTGGGTTTTTGGCTTTGAGAACAACTAGAAAGTTAGGGAGAGGTGCCTCTCTTTTAGTAAGTAATTTAAATGCCTATATGTTTTATTTAGTTTTGCTACTATTTATGCGATGTTTACTCCTCTGCCAAAAAAAAAAATGAGTTCTGCATGTTTTAATTTAGGTCTTTATGTGTGTGTGTGTGTGTGTGTGTGTGTGTACACTTTATACAAGCCAAATGATGGTGATTTTGTGTGTGGTGTTTGGCTGAGAAGTAGGAGGCAGATACTGTTGACTAGACTCTACTTTCTGGAACCTCAAAGGACTATCCTTAAAACAGTTGTTTGGAAGATTTTGATCTTAAATCTTTATTGGTAAAATATTTAATCACCACTCCAATATATGTTTACAGACTTAGGATCCAACAGCTTTCAAGTTGGCTGAGAGAGGCTGGAATGCCCTTCCCAAAATATGCATTGCTGCTGAGTGTTTTGGCTCCTGCTTCTACTCTGACCTCCTTGTTGAGTGAGTGAATTTATATGCCTGCCACTCTAGTATTAGAGCTTTTGTGTTATAAATCATAGACAAGGGGCATCTGGGTGGCTCAGTTGGTCAACAATCCAACTTTTGATTTCAGCTCAGGTCATGATCTCAGGCTCATTAGAAGGAGCCCCAAGTCAGGCTCTGTGCTCAGAGGGGAGCCTGCTGAAGATTGTCTCCCTCTCCCTTTGCCCCTCCCCCAGCTCATGTTCTCTCTCTCTCTCTCTCAGTCTCTCTAATATAAATAAATAAATCTTTTTTTTAAAATCACAGACAAAAGTTAAAAAGATGAAGTGACCACCATGAGATACCACCTCATAACCATTAGGATGGCTACTAAAAAAACAAAAACAAAAAAACACCAACCCCCTCCACCCCAAAAAAAACCCCAGAAAATAAAGCGATCGGCAAGGATGTGGATACATTGGAACCTTTGTGCACTGTTGGTGGGTAAAATCATGTAGCTGCCATGGAGAACAGTGTAAAGGTTCCTCAACATTTTTAAATAGCATTATCCTATAATCCAGCAAATCTTGCTTCTGGGCATATATTCAAATGAACTGAAAGCAGAGACTCAGAGATTTGTACACACATATTCATAGCAGCATTATTCATGATAGTCAAGAGTAAACGCCATCCAAGTGTCCATTAGCAAATTAATGCACAAACAGAGTGTGATAGGTAAGTATGAGGGAATATTTTTCAGCTTTTAAAAGGAAGGAAATTCTAACACAGGCCACAACCAGGATGAACCTGTAGGACAATATGTTAAGTGAAACGAGTCAGTCACCAACGGATGAATACCGTATGATTCTCACCTCTATGAATTACCCAGAAGAGACAAATTCATAGAAACAAAAAGTAAAAGGATGGTGGCCAGGAGATAAGAGAAGAGGAGAATGGTGAGTTGTTTGATAGGTAGAGCGTTTCAGTTCTCTAAGCCAAAGAAGTTCAGGAGAGTGGTTGCACAACGATGTGAATATATGCAACACTACTAAACTGTACCATTACAAATGGTTAAGATGGTGAATGTGATGTGCCTTTTACCATGATTTAAAAAAAAAATGAGTTAAAAGACAAATGTAAGTTTTTCCTATTATTTTCCTGCCTCCAGTGGTTCACTTTTACTCAGCTCATTCTGGAGACCATTAGTTTTAATGTATGTCAACAGGCAGAAACGTGATGCACACAGATATCCACACCCCCAGCTCTCCCTTCACGGAAGGACGTACTGCTCAGCTAGTGGGGAGGGTGGTCAGCAAAAGTCCAGCTGTCAGCTGCTCTGGGACCCCCACAGCTGCAGGAAGCCACCTGGCTGAGGTGCCATCCTTCCTGGGGCAGCCCGCATCAGTGACTGAGCGTGACAGGGGATGAAAGCCTGGCCCTTCCAGCCTGATGTGGGACACTCCGATGGGCAGCCCTCCTTCTGGACTTCCCCAAGGGGGTGGCTGAGGCTTTGTCAGGGCCGCACTGAGGCTCTACTTTCTCTGCCCAAAACTACTTCCACTCTCTTCCCTTTACAGTTGTGAATTCCCAATAAAGATTTGGCACGCAGACTCCATCTCAGCATCTGATTCTGGAAAACCGAAATTGTGACACAGATCCAGATACCATCAAAACGAATGTAACCAGATTCTTAAATTTCTCCACAAGAATGAACTAATTTTTAAGTTACTTAGTGAACTGAAGAAGGCCATCACATCTGAAGAATAAAACAAGTCAGAGTTCTGAAATAGGTAAACTAAGGCCTTTTTTGGATTAAGAAACACATGCACGTACACAAGAACCAAACACATTAAAAATCATGCCACAAAATGAATAGAAACATTTGCTGTCATGCGGGTAAGCTTATTTTATATGAAGCAGGTATGATTTGTAGGTTTGGATGTTTCCCCCAGGAGCATCCTTCCATACTGTGAGTGTAGAAAGCGATCCAGAAGGGCCTACATGAAGAAAAATTATGTATAAATATCCTAAGACAATAAATAGGTTAATCCAGCATCAGGACAGCCCATAGTTACACGGAAAGTAAGATAAAACGTGCTAACAGGCCAACATGGGATTTTCCAGGTAACTGAAGAGTTATCTTTTAAATATAGTCATTATCTTTTGAGTAATTATAGTTGTAGCTCTGATTCTTCTGCATGCCCCCATGAGGGCTTCTGGAATCTTTGAGTTTCTCTGAAAAATTCTGCACATCTGAGGAAACTTTCCAAACATCACAGCCCCTGTTAATGTGTTTTCTTTTAAAGTTTTTATTTATTCATGAGAGATGCAGAGAGAGGCAGAGACACAGGCAGAGCGAGAAGCAGGCTCCCTGTGGGGAGCCCGATGTGGGACTCGATTCCAGGATCCCGGGATCATGACCTGAGCCAAAGGCAGATGCTCAACCACTGAGTCACCCAGGTGCCCCTCTGTTAATGTGTTTTGTGCTCCGTGTTTTGAGACCATATTTACACTCAAAGGAGAATTAAGGAAATTATATTACAATTTAATTCCTACCTTACTTTGGCTTTAATTATATTTGGATACCATAAGTCTTTTTCACATGCAGAACATTCTTAAACACAAATATATTTAAAATTTCAAGACGGGCAATAGTCAATCGTTTGTGATCATGGAAGGAAGAAGAGATACGGGAATATGAAATAATCTGTAACACCAAATTAATTATATTCCCATCTGGCTATTGAACAAGGTAAAGAAACTCCCAGGTTTTTCTAAGCTGTGATGATGATAGTTAATGTTTATTGAATGTATGCACTTGCCATGTGTGCTTTACTAGGATCATCTCAGTATTCCTCAAAACAACCTGCAAAGAAGAAATGATTAGAATACCCATTTTACAATAAGGAAATACACAGCACAGGGGATTTAGACAACTTGTCTGCAGTTCTGTGGGGAGGAAGTAAAAGAAACAGGAGGGACTCCGAGTGGCTTGCTCCCAAATGAGAGCTCATAACGACCCTTCCTACTCCATGTGAATGTAGACAGCCGGGTCATCAATTAACTGTTGAATTGATGGTTTATGTTGTATGAACTGATGGTTTAATGAAATGTTCTGAATCACAGAATTGTATTGCTTAGGACTGACAGACATTAGAAAATGACAAGACACTTCCAATCAAGTTTCTTCTATTTTCTTCTATTAAAAATATATTTTGCAGCCTTACATAAGGAAGAAAATATCCAGGCAAGTCATGGTGAATGAATAGTTCGTTGGATGACTCACCTAAAGGATGGAATGGTGGGACCTTAAATAAACCATTTGATAATCTAATCTCATTTACTAGGGAGATAATGGTTCTAATTTCCTGGACTTTGAAATTTACCCAACACAAGTCTCATTGCCAGAAACCTCATAGAAATGGCAGATGTGTCCTATATGTCCTGCCTATCCTCCCTGCCATGCCTGTGGCAGACAGTACAGAGAGATCCCAGAACCCACAGAGCCCAGATGTGGTCAGGAATCCATTTCATCAGGGAACTCAGGCAGCCACTACCAGATGACTGGACTAAAACTTTTAGTGGGAACAGGAGTTGTGTAGTCCTCTAGCATTTACGGGGCTGGAGGGAGTTCAAGGTAAAGTTCTGGTTTATGGAGCATTTATAATCAGGGATTTTTTTCAACTCCCTGAACAGTCCCAGTTTTCGCTCAGATTTTCTAATCAGGATTTGTGGTATTTTTTTTAAGGAAATATTTTATTTACTTATTATTAGAGAGAAAGAGAGTGAACACAAGCAGAGGGAATAGTAAGTAGAGCGAGAGGAAGAAACAGACTCCCCACTGAGCGGGAAGGTTGATGGGACCAAGACGCTGGGATCATGACCTGAGCCGAAGGCAGACGCTTAACCACCTGAGCCACCCAGGCACCCAGGATTTGTGGCATTGAGGGAGATTTTAGAACAAGAGCTATTATTCTTCCCCCTTCTCTTGAGTCCTTATTAAGTAACTGAACAGTTAAAATGATAACACAACCCCACTTCGATTGATAAGAGCTTAATATATTGGTCTTTGGTTGAATATTTATTGCAAATTTTTGCAATATTAAAGAATCTTTTTTTCTCCATGTCTTTTTTTAACGCCAGACATGGTGTTAGATGATTTCAGAATCACTCTCTCGGAAACACACTGAGTTCAATGTTGGTTACTTCAGAGTTCTCAACAGGCTAAAGGGGATAGTTATTTTAGGACAAACCTTTTAGCAACCCTCAGATAACAACTCATTGGATGTCCCTTTGCTTACAAGTAGGAATGAACTGTGGCTTACAACTAAATAGAAATAAATGTTCTCAGCAGGGAAGAGTCATTACCAATTTAATGAACCAGAGTTCTGTTTATAGCTCTATGAAGGATCATAATGTGTAAATTTAAATAAAACACCATGGCTTGGGTTTTAAGTGTTAATATGTGAAATATTACTTTCTTCTTAACTTTAAAAGTAAAATGTGTAAAATTTGAAGGTATCTATCAAGTTTATTGGCAGGCAATACATAATAAGAGACCTCAGTAGAGATGCAAATAGGACTCTGAACAACACTGCAGGATCTCAAGTCCACATTGGTCAGTTATGTTCTGTTACAGGAAGGATGGCTTTAAGCAGAAAATTACATTTAAACATATATTTATATACACTTGAATAAGACATGTCTTTAATTTGTAAACCAAAACAATGAAAATGTCCTTTGAAATTTATTGAAAAGCCTCTTCTCAAAGTTCCTTCTGTAGGATTCTTTGACTCAATAAATCCTCTTTATTCATGTCTCTGGTATTTTCCATTGACTGTAAACTCCCAGCATGTGGGGACTTGTTGGCCTTATTCACTGCTGTCTTCTGAGGGTCTGATTCCATGCCTGGTCCATACTTGATGCTCAGAAGTCTTTGTTAATGATTGAGTGGCTTTTTGAAAGGTACAACAATTTAACAAAAGCTCTTATGTTAGGACTTCTTTTCCCATAATAAGTTTAAGTTTTTTGAACAATTGGTTGGTTTAAATTTATTTTTTTTATTTTCATGGTTATTTTTAATTAGTAAATTCAGTTGTCCGATCTCTGTGGCAGTTCCACTTTAGATGAGCTGAGATGGTCATCTTCACACTAGAATCCAAGAACTTCTGGGGAGGGAAAAGATTTTCCAGGTTGTCCAAAGACAAAAACACTTTATGGGAATCAATTTTCAGATCTTTAGCTTCCACATAAACTCTTTCTCAAAATTAACTTTCCCAAGAACACACATATGAACCACCTTCACTGTCATTGTCATGTTTCTTCCACTTTACAAAAGAAAGACATATTTCTCACTCAGTATAGACCTTACCATGGTTGTTGCCTGAACTAGAAAAATTCAGGTGACCATAAAACTTATCATCCAAACAGGGGCATTCCTGAGAGTGAAAGTAGGCTCTACAAACAATTAATTTGGGACAATATAATATCGAAAAAGATGTTTTGAAGATAACACTATTGTAGTTTCTCTTCCTCCTTCTGCATATGCTGGGTTAAAACAAAGCACCTTTTAGTAAAAGAGTAGCAGGTAAATGAATAATTGCTTGCTAGATGTTGGTAAAGTTTTCAAGGTTCTTCCCAGATACTGATAAAGTGAATGAATCCAATTTCCAAAACTTTGGTAAAATAAAAAAGAAGCTTACTGAGTCGTCCTCTGATGGATCAAAAGCGGTGTACAAAAATGTTTATAGCAGCATAATTTATTATATAGCTCAAAGAGTAATTAACCCAAATCTTCATCCATAGTAGAATGCTTAAGTAAATTATGATATAGTCATTATGATGGAATTGTACATATCAATGAAAAAGAACAAGTCATGTTACATGACTACATGTAACAACATGACTGACTTTCACAGACACAATTTAAGTGAGTACCTACTCTATGATTTCATTTTTATGAAGTTCATCAACAGACAAAACTCATTTATAGAGTTAGAGATTAAAATCATGCTGCCTTAGGGTGGGTTGTAGGCTGCAATAGGGTGTGAGATAGACCTCCAGAGAGGTGAAAATGTTCTATGTCTTGATCTGAGTAGTGTTTGCATGGGTCTATTTATATTTAAACTATTCTTGAGATGTACACTTGTGATCTGTAAACTTCAGTGAAGTTATACATTAACAAAAAAGAAACACTGATTGAAACAATAAAGTTCTACTTATGTGCAACACTAGATGCTGGTGATACAATAATGAACAATCAAGAAGCTTATAGGTAGAATAACCATATCCATGTTAAGTCTTTGCTTTGCCTTAATTATTAACACCTACTTGCATTCCCCAGAATATCCTGGTTTGAGTAATAAATTACCTTATTGCTCTATGTTCCAGTTATCAATCACTGTAACAAATCACCCCCAAACCTCGGTGACTTAAAATAATTGTAATTTTAATGCACTGCATGATATTGTGGGTAAGGAATTCATATAGGCCTCTACTGGGCAATTCTTCTACTTCTACTGACCTTGAGTGCAACCACTAAGTGGTACTCAGCTCCCAGGTAGGCTAGTCTAGGGTGCTCAAGACAGCTCTCCTAACAGACTCTGGGGCTGTGATGGGAATAGCTGGACAATCTCGGTCTTCTGGGCTGTTGACTGGAGTACCTCCATGCAGTGTCTCCAGATGATGGTCTCAGGAGAGTCAGACCTCTAGCACCATGGCTGGCCATGGTAGCTGCATGCACTTTGATGACCTAGCCTTGGAATCACACAGTATGTATTTTGACTCACTCTGCTCAAGTCCAAGACAAGGGGACATAGACCCCATCTCTAGTGGGAAGAGTGTCAAAGAATCTGCAGTCATTTTTTTTTTAATCACAATACCTTACTTGTAGAGCAGATCCAAAGAGATTTTTGCCAATTCTACACTCTCAGTATCTTCTGCATCCTTCTGCTCCTCCCCATCCTAATGTGATTTTGTTAGCTTGGATTCTCACAATCTCTCATCTGTATCATTAGTTAATACTCTTAATTGACCTCTTGTTCCTAGTTTCTCTCTCCTTCATTTTTATCTTGCTGATTGTTAACCAATGCCGGGCTCTGTGTCTGTCAAGCAAAAAGTAACAAAGTCCTCTTTATTTATTAAAATCTAAACGTCTTTGCCTGCCATTCAAAGCCTTTTATCACCTAACTTAAACATAACTTGCCAAGCTTATCTTCTGTAGCCTTTTGTGTGTGCTTTAATGTTCAGCCAAGTACCCCTACTTTCCTTCCTTTCTGGGACCCACCCTTCACAGCCTCAGTGAGTAATTCACAGAATTTCTTCTGTCTGAGATATATGTCTTCACTGCTCTACCTTGCTTCTCTTATTCCTCGACCCTGGCCCAAATCTAACAGTTGCATAAGGTCCTCATGAAATGCTTTTCCAGGATGCTTGTCCAACAACCACTTATGGCAGAGCCAATTGTCAGGCTCTGTTTTAGGCCCTGGAGACATGGGGGAAGGGGTAGACAAGAGCCCCATCCTCAGAGAGCTTGCAACTTTTTGGAAGTAATCTTGTCCCTTGACATCTCAAGAAAATCCATTGATCCTTTTCTTGTTACATTTAGAGTTAGTGTTAAGTGAAGTAGCTAAACACTAAGATTCTGAAATTGTGACTTTGAGAAAGTTTCTCATCTTCTTTGAGCTTCAGTTTTCTTTCCTGTATAGTGGGGATGATAGTTGTGCCATCACATAGCTGCCATAAAGTTCAAACAAGTTATGAGATATAAAACAGAATAGTTTGATAAACCGTAGAACTTAAATAAGCTTTGGTAATAGTAATTACTATCATTGTTACCACCACCATCATTCTTAGCTGTGTGTATTTTTTCCTCCTCCTCTGCCTTTCCATTAGATTACAAACTTTTTATTTTTTTGGAGCTGGGTAATAGACCTTATATATTTGTGGTGTTTGGGAAAGAGTGTGAACTTTTAAATCAGTCAGAGATGTTTGAGTCCAGCTCTGTATCTCATTAACTGTTAGGCCTCGGGCAGGTTACCTTTCTGTACCATACTTTTTCATATTTAAATTCTAAATAATAATGCCTAACAGAGTTGTCATAGCAAGTTAATGAGGTAATATTTGCAAATTGTCTAGCTTAATGTCTGATACATAGTATGTGTCCCCCAAATGATGATGTTGATAATGATGATGATGATAAGCATAATGATGGTGATAAAATTATAACTCTGACAATTCCTAGAACCCTCTCTACTTACTGCGGTACATAATTTAGTAAGTATCCTTTTGGACATTCTAATGTCTTTATAAATATCATTTGCTCTAATTAAGATTATACTATGTTTAATTAATCTCCTTTTATCATTTACTGTAAATAGATGTCTTTAAATTCAACCCATATAGATTTGCCTCATCTTTTAAAATGATTACATAGCATTTCTTTATATATGTGTGCCATAATTTATTTAATCAGTTCCTTATAAATGAATATTCAAGTGTTTTCAATTTTCCCCATTATACATCACACTATAATCAAATGGAAATTATATATACACATTTACCCCCTATCTTATTATTCCTTTAAGATAAATGATTTGAAGTAAAATTGGTTGGAAAAAAGAAATATGCTTACAGATTTTATGCATACTGATAGATTGCCCTCTTGGTTGGTTGTGCCTACCCTTACTCTTACCTTACTCAACAGGGACAGGGCACTGTCCCTGTTGACACATCTTTGCCAATACTAGACTTTGATGAGGACCTTACATCTTTCTCAGGATTTATTCTTTCATCTATCTTTTCAACCTATCAATATATCCCTAGTAACACAGCCTATAAAAAAATGTATGTGTTTTTATTTCCTGTATACTATGGGCTTCTTGAAGGAAACAACATTCATTTTGGTAGTGTCCATTAGTCAGTGGTTCATTCTATTGGAATCTAGAGCAGACACTCCTCTTTCCTTAGTAATGCTTGCTTCTTTAGAGCAGATCCAGGCCTTAAACAAAGTCATCCATTTATTTGTTAAAGAGTATGTTGGAGGGAGAGATGGTTTCAAGTAGCTAGAAATGAAAAATTTACATTTACAATTTCCTTTCCTTTCAACTGTAACTTTTTTTTTCTTGGTATTTCCTGTTGGCATTTCTAGAGTATGATAGATTTAGAGCAGCAAACACTGCAACGACAGCTAAAGAGGATAGAAGTGGGACGAGGAGAGGATCCTGAGATGTTGCCAGCAGGCACAGAGGTGATTTCCAGCCTGGTATCTCACCAGACCTCCTCCCTTCACACCCCATTCTCCCACAGCAAACAGAGAGGCCCTCTGCCTAGTCAACGTGGCATGAAAGACTTTGGCAGGGGTGAGGGGTGGTTCCAGGAAGAAAATCACCCAGAGCACAAGTGAGAGAAGCTGGCTGGCAGTTACCACTGAAAGGTTTGGGGGTTCACATGGGAGAGACGTGGTGCAGGCAACATACTTTATTATGCACCGCCCTTCAAATGATAGTGGTCTAGCAGGTGATGTAGAACACAGTACAAGAATTAGAAAGTTTCCATTTGAAAAGAATGAAGAGTTTTAAAAAAAAAAAACCCTCACTGCTTTCTAAAGCAATCATATGCCACTTTAAATGAGTTCAGTTCTCATTATCCCAAAGAATGGCATCTTAGCTGATAATAATGGTGCTTAACATTTAGATATAGTGCAGAGTTGCAACCCGGAGGCCCCCGAGCCACATTCAACCTCCAGATATGATTTGTTTGGCTCATGCAGCATTGGCCAGATAGTGTTTGTAAAAATTTTTAGTGGTTACCCAGATTTAAAATCACAGACAGGCTGGCTTTTCACCAAATGACTTCTTCTTCCTCCTGGGCACCTAACTCGATTCATTTCCCAGGCTTCATTGAAGTAATATATGTCCATGTCATTAAGTTGTAGTCAATGAGATATGAATGAAAGTTACGGGTACCTCCTTTAGGTCTGGCTCATAAAAAGCAACCATGAGTGAGTAACCCCCCGCTCTTTGCTCTTCCCTTGGCTATATATAAATACCCTGGGCAAAGCTGTTCAAGGTAATAGCAATCTGGTAGTCTGTTTCCCTGAGTGACAGTGTGGAGCAGAGCCTCTTTACCCACCATTCCCTCTCCCCACAACCCTGCACAAACCTGGAACCAAATTATGTGAGCAAAAACCAATCTCTGTTATGTTTGATCCAATGGGTATGTTGAAGTTCATTTGGTGAGACAGTTAGTTGATCCTAATTAATGTGCTCTGTAATAAGGATCACAAAATCTCTAGTGCAGCATGATCTACTCCACGTTAACTCTTAAAATCCTCATGTGCCACCCATTTATGTTTTCTGCTAAGCTCCCTTAGGTCCTACAATTTGAGACTCTTTGTATGTTGCTGGATAGTTTACTGGGTATGCCTGCATTCATCATCTCTTGATCTTTCAACAACTCTGTGAGTTGTTGGCAAACTAGATAGCATCATTCCTTTTTCAGTAAGATCAGTTTCACTTGAGCAAACAGTTGTTGAGTGCCTACCACAAACTAGGCGCTGTGCTGGGCCCAGGCGATGTGAAGATGAGATATGAAGACTCGAAAACCTAGAAAGATTTTACTTACATAATCATACACTTGCTGAGTCATGAGCTACTTAAAGAAATGGTGGAGGTAATTATGGAACTACCAAGAATAATCTTGATCTGGAATATTGCCAGAGAATAAGACATGGACCAAAGTTTGGATTTTTGAAAGGAAAATAAAGTGGCTTCTCAAAACTGCAAATCAGTATATTTCATGTTTAATATTGATACCACAGAAAACTCTAGAAATCATTATTTAACTGAAGTTTTTTAAAAAAGATTTTATTTATTCATTCATGAGAGAGAGAGAGAGAGTCAGAGACACAGACAGAGGGAGAAGCAGGCTCTATGCAGGGACCCCGATGTGGGACTCAATCCCGGGACCCCAGGATCACTCCCTGGGCCAAGGCTAAACTGCTAAGCCACCCAGGGATCCCCTTAACTGAAGTTTTATAATGACTTAGATAAGAGGGGTTCATTTCTGGGAGTCAGACTCAGTTCATGAAAAAAAAAATCTTGCTGAATTTAATTTATTCCCCTTATGAACAGGGTTATTACTCTGTGAGCTATGGAGAATGTTACAAAGATGGCTGTTTTAGTTGTCTTTGGCTGCCATAACAAAATATCATAGACAGGGTGGCTTAAAAAACAGAAATTTATTTTTTCACAGTTCTGGAGAGGTTAGAGGTACAAGACCAAGGTGTGAGTCAATTCAGTTCCTGGTGAGAACTCTTCCTGTCTTGCAGATGCCTGCCTCCTCACTGTATCTTCACATGGCCTCTCTTTGGTTTATGCATGTGTGGAGTGAGACATCTCTCTCTGCCTTTTCTTACAAGGCCACTAATACTACTGGATTAAGAAGCCATCCTTATGACCTCATTTAATCTTAATTACCCCTTAAAATCCCTACTTCCAAATACAGTCACATTGGGCATTAGGGCTTCAGCATATGAATTTGGAAGCTCATAATTCAGTCCATAGCAATGGTGAAATTGATTTTAACAAAATATCTGACAAAAATATTTTATGATATCACTACAGGCCAACTGAAAACATATCCTAGAAAGTGGTAAATCTAGGTAGATGCATTTTTTTGAACTAAAAATATACAGATTATTGGATAATTGGCAAACTCAAGAGAGAGACCACTGGAGGCATGCTCTAGGTTCTGGAGGTTAACATCTGTATCAAGAGCATGGTTATAAACAGAGAATATATGCCAATTGAATATGCAGCTCATATATTAGAAGATAAAATCAAGATTCAAAATTGATCTCAAGGGGCTAGATTTATAGGCTAACTAAAGAAAGATCACCCAGCAGAATAAATGTAGTGTACCTTACTGAAGATCAAGAAGTTATGTAAGAAAGGATGAGGGTTTGGAAAGAATACTGGTAAAATAAGTCACTGCAACTGAGGCTGTTTCCCTCAGAGTCTCGAGTCCATGGCAAGGTGACAAACCCAGACCCTTGGGGCTAATCAGACCATGTTGTGTCCAGTTCTGGGTACCATACTTAAGGAGAATGGCCACTGATAAACTGGAAAGAATCCAGAAGGATGACCAGAATGGATTGGTACCTATTTCAACTCAGTTGTTTACTGTTCTATATGATATTGGCTCAAGGCCTGGGGAGATTGAACATAGAGAGATATGAAGGCTTGGGGGAGAATATGAACTGTCTTCACCTATAAGGAAAGTTGTCATAAAATGATTGTGTTTAGATGGCAGGATTATTTCACATATTTCCTTTTCTTCTTTCTTCTTTTTATTTAAAATATCAACCCTATTTAGATTGCTTAAAATGACTCTTTGCCCAGGGTATTTATATATAGCCAAGGGAAGAGCAACATGGTTCACACAGCTAGTAAAGGAAAGGGCTAAGGTTTGAACCCAGCTCTGTGAGATGTTAGAGTCTACAATCTTGGCCATTACACTTTATTGCCCCCCACCACCATTCTTTCCAAATGCTCTGTATTAACAAAAGCGTGGTATGTATGTCTAAGGAAAACATCTTGTTAAAAGGAAACCAATGAGCAGAAGGGCAAAAAGGCAGAGTGAGGACGATGGCAGTTAGATTTAGTCCAGTATCTGGAAGACTCAGCTAACAGTGATACATTTTCATGAGTGGAATGGATTGGGTTGGCTTGATGATGATCTGTCAAGTCAATTGAGAAGAAAGAGAGGATTAGATGATCTAGTCTCTCAAGATGTTCTATACTCTGTCTTAAGAGATCCATTCAATCCTTCAACCAGAACAAAATCATTGAGAACCCACTATGGATCAAACACTGACATACGCTCCACGGACCCAGTGAACAAGTTTTTGCTGTCATGGAGTTTATATGCTAATCTGGGGAGATAAGCAAATGAAAATAGGTATCTAGTAGACTAGGTGATGATTACTATGAAGGAGCAAGTAGGTTTAAAGGGGTGGAGAATGATGTTGGAAAGAGTTATTTCTTGGTATGACCCTCAGTGGTTTAAATTATTAAAATTACTCCCAGTGACTTCCCATTTCACTCAGGGTAAAATCCAAAGTCCTAGCAATCCCTACCATTTCCTACACAACTGGCTCCCTTTTCCTCCACCACCATGACCTCCTCTACCGCTCCACCCACATCTACTTGGCCCAAGTCTCAGTGGTCTCCCAAGCCGCTCCTGACATCAGCCTAGCATGTTTCTGCCAGAGGACCTTTGTTTGCATTTGCTCTTTTCACTGTCTGGAAACTTTTTACTCTGGGTACCTGCATGGCTCAGTCTCATTTTTCTTTGGATTCTGCTCCAATGTCGTCTTATCAGAGAAGCCCTCACAGACACACTAAATAAACCAGAGCTCCTTCATCCATCGCTTTCTTTCTCCTAACCTATGGACCAATTTTATACTTTGTGGAGCCTATCACAAGATGATAATGTGGGATTCCTCATTCAGAAAAGCTGGGGAAAAATGTAATGTTAAAGATACTAAAATAGGAAGCTTTTCCCTTTCTTTCATGACTTCTCTGTCAACCAACCTGTCATGTTATTTGTTTGCTATTTAATGTTATGCTTCCTAAGTCATGGGGTACTTGCAGATTGAGGGCACACCCTCACAAGCAGGAGGGGTTGTGTGTCCATAGTGTGGTGGGCCTGTAGCAAGGGGACATATCTGGCTAGACTCCCTGGCTCCATCTGAGCACAGCATGGCAGTCTGGCAGCCAGTGGGAGGGGGAATCTGGCAGCCTGTGATCTGCATACAGACATTGGAGTGGGTATTACAAGTTCAGTACCATGATGCAATAGGTAGGGGAGAGGCTTGCCCCCAATGAGTCACCCACCCAATGACTGTGCCACCACAAATCCAATGATGGAGACAACCCTTGCCATGCCTTGCCTTGAGATGCCACAGGGCACTCATGCCCAATCCTGGCCTTTTCCATGTCCATGTCCAGATCCCTACTGGGGCGACGGGGTGGCAGTGGTCATGGCATGGGGGCATAGATGGGAAGGCCAGGTGGGGCCTGGAGTGTTAGAGGTGGAGAGAGGCAACTGAGAACTTGTCTTGGGGAAGGCAAGAGGCAGGATCCGGCTGAAGCTTCAAACTCTCTGTGCACGTTTCATTGTCCCATCAGACTTCACTTGTTAAACTGAAAGTCAAAAGTATGATTATTAAGAACTTCAAGCCAGTGACCCCAGGGCATTAGAATTCTAAGTGTGAGGAACTTCTGAGCATGGGCCCTTGTATAGCTTGCACAGGTTTGTAAGCCTGTGCAGCTTGCCTTTCCTGACTATTATTCTGCTCAGCTCCATCTCCACCATACGATGTATTTATTTGACTGTTTATTGTCTGTCTTCGTCTACCAGAAATAAGCTCCACTGAAGCAGAGGCTTTGTTTCCTTCCGTTGGAGTCTCCTAGTGACTCAGGATAAACACGGTAGTCTTCAACATCCTGAGGGGAAAAAAAAACAAAACAAAACAAAAAAAACAAACAAACATCCTGAGGGGGATGGATCTGGTAAATAGGGGTTTTTAATTAAACCCAGAATGCCAATATATAAAACTTGAGAAACATTGCTATATGTCCAATGGAAGGGTACATGACTTCCCAAAGCGGGTCTTGGGATGTAGTTGGAATACCCATATGAAGGTAGGCAAGTTTGAAACTCCAAAGACTGTTGAGGTAATTGTAGGGAGGACAATGTCTATGTAACTCAGAAACTTTTAAGCAAAGTAGAAATGTTTAAAGGTCTTAAAAACCACACTTTCAAAATGAACTGCCAACACTCCTGAAAGCTCCAGGGGCTGTGGCCATAGGCTTCATCCTAGATGGGTGACCACAGCTGGTCAAGCGTGGTTTTCTTTTATGATCTTTTTTATTGTGTTTTGCTTCAGAGAATGGCTATGCACCCTGGGCCAGGCGCTCTGAGAATGTACAACAGAAATATAAAATAAGAATCCACCAACAGGTAACTTTTAACCAATCTCTGAGTAGATAAGCTACTACAGAAGTTGTCTCTCACTGAAATATCCAAATGTAGTTTTGTAAAGGAGCTTAAGCAGGGCCAGAGTTGCAGAATTAATGCTGTGCCCCAGAAGGAAGAGAGGAAAGTGTCAATGACAGGAGGAGGGTGCCCCAATGTGAACAGACAGGAGACACTTATCCAAACGTCTCTTGGGGAAGGGCAGGCTTCGTTGCCATATTATCTGGCCCATGATTTGGCGAATGAGTCTGAGACTGCAGTAGTGAAAATATTCAAAACCTTATTAAGCATGAGCATGAAATGAAATCATTTCCTAATATTGACTTTTAGTTGGTTTCTCAGTTTCTAAAAGTCCCCCGACATCATGGAAGAATTAAAACAATATATTAAGATGGAGCAAATACAGATGACTTTTCCCCCTTTCAATAATTTGCTTGAGCATTAGAATAAATTTTAAAATGGAAAGAAAAAAATCCTAGGCATCTTTCTCGTATAAAATCCTAGATGTTGCAGCTGCAAGAAGATTTATACATCTATCTTGAAGATTCTCCAGTCTTAAGATATATATTGAGAACCTACTATGCACCAGATATTATACCAAGTTTAAAAATAAAGAGAGTGCCAGACACAGGCAAAGTACTAAGACCAACTAAGGAAATGTATAGAAAACAAAGAAAAAGTGTTCCTTAAAACAGAACAGTGAAACAAAATGCAGGTTTTAAACAATAGTACCAAAAAAAAAAAAATCCAGAAAGGGGGAAAGGCCTTACTTAGTAAACCAACATATCTGAAAAATTAATGTAGACATAAAATCCCATTTCCTACTTCAGTCTCATTGTAATCTTGTGGTTTCTCCAGGGAGATCTTAAAATTCCTCTGGATAATCACTCACAAAGTGTTCAATGTAATTACTGGAGCATAAAAACCAGGTGAGGGACCAATGAGCCAAAAAATATATTGGTTCCATGGATTATCTTCTTTGGTTTCAAGAGGCCTTGGGTTTGTGCTTTTAGCAGTATATCACTCACAGTTCTCCAAAGAAATGGAATCAATAGGATGTATGTGGTGTCTGTATGTGTGTATATATCTATCATAAATATATTTTTAGGGATGCCTGGGTGGCTCAGTGGTTGTGCATCTGCCTTCAGCTCAGGGCGTGATCCTGGAGACTCAGGATCAAGTCCCACATCGGGCTCCCTGCATGGAGCCTGCTTCTCTCTATGCCTATGTCTCTGCCCCTCTCTGTGTCTCTCATGAATAAATAAATAAAGTCTTTAAAAAATAAATATATTTTATATATAATATATAAACGGATCTCTATTAGTCTATCTACTACCTGTCATCATCTATCTATAGATACCTCTATCTTGTCTAGCTATCTCTAAGCTCTATCTATCTATCTATCTATCATCTATCTATCTATCTATCTATCTATCTATCTATCTATCTATCATCTATCATCTATCTAGATTTATTTTAAGGAATTGGCTCATGTGGTGGTGGATACTGGCAAGTTAAAAATCTACAGGGCTGACCAGCAGGTTTGAGATACAGGGAAAAGTTGATGTTGCAGACTGAGTCTGAAGGCAGTCTAGGAGCAGAATTTCTTCTTCCTCAGAGGTCCTCAGTCTTTTCCTCTTAAAGCCTTCAACTGATTGGATGAGGCCAGTCCACATGAAGAAGGATAATCTGCTATACTCCATGTCTGCTGATTTAAATGTTAATCACATCTAACATATACCCTCACCGCAATGTTCAGACTGATGTTTGACCAAACAATGGGTACCATGGCCTAGCCAAATTGACACTTGGAATTAACTGCCACAAGACATGTAAAATTCCTTTAAGCAAAACTGTTACTGAACTAAAGGGGAAAGAAGCTGATGCTTTTAGGGTTCATCTCCATAGGAATGTAGCACCTGCTGTGGGAGAGAGTTAGTGGCTTTGAGGCAGATTTGGGCAGAAGGAACATCTAGGCTGTTTCCTGTCCTGAGCTTGGACACAGGTCTGTTTGGAGAGTAGAGAGTAGAGAGAATAAAGCCATCCAAGAAAGAGGATAGAATTGGAGAGAAGAGCAGGGTGTAGGAGGGAGCACATTTCATTAAGTGTTTGATGCCTTCAGAAGAAAAAGAGAGGGATGCCCTGGAAATTGTTCAAGCAATTGAGAAGTCCCTTCTTCATGCTTTCTGCACTTCTGAATGTCTTGGGCCTGGATACTTCTCCCTGGGATGTGGGCCACCAGTCAACATCACTGAATTGAAGGGTTCTATAACTGGACTTCTGGATCAGTAAGTTCAACTCTCTGCCTAAGAGGGAGAGAAAGTAAGTTCCATGATCCTAGTGGCCCACCACAGAGCTGGCTTGGAGTCTTAATCTCCTTCCTCATTCCATGCCAATGCTCTGTCCATCCCGTGGGGTGATTTCTACCCACAGGATAGAACTAGAGAAGTGCATCTGTTCTGAGGTTAAGAAACTAGGCCTTGTTTCTCCCTATACCCCAACACCATAAATTTCTAGGATATTAAGGTTGGAGGATTTTTCATGCTCCCTGTTAGTGTTACTTCCCTTATTTCTGAGAACACAATTAGACGCATTATTATTCTATACATTTCAATTGAATCTTCCATCTGTATTAATTTCTAAACTTCATCATGGTTGGTCCTAATCAAAAACATTAATAAAAATATTAAATAAATGTGTGTATTTCACATACTTGCCTCTTCAAATTATTGTTGCCAAAGAGTTATACATATAACATTAATGTCTGTTGTCTTAATACATAGCAAAATAAATGTTATGTCACATGAAGCACCCAGAGAATAAGTGGGTATTTATGTATGTGTCTTTTTGTTAGTAAAGAAACCCTTCTGAGAAAACACTGCTGCCCCCAGCAGATTTTTCTTGGCCAGGATTATAGCATGTTTCTAACCCAGTCGCCAGTAGTGGGAGAGGAGATGCATGGCCACATGAAGGAGCAGTGGATTTCTCCCAGACTGGGGTTCTGCTGGAAAGGAGGAAGCTGGGAGTGTGTGTGGGGATGAATGTTATATGTAGGTGGCCAACGATGACTGCTACACCTTGGATTGGACAGCTTAAGAGAAACAGAGTTAGGAATGTGAGTGGTAGGGAGGTCTTATAAGAAATTATTTTTTTTCAAAGCTCTGTAGAGCATGAGTTATGATATCAGAATTCAAGTATAATACTCTGGGGCAAAGTTGAGGACATAGAGCATCCAGGAAGAGAAGATCACTCATTTGAAGTGAACATGCAGGGACCTCATCACTGCACTAAATCAGACCCGCTGAGAGCTACATGGCCAAGGCCAGGCACAATTTATGGTGAGTCAAAGGAAGGATCAGTGATTTTCTTTAATCTTCAAGCTGTGGTGTTAAGGGGAAGCAGTTGCTTTCAAAGGCACATGCACGCACATACATACAGGTACACACACAATAAAATATTAGAACTTTGGTAAATTGTGTTCTCTCCATCAGAGGAATTAACTAAATTGTGAGATAACCCCTCTCATTTCAGATCCTAAAGTTTTCCCTTAAAGGCCAAGACCTGAACACAATGCCAAAACTAAACAAACTGCCAATGATAAAGCTATGAATTGAGTGATGGGTGAATGTGATTCTTGCCTGCTCTAATCCCAAGAAGACAAATACAGTAGCTGGTGAAAGATAAGCTACAAAGAAAAAAAAATCAGCCCTGAGATAGTCAAGCCTATCCTTCCAGGAATTCCCACTTGTTTCTGCCTCCCCAGTACCATGTCTCCAAAGGGGAGCACAATGCTGGCTTTCCCTCCACCAGAATTAAGCATTTTTCTTACATTTGGACTCAAGTCTCCGATAAAATCTCTCATACCTTATTAGTTGAAGCCACAGTAGTGGGATTTACATTGTAGAATGAATTATCATTCCAAGAGTTGTGCAATCACAGTGAATTGCCATCCATGGCCCCCTAAATAAAAACAGGAAATAGAGGTGACCTGTATTTAGTGTCTATCTGAGTTCTTTTAGGTCTATACTTGTATTTTCCATTCTGATGTACACAGGCTTTATTTATTTTCATGGTTATTATGGTCTCGAAATCCCTTTAAGCCTTTGATTTATTGGTTCCTCATAAAAGACAAAAAGATAGTCATTTTATTCAATCTAGAATATGTATAAAAATAGAGGTATTCATTGGACCATGAAAGACTAAAAACATACCTCATGGCTGGAGAAAAGCCTCTGAGAATAGAGGGAACCATCAGAAAAGTAGTGTTTCAGGAATGGTTGCCTCAGACTCATGGTAATGTTGGTTACATCTGAGACTATGTGTACAGGCCAAGGTCTCAATATACTATCCAAGGAAAGGATGCAGGAAGAAAAGGAAAGAAGGAAATAGGAATCACTAAAATGTCAAATATAGGAATAAGGGAAAGAATAGGCATCCTCAGAGGATCTGGATAAAGCATGGTCCAGAGAGGTGGAGGGAGATAAGACGAGAATTGTGTTTTGTAGAACAGATGCTTAGAAAACTTTAGGACTTTCAGTTGACTGTGTTGAGTGCTGTGGAACTGAGAGGAAGTTGAAAATCGGCATTTACTCAGCCATTGCTTTGTGAGAGCCTGTTACTTGCGGGGCATGGAGCTAGATGCTAGGAATGAATACAAAGGACATACACAAAATAAGTCAACTTCACATAACTTACAATGCGGTGTGTGAGAGACGTGGGAAAGTACCTCAAATGCAATGAGATAAGTAGCATGTTAAAATCATGTGCTGCGGTAGAAGAGAGAAGAGAGCAGGAGAGCAGGAATCATGACTGGTTTCTTGGAGAAGATGATACTGAGCTAAGGTGGATGAGGAGGTTGCATGTGGAAAGGGAGGTGCAGGTGGTATAGACTGATGACGAACACGGGCAAAGGAGAGGCAATATGAAATCGTAGTGCTTGAGGAAGATCCGAATCAATTATGGCTCAAGAACGTGGCTTGAAAAAGCCAGCAGAACACACACTGCAAAGGATCGTGCTTGGATGCTACATGGAACAGTGTGAGTTTTATCTGTGGGGTAGTAGGGTGCCATTGAAAGATTTTTGAAAAGGAATTTGAATGGTTAGGAAAGATCTCTTAAGTGTGATATAAAAGGATGGATCAGAACAAAGGGATAGCTAGCATGAAGATCCTCTGCCTACTGCAAGCGTCTGCATGAGAAAAAATAACAGCTAAAACTAGTCAGTGACAGTGGGGATGGAGAGAAAAGATAGATTATGAACGTCTTTAGAAAACTACAGTTGGGGGCCCCTGGGTGGCTCAGTGGTTGAGCGTCTGCCTTTGGCTCAGAGCATGATTCCAGGATCCTGGGATTGAGTCCTGCATCAGGCTCCCCACAGGGAGCCTGCTTCTCCCTCTGCCTGTGTCTCTGCCTCTCTATGTGTCACCGTGAATAAATAAAATCTTTAAAAATAAGAAAAAGAAAAAAGCTACAACTGATTTTAGTGACCATTTCATTATAGCAGATGAAAGAGATAAGGGGGAAATGTGGATGACTTCCATGTTTTGGTTTGGGATCAATGAGAAGGGAGTGAGGATGATGGCAATGGGTCATTAATTGAGTTGTGGGCTATGGGAAAACCATAGGTTTAGGAAGGATGGACATAATGCATTCAGTGTTGTATATTAATGGAAATATTACCACTGGATGTATTGATTGGGAAATCCACCAGTGATGAGAGAAAGACAAAGATGGAGAGATGGAAAGAATCTGAGAAAAGCAGAGAAGCACCGAGAGAAGAAAATAAGAATGCACAGGGCACCCCAGGAGGGAAAGGGTGATCTTTTTCTAGTTTATTGTATATTTCTGGCACTTACTCTCTTCCTCATTGCATGCATCCAGCAAATCTCTTTTTTTTTTTAAAGATTTTCTTTATTCATGAGAGACAGAGAGAGAGAGAGAGAGAGAGAAGCAGAGACACAGGCAAAGGGAGAAATAGGCTCCATGCAGGGAGCCTGAGTGGGACTCCATCCCGGGTCTCCAGGATCATGCCCTGGTCCAAAGGCGGTGCTAAACTGCTGAGCCACCTGGGCTGCCCGCATTCAGCAAATCTTGAACTGAGAAAGAGAAAGGGTTAAAACTCAGTTAGGAAGTCGCCTCAATCTTACCAGAAATACTGGCCAAAAATGTTATACAATTCTAAAAAAAAAAAAAAAAAAAAAAAAAAAAATGTGGCGTCACTATGGTATAATCTTTCAAGAGTTAGTGTAAGGAAATAAGATCACATAAATGGAATTCAGAGATTTAAAGGAATGAGCATCTGGCCCTTATTTTAGCCCGGTGCTACTATTAAGAAACACAATGAATAATTTTGTTGTTGTTTAATAAGGGAAGGGTTGATAGATTCATGGTCTGACAGCTCACACCAGGTCACTTGTGAATGACTTTGTCTTTGAATTGATACATGCTCAGAATTTGGCCTTCATTTTAATGTAGAAATAACTAAATTCTCCGGACTCAGTCATACTTGTAATCGTTCCTGGAATGAAACAACAAACAAACAAACAAACAAAAACCTCTACAAGATTCTGGGATTGAAAAAAAAAAAAAAAAAAACCCTCTACGAGGAGCAGATGTTCTAATGAAAGATTTTTGTATCCTTACAAAACTACCACTTATCCTCCAGAGCAGGGTGTTATCTGAGGGAGAGCATGAATTCAGAACAATTTGAAACTCAGGCCAAAAAACCCCAGAAGTACCCATATCAACCGAGTTATATTTACATAACAGAAACCCTAGAGGAGGTAGACATATAAAACCTCATCTGCTGTAGTGGAGTCCATAGACATTTTGATGGAAATTTCTTTAGGGTTTCTCTAGGATTATTTTGCCTCCATTAGTCCCAGCAGATATTATCCCATTCAGATGTGGCTACTTGATTCTTTCACAAGAAAATAAATGAAGGGGAGGAGGGGCAAGATGGGGGAAGAGTAGGGTCCCCAAATCACCTGTCTCCACCAAATTACCTAGAAAACCTTCCAATCATCCTGAAAATCTATGAATTCGGCCTGAGAATTAAAGAGAGAACACCTGGAATGCAACAGTGAGAAGAGTTCGCGCTTCTATCACGGTAGGAAGACGGGGAAAAAGAAGTAAAGAAACAAAAGGCCTCCAAGTGGGAGGGGCCCCACGAGGAGCCGGGCTGAGGCCGGGGCGAGTGTCCCCAGGACAGGAGAGCCCCGTCCCGGAGGAGCAGGAGCTGCACCGACCTTCCCGGGGGAAAGGGGCTCGCGGGGAGGTGGAGCAGGACCCAGGAGGGCGGGGATGCCCTCGGGCTCCCGGGGACACTAACAGACACCTGCGCCCCGGGACAGTGCGCCGAGCTCCCTAAGGGCTGCAGCGCGCACGGGGGACCCGGAGCAGCTCGGGGGGCTCGGGGGCGGCTCCGCGGATGGGGGCTGCGGGGCGGGAGCAGCTCGGGGGGCTCGGGGGCGGCTCCGCGGAGGGGGCTGCGGGGCGGGAGCAGCTCGGAGGGGCTCGGGGGCGGCTCCGCGGAGGGGGCTGCGGGGCGGGAGCAGCTCGGGGGGCTCGGGGGCGGCTCCACGGAGGGGGCTGTGGGGCGGGAGCAGCTTGGGGGGCTCGGGGGCGGCTCCGCGGATGGGGGCTGCGGGGCGGGAGCAGCTCGGGGGGCTCGGGGGCGGCTGCGCGGAGGGGGCTGCGGGGCGGGAGCAGCTTGGGGGGCTCGGGGGCGGCTGCGCGGAGGGGGCTGCGGGGCGGGAGCGCGAATCCAACAGCGCAGGCCCCGGAGCACAGGGCGCCGGGACACAGCCCAGGATCCCGCCTCCCCCGGGACAGGCAGAGGCCGGGAGGGCCCAGGACAGCGAGGACGCTCCTGCCCCAGCTGAGCAGATCAGCGGCCCCGCCCGGAGCCTCCAGGCCTTGCAGACGGAGAGCTCCGTGGTGACTGCGGGGGCTGAATCCAGGGCTCCAGAGCTGGCCCCGCCACTGGGGCTGTTCCTCCTGCGGCCTCACGGGGTCAACAACCCCCACTGAGCCCTGCACCAGGCAGGGGCAGAGCAGCTCCCCCAACTGCTAACACCTGAAAATCAGCACAACAGGGCCCTCCCCCAGAACACCAGCTAGACTGACTGACAACTTCCAGAGGAAGCCAAGGGACTTAAAGTACACAGAATCAGAAGATACTCCCCCGTGGTTCTTTTTTTTTTTTTTTTTTGTTCTGTTTTGTTTTGTTTTGCTTTTTGATTTGTTTCCTTCCCCCACCCCCCTTTTTTTTCTCCTTTCTTTTTCTTTCTCTTCTTCTTCCCTTTTTTTTCTTTTTCGTTTTTTTTCTTCCTTTTTTTTTCTCTTTCTCTTTTCTTTCCTTCTTTCTCTCCTCCCTTTTTCTCCTTTTCCCAGTACAACTTGCTTTTGGCCATTCTGCACTGAGCAAAATGACTAGAAGGAAAACCTCACCTCAAAAGAAAGAATCAGGAACAGTCCTCTCTCCCACACAGTTACAAAATCTGGATTACAATTCAATGTCAGAAAGCCAATTCAGAAGCACCATTATACAGCTACTGGTGGCTCTAGAAAAAAGCATAAAGGACTCAAGAGACTTCGTGACTGCAGAATTTAGATCTAATCAGGCAGAAATTAAAAATCAATTGAATGAGATGCAATCCAAACTAGAAGTCCTAACGACAAGGGTTAACGAGGTGGAAGAATGAGTGAGTGACATAGAAGACAAGTTGATAGCAAAGAAGGAAACTGAGGAAAAAAGAGACAAACAATTAAAAGACCATGAAGATAGATTAAGGGACATAAACGACAGCCTGAGGAAGAAAAACCTACGTTTAATTGGGGTTCCCGAGGGCGCCGAAAGGGACAGAGGGCCAGAATATGTATTTGAACAAATTCTAGCTGAAAACTTTCCTAATCTGGGAAGGGAAACAGGCATTCAGATCCAGGAAATAGAGAGATTCCCCCCCTAAAATCAATAAAAACCGTTCAACACCTCAACATTTAATAGTGAAGCTTGCAAATTCCAAAGATAAGGAGAGGATCCTTAAAGCAGCAAGAGACAAGAAATCCCTGACTTTTATGGGGAAAAGCATTAGGGTAACAGCAGACCTCTCCACAGAGACCTGGCAGGCCAGAAAGGGCTGGCAAGATATATTCAGGGTCCTAAATGAGAAGAACATGCAACCAAGAATACTTTATCCAGCAAGGCTCTCATTCAAAATGGAAGGAGAGATAAAGAGCTTCCAAGACAGGCAGCAACTAAAAGAATATGTGACCTCCAAACCAGCTCTGCAAGAAATTTTAAGGGGGACTCTTAAAATTCCCCTTTAAGAAGAAGTTCAGTGGAATATTCCACAAAAACAAGGACTGAAGAGATATCATGATGACACTAAACTCATATCTCTCAATAGTAACTCTGAATGTGAACGGGCTTAATGACCCCATCAAAAGGCGCAGGGTTTCAGACTGGATAAAAAAGCAGGACCCATCTATTTGCTGTCTACAAGAGACTCATTTTAGACAGAAGGACACCTACAGCCTGAAAATAAAAGGTTGGAGAACCATTTACCATTCGAATGGTCCTCAAAAGAAAGCAGGGGTAGCCATCCTTATATCAGATAAACTAAAATTTACCCCAAAGACTGTAGTGAGAGATGAAGAGGGACACTATATCATACTTAAAGGATCTATTCAACAAGAGGACTTAACAATCCTCAATATATATGCCCCGAATGTGGGAGCTGCCAAATATATAAATCAATTATTAACCAAAGTGAAGAAATACTTAGATAATAATACACTTATACTTGGTGACTTCAATCTAGCTCTTTCTATACTCGATAGGTCTTCTAAGCACAACATCTCCAAAGAAACGGGAGCTTTAAATGATACACTGGACCAGATGGATTTCACAGATATCTACAGAACTTTACATCCAAACTCAACTGAATACACATTCTTCTCAAGCGCACATGGAACTTTCTCCAGAATAGACCACATATTGGGTCACAAATCGGGTCTGAACCGATACCAAAAGATTGGGATTGTCCCCTGCATATTCTCAGACCATAATGCCTTGAAATTAGAACTAAATCACAACAAGAAGTTTGGAAGGACCTCAAACACGTGGAGGTTAAGGACCATCCTGCTAAAAGATGAAAGGGTCAACCAGGAAATTAAGGAAGCATTAAAAAGATTCATGGAAACTAATGAGAATGAAGATACAACCGTTCAAAATCTTTGGGATGCAGCAAAAGCAGTCCTAAGGGGGAAATACATCGCAATACAAGCATCCATTCAAAAACTGGAAAGAACTCAAATACAAAAGCTAACCTTACACATAAAGGAGCTAGAGAAAAAACAGCAAATAGATCCTACACCCAAGAGAAGAAGGGAGTTAATAAAGATTCGAGCAGAACTCAACGAAATCAAGAGCAGAAGAACTGTGGAACAGATCAACAGAACCAGGAGTTGGTTCTTTGAAAGAATTAATAAGATAGATAAACCATTAGCCAGCCTTATTAAAAAGAAGAGAGAGAAGACTCAAATTAATAAAATCATGAATGAGAAAGGAGAGATCACTACCAATACCAAGGAAATACAAACGATTTTAAAAACATATTATGAACAGCTATACGCCAATAAATTAGGCAATCTAGAAGAAATGGATGCATTCCTGGAAAGCCACAAACTACCAAAACTGGAACAGGAAGAAATAGAAAACCTTAACAGGCCAATAACCAGGGAGGAAATTGAAGCAGTCATCAAAAACCTCCCAAGACACAAGAGTCCAGGGCCAGATGGCTTCCCAGGGGAATTTTATCAAACGTTTAAAGAAGAAACCATACCTATTCTCCTAAAGCTGTTTGGAAAGATAGAAAGAGATGGAGTACTTCCAAATTCGTTCTATGAGGCCAGCATCACCTTAATTCCAAAACCAGACAAAGACCCCACCAAAAAGGAGAATTACAGACCAATACCCTGATGAACATGGATGCAAAAATTCTCAACAAGACACTAGCCAATAGGATCCAACAGTACATTAAGAAAATTATTCACCATGACCAAGTAGGATTTATCCCTGGGACACAAGGCTGGTTCAACATCCGTAAAACAATCAATGTGATTCATCATATCAGCAAGAGAAAAACGAAGAACCATACGATCCTCTCATTAGATGCAGAGAAAGCATTTGACAAAATACAGCATCCATTCCTGATCAAAACTCTTCAGAGTGTAGGGATAGAGGGAACATTCCTTGACATCTTAAAAGCCATCTATGAAAAGCCCACAGCAAATATCATTCTCAATGGGGAAGCACTAGGAGCCTTTCCCCTAAAATCAGGAACAAGACAGGGATGTCCACTCTCACCACTGCTATTCAACATAGTACTGGAAGTCCTAGCCTCAGCAATCAGACAACAAAAAGACATTAAAGGCATTCAAATTGGCAAAGAAGAAGTCAAACTCTCCCTCTTCGCCGATGACATGATACTCTACATAGAAAACCCAAAAGTCTCCACCCCAAGATTGCTAGAACTCATACAGCAATTCGGTAGCGTGGCAGGATACAAAATCAATGCCCAGAAGTCAGTGGCATTTCTATACACTAACAATGAGACTGAAGAAAGAGAAATTAAGGAGTCAATCCCATTTACAATTTCACCCAAAAGCATAAGATACCTAGGAATAAACCTAACCAAAGATGTAAAGGATCTATACCCTCAAAACTATAGAACACTTCTGAAAGAAATTGAGGAAGACACAAAGAGATGGAAAAATATTCCATGCTCATGGATTGGCAGAATTAATATTGTGAAAATGTCAATGTTACCCAGGGCAATATACACGTTTAATGCAATCCCTATCAAAATACCATGGACTTTCTTCAGAGAGTTAGAACAAATTATTTTAAGATTTGTGTGGAATCAGAAAAGACCCCGAATAGCCAGGGGAATTTTAAAAAAGAAAACCATATCTGGGGGCATCACAATGCCAGATTTCAGGTTGTACTACAAAGCTGTGGTCATCAAGACAGTGTGGTACTGGCACAAAAACAGACACATAGATCAGTGGAACAGAATAGAGAATCCAGAAGTGGACCCTGAACTTTATGGTCAACTAATATTCGATAAAGGAGGAAAGACTATCCATTGGAAGAAAGACAGTCTCTTCAATAAATGGTGCTGGGAAAATTGGACATCCACATGCAGAAGAATGAAACTAGACCACTCTCTTTCACCATACACAAAGATAAACTCAAAATGGATGAAAGATCTAAATGTGAGACAAGATTCCATCAAAATCCTGGAGAAGAACACAGGCAACACCCTTTTTGAACTCGGCCACAGTAACTTCTTGCAAGATACATCCATGAAGGCAAAAGAAACAAAAGCAAAAATGAACTATTGGGACTTCATCAAGATAAGAAGCTTTTGCACAGCAAAGGATACAGTCAACAAAACTAAAAGACAACCTACAGAATGGGAGAAGATATTTGCAAATGACATAACAGATAAAGGGCTAGTTTCCAAGATCTATAAAGAACTTCTTAAACTCAACACCAAAGAAACAAACAATCCAATCATGAAATGGGCAAAAGACATGAAGAGAAATCTCACAGAAGAAGACATAGACATGGCCAACATGCATATGAGAAAATGCTCTGCATCACTTGCCATCAGGGAAATACAAATCAAAACCACAATGAGATACCACCTGACACCAGTGAGAATGGGGAAAATTAACAAGACAGGAAACAACAAATGTTGGAGAGGATGCGGAGAAAAGGGAACCCTCTTACACTGTTGGTGGGAATGTGAACTGGTGCAGCCACTCTGGAAAACTGTGTGGAGGTTCCTCAAACAGTTAAAAATATACCTGCCCTACGACCCAGCAATTGCACTATTGGAGATTTACCCCAAAGATACAGATGCAGTGAAACGCCGGGACACCTGCACCCCGATGTTTCTAGCAGCAATGGCCACGATAGCCAAACTGTGGAAGGAGCCTCGGTGTCCAACGAAAGATGAATGGATAAAGAAGATGTGGTTTATGTATACAATGGAATATTACTCAGCTGTTAGAAATGACAAATTCCCACCATTTGCTTCAACGTGGATGGAACTGGAGGGTATTATGCTGAGTGAAGTAAGTCAGTCGGAGAAGGACAAACATTATATGTTCTCATTCATTTGGGGAATATAAATAATAGTGAAAGGGAATATAAGGGAAGGGAGAAGAAATGTGTGGGAAATATCAGAAAGGGAGACAGAACGTAAAGACTGCTAACTCTGGGAAACGAACTAGGGGTGGTGGAAGGGGAGGAGGGCGGGGGGTGGGAGTGAATGGGTGACGGGCACTGGGGGTTATTCTGTATGTTAGTAAATTGAACACCAATAAAAAAAAAAGAAAATAAATGAATGTAGTGAGTATTTGTATTACTTTGGATTAACCAAAGAGTTTCTAGGTAGGTATTTGAAATGAGATGCACAGTGTATAGATGGTAGGGCCTCGAGTTCGATGGTGGGACAGAGGTCATCTGGGGTCAAATAGTAAAAGACAACAGGAAACAGGATTTAGGAGCCTTTGTCTCTCCTCTGTCATTAGGGATTCACGGTACATCCAATGGGCAAGGGATTCCTACTGAGTCTGTACTGTTACCTTTGTGTATCTCCAGTTGGAGTGTAAGCCTAGTGAGGGTTGGAATTCAGTGTGAATCCCCAGTGGCCAGTATAGCAAAGAAATGAAAGCAGAATGCTAAGGGAGGAGTCTCTGGAAGGGGTGTTGACACAAAATGAACACATTAAAAAAGGTTTTTTTTAAGAGAAAAAAAAAAGAATTTTATTCCAGCCCGAGTTAGGATAGCTAACACAACCTTCACAATCTTTACAACATGCACAACCTTCACAAAGAAGAGAGAGCTCTGGGGAAGGGACATTCAGGGCAGGGTTGCACACGTTTTTTACACAGAGTCATAACTCATCATGGCAAAGGACATTCCAGAAAGTTATAGACTTTATCTTGTTTTTCGTGTGTACAAGTTTGTGTGACTTTAATCTTATGGGAACCAGAGAGGTTTCTGTTTTGTGTTGTTTTTCTTGTCTTCATGTTTGGAATGCATCTTTTTTTCTATGATTATTATTATTTTAACGAAGCAAACATGTAATGTGTGCTCTGGTTAGAAACAGAGCCCTGGCTTTGAGGTTTTGCCGAGTCATTTTGACCTTGGTTAAATGTTAAAGTGTAGCTTCCCTGGGAGCCCTGGAGCAGGGCCCCCAGACGTTAAAAAGTGGAAAATCTGTCATTTATCAGGGACAAATGTTTTACAGATTTATTTTGCGGGCGTTTTGGTAGAGTATTCTCATAGTATTGGGACGACCGAGTAGATGTACCTATCGAGTGCTCATGCTATACTGGGGGCTTGTACATTCATTTGGGGAGGAACTCCCAGTAGGAAACAGGAACAAGGAAATAGGCTTAATTTTCTTTTCTCAAACTCCTGCCTGATTCAAACTGCCATTTAAAATACAAAACAAAACAAAACAATTCCAGGCAATTCTTTCAAATACCGAAGTCCATCTTTCTGTGTTTGTCCTCCTTATCAAAGGAGCTAATCAAATTGGTCAGAAGTGCCAGGCCATGAGTCAAATGACTAATCAGCACTTCTGGGTTGCCTTTGTATCAGTTCAGGTATTTCTTTGATGTTGGACATAAGGCAGGGCATGTGGTACATAGACAAACCCTTCTGGGTGAGAAGAGCCTCACAGTTAAGCCCATGAGTGATCGTGAACAGATGTTTCCCTCAGGCAGCTGCTCTCGCTCAGAATGCTACTAGATCTGCTTTCTCCAGGCACAGTACGCCATCACCTTGGCAGCTCCTTGTTGTAAACGGTTGCATGTGACCTACCTGCCCCCACAGAAATCCCATCTGGCATCTTCTAGTCTTTCTTTTGGTGGCTTAGCCTCCTGCCGTGGTAGTCTTCACTTCAAAACAAACCAGCTCATGAACACCTGTTGAAAGCCTTGGAGGGAAGATGTTGGCACAACTCTTCTCTTTCTCCCTGACTCTTTTCTAGTGCTTTTCATTCCTGAGTCAGGCACATCACGGACTATTACTTTTGCTTTTACCACTAGTCAATCCCCACCTTTTTTTTATGCATGAAAAATGGTTGAAGCACAACAGAATCCCTGCTGGTGGTAATCTTTGCACATTACCATGTTTTCCCCTGGGGTCCTATTGCTTGCCAGTCGAGGGAAATGTTGGCCTTCCATGGCCCCAGCACATTTTAGGAGCTATGTATTTTGTGTGATTCAATACACCTGAACGACACTGGAGCTGTCATCATGAGGACACAAAACTATCTCCTGCTGGGATCTTCCTTATCTCATCTCTAATTTCCAGCCATACATTTCAGGCTGCTCTGAGACAGTGGTGATCTGTAGAGCAAAGAGAATCCTGTTGCACTCAACCTATTGACAGCTGTGTAGACGGATCCCAATCTGCTTCAAAAACCTATCATTTTCCCTGGTTTATAAAGGACATAGAAAAGCAGAGAAGCTTTGGGTTTTCCCTGGTCCTGAAATGACATGCTCAGGTTCCCTAAGGAGTATGAACTCTCATATTTTCCTCTCCAACTTCCTCCGTGATGACAGGTTATGGCTTAGTATGGGGCTTCTTCCCACATCCCGCCATTACCTACCACAGCTTCTGTGATGTGAATATGAATCCTGAGGCGCATAGCTCCTGTCTGGCATAGTAAATTTACTACTCATAAAGAAACTGTCTCCTCTTGTTCTCATTTCTTTTTTCCTCTCTTTCTTTCTATTTGTAAAGTTAAAATTGTGAGTGAATTGGGAGCAAAATATCACCTTGACTCTAAGTCATATGATAAAAGATAAATTAGAAGTTACTGGTAAACTGTATAATTTATGTTGATCAGAGGTTGCAAAAACAGCCCTTTGCAAAATATGGGACGGAGTCCTTCTAATGTGATAAGTCAGCATGGTTGAAAGTTTGGCTGCTGAAGGTGATAGCATCGTACAAAGACTACCCTCCAAAATAGAGCTTCCATGCCTTTCAAATCCCTCTTCCATCAATTTTGTTTTCCTTGATGCACCAAGTCTTTTATATCACCATTTCTTTTTTTATTTAAATATTTATTTATTTATTCATGAGAGACACACAGAGAGAGGCAGAGACACAGGCAGGAGAAGCAGGTTCCCTGAGGGGAGCCCGATGTGGGACTTGATCCCCAGGATCACACCCTGAGCCAAAGGCAAAAGCTCAACCACTGAGCCACCCAGGCAGTCACCTTTTCAAAGAATTAGCACTGATTATATTATGAAGCCACAGCCCATCTCTTATGAGCTACTCTATTTGGACCTGGTAGCACAATGGATTGAGAAACTCTGACTTGAATGCAAAGCCAATGTGAACAAATCTTTAGGCATTTCCTTTCAGGGCTTTGTAAAATGGTGTCTACCTATCAAGTGACTGAAAAAAAAAAAAAAGTTCTGTTTGCAATGGGTTGCTTCCCAAGTCCACAGTATCAGGAGAGTAACGAGGAGAAATTCAGGTGATTCTTTTAAAATGTTTGTTCCATAATTCCCTCTAACTTCCCCATTTTTGGTTTATCTTTGAGACTAGGGTTCAAATGAAAAGTGAACAGCAAGATGAGAGGAATGTCCAACAAAATGCCAGAGACTTTCAGCCAGATCCCTGACAATCCTTCAAAAGTAGGAGCAAAATCTGGCCTATAACACTAAAAAGACATCTGAAAATGAGCTGCCTGTACCTAGACACTGCTGGGAGATGGGGTAGTGTTGATCTGCTAGGTGACACCATGGCCAGGAACTGTGGTCTGGCTGTTTGGTGACTATTAGAATCCCAAACTCACCAGTGACGCTTTCTCAGCTGTATGCATGTAAGGATATTTTGACTTATGCTCATTGTCATGTTGCCCTTTTGGTGCTGTTTATCTTCTTGTGAAATGAAATCACGCATGGGAAAGCTCTGAAAAAGTTCAAATTGTTATGGAAATAGAAAATTTTACTATGAACAAAGGCAGATAAGAACGGAAACCCATTTTCCACTGGTTGGTATTCTAGGACTTGTCCCATTCCAGACTGGAGTGGTACACCTGATTCCTGCTGCATTGACCTCTCTGCATGGAACACCCTCCCAGTTTCTACTGGCTTGCTGGGCCAGGTGGAATCCAATCATAGCTTTCTATTCCTGATGGGCATCCCTAGAATCCACCTGATTTCTTATGACAGACCTCTATTTGAGGATGTGTCCCCTTGACTCAGGGTGGGGAGGAAGCAAATTCCAGCAGCACTAGTACTAGTTAGTTACACTGCTCAGGAGCTTCCATGCTGTTTTGTTGAATCTGTTTCTCAAAAAGTATCTGTTCCTTCGACTGTCTTTCTGATAGTTAGGTGCTCAAGATCCCCATCTATGGTGTGGGAAAATTTAGGAAGCAGTATATGTACATGGAGCAAGGAGGACAAACACAAAGTAGAGGCTTACAGTGAGTGGCCACTTTGATTTTCCCACTCTGACAATTTCAGATTTCTTTGGTACCTCCTTTCTAAGAGCCATTCCTGAACACTTCTCTAAATTATCAATTCTATCAGGTACATAACAGCAATGGATTTGGGGAAGATGTTATACCATGCAGTTGAGAGGCCTCCATTTTGCTTCTTTTAGAGATTCGTTTGTATTTAGGCCTTTAATCGGAGAAAAGATTAAATATTGCAGGAGCAAATTATTTCAATTCCTAAGCTACTCTGGGAGGGTAACTAGAAATCCTGAGCCACCCTGAAGAGCTTGAGAGAGGGCAAGGCAGTCCTCTCTGGCATGCATATGGTTTGGTAGCTCTTTGCTGAGTTCCACAGTCTGTGAGTATGAGGGAGGTTTGACATCTGCCCACAACATGATTGTAGGGTCAATGCTAATGCCTCACTTGTTTAGATCTTATTCACAGTCCCTTTAGGTATTCAAGGTAGACCAGAATCATGTGTAACAAATCGTACATAATTTCTGGTTCCTTGAATTCCATTCACCTAGTTTCAATTTCACTACTAATGTATTATGGTTCATAATTTAAAAGGAAGGATTTATGTGCATAGAGCAATTTCAAAAGTGGACTCAGGATCTATTATACCATAGTGTCTTTCTGCCCTTGAGCTCACAGGGCTTTGCAGATAATAATAATAATAAAAAAAAAGCTACGTCTTGAAGGGCGCTTTTTATTTTTTAACTTTTCCAGGGGCCCATCTTTCTGACTGATCAGCTATAGAGAATTCCTATTGTCAAATTGTAAAACTTTTGTCCCAACAGAAGCCTGAGGGAAAGCCCTCCAGCCAGATTCTTTACACGGATCTGTGTAAAAAGACAAAAGGTCAAATATGAGAGGGATTTTCCTTCCCAACAGTACTCAGCCAAAGAAGTGAGCCAGCAGGAAACTCTTCAGTGGAGAGGCACATCGGGAATTAGATTCCAGGAATACAGAATTGTTCCTCTGATCTTTGCATGATCCAAAATACAATGGAATTTGCCTATTTGCCTATCAGACCTCCATAGAGGGACCTTTCCTTCTTGGGACTATCTGCAGGTCAGGTAGGTTTCTCCAAATGAGCAAGTGGGTGATAACTGGAAAGGTTATCAGACATGATTAATGCCATGTCAGATAATCGGATTGATAGGCAGTTTTTAAAGAATATGTATACAGGGCAGCCCCGGTGGCCCAGTGGTTTGGTGCCACCTTCCGCCTAGGGCGTGATCCTGGAGACCCGGGATCGAGTCCCGTGTCGGGCTCCCAGCATGGAGCCTGCTTCTCCCTCTGCCTGTGTCTCTGCCTCTGTGAGTGTGTGTCTGTCTGTCATGAATAAATAAATGAAATCCATAAGAAAAAAAAAAGAATATATATACACACCTATATGTATGAAGGTTTTTTTGTTTGTTTGGTTTGGTTTTTGTATGAAGATTTTAAAGATGTCTTCATTCAAAGAACAGCTACATGACTCAGTGCTTGCTGGTAAAATAAAGCCATTCAGGTACATGCCCTTACCTTGTGGGCTGGCCTTCCTGTGTCTACTCTGGGTCTTGCATGGCTCGAGGTTGGCTGCAACCATGGTTTCCCTCTCACCAGCTCACTCCTGAGACCATGTCTCAAGGAATACCTTTAGCACTGCTTCTTTTTTATCTATTCTTCTTCTTTCCTCCAAGAAACCAAAAAGAGGAACGGTGCATTGTCTTAGGTTGGGTTCCCTAGGAAACAGCCCCCAGGAATGGAGCTCTGTGGGCAAGAAGGTGGTTGGGGAGTGCTGGGGGAGGGGAGTCAACACCTGCAGAGGGTGGAGGAAGGAGGATGGGCAGAGAGAGGACTGATGTACGGTCACCAAATAAAGGCTATCGGTGGTCTTGACTGCCAGGAGCTCTGGGCCTGCAGTGGTCCTTCAGTGTCGCCCTGGTTTGAGGCGACCATGTGTGCCGGCCGCTGGATGCAGGTGGCCTCTGGAGAGGGGGTGTGAACTTGGGCAAGGCAGCTTTCTTGGGCTGAGAGCAACTTCCAAAGAGGAACTCAGCTGACAGTCCGGTAGCTAATGCTCTGCACAGCTAGAGAATGAGTGCCTCCGTGGGGAAGGGAGAGATCTGGGTGGCACACTGTGGCATCTGAATGGAGCATCTTTCCCATGGGACTGTTTCCTATTGACAATCTGCTTAGTTTTGGGATTAGGGTTCCTCTATGTAGTGACTATATAAATGTGTACATATATATATATATACACACACACATATATATACACACATGTATAGACACAATATGCTATATAGTATATATTATATATTTCATATACAGTATATATAGTATACATGTATTTTAAAAATATGTGTTTTTTATTTTTTATATTTTTATATTTTAAAAATATGTATATACCATATACATTTTATATGTATATTATATACACATACATATACTTAGCCCGTATCTATGTTTATTGCTATATTTACACTATCTATATATACATCTAGCTTTGTGTGCCATGCTGGTATGCTCAGGATTTTATGAGTCTGGATGTACAGAGGCAGATAAAGGCTGGAGAGGGGAGGTGCTTCTAAAATGAGCTTTTAAAAACTGTGTCTAGTTTGAAGTTTTTTTATTTGTTTGAAAGAGAGAGAGCACAAGTGAGAGAGCAAGGGAGCGAGTGACCTTGAGTGAGGGGGAGGGGCAGAGGAAGAGGGAGAAGGAGAAGCAGACTTCCCACTGAGCAGGGAGCCCCACATGGGGCTGGATCCCAGGACACAGGATCATGACCTGAGCCGAAGGCAGACACTTAACCAACTGAGCCACCTAGGTGCCCCCAATGTGTCTGGCTTAAACTCTGCTGCCAGGTCTGGGTGTGGTCTTAAGGACCACAGAGTCCTCAGCCTCTGGCTGGTTGAGTGTTTGTAGCCATGTGATGACCAAAAAAGCATTTTCCATCTAAGAGTAGTTTGTGTAGTCCAAGGAGCTTGGACAGGGAAATGCGTTCTTAGACCAGAGAAACACACTCCTCACTGAGGAGTCTTGGCTCTGAGGCATTGGCCACGGAGGATTGCCAAGTTCCAGAGGGCTGTGGTGTCCTGGGCAGTAAAAAGTGGAGATCTGCAAACTGCTCCAGTGTTGGCTAGATCCTGCTATTGAGTGACACATTTCCAAATAGAATGCATCTGTGTGGTGCTTGCTATCAACCCCTGAGATGTTGGTATTCTTTCAGTCTGATCTTACGGAGGAGGAAACAGAGGCTCTTTGGGGTACACCGACTAGCCCAAGGTCTGTGTGGCTTAGAGGCGGGGTGTTCATGCATGCCAGTGTATTCAACATGGCCCGGTTACTCCATCGTTCTGGCATAACTGTTAGTAGTACCTCCCTCTCATTTATGCAAGTCTCTTGATTCAGATGTCATCTGGCTTTTGAGTCCAGCTCATTGGACACCACATCTCACTGACTTCCTCTAATGCCTTGCATGTGGTCTTAGAAAGAAATAGCTGGTCAAATTCACGTGGCCTGTACAATCTGGAGCAGTCCCTTCTTCACTGGGCAGTGTCCTTGGCTTGGCCCATGGTCTTCTATCTTCCTTTGCCACACAGAGCAGGAGCAACCAGCTGCTACTCCATTTTTCAATAAGAACTTTTCTCAAATGCATAGGATCACAAAAATCTGACCCCAAAGAAATAGTGATGCAAGATGGAGAGATGTAACTTTTTACCAGGTTGATGATGTCCTCTTGCATTCCTTTTTAAAATTCTGGACACTTGGATCTGTGCTAATTTTTTTTATATATATATTTTTAATTTTTATTTATTTATGATAGTCACACACAGACAGAGAGAGTGAGAGAGGCAGAGACACAAGCAGAGGGAGAAGCAGGCTCCATGCACCGGGAGCCCAAGGTGGGATTCAATCACGGGTCTCCAGGATCGTGCCCTGGGCCAAAGGCAGGCCCCAAACCGCTGGGCCACCCAGAGATCCCCCGGATCTGTGCTAATTTTTATAACCAAGCCGGACTGTCTGGTGAGTGGATTAGTAGTTTAGGTTACGAAAGTTATCTTCAACCCTGTGCCCAAAGAGATACTTGGTATTTTCCCAGGAAATGGCACCATGATTACAGCTCCCAATGAGAAGAACCCCTCTTCCAGTACAAAGCTGTTGTCACTCTCCTGATGGTGGCTTAGGTGCAAGGCTGGCATTTGGAGAGTGTCTGAATTGTGAGAAATGCATTAGCATCAGATGCAGCCTACACTGGGCTGCCCCAGGGAAGAGATAGATCATAACACTACAGGCCAGAGATAATCATCTCAGAAATTCCCCACCCTCACATAACCCCAAGTATTATCAAATCTCTTTGGTTTGATAGTTAAAAGAGCAATAATGGAGAATGCCTTCAGAAAAATATATTCTGCAATATTAGTTTAATATGACTCATACTTCAAAACAACTAACTGATTGGCTCAACATCCAGAAATCTATTCATAGTAGGAATTTTGGCACCTTCCCTTAGCCATCACCTAAAGGAGATTAGGCTTATTTTAGCAGTAAGCCGCGATTTCTGTTTTTATTAAAGATGGCATTTCCCCATCTTCCATTAATGGTATAAGCAAGACACTTTCTCGTTAGAATTTAGTTTGGAATAATTTGAGCCATCTTAAAGTGACATTAATTTCAAAAAAGAAACCCTTAAAGTCATGCTTTTCAATGGTTTCTTCATTACATGGTTAATGGAGGAAAAAGACTTATTTTTCTAAGTGATTTTTACCTACTGGAATAAGAAAAGCAGAGAGAGAAATCGGTGTCTCTTTTATGTGCGTGAAAATAACAAAGTCTCTTTTGAGCTTTCACTTTTTATTAAACTACACAACTAAATTAGAGAATTAGGAAGCTCTGCATTTAAAAATGAACCAACACACCAAAAGTAAAAACCACAAGCAGGAAAACCCTCCCCAAATGCAAGCCAGGAACTCTCTTGGCTGAGGTTCAGAAATGAACAGAAAATGTCATTCCTTCATAAAAACAATTGATATTGTTTGGATTTCCAAATAGCATTTTCCTATAAAGCTACAGAAGCTAGAATTGTCAAATAAATGACTCACTTAAGAATTAAAAGCATTGGAAAGGGAAAGAAGAAAGAAAAAAATGAAAGAAAGAAAGAAAGAAAGAAAGAAAGAAAGAAAGAAAGAAAGGAAAAAGAAAGAAAGAAAAGAAGAAAGAAAGGAGAAAGAAAGAAAGAAAGAAAGAAAGAAAGAAAGAAAGAAAGAAAGAAGAAAAAAAAAAAAAAGAATATGGGCACCTAGGGGGCTCAGTGGTTGAGTATCTGCCTTTGGCTCAGGTCGTGATCCTGGGTCCTGGGATCAAGTCCTACATCAGGAGCCTGCTTGTCCCTCTGCTTATGTGTCTGCCTCTCTCTGTGTTTCTCTCATGGATTAATAAATACAATCTTAAAAAAGAAAGAAAGAAAGAAAGAAAAAAGAATCAATTAACTGTTGCTATTCATCCTCTGAGTTACTCACTGGGCAGTTTTAGAAGAGAGTGAAGTCTCAGGTTAAGCTTGATGTAGACACAGAAAAGTGTCTTTGGGAGATTTCCTATTGGAATTACTCAAGTCTGTGACCTGTGAAATATTTCATCACCACACCGTCCAGATGTTGCCATAGTCTGTCTTCAGTGATTTGTTTAGGATTTTCTTTCCTCTCTCCCTCTTCTTCCTCCCCTTACTTCCAGGCTTCCAGACTGCAAAACCTCTAGTTCTTAACAGATTTCTAGATAATGTGTCAGGTGGACCCTATCACCGTACTCGTGTATGTCACTTCATTCTGCACCGATCCTGTCCTCTGGCCTATCCTTGGCTTCAAGAAAGACTCAGAATGGAGAATGTCTAGAGGGCACTTTGGTTGGTATCAAAGGTTTGTCTTTATGCTCTTGTTTTGATATGACTGCTTCAAATTATCTTTCCTAAAATGCTGGAGTCAGAGCACAACTTTTTTTGGAGATAGAAAAATAATGATCTGGAAAATTTCCTATCATTTTCTTCTTCCATCCAGCCACAATAGATAAGAGGGGAAAATATGGTATTGTAATGAAATAAACAGAAAGAAAAAAGGAAGCTCTGATTGTTAAAGCCAAATTTAGATGTTTACCCAAAGATTTGGAGACTCTCTTTATTGTTAATTGCATTACTGTCAACAGCACATATGTGTACTGTCTGAGGCTGACTTGTTCTGAAGACCTGGTCAGATCTGCTCAACACTCCCTTCCCGTTTCCTGTGGAAACCCAAAGCTCTTTCTGAGGATTCTTGGGCAGTAGGAGGAAATGTGAGGCTCATACCTCATGGGTGCCTCAGACTTTCAGCTTCTACATCTGCTGCCTTTGGGGAGTTGTTATTGGTGTTATTTTATCTTGTCACATGACCCAAGTTGTCACTCTTTCCCATTGTGCTGACCCAGACGTGGGATTCAACTCCTTTTTATGATATCCACAAAAATCAAGCTTATAAATTTCTGTGTATGTAGAAGATTTTTGTGAAATTGTGGGGGGACATTCGTGCAGGTAGGTAATTGGCGGCGAGCAAAGTGTTTAATCTTGAAATGCAGATTATTTTAGACTTAACATTCCTGGGCCTAAATGTCCTTTAAATTACTGAGTACTTGGGACTAAAATGGAGAAAATACAAGTTTTGCAATATTTAAAATAAAAGGCAGAAGTGGCTAATAGTGTAGTGTTGTTAAGTAATAATAATTATCAAATAAGAATATAATCTTGTTCCTTTCCCTCTGCTGGTTAGCAGCTGGTCTCATGAACTGAGTGTTATTCTCATGCCTGGTTTTATACTTCTTTTACTTATATATGTGGCCACAATCAGTATAGGTTACTGTATGACATGTTTTTTTAACTGGACGTAATTGATATCAAACTGTATATGAAATTCTTTAACTTGCTTTTCTTTTATACATCAATGCATGTAGTTCCTGCTCATTCTTTAGTAGCTGTATAGTAGTATATTGTATGAAGAGTCCACAATTTATCCATTTTCTTACTAGTAAACATTTAGCTTGTTTCTAGTCGTAGCTATCACACACAACGCTGTGTGAACATTTCCTTAGGGGACATACCTAAAAGCTACCACTGGCCAGTTCATCTCTCCCAGGGCCCTTAGGCTCATGTTACTTTCTCCAATAGTTCTTCCTTTTTAATTCTTCATCCGCATTCCTTTTTGTGAAAATATTCCCAGTCACTCAAAGTTACCTGCATTCTGGTTTTGGTTGAGCAATTCAGCCCTTTATTTAGCCTCTGCACCTAAACTCTGTTCCTGGTTTATTTTTGCTGTTCCATTATAGCATTCTGCTGGAAAAACTCAACCAAACAAACCCCTCTTTTAAGAGGACCCAAACTCTTTAGAAGGTGATCATGATTGTAAAAGGAATTTGATTTTTTCATTGCTTTTGGGAAAAGACTACCATGGGATGGTGATTGGTTCTATCTCTTTCTCTAGGGAATCATCATGTGCTTATGAGATTTTGTCTTTGAAGACATGGCTCCTTTTCCTCTTTCCTCTTTGCTCTTCCTTCTTCTTCCTTCGTAAAGTGCTGAATGAGGCAATAAGGATGAGGACAAATGCCTGCATGCAGGAATGTGAGCGAGATGGCCTTGTGAGCACTGTATAGCCCAGGTCGGGGGGTGCCTAGATTTATTGTTAAGCAAGTCTGTTTAAGAGATACAATCAGATAATTTAGATATATATATACTACTTGATTGTGTTTTTATTATCAGAAGCTCATTCTTTTTTTTTTTTTTTTTTTTAGTTTTTATTTATTTATGATAGTCACACACAGAGAGACAGAGAGAGAGAGAGCGAGAGAGAGAGAGAGAGGCAGAGACAGAAGCAGGCTCCATGCACCGGGAGCCCGACGTGGGATTCGATCCCGGGTCTCCAGGATCGCGCCCTGGGCCAAAGGCAGGCGCCAAACCACTGCGCCACCCAGGGATCCCCAGAAGCTCATTCTTTAAGTCAGTGTTAACCCTAGGCATTGGAAGCAGAGAACTTCAGAGTCTTCAAAGTTGATGGCAAGATTGACTTGACCTCTTCATAAATGATTAGTTTGTAGACATCTACATCAACTCTTGAGATCACCATAAAAATACAGATACAAGGGCACCACTCTAGACTAGCCAAATCAGGTTATTTGGGAATGGAGCCTGGAAACCTACTTTAATATACTAAGGTTTGAGAAATACAGCATTAATTTATGATTCCTCTAGGCCACCTTTAGATTCATGCATGTAGACATGCAGTCTACAAGTATAGGCTGCCAGTGAAAGTGGCTTTGTGTCTGTTATATTGAGGGTGGATGATTATGCTCTTAATTAAATGGGTTAAAGGAACAATTAAATTTTTTTAAAATTTTTTAAAAAATTTATTTATGATAGTCACAGAGAGAGAGAGAGAGAGGCAGAGACACAGGCAGAGGGAGAAGCAGGCCCCATGCACCGGGAGCCCGACGTGGGATTCGATCCCGGGTCTCCAGGATCGCGCCCTGAGCCAAAGGCAGGTGCCAAACCGCTGCGCCACCCAGGGATCCCTAAAGGAACAATGAAAGAGCTACTTGAAAATCTAATGGTCAAGAAAACCAGGTTAGGATGCTGACATGCTCTGTTTGATCCTATAAAACATCAATATTTGGTGCCTTTAAAGTCTCTGAGGGAATGGGAAAGCTTGAGCGTTTCTGAATAACAGGAGAGGTACTAATAAGGGGAGGGAAGATTTTCATATCCATGGCCATTGAGCTCACAGGCACACATGAGCACTCTGGGAAAAACAGAAATATCCCCAAAGAGGTAAGAGAATTGGGGGGAGGGAAGCGAAAAACCAAGGGGGGGGGAGGGAGCTGGAAACCAAGTTGGTTAGTTTATACCAGCTATGCTTTGAGAAATTAGTTTTTACACCACTGTATAATTCTAGTTATGAGTCACAAGAGTAGATTGTTATATATAATCTATGTACTAGCATGGATTATTATCTATCTAAAAACTATGTATATCACAGTAGATTACATGTAATAACCCATTTATACGAGGGTAGATTATTCCATATATAACTTATATATATTAGAGTAGATTATTATATAAACAATCTATATATATACTACAGAAGATAATTATATATATAATTAATATACACTGAGTAGATTATTTTATATACATAGTCTATAGAGAGTAGATTATATTTATATAATCTCGATATACCAGAGTCGATTATTATATATATAAATCTATAATACCTTTAAGACAAGAATTTAAAAAAATTATCAGCTATTATTTAAGGATTATAATGGCATTTGGATATATATTTATATGTATATAAAATGTTGTTTATCACATATCATATATTACATATTACATTTTATATATTTCCACCCGCCATTTTATGTTATATTAAAGAGTGATTTATTTATTTGAGAGACAGAGTGCAAGTGTGGTGGGATGGGGCAGGGGGAAAAGGAGTCAAGTAGATTCCCCACTGGGCATGGAGCCTGAGATCATGACCTGAGCCAAAATCAAGAGTCACATGCTTAATGGACTGAGCTACCCAGGTGCCCCTCCACCTGCCATTTTAATCCTAAAGTAACAAGAGACAATTTTTAAAAATTCTTGTCTTAGCTCAGGGGCTAAACATAGATAACATCTACCAAGCAGTTTACATTACAACTTTCTGCGCAAATCCAAGGAGGGTAAAGTTTTGAACTTGTGTATTTGTAGGTCCTCTCTTTGAATATGTATTCTGAAGAGGGTTTTTTTGGTATGGTGTGCTGTCCAAATGAAAATATTTGCCATCGCAATAGCACCAAGATAAACAGGCATATATAGTACTTGTGCGCCCGTGGAAATGATCACAACTAACCTCATGGAAGAAGGCAAACATTCAAAGGTTTGCCTTTGAATCAAGGCAAGATCAAACTTGTAAATGTATTATAACACTGCTTTTAAAAAAGTAAATTGTCTTTTAGAGGACTCCTCAACTCCATTCCAATCCAAAAGCTGTGGCAGGTGGGGGTGGGGGCATGGGTGCAGGAAAATTGATGATTGAAACCTGAGACGTCAGCCAAACTCCTTTACGAAGAAGAAGAAGAAGAAGAAGAAGAAGAAGAAGAAGAAGAAGAAGAAGAAGAAGAAGAAGAAGGAGACAAAGAAAGAAAAAGCCAGGGAAATAAACCTTTAGGCAAAATGCTAAAAATACGCTCATTTTGGTGCAATGAAGCTGTTTGAATAAATGGAACTAATAGTTTTTATCTAAACCATCTGTGGTGTGAAATGGGAAGTCATATAGAAAAGTCCTCAGAGACTCTGGATTGCTCTGCATTGGAACTAAGAGGAGGAGGAGAGCAAATGGAGCCGTTCTCCATTTATCTGAGAATTAACAAAGTGATCAGCCAAGTGACAATGAAGCCGACTTGTGCTGGTTGCAGGCAGTCTGGCTCCTTCAGCTGAAGGCGAATGTTCTGGGAACACAAGGCCAGAATCCTTTTAAGAGACTGATAGGTTATATAAAGTATCAGATTCTTTCTCTGTAAAAAGAGAGAGAAGAGAGGGAGAGGGAGAGGGGGGGGGGAGAGAGAGAGACAGAAAGAGAAGAAAACCCAATCTAGAGCTACTCCAGGGGACCTTAGTGTTGTAAAGGACTGTCACTTCTGTTATGTTGGTCTGCTGAAACCACATCTTGAAACCAGGTGTTAAAAGTGACCCAACCCAACAGCTAGAATGGTTTTGTAGATATTGTGTATTTTGTAATACTACCCGGAAATTGCAGTTTCGTTTAGATACGCCATTGTTTTTTTCTTGTATGAAACTCTAACCAAGACCAGATTTAGGTTTCTGTGGGTCTACCTTGATAAACACACACACACACACACACACACACACACACACACACACACACGATAAGATACAAAATACTCCACAGAATTGGTTACAGTTTCTGGACACATGAATTCTGACCCATTTTCTCATGCTGAACTGGAGAGAACTGGATCCAAGGTAGACCTAACAATGACTATCGGGACAAGCTACTTTCATATGGTACAGTTTCTGTTTGAACCTCCCACCAATAACTCAAAGTTTCTGGAAGGACTTTTATCCACAGACCACATGCCGTGGGGACAGCTTCCTTTCATTCATTGCTTTCTTTGGTTCTTGTGTAATCACAGTGAGTCCCCCAAACAATTTAGTCCTTCACTTCCTATACTCAGTTTACTCACATGAATAATCAAAGAATTATAGGTCAGTGGGGGACAACCAGACCTATAAAGCTGTGAAGAAAAAGTTTGCTAAATGTTCCCTGCAAAGGGGTGCCTGGGTGGCTCAGTGGTTGAACGACTGTCTTTGGCTCAGGTCGTGATCCCGGGTTTCTGGGATCGAGTCCTGCACCAGGCACCTGCTCCTGTCTCTGCCTGTGTCTGCCTCTCCCTCTGTGTGTCTCTCATGATAAATAAATAAAATCTTTAAAAAAAATGTTCCCTCCAAAACATGGTAAGGATACAGTGAAGTGCCCCTCTGCCCCCCACTCCACCGTGGTCTTTCTCGAATTCTATTAAAAACAATATTAATTTGTTTGGAGTAAATGGTTGATACTGTATTCTCTGAATGTAACTGTGAGTAACAGACGTGCTTTGACTCAAGTGATGGAGCAGCTCCTTTTTAAGTAAGGTCTACCACCCAATCAAGTCGAGAGGGTGCGTTTCCGCACAATCTGAAGTTGGGCCTAATTTCTCAGAGTAGGCTACCTCTTCCAGTGGTAGCTCTTGCCCTAGAAAACGGCCACAGGAGCAGGGATATTTTAGGATTTAGAATACTCTGTGACTTACAGTCACAGATTAATTTTTAAGTAAGTTCTGCACTCTGGATTTTCTTTTGTTTGTAGCCTGGGCCTCAGCAGGACCAGGAATGGAAGTCCTGGTGGGGTTCAGGGGAACTCAGTGAGAGGCATATCTTGCCTTTTATTTTCAATAGTGAGTCACTTCTGATTGGGAGTGCTGAATTAGTATTACGTTTCATCTACCTCTCACCCACTGTCATGGTGTGTGGAAAGAATCAGGAACGGGAGCGTCTGGGTGGCTCAGTGGTTGAGCCTCTGCCTTTGGCTCAGGTTGTGATCCCGGGGTCCTGGGATGAGTCCCACATTGGGTTCCCTGCAGGGAGCCTGCTTCTCCCTCTGCCTGTGTCTCTGCCTCTCTCTCTCTGTGTATCTCATGGACAAATAAAATCTTAAAAAAAAAAAAAAAAAGAATCAGGAACAGAGTTCTCAGTCGCCTGTGGAGCAATGGGCTACTCTTAGGGCTGAGCAGTAGTGTTCATTTGTCTACACCTCCGAATCCTGCGTGATGTGATTCCAAGCCTAATATCTAGCATCAGCTTGGCCCCGAGGCCAGTTCCCTCCCCTCCCCACTACAGCGCACAGAGTCACGGAAGGTGCCAAGCAAGGATGAAGAAGTGACATCCTTTTGCATCTGCTCTGACAACTCCACCAGGTTGCGATTAATGCTCGAAAAAGCAGTCCTGTTGGAAAGACCAAGGTGACTCCCCCCGTGACACGGGGGCCCGCGTGGCCTGACCTTTAACTGCACTGGAGCGCTATTCTTTCCATCGCCTTTATGACCGGACTTGGACTTGAAACTGCCGGGCCTTACTCCACTACCAACCTCCATCTCCCCTTTCCTTGCACAGCCTTAGAACATGCAAACCTATCTTATCCCGCAGGCTTCCACCGAGTCCGAATGCCAGCTGCACGCGAGTGACTGGTCGTCGCCCGAGCGCGGTCCCTAAGTTAGAGACCCGTGGCCGCTCGCGGACCTGCCCTCCGCCCCCGCCGGGCGTCCCTCCCAGCGCTAGGGCCCCGCGGGCAAGGGCTGGTCCGAGGGACACAAAGTTTTGGGAATCTGGTGGCTTCAGACCTTTGATCGCCACTTTCTAACTGTCTTTCAAACCTTTTGCCTTGTAACAGTTGCAGGCTGCGGTTTCGCTGTCTGTGCGAGGTGACTCACAGCGCTGCGCGCCCGGAGGGGGATGCGATCACCCGCACCAAGCCACCTCCTGACTTCCTGCACCGCTTATCAGCCAAGCCATCGGCCACGAGCTGACATTTCAGCATTCAGAAGCTCCCTGCCCCCACCTCCAAAAAGGGGGAAAAAAAAAAAAAGTGACAGGAGGAGAAAAGGGCTAATTTGGCAATAGTTTGCTCTTGCTGTTTGGCCTGGAGAAAGACATTCAAAGTGGTGGAAGATTGTTTAGTAACAGCTGGCGAGCACCAGGGTGTGAGGCTGATTTTCAGATATGACAGGCACTTACAGGAATGCTGCCAGATACAGCTGTTTAAAAGCCTTAATAAACAGCAAGTCAATACTAATCTTTGCCAAATTAATCTTTTCCCTGACAGCCCATCAGAGCAATTATGCTTAGGCTTATTGTAAACACACAATTGTCAAACAGGGACGCTGCAGCCTTTAAAATACTGCCTCTTGGTTTGTAGTCTTTCTTCAGCAGGGTTTGTTGTTTCTTCTGTAGCACGAGAAGGCTTCCCATTTTATTTTGCAGTCACTATTGCTTTTTTTTTTTTTTTCTGGCCTCGGGTCAGTGTGAATGAAATTTCATTTTCAAACGTCTTTGCTAGCAAGCTGTTAATAAAATGTGAAATGACGACAGTCAACAGGATTCGTGCTGGTGGGCTCCTTTAATGAGGCGCAATTGTGACCAGTGCAGAAATATAACATGACATTGTCCTCTGTCGTCTCCGGGTCCCAGGACGAGAACTTCATCTTTGCTCCTTACCTCTGCAGTGTAATCTGGCTCCGGGTACACACAAGTGAGAAATGAGAAGGCAAAGTCTAATGTCTCTGTATGCACATGTATTGCAAAGTATGTGTGTGTTGTTGGTTCAGGGGTGTCCCTCCCTCCCAGCCTTCCTCCTTTGTGACTGGTGACATCAGGAAGCCCTTCCGTGCCTCCTCCATCCCCACCCCCCACCCCCATGCCCTTTCTCCCAGCAATAGGCTTGTGTAAGGATTTGGAAACTTTTCTGTTAGGTCAAGGCGTATCCCTGATGGCACCTGGTTCTGAAGCTCCTTTTGGGAGTCTTAAAAGCTAGGACAATTTCTTCTTACCTGCCATGATTTAGCCAGAGTCCAGGAACTATGATCTTTTATTTATTTCATCAAGTCACACTAGGACTTGGCAATCAGAAAAAAAAAAAAAATCAGCGCGTGGTTTATCGATGCTTTAGTTTAGCATCCTATACACTTGTCTCCTGAAATTTCTCTCCTGCACTCAACACTCCTACTTGTCTAGCACCTTTTTTCTCCTTTGCTTCTTGTTTTCTTGATGTGACTAGTGTGTATTCTTTTACTTTTGCAACTAGGAACTCCTGTTCAATTACATAGACTAAAAGGAAAAAAGTGGCACAACTCATTTTGAAATTCTTTGTTATCTTTTTCTAAGCTTAGATTTCTTAGTGGAAAGGTTCCATTCTTCATCGCTCCTGATGCTTGTCTGCAGTGTCTAATGCCCTTCTATAATTTAAAGAGCTTTTAAATCGTCAAGTAAACATCACACAATTCCTGTTGAGGATAATCTGTGATGTTTCACTGATCTTTCTATATATCATTGCATTTGTTGTGCACCTACTATGTGCTATGGCATTCCAAGTTGTTCTGGAAGCTAAGATATATTCTGTTTTAGGAAAACAAGGAGGAATTTGTACGGTGGGGTGACTGACTCATGAATTCACCCATCAAGTGACTCAGTGCGAGTTAAGTTTGGAAGTTAAACTCACGATGCGAATTCTGTATTGTGCCTTGCCAGTATTTCAATATTCAGTCATCAGCAAAAGAGATGAAATTCTGTTTTTCTGTTACCTTAAAATGAGAGTTATGAAAGAAACAGGAAAGTGAAGCTCAAATCCCCTTTCAACAAATAAACATTAAGAGAACATCTGTGTGTAACAAAAACTTTAGGATGTTTATTTGGGATGTACTGGAATCTGGCAATTTAAAAAATTCCTAATTTAGTGTAGCTGTCTATGACTGATTTGAAGGGAGGTAGGTATCTTGCAAACAAACAAAACTGATTACTTCTTTGAATATTTCCCCCTAGGACTTCGTAAAGAACTGACTCCATGTGAAATCCTACCTAAAGTTACAGCGCAAACCCCATCATCTTTAGTTCCAAAGCACATTGGGTGGAATCAAATGAAATTGCCATCTTTGGTAGGTAAAAGGGTAAAATATTGGCAATTTCATATGACAGTCAATTTGCCATTCAAATGAGTAGGGCAACCCTTTTGCAAAAGGCAAGAGATCCATAGAGAAAGGTAACTTTATTTTTCTGATTTTGAATTTATGAATAAAAAATATGTCTTAGTGATGAATCCAAGCCAGGACATACTGTGCCATGTAGCCCTGGCTGTCTGAAGGCCACTCATAGCCCATTTCTGATGGGCTCTGTTCCTTTAAGGCAACAAATGAAAACAATCACAGAGACCTTTTGTTCTTAGCTATGTTCACTATAAACTGTAAGTCATTACTTGACCAATTCTCCATTGTCCACTCATTCATGTTTGAATGGGAATTAGGTTTTTGAATTATTCTTCTTGTGTATGTTACAGACACAAATCAACCCTCTTCTAACCCCTGGGACACTTTTTTTTTTTCTGATTACTTATAATTTTGACTTTGATATGTTGGTAAGGATACTCTATGTCCAGTTTTATTGCTGAATTTCCCAGAATGACTTTTTCTGAGGTCCGGGAATCCTGCTGAGTGCCATAGTGGGGGACCTCAGTGTACGCCACCTCTGTTCCTTGGAGTTACAAGCTATAAGCTACTGTGCCCAGGCTGGATGCTGGCTTCCTCGGAGGTGGAGGTTTCTCAAGCAACATCTCACAGTCCTAGAGCTCACAGTCCTAGAGTCCAAACTGATGGAGCTCTAGGTTTATGAGAGGGCATTCTTAGTGCTTCTGGAAAAAGCATCTGTGGCTGTGATAGGCATTAATTCCTACTCTGCTTCATCACTCCTGCCATGAAATGTACTTGGAATTTGTCATCTGACTGGGTCTGTCCTTTAGAGACTGATGGATATTCAAATAGAATACGGTCACGCATGGTAATAATTTTTATTTATGACATACTTTCTTTTATTTACATTTTTTTTTTACCCTTTTTTGGTATCGAGTTTTAACACTCTCTCTACCCTGGTTGCACACCTGCTCTAGAAAAGCTGTAAACAACATCATACTTCCCTGTACAAACTGCCTGTCAAAGTCAAAGCTGGTTGTTCTCATCCCGGTAATTACCTCCTCAGTTTAGACTTAATGCAAGTGAAAATTTTACTTTATCATAATATAATAAATAAAAGACATTAAGTAATTAGTAGTGCTGGTATATTTCTAAAATACTAAACAGACAAACAATAAACTGTGAACTTAATCACATGAGTTCTTATACAGTTTCAAGACAGGAAAATTAGAGCTCTCAGCTACAGTCATTTTAATAATCACATTGGATCTGCATTATTTATTAGTTATTACATGCTCAAGTGATTCAAGGTTGTACAATGCCTAAAATCATTCCAAAGCAAGCATACCTTTTGTCTTTTTAACTCTGACTGGATTACACAATGCATATATTTGTATTTAGTTAAATTGCTAAGTTTATTTCACACATTCCATGAAAGAGACATCAGTCATCCTCTTGATTTCCAACCAGACCAGCTTTCTTTATGCAATCCCCTGTAAGGGAGTAATTTGCTAGCTCTTCCTGATATAAAAGCTATGCAAACCTTCAGCCAGATTCTCAAACCTTTTGGTTCCCTAGCAAATCTCTAGTACTCTCTGAATTCTCTTGGAAGACTTCAGAATTCTGGAAAGAGAAGTAGCTTGTAGAGGCACAAAAGACAGCAAGAATCTCAATTTCTGTCAATAGCTTTCAAATTTGGAATGCTTTCCTTTTCTTTTTTGCTGTCTGGTTACTCACCTTTCATTTGTAGGCATATTCTCCAGAGTACGCTCTCCTGTTCCTGCCTCCCACCCCTGCTTTAATTCCTAAATGTTTTCTGGATTTTGTGAAAAGCATGCAGCTTGAGGAATTTTAGGTGATGAGATTTCAATGGTTTTTTTTTTTTTTCTTTTTCTTGGAGGAGAGTTTACAGAATTGACCCAAACCAGCTGAGAACCAAGAAGCAACCCTTTTCAGATCAAGTACCCATCTGTTTAGTCTTGGAGCTTGTGTGACTTTTAGGGCAATTCTCTGTCATATTGTACGAAGAAAGAAAGTTCTTAGATATCAGGTTTTTGTTTGCGTCAACCAAAGAAAGGTAGAAATAAGGATTGGTTACTTTAATTTGCTGCTAAATGAAAAGTAGGTTTGGCTTTATTCATGTCACTGTAAAAACTAAATAATAAAGTATTCACACCAAGCGTGAATTTTTTTTTTTTGCCAGCAAAAGTTAAAACATCAAAGAAACCTCTTTCGAATACTAACAAATTTACTTACAAACACCTATATTTATTATTTCATAAATAGGCGCAACAGGTTCCATAAAAAAAGATTAAATACAGACACAGTATGAAGAAACAATAATACAGAGCCATATGTAAAGGTTATAATTTAGCTGTTTCCAATCTGTTTCTGCATCTAATAAAATACCAGGTAAGCATTTGGCAGTTTTATACATAAAAGGACTTAAATGACATTTACTAACCATTACACAAAAAGTGATACAAAAAAGCAATTTTTCTGCAGTACAAAATAAATGTGTTTGCGCTTCCCTTAACACTAGTTTCTTTTTTGTCTGGTCAATGAGACAAAGCCAATTTTGTTTTTAAATTAAAATCATTTGGGAATACGTTTTTTTTTTTCAAATATTTTGAAAATATAGAACTATTAGTCAGTTGTTTTAAAAATGAAGTAAAAATATGAATGTTTGCCAATTTAACCCCTATTGTGAAATCAATAAACTGGAATGAGCCAGTTTCAAATTACAATTTAGCTACAAAAACATTCACATTTTATACTCTAGGAGAGTGTGACATAGATGCTATTTACAAACTTGCTATGATTGCTACATCAAGCCATTTAAAAAGTCTTTAGTAGTTTCATATAAACACCCATTATGAAAACCAATGGAAAATCCAGGACTTTTATCCGAGACATCTACAGTTGCTAAGGCAGTTACTATAGCGCAGCACTTCACAGCAAAAAACCAACATAAAATCTGAATGGTCCAAATCTCCTTCAGGGAAGAAGAAAAACAATGTCCATAAGGGATTAAAAAAATAATAAAGAAGCATGACTATTTCTTCCAGAGTGGGTGACCCACAAGCTCAAATGGTCCTAAGTGCTTAGCAACTTGTATTTTCTAATAAAATGGAGAACTGCCTTGGCTGTACAAAGCAATCCACGGTGAAAAGACTTCCCTGAATTCCTCAGTGGAAAGAAGAGGTGTTCAGACTTTCAGGTAAGGTACAGTGCTTTGTCCCTCTGCATGCCCCTGTATGAAGAGAAAACAGACAGGCAATGCCCTGTTACAAGACTAGAGCTACAGGTGACCGCGGGGGTGGGGAGTGGGGGGTGGAGGTTGGGGGGGTGGGGGGTGTGTGTGGCTGTGGATCTGTTCTAGCTTGAGGGATGGAGAGGGGCACCGGGGATGGGCCCAGGCCAATCGGACAGGGATCTACAGGCATTTCTTTATTCCTGGAATGGCTAGAACTGCTTAAAGACCTCCGGACTGATGTCTTCTGCTTTCAGGAACAGGGAGCCGGTCCAGATCAGCTTTTAGGAAGCAGGGAGGAAGGACGACGGTCCACGTGGGAGGGAGCAGGGCACGCGGAGCATGCAATGAGGCCCGCGGTCCACCAGGTGGCGGTGGCCCGCCGCTTACCCACTACTACAGTAGTCGTTATTCCAGTCCACCGGCTGGGCGGGAGGGTTTCTGCACCCAGAACGCACATACTCCATTGCTTGGGTTACCACTTGTGCAGCTGTGGATGTAGGATTGATTATAGTCTGATAGTCGGGTTGAAGAGTAAATCCCTGAAAGGGAAAGCACATCCACAAATAAGGATCAGAGTGCCTTTTTAGGAAGAGAAGCCCCTAAATATTTATCCATTGTTTGCAAACACAACTACGGCCTTCTTAGTGTCTTTTGCAAGGGCAAACGTATCCAGAGGGCCCAGAGAACTTAAAACAAAGGTAGAAAAGAAGTGCCCACAGGCCCATTCTTATCTTTCCTTCAGTGAACCATGTGTGAGAAAACCTTTAATTATATACTCTTGAGCTGATAAACTGAATTGAGAAACAATTTAAAATATGGAGAGGCCAAACTCAATCAGAACAAAGGGAAAAAGACCTAACCCCTCAGTTTATGTTTTCCATCAAACCTAAGGATACATTAATAGTTAATCCCCAGAATATGCAACAGAATCTTTTTTGAAGGATTCAGGCAGCAGGTGGCTGAGTGTTTTATTAGACTACACCTATTCACATATTGTTCTCGAAACCCGTTTTCTTCATTCAATCACAAAGGGACCATCTGCTTCTTCTTTTATTTGTACTTCTTTCTCAGCTAAAAAATTTCAACCAAAGCTTTTTAACAGTTGTTGGACTAATATAAGGAAAGAGATTCAAAGCAACTTGCCACTGGAAAACACAGAGAAGGAAAAGTCTAAGACAGAGCAAATATTTTTTAATTGAAAAGTCTATTAACTGGCAAATAATAATCAGACTTCAGGAAGATTCCTCTAATACACTGGTATGGTGAAGTGTTGACTTTTAATCCTTGCAAAGCTATTAAAAATTCAAGGACAGAATCTCTGAAGTATATAGCTATATCTGGTAAACAAAAAGCATTATACACTAGATTTATTTTTAGCTTATCTGGTGAATTTAAGAGCAGCATAGGCAAGCTTTGCTGGAAATGACAAAAAAAAAAAAAAGCAACTTAATTAATCTCGTGGTTGTCTCTGCTGTGGATTTTATACATGGTTTTTAACCACAGAAAAATCAAGAGATTTAAAAAGGAGCCATTTCCCATTTACTTGCTTTGGAAGGCATAATACTGAGTTTTTACTGTTTTTGCTTTTGTTTTTGTTTTAACTCAGCAGAATGATCAGAGGATTGATTTTTAAGGATATTTCCTTAGACTCTGATTCCTGTTTCAGTGTCCCTTGGGGAAACAAAGGTACCTATTATCAAATGTCTTCCATTCTCCATTTTGGCTTTAAGGTATTAATTTATTTTCCATTCCAGTGATAAAGACTGCAAGCCAATGTCCACACTAACTCCCACCAAAACTGTGGATGAAAGACAAACCTTTGAATGATTAGAAACACATCACTGAAAGGTAGAGAATTCAGCTAGCCTGGCTATTTGACTTCACACAGACTAAAAGGAAGAGAATGTTCCTCATTTAACAACTGGTTTGTGGAAAATAAGTATGTTTGTGTAGACAACCCTGCAGCTCAAGCCATAAACATTTTCCAAAAGAGGAAAGTGAAAAGTAAGAAGTATAACTAGATGTTTGATTCTCCAGTCCTTTCCTGGCTGACTTACTTTCTTTGTCCAGACCAGGTTATATATCTGTCACACAACGAGTCCCACTGGCTTCGATAAAATGTATTCATTCCATTATGGTCCTAGAATATTATCTTTTTTTCTTTCTTTTTTTTAAATATTTTTTTCTTTATTTATTTATGATAGTCACAGAGAGAGAGAGAGAGAGGCAGAGACACAGGCAGAGGGAGAAGCAGGCTCCATGCACCGGGAGCCCCACGTGGGATTCGATCCCAGGTCTCCAGGATCGCGCCCTGGGCCAAAGGCAGGCGCCAAACCGCTGCGCCACCCAGGGATCCCCTTTTTTTCTTTCTTAAGTAGGCTCCATACCCAGTGCAGAGCCCAACGCAGGTCTCGAACTTATGACCCTGAGATCAAGACCCTAGCTGAGACCAAGAGTTGGATGATCAACTGACTGAGCCACCCTATAATATAGTCTTTGTGGGCTTATCATCCAGCTCACTTGATTTTTTTCCTTAGGGTATAGTGTGTTACTGGGGAAACAGCAGGACAAAACTCTTAAGGAGAGGAGCCTTCTGTTGACTTCCATTTTAGCCCTTGTCTTAAAGCCTCTGGCCATAGGGACTTGCGATCAGAGAGTGTGTGCATTGGTTACTGGCTATTCTCAGGTCTAGCCTATAGTAGTGGCTGAATAAATCATATTTTTCAGTGAATAAAGTTAAACACAGAGTACTGTTGGGAAGGCATGGAGTGTATAAATGTGTAAATTCCAGGGCCTTTCCTATGTTTTTTTTTTTTTTAAGATTTTATTTATTTATTCATGAGAGATACAGAGAGAGAGAGAGGCAGAGACACAGGCAGAGGGAGAAGCAGGCTTCATGCAGGAAGCCTGATATGGGACTCGATCCCGGGTCTCCAGGATCACAACCTGGACTGAAGGCAGCACTAAACCGCTGAGCCACCCAGGCTGCCCCTTTCCTGTGGTTTAATGCAACGTTTTCCATATTGGATTTTTGCACAATGGACAACAAAACATAACCTAAAAGTAAACAAGTGCCAAAAAAAAAAAAAAGAAAGAAAAGAGTAGTTGGAAATATCCTGAGTTAGTTGCAGGCATACCAATAGATGAGAGAGCAAATAACAAAAACAAACCAACTCCCTTCTACCCAACCCTACACAAATCACAATCAACAACAGAAAGCACCATTGCTTTTTTCCCATCAAATGAAAATGGTTCCTCAAGGTTGGGTAAGAGACTATCAGGAGAATACTAACCTTCGAGCTATTAGTTTAAGATTAAATGGGTAACTTCAGTTTATAAAACCAAATTTATCTGTCATCTACAAAGTTCAAAGATTGAAAATTCAACTAACCTCAATGTCTAAATTTAATATCAGTAACATCAAACCAAGGATCAAGAAAAATATGAGTAAAGCCTGAAGTAACATTATTTTACATGCTCTTGATTTGGAAAATGCAAAAAAAATTTTTTTTTTTTTTTTTTACTAATAAAGAGCTCTAGGTTGAACCTAGAGCTAAGAACGTTTTTATTATTGATGTAAATATGAAACAACAGTGATGATACACATTTTTGGAAAATGTTTGCTTAGCGGTCTAATTAAACAAGGCTGAATATTTTGCATTTTAATGCTCAAGAGAAAAATCACCAACTGTTTCGTAGCATGCCTGGAATTTTAAATTTCATTTTCTGGTGCCAGATTGAAATAAAAATAGAAAACGTGATAAAGATTGATTTGATGTCAGAAGGGACATTTGCTCTTTAATTAGATTTCTGTGGCCCTAGCAGTTTTGTTGTGCCACCATTGCAAGTCCTAAAAAGCCTGTAGCACAACCAAACAGTGATCCTCATATCCACACTTTACTGGGAACTAATTTCATTTCCTGCCTGTCTGGAGAGGTATTTTCAACAGGCATCAATGTTTTTGTCTTCGCAACTGATTTATTCATCAATCTCAATGTGATTTTTTTAAACCTTTAAATTACACCCAAATCCTAAAGCAGCTGTTTATTACATGAGGAAATTGAAAATCTGTCTGTGTGATATCATACAAAGATTTTTTCTTAAGGTTATAAAGGAAGTTGACAGATATTAATGATTTTTTTTCTTGTGACCTCATTCGACAATATAGTGAACAGAAAAAAAAAAAAAAGCAAGGAAACTGGACCAAAAAAAAAAAAAAAAAAAAAAGGCAGCTCCATGGGTTTGGTGTATAAAATATTATTCTAGAAAAAATGAAACTATTATTCCTGGTGGACTATACAATCGTTTTTGTAGGATATATTCATTTTTCAGAAGGATAATAAAATAGCTAAAGTAATACTGAAATATGAGATTATTTTAAAAATACGGTAGCCATTTACTTGCTTTCTCTCTCTCTCTTTCTTTCTTTTTTTTTTTTTTTTCTTTTCATGTGAACATGGTCCCTGCACCCGGAAGCAAACATCTTCAGGATAAAAACCAACTTTGAGAACTTGAACATTGGCCTGCAGACTGTTAAGGTTTTAATAAATTGAGTTACATCATTGCTAACAACTTTTTAATCCTGATTTTAGATTATCAACTTGTTGCAGATGTCAGTCTCTTGACCTGAGGATCCTACTCCAATGACCTGCCCATGACCCTGACCTCATTCCCCATGGCTCTCCCCTAATTCACTGTACTCCTCACTGGCCTCCTTCCCAGGTCCTGGACCAGCCCTGCTCATTACCAAAGGGGTCCTTCCAGCCTTAAACTCCTCTCTACTTCTGGCCTCTGCTGGTTTTCCCTACCTACTCTTCCTACATCCATCTGTCCATTCATCCTATATCTGTCAGTCTGTCTATCTATCTATCTATCTATCTATCTATCTATGACGGAATGAGAGAGAAAGCAGGAGCGGGGAGAGGGAGAAGCAGACAAGCAGACTTGTTGCTGAGCAGGAAGCCCGATCCCAGGACTCTGGGATCATGATCTGGGCCAGAGGCAGATGCCTAACCTACTGGGCTACCCAGGTCCCACCCCCATCCCAACCTTCTGATTCCTATAGGCTGCTTTCTCTTCTCTGCCTTCACTTGTCTCTGCCAGCCCTCCACAGGGGCTTTCTTTATCCATTTTGGCTAAAGGTGCTATGTCTCTGCACAATCTGCAGTTTGAATTCCTGTTCAGTTTTTTTTTCCCCCCACAAGATCTTACTAATTTATCTGTTTATCTTTATTACCACCACTACATCACCACCACTCTCCAACTCTGATGTCAGCTGCATGGGGACAGAGGCTTCATTACCTGTTCTCATTTACCTTTTAATTTCCAGAGCTTAGACAGTGCCTGGCATATGCTAGGGGTTCAGTTAATCTTTTCTGAATAAATGCAATTAAAAAAATGCTTCCAAAGAACTGAGATTCTACAAACTAACCTATAACATCTTCTGGTATTTAAACATTTCTGTTACTCATTTTTTAATTGCTTACTTGTTCATTTGTCCATTCAACAGTGATTTCACTTCACCCACTGTGATCAAGGCATTGTTAAAAGTGACGTTAGTCACTGTAGTCTTTTAGCTATTTACTCTGCATTTGGGGATCATGCCATTTTGTCTTCTATTATTAATGTAGATTGAAATCAGGTCCTACCATCTCGGTAAGAATACTTTTTGAGATACACTAATAGAACTGACTTAAAGATTGATGAATAACGTGTCCAATGTAATCTGTTCTATTTTTTCCTATTCAGTTCTGATTCTCTATAGAAAGACAAATCTCTTGAGTTTTTACATGTGGTCTTATGTAATTCTGAAATGTCTGAAAACTACTCAGGATCACAGCTCGCTCATCCAAGGTGTTTGCATAGGTTGAGAAAGGAACCATCTCAGAGCAGATATATTAGAAGAAAGTGTCCTTTCTGGAGAGAGCTCTAGCCCTCAACTTGGTGGTGGGGACTGTGCTTTCCCTATTCTTTTCTCTGGGAAGAAACAGACTCATGCTAGAAGGTGGTGAGCAGAACACCTGCCCTCAGCCAGGCAGCACCACAGGCAGGAGTCAATCCAACAATGCAGGGTTGAGTTCCTCAAACTATTCATTCTTTACACAAACACTACTGGCTCATTCACATGCAAGGACACCCAAGAGTGTCCCTTTTATTGCAAGTGACCTCTGCTAGAAAGAGTGGAAATTTGGCTCTAGGAATGTCAGACACCACTGTGGACAAGGCATGATGCCAGACTTTTCCCCAGTCTTCTTCCCTAGTGAATCGAGAGCTAGTCTGTTGAATATGGTGGATAAGTAAGACATCAGAGCTTTATCAATATCTTTGGCTTAGGGACCAGGTAAGACTTTGGTGAAGAGACTTTGGGCCATTTGCGCTCTATCATTTTAATCTTAGAGCTAACAAGGATTTAAAGGCCATCCAAAATCTTGGGAGACAGGTTTTCTAAGACAAAACTGGTCATAGTCTATAAGAATGACTATGAGAGGCAGCAGGCCTAGCAGAGAAGAATCCAGGCTCTGATTTCTGAACAGACCTGGGTTTTAAATTCCAGCACTCTTATGGGCATATGACTTAACTCCGCCAAGCATGAGTTTCCTTGCTTGTAAAATAAAGATAATGCGAGTTCCTGCACTATAATTTTTCTGAAATTAAACACAAGGTAAAGTAACATATTAAGATTTGCTATAGTCAGCTCTCATAAATCTTGCTTACAATTATAATAAAAATAAATTTGGGGGGAAGCACTTATTGGGGCTCCACACTCACTGGGGAGTCTGCTTGAGATTTCTCTGCCTCTCCCCCAATCCACACTTTCTATCTGAAAATAAATAAATAACATCTTATAAAAATAAATTTTGGGGTAGTATATTTGGTTCTTTTTCTTCCTCTTCTCCACCCCACCCTGGTCCAACTATAGACTCAAATTCCACAGAGGGTTAGATATCAGTTCTCAATAGGAAGCTTGTGTTTGCATATTTATTTATAGCTTTGGGAACAACAGAGAAATTGGATTATAAAAGTGATAGATGAATTTGACATGATTTGTAGTTTTTACCTTGATTTACAGTTTTAAAACAAGTTTTCAGGATTCTTGACTACTTCATGTTGAGTTTTGTTTGTACCATTTGCTCATTTTAAAATTTTAAAATAACACCAAATCCTAAAAGAAAATTTGACTTCAAAGGACAGTTAGGCTAAGATTGCACACAAATAGTTTCAGTGATTGGGGAGTATAGACAGAGAGGCTTCCAAACTTCCTGTGCTTTCTGATTTGTGCAGAAGCCATATATCCATTTTTAAATGAAACTCCAGTTAACATTTTTATTTCTTAGTACTTTAAAGGTTGTATCTATCTGATATTTCTGAACATCCAAAAACAATGGGTCTTATTTCATTTTGCAGCATTTATTGGACTCAACAGGCAAACCAAGCAAGACTTTCCAAACATTTTTTTTTTTTAATGTAGAATCCTCAGGCCCAAAGAGGTCTTTAGTAGGAATTGGTGCCTCAAAATTACAAATGTACTTTACTCAAGGAGCCGAAAACAAGGAGGGTGATTAGAAATGTGATTTCTGGGCAGCCCCGGTGGCCCAGTGGTTTGGCACCGCCTTCAGTCCAGGTCGCGATCCTGGGGAACCTGGATCAAGTCCCACCTCAGGCTCCCTGCATGGAGCCTGCTTCTCCCTCTGCCTGTGTCTCTGCCTCTCTCTGTCTCTCTGTGTGTGTGTGTCTGTCATGAATAAATAAATAAAATCTTTTAAAAAAAGAAAGAAATGTGATTTCTAGAAATGTGGTGAGAAGCCAGCGAGAGATTAGGAAAAGAAGAAGCAATCCATTGTTGTGATCGTATAATGCCTAAACTCACCACCTGTAAATTATTATTTTTCAGAAAAGAAGCTATTTGTTGATTATCTTCCATTTACTCTCCATTAAACAGAACAGAACACACATATTCCCCCTCTTTAGCCAGAAGAGTCCAGAGCGCGAGCACATACCTGCTGCATGGTCGGTGAGTGTAAGGCAGACTGGACCTGCATGGGGAGCTGGTTCCCAAGGGGCTGCTGCATGGCGAGTGGCTGGTGCTGCTGCATGTTGAGATGCTGGTGAAGAGGTGGGCTGATCTGGAGGGGAGGAGGGGGGGACACGGCCATGTTTGCTATAGAGACAGTCACTGGCATTTGGTTATTCGGCTTGGGGGCTATGCTCCTGGGGAGACTGGGATGCATAGCAGTTAGGTGAGGATTCATTCCTGGTTGTTGGTGGTAGTGGGAACTTAGGTACAGAGCTGAGTGGGCCTGGCTGGGCCCATGGAACACTGACGGCTTTGAGTTGATCAGCTGGGGAGGTTGAGATGTCTTAACATCAACAGGTTCACTGTAGCTCTGTTGAGGAAACAAACAAGAGCAGAGTTCAGAGACGGACACACGGGCTGTTGACTTCTAGCAGCAAGGTGCTCAGTGAGTGTCCGCGGGACCTCCCACGGGAATCAACACCTGTTACTCTTCTTGCCTCTTATCTAAGAAGTCCTCCACCATTATTTGTAATGCAACTTATACAAACCTGAGCTTAATTTGCCTCTTTGTGAAATCTAAAACGATCTCCAGGGCACCTGGGTGGCTCAGTGGTTGAGCATCTGCCTTCAGCTCAGGTGGTGATCCCCGGGGTCCTGGGATCGAGTCCCACATCAGACTCCCTGAAGGGAGCTTGCTTTTCCCTCTGCCTCTCTCTGTGTGTCTCTCATTAATAAGCAAAATCTTTAAAACAACAACAACAACAATTTCTAATGACTTTTTTTTTCTTTATCTAAATGCAAGCTCTAACTTGGTGGCTTCTCTCATCATGCAGACAATGAACAAGATGATGGTCGTGGGGTGGGGGTGGGGGATGTCATCAGTGCCTTGATCTGAAATACAAGTATAGCTCACTTGGAAAGTAATTCAGTTCAGGGGTTCTTTTATTGATTGTATGTTTCATTTTTTATGTGTCCTTTTTATATTCTTAAGGAGCCTTGGCCTAGATATTTGCACAAAGAAAACAAAGCTGGTTGATGGAAATGAATATGGGAAAAGGAGTTCTGAAATACCTTTCTGAAGTCATATAAAACCACATTAATATAGCTTCTAAGTAACCATAGAATTCATCTTGATTTTTTAAAGAAGTTGGTGATGAATTGTCCCCCATAATGAACAGGATAAAAATAATCTCTCTTAGAAATTTTTGACTCCATCAAAATTAATATAATTTTGCCCTAATTTTTTTTATACCTTCATGAGGCCATTTCCTAATAATCTTTTCATTGACTTAAAAACTAGACCTATCAGTGGGAGCTGAAAAGAATCAAGAATTAACCCTGAAGTGTTTCTTCTGGGGCAAGAACCTACCTCCTACTTTTGCTGAGAGGAAGAGGTTAATAAAATAAACAGGGAGAAGTGAAAACAGCTGGGGAAGGAACATACTACCATGTCCTTCTGGAAAAAAAAAAAGTTGCTTTGTCAAAATAATGTCTTGAGAATGCAAATATCCTTATTCTGCAAACTTGATATCATGCTTATTCCATTTATGAGTCAAATGAGTTCTTGGTACGGTCTGTGGCAGGGTTTTCTGAAACCCTCTTGCAACACGCAGCACCATCCATCAATGGACCTGCCTGTTAGGGACACTGGTCATCATGCAAGATGACCCGAAACACAATGTGGGAACTTCATTTCAAAAGTCAGCCTAGAACACTGCTAGCAGTGCAACTCATTTTTCCCCATTAGTGTAGGAAAATGAAATGAAAACCACAATGAGAACCATGGTGTGTCTATGTGCGGACTCAGAAAGGTAGGCTGGGGTAAACCAATGATCAGCCCCTTACAGTCTCTCTCCAGAGGAAGGACACAACTGACCTCCATGAAAATATACCAAGCTATGGAATCTGGGGTCCTGGGAACCCCTCTGAAGAAACCTCTCCTTATAATATTTATCCCTGTGTCCATTTTGATGCTGCCTTATGAAACAGGAACAGACATTCAGACTTCCTGTCTTCTGTATTAACATTAAAAATGTCAGAAATTGTTCACACATATTTTTAAGGGATGGCTTTGGAAGAAAGAAGCTTTGTGAAATGCAGGACTTAAACGGTGCTTTCAATTAAAAAAAAAGTAGTAGTTTTGTTTTGTTTTTTGTTTTTTTTTTTTTTGCTTCCACTTAAAAATTCTATTGCTGATGTGCAGAGTAGTGAACAATTCAAGGGAAAGGTCAAATAGGTTAATTCCGGCTGTGTAAACAGTGACTAGTTCTACATTAGAATAACATGTATTGCAGTGATATGCCTCGAAAATCATTCCATATATGCCAAGAAGATTATGTGTTGATTGTGTGTCTGTGTGGTTAAGTCATCCGGGAAAGTGGTTTCATTGTGTTTACTGCCTCCTCCTTAGCCTGCTGCACAAGGGCTAATTTCCTACTTAGTCACATACTGCATCAAGTCCCTACAGGAAAAGAACTATTACACATGATAGATATCTATAAAATTTAATACATGTGAGTGCATCTTTATTTCTTGCTTTATAGATGTTTTTAATTTAAATAGAAGAAAAATCACTCACATGGCCCATACTATCAAAGCTCTGAAATACGTGGATTGTAAAATGTCTTCATTTTTATTTCTCTAGCCAATAATCACCTCGTTATCAGGCAATACTGTCCATATAGAGTTTAGAGAGGTCACCTGAACTTGTATATGCATGTGTGTGCATATAAACAAAATGCCCTGAGGTGCGTATGACATGTTGTTCAGACATAATCATACCAACATCCCGGGGATTACAGCAGTGTGATTAAATAAATATATTTGTTAAATTGAACAACCTTCAAGAAATAGACTTAGGCTGCATATAGAATAGAAATGACTAATCCTGGTGAGTCCAGACGCTTGGCCAGCAGAGGGGTCAGCTTCGTGGGCCTGCAGCCAGTCCTGGCAAGAAGTTCCAGGTACAACACCCACGTCACACCTTGACACACACAGTTTCTACATTGTATTGGGAGGTGGGATTTGTGGAAAAATAAATGTCTTAGAAAAAACAAGGTACAGGATAAAACGTGTAGGGGGAAAAGCGAGTGCCTTCAGTATGCTAATGTGTGTGGTGAATCTCCAGCTGAGAATTACAGAAACCTTTTCTCAATGGGTCATTTCATGAGAATCGTCTTCAAGGGAAAACACTAGTTCAGAAGAACTAATAAATTACAAATACACATTTGAAATGGCAAATAGAACTACATTTCAATTTAAATAGTCCTCTCTTGCCTGAAATAAGCTAATTTCTGTTGCCTCAAAATGCATACTTAAATTACACAATCCAGGTGTAATATTACACTAATTTATAGTTTCATGATGCCTGAAAAACCATCTGCATAGTGTAGTTCATATTCTAGGCTAAGGACAGTGACACAATTCCTTGAAGGAATTAGGAAGCTGGGGGCTTCCCAATTACAGCCTAGAAGAGCTAAGGCATGTACATATTAATGGTTTTCTTCAATGGCAAAATCAAAATAAATAATGAACCAAACTCTCCTGAATTCCACGTTTGGAATAATAGCATGTAGTCCACCATATAGAGAGATGATAGATTCTTTCAGAGATGGAGATATAGAGACATAGGTACATAAAGATAGATTCCAACCTAATCTGAGATACTTTTTGCCAACCTTGTGAAGACTATTTTCTCACGGTAATTACACAATACATGTCTATCTGGCTATTTTTCATTTATCTTTTCCACACTAAGGCATGTAAAGATCAGTAATGCCAAACCTATTTCGAACTAGTACTTTTAATCCCTAGACAGACTACCAGCAAATAAATAAGATTCCCCAAAATGGTAAGTTAAACAGCGTTCGAAACATAATTTTTAATATGGAGGGAGGAAGACTTTTGGGAAGTTACATGTTTTCCCTATATTTTCTAAATTGTTGAATATGACAAGATGGATAACGTGTCCAGTGCCTAGCCATGTGCCTATCCACGATAGAAACGCCAGTAGAGGCTCTCTCCCTGTATTCTATCTTTATGACAATAGTCCTGCATCATCAAGGAAGGGATTTCTGTTATGGTAGAAAGTTGTATCTCTGTGTCACATGCATCTGGCATAGTGACAGGACATAGAGAACGCAAACATGTTTGTTGAATGACTGAATGACTGTTCCTGAACAAGACTCCATGCTGTCACTGTTGCCCTTGCTGAAACTCCCTACAAGATCTGCTGTTCCTCTTCCCATTCTTCTTTCCTCACCCCAAAGGGATGAGGAAAGATCTGAAATCCTTGAAAGCTCACAGAATATCAGAGTGGTCTTTTCCACTCTTTTTGCTGTCAGCATGAACCATACGTTTCCAGTAGTGATGAGAAATTATAACACTCTGTCCTTTGGTTAGATACCCTGCCCTTTACTCTCCACTGGATCTGGGGTGGATGGTGGGCCACAAGGAAGCTATATTTTGAGATTTTGTATCTTTATGTGGCAAAAATCCTGCTTCCTGCTTCACTTCTGGTTAATTCTTAATCAGACTAATACAACAAACTGTCTATTAATTACAGAGCTGCTTTATTGCTTCGAAAGATAGGTAGAATAAGTTCATTTGCCACAGCAAAGTGCCATGAATTCATAATCTGATTAAACCGGAATATGAAGAAATCATAAATTTAATCTACTCTGTCACTTTCTTCTAATTAAACTTTGAAAGTAAGGCTACAATTTTGCAAATCAATTAGATTGTTTATGAAGATCTCTATACCTACCATTCATAAATTAAAAGTGCTTTCTCATATAAACTAAGTAATTTAGACTAGTTTCTATTTTCAAACACACTAACCACCTTTCTTTGGAGGTGTGTCCTTTGGGTAGGTCACCTGGCAAATGTGATTTTACCACTGTATACACAACTGAAAATCTACCCCTGAATCTGGCATTTTTATGGGAGGAATGTGTTTTTCTATTAGTTTCTGAGTAAGTTCTATTTCCTAGTTGCTTTTAGACCACCGATTATGAAAGATGTTTTCTATCAGCAAAATGAGCGTGTGTGTGTGTGTGTGAATAGAGACCTTTTGGGTCTTCTCAATAGAATCTTCCACAAGAGATACAACTCTATAAATCTTAAGATACTTCTTATTAACCACGTTGTTGATTATCTGAGATAGTTTCAATCCCATTTACTTTGTATAAAGCAGACAATACTGCATAGTGTATAAATGCCCCCATTCTGGGACGATAAGTGCTATAAAAATGAGACACTGACAAAGCAATTGTTATTTAAAATAGTAAAGTATAAACACAAGACATAAAACTCAGTGGAAGCAACAATATAGGAGTTGTTGAACCAAATCAGATTAATAGTCCATCTAATTTGATTCTTGTTTTCAGCACTGACCAATACTTGATGCACTGGAAATTAAACAAAATTTATGCACCTACTCAATTGTGCATTGTTACTTCCGAAAGGAAAATTCTTCCTGGGCCTTGCAGGTGATTAACTTACACCCTGAAGCATGAGATTTTATTATCTTTAAATCACGATCTGGGCTTACAGAGCTGCAAATTTTATGTTAACAGTCATAAAATAATCCATCCCATTTTCAAATTCAGACCCAGTATTTGTCTCAATAGCTCACCGTGGCATGAGTTCTGTAAGTTATTTCAAACAAAGGAAATCATTTCTCTTGAATTTATTATCCTTCAGTTGAACTTAATGTTGTGATTCTTTGGTATTGGCCATGGCAACAGGGAACTTTCCCAATCTGACTCAATCTTATCCTCCACTGTACATTTTCTAAAAAAGCTTCTATTGTCCCCTGTAACTTTTGGCACCACAGCTTAAGGTACAAATAGTCTCTTATCTGATGTGTGACCTTAGAGTCACATCTCTGATTACTCTTGACTAACTAGAACATATTCATTCAATTGTTGTCTCCTTCCAGGTTGGCACTTCTTTTTTTTTCTTTTTTAAAAATTTATTGATTTATTTTCAGAGAGAGAGAGAGAGGAAGGCCAGAGAAAGAATCTCAAGCAGACTCCCCACTGAGCACGGAGCCCAACCTGCTCGATCTCACGACCCAAGATCATGACCTGAACCAAAATCAAGACTCGGACGCTTAACCGACTGAGCCTCCCAGGCGCCTCCGAGGTTGGCATTTCTAAGAAGCTGTATGCATATTTCAATAATGCTGCTTTTACTTGGGATATTTGGGAATTTCCCTACTGGAATTCTCTTTAGAGCCTGTGAGACCCTGTTTAACATATCCTCAGACAACTCTTTGTCTTTTGATGGTGAATTTGATTTTTGGAAACAGCTAATCGTCCCTTGAAGCCAGGTTTCTGGGTTAGATGTGGGTGATGTTTGGGAAAAAGAATGAGGTGTGAAAACAATGTAACAAGATTGATTTTCTAATGTGGCTCATAAACTTTTCCTGACTGCAGTTCTAAAAGAGGAGTTTCAAAAATCTTTTGAATTCTGGGAGCAATAATAAAATAAGTTTGTAGCCTCCCAAAGTGACTACTTTGAATGCAACACTCATTTTGGGAATATAAATTCTCGTCTTTGTGGTAAAGTGAAACTAGTTCCAATTGCTTTAAAGTTATACATTCTTTTTCAGCATAATAATTTAGACCCAAGTCTAGGAATTCTTGACTCTATGGAAAACTATATATCCTTCAGCTTTGTTTAATAGCCCAACCCCAATTATCCTAAATGATATGTTCAAGCCAGGGGGCTCTAGCCTTCATAATAGTACATACTCTTCATCCTTGGACTATTCTTACTCTCTAACAGCTCATAGAGACCATTTATTTCAATGAGGAAAGCTGTTTAGATGAGGTTTTTCAAATATCCTGATCATTTCTTATCTTTATAAAAGGATGTATCTATGAAGGAAGTTTTTCTTATTTTAATGTCACTTTTAAAATTCCTTTATATCAAAGCGCTCAGTGGTTGAGCATCTGTCTTTGGATCAGGTTGTGATCCCAGGGTCCTAGGATTGAGTCCCACATCAGGTTTCCTGCAGGGAGCCTGCTTCTCCCTCTGCCTATGTCTCTGACTTTCTCTCTGTGTCTCTCATGAATAAACAAAATCTTTTTAAAAAATTCTTTTATATCAAAGCAGACTTGAAGACAAGTTGAAAATATGAGCCAGCTAAATTTTCTATCACACACAAACTGTTTACACGTACCAACAACATAAAAAATAAAGTTGACAATAATACTAGTGGTAATAATAATAATGATAATAAATAGCTGGTATTTATTAAACACTTCCTGTGTTCAAGATCCTGACTCATGGAATTTGGACAGTGTTTCTGATTTTATCCTCATCGAAACTCTGTGATGTACGTCCTATTGTCTTCTCTGTTTAACAAATGAGTAAGTTAGAGACCTCAGGCAGCTGAATAATTTATATGAAGAAATGGAAGTTAGGAAGAGGGAAACCTGAATTTGAACCCAGATCCACCTGGCCCCAGGGCTTGTGGACTTCATTCCACTCTGAGAACTCTCGGTGTGATGTTGGTGGCATGTTAGGTAAGATTGGTCATGTCCTCGTGGATGGGCCATAGACAGTTGTTGGTGGCACTTTAAAGGCCTTTTAATAGACTTTCCTTGATGCCCTATGCCTTAGAGATCTTTGCCAATCTTTATTTATAAACCTTTGCTTCCTGTTTTTAAATTTCTCTATGGAAAGAAGTTGCATACCCAGTGAATCCAAGAGTTTAATAATGTCCTGTTCAGATCAAATTCCTCCAGTTTGAGATGGTGTCTTTTTCATGCTTTAGAGTCAGTGAAAATGGAGCACAGGTAACCACAGTCCTAGGGCCAAAGCCTGTCATGGGCTTGAACGTGCCTGAGTCTGTTTTTCAGGCTTAGGAATGTCAAATTCTCTCTTCTCAGCTACTACCTTCTGCCCTTTGTTTCTGTCACTTTTGTGGCTTTTTCTTCTGAAATTTCTTCAATTTCTCCCTTTAAATTATAGAGCCAAAGATGGCATAAATTATTCCAGGGTATGACCAGTGTCGTATTTGCCTACTCTGTGTTCCTATTCATGAATTCTTAGATTCCAATGTGCCCACAGAGCATAGTCTCAGAGCAGTCTCCTCTGCTGCCAGGGTCTGTCACTGGCTTCATGGGACCAGGTGATGCAACTGCACGGTTGGAAAAGCAGTGTGTCCCAAACACTCTGCAGGCCCCAGATTCCTCTGAGTGTCTCTGGCCAGCCCTTGGTAATGGGGAATAGGGAGTCACAGTGGGGGTGTGTGTGTGCGAGATTTGGAAAGCTCTACGCCTTCTACTCCTACTTTATTCCCCACCATTAAGTCAGGGCAGCTTTAGTCTTAGCTGTCTAATACATAACAGTTGGCATACAATTTATTGGGGGATAACTACAATTTTATTGTAGTTCTAGAGATATAAATATTTGACAGTCACTCAGGATAGAAAAAAGCCTATAAGCTTTCGAGCAAGATGGCAAAGAGTTTGAGTCCTGTCTGCCACTGCCGGCCTCTCCGTTCTGTGGACGAATACTTGATCTCTCTGCCTGGAGACCATCTAGAGAATGGGCTAAGTCTTATTTTGTAGGGTTGTTATGATAATGATGAGCAGGGATACATGGAAAATGCCATGCACAGTGTGTGACACACAAGCTACTCTGTAGCAAAAATACTATTTGTATTTGTTATTATTATTGGAAACAATTCAGTATCTTGCCGAGAATGTGTCAGTGTTGTCATTTTGAAGTATGAAGGTTAGGATATTTATTTGCTATCACTGAGTGTTTTTATTTTTGGTAGATGTCAGTTTTATTCAGACCTGGAGTCACGTTAATTAATATGCTGGATTCCATGGTACATAGTACATCTAAGCGGGAATGTCACTAATTGAGAGGCGCATCGCTAATCCTATGACTCAGTTTCATAGGTGGAGCTAATGTTCACTGGCTGTTTCTATTTTTGATTATGTTCCCCAAGAAGCAGCTAATTTTAGCAGATCGTCTTTTCAAGCTTTTCAAGGACTGTGACACATTTTACTTTGATCTGTACTCCTCTTTGTGCTCTCAGCACCTACGCTTGTGCCTGACACGGAGCAGGTGTTGTGCAGCCCCGGGTGGGATGCTGAGCATGGCCTGGAGTGGAAGCAGCAAGAAGTTGCAGACTTGACACGGCTGGAAATTAGCAAGGGGAGGATTTATTGGTCTAGGGGAGCAGAGCCCTATTTGGCAAAGTGACTGCATTGCATAGAGACTACCAAAATATGTAGCTCTGGAGGCGTAAATAATATTTGCCCACAGGAACTTAGGAAAATAGACATGGTACTTTGGTTAATACAGTATTTAATAGACATCAATGACCTTAGAAGTGAGAATGTCAATGCTCTGCCATAACTTGTGCAGCAGGAGGTGTTTTAAGGAAGCAGGTCAAGTACACTGCTTGGCCCCCACGAGCAGCAAGGCCCAGCACAGGGGTTGAGGATGGTGTAGGTCAACTCCGGGCTTGGGTACTTGTTACCTGTGTGTTATTTTTCCTCTTTAGTGAAATGTTTATAATCAAGCCTGCTTTGCAGGATAAGGTGTGGGGATTGAGGGAACCTATGCACATAAAGTGATCTTTTAAAAATATAAATCGGGAGCACCTGGGTGGCTCAGTAGGTTGAACATCTGACTCTTGGTTTTGGTTCAGGTCATGGTCTCAGGGTCGTGAGATGGAGCCTCTCACTGGGCTCCGTGCTCAGTGTGGGGTCTTGCTTGAACCTCTCCCTCCCCCTCTGCTCCACTTTCTCTCTCTCAAGTAAATAAAGTAAAATCTAATAAAATAAAAATATAAATATAAATCTGATTACCCATCCTCTACTGAAACCCACCCAATGGCTTCCTCTGTATAAGAGGAATCCAGCTACTTTCAATGTCCTGCAAGGTCTTGCTGGTGATTTGGCTCTCGAGCATCTTCCCAGCTTCACCTCAAACCATGCTCCCTTTCTTTACTCAGCTCCAGCCACAGTGACTTCTGACTTCAGTCGGGAGGCATTTCTGTCTCTGGAGGCTTTGCACTTGCTATACTATGGTGTGATCAGCTCTCCTCTAGGCTCCTTCTGTGTCTTGCAAGCTCCTTGCCTTCCTTTGGCTCTCAGCTCTGAGGTCACCTCCTCAAAGAGCACTTTGCAGACCACCCTATTAGAACCTTTTCTTTCTTTCTTTCTTTCTTTCTTTCTTTCTTTCTTTCTTTCTTTCTTTCTTTCTTTCTCTTTCTTTCTTTCTTTTTCTTTCTTTCTTTCTTCTTTCTTCTTTCTTTCTTTTTCTTTTTTTTTCCTTCTAAATGCTTACATTCTCAAAGATCTTGGTCATATATTAGTTTATGTGTTCATTCTTGGTCTTCCCGACAAAACGGAAGCTTCTTAAATTTCAAGGGCATATCTGCCTATTCTCCATGGGACATATATGTGCCTGTTCTCCACTGTGTCCTCTGAGCCTGGCATAGCATTCAGCACAGACCACATGCTTGGGGAAATTTGTCAAATGAATACATGAATGAGTGGATGGAGAAAAAAAGCAGAGCATGGCTGGTACACTGTGGTTACCTGGAATTGTAGCTGTTATTATCATGTAGCCTTTTATGATTGTACCTTTACATCTTTTCGAATAGGGAAATAATTTATAATACACAAAAAAACTATAACATCGAAAAAGTGTATCTGTGAATATAAATGCCTATTATTTTCCTTGTCACTATTTAAAATGGAAAAGAAATGGATTTTTTACATAAGTGTCTGTGTACAATGGAAAGGTAGGTTGGTAAATTTTCTGTATGTGCCTGCAAGGTTATATTGTGAATATCCGCTCGCGTACAACATCAGAGGGCCATTTTTCTAACCTGGAGAGGGTATTTGCAATTTTCCTTCAATTTGTATACACATAATAGATAGTTGTACATAAATAGACATTCAACAGTTCCAGCAAAATTCCTACTGCCAAAGAGAAAAAAAAAAGTCAGAGTAAGCTGTAAAAAAAGTGCTTGGTTTTTTAAATGTAGAAATGGCAATTCACAGCATTTATATAAATTGCCGTATACTGAGGGTTGCAACTCTGAGAATGAACAGTAAGAAAAGTTGCAGCGAAGAGCAAATCTGAGGACACTTGTTTTGAAAGTAAAGGCTTAGTCAGTATTATAACATTCTGGCAATCTGCATAACATGAACCAGAGTGCTTTGTATTGGGATTGAGACTTTATGTATTGATTTTCTCATATATAAAATGTTCTGACTACACTTCTATTTAAAATGCTCAAAAAAATGCTCAAAAAAGAAACTTATCTTAGATGAAATAAGGAGAACTCATTTTTTTTTTAAATCCCTCTTACATTTGGGGCATATTAATCTGAATAATATCAACATGGCTATTTAACCCAAAGGCTGAATAGATGTAGTAATTTCTAACTCTTTTTTTTGTTATTGGATCTAATATCTTTTACTTCATTTTTTTGCTAAAATTTCATATGCATTCTGTGAATTCTTAAATATACAGAAATGAGAGATAGTATCAGCTGAAAATAAAAATATTTTCAAAAGGAGTTAGATAAACTAGAAAGCATGAGATCCATAGTGAGATAGTATAGGAGAGCTGGAAATTTTAAGGTTAAATAATAAATAGTAAGTTTCCCCACCATGTCATACCTTAAAAATGGAACATAAAGTTGCATTAGACCAATAGTGAAAAGAAATTTCTCATACATTTGTATTTTGTGTTCTCTTTTGTTTTCTGCATCAATATATTCAGTGTATATTTTCCCTGATAGAAAACTCATTTATAGAATTACTTGAGAGTTGTTGGAAGAGGAATGGATATTTCTGGATGAAAGAGGAAACAGTTTTTGTGGGTGAATGGAATGAAGTCCAGAGCCACAAGCTACTCTGAGCCAAGTAATAGTCAAATTTGGACTTGATTGGATATCCTGTCAAGTGCTTACAGAATCAGCTCTGTCTCTCTGAGGTTACCTCCCTAAGCAATCTGTAAAGGGAACTCTATCTTTCATAATCTGAGACCAAAGAGAGACAACCCTTGAGTATTTATCACAGAAAGGACTAGTGTTTAAGATATATATTCTAAAGCATAAAATATTTTTAAGTGGTGTTTTCATTTCAAATGAAATGCTGTGATTTTTTTGGGAGTGGGTGGGGGCAGGCTTACAACCTAATGCTGCTGTCATGAGGCAGTTGGCTTCTTCTCAGCTAAAGGCTGATGGAATGGGGTGTGGGGCAGGGGGCAAGGGGAAATTTAAGGGGAGGATATGGAGAAATAGAAGGTTGGCTCAGCATTAAGAATGTACTGTGACTAACCCACAAAACCAATAATCCACAGGTGGATGATATTTCACAGAAGGCCCAGAGGATGTCATTCTGGACTTAAGGTATGAACAAATATTTCCAAAATGTATACCTTAGTTTAGGATTTACTTTCCTTTTCAACAAAGAAGAGTGCAGAGATGCTAAAGTGATCTTTTATGCTTTTAAATGACCATTGTAGGCTTCAATAAGATGGCCACACTCCATCCCAGTATTGCACAATTGCACGTTACCTTGGATACAAGGCTGGCTCTGTATGCTGCTAGTTGCTTCAGGTACTCCTTCTTTGCAGCCTCGGTTTTCTTTTTATAGACCTATAACAACAACAAAGAGTCTTAAATTAGAAAGTGCATCTGCTTTTGTTTCCAGAGAAGTACACTGTGGAATGATAATTGTGCGCGCACACGTGCATGCGCGCACATGCAATTATATCGTATAATAATATATATCTCCCCAAAGATTATGTTTTCTTACTGAAACAGATTTCTAAGAGGTATGGCAATAGACTAGATAAGAAGAAGATTAACAATAGTAAAATTTTCCATTTACATTAAGCATATGAAAGGATTTATCTGGGTTACTTTGAGAGTGGAGGTAGTTGGCTTAGAAAGATACTATTGATGAAGGTTCCCAGGGAAACCACAAGCGGATAAAGAAGTCATTCATATTTGTATAATGGGCAGATAATTCTACAGTGCATTAAAATCTTGGTATATATGTTCCATGCTAGGCATAAAAACAAGGACAGGATTCAAAGATGACCAATTATGTTCGAAAAGTAAATCAAAGGAACAGTGACAAAGTTTGCAGGTTCATCACTATTTTAACATTTTGAGCCTTGAAGTTCCATTTTCAAAAACTCAGGAATCAGCTATGACAGTCAAAGACACATTTGGGAGTGGAATGGGGACCCTGAGTGGCCGAGGACTGCACTCATGCCATGCCGTGTAGCCTGCTCTGGTCATGCCCTTTCCAACGAAGGCAGTGGATGACATGGATCTGTGGACACCTCATTGTGAAAAGGTACAAATGTTCTGAAATGAATTTCGTTTTACAGAAGCTTTTCATTTTTCAGAGGGAATCATCTTGAAAATAAAAGTAAAATCATCCTAAATTGAGCAAAAGTACTGAAAAATGACTTGCTGGTATGCTAAAGGTCACATCGCTAAGTTAAACAGAAAGGAGTCATTAGAGTCGAAAATGAAAGATTAGCAAAGTGAACACACATGGCTGTCGGCTACCATTAAGTTGATTCTTTCAAGGCTTTAGAGTCTGTTTTTGGCAATCTTTTGAAATCAGCCCTCAAGAATAAAATATTTTTCACCATTTACTGTGTAAATGGAAATGTATTTTCATCAATACAACTATTTTAAATTTCCCACATCTTGAATTTGACAGCAGGGAATGAGGCTTGGCTAATATTTTGTAATGCTGAGCTCAAAAATAGACACAGATCAGTATTGAAAAGTGGCTTTAGAATTAGCGTAGTTAAAAATAAATTATGTCTAAAGACCAAATATCTGCCCAAGTCAGCAGCAGAGGTCAATTTACGGTTTCTAATGCCAAAGGTGGTTTGCTGAGCCTGGTCCACTACTGGGAAATTCAAGATGTGAGAGATTATTGACTCATGAATATATTAATTAGCAGAACATTTTACTTAAGGTAAGAAAATGACTAACCTTGTCAATAAAATTATATAAGACACTATGAAATGAATGTGTTAATTGGTTTCCCAATTTTGGGAGGTCTTCAGCCTAGATTCTATATTTTGATAAAATAAAAGGCAATCATAATAAGACAATTAAGAATTCATACAATATTATCAGAAACCATTGTGCCAGCTTTACTAAATATAAAAACAAAGAAACTTAAAAGAAGTTTGTTAGTAAAGAGCCAATAAATTCCTTGTTTCAAGTATTCTGAATTCGCTGAGCTAATTATTGATTATTGGAAGTCAAATTCAGATTTTTTTTTTTTTTTTTTTGGAAATTGACATGTGGAAACAAATACAACAAATGCCTTTGAATAATAATGATCTGTGTATATATTGCATGCCTTGGTTCAGCCACAGTCAGAAACACAGGGCTCTCTTGCTTCTTATTGATTTATTTTTTTCTTGAGAGACAGATTTCTGTTTATAGTTTTCCTTTCAACCTCTTCTCCAAGACATAATTTATAATTAATGATCTTAAGCTGACAATGTTTACATATACTTTTAATACCTTAAAACTGTTTTTGAGAGGGTTTTCTCCCCACACAGAGAGATGCTATTTAGGACTTTGAAGCAAATATTTAGTAAATATATCTTCGATGGTAGTACGCATTTGTACACTGGAAACATTTCTAACATGTTTTTATTAAAAGGCTACTCCAGGTGACCCCCAGACAGCTAAAAAGGGTTCATTTAACTTCCAAAGGCAGAGATACAACAGAGTTTGGTCTCGAGTGTTGACCAAAGCAACGTTTTCTAAGTAGCAGTAGATAAGATGGTGGTGTCAGATGGCCTGATTAGAGCATCTGCCATCTCTCTGGCATTTGGTTTCCAACCGAAACAGCAAGTGTTACTCCAGTGCTATCCCTTTGCTGGGCTCCCAGGAGTTAACATCACACAAAGTGTTAACTTTCCTGAAATTTGTTGATTAACAACCACTGGAGAAAGGTGGCTAACTCAATATGTTTCGGGCTGGATATGTGCCCCCTGATTTCAGTCTGGGATCGATGTTGTTACAGGATACCTGACTAGCATTCAGAGTGCCCTGTTTTCTAGAAATGGCTCCCTATTGCCTATTGATGATCGGCTATGTGGGATCATCACAAAAGTGCCTACATACCACTTTAGAAAAGAGTAAACTCATCATGCCATATTACGTGGATTGATGGGTCCGCTCTTTCCTGCATAGCTGCAGATGTTCAGAGAGGAGATTCAAAGGGTGGTCATTTCAAGAGGTATATTTCTGTAATTGCGGTTAAAGGGGAGTAGCCCAGAGTGAAATTAAAATCTGAGGGGGTTTCTCTGATGGTAATTTAGACCTTCACCTTTGAGAACTACCTAATGGCTCCAATATTATATACTGTGTATGTCTTTCTCATGCTACCTTCTAAAATTGCACACGGATGCTTTCTGAATTCTATAGTTGACGGCCATGTCTGAGGAGAGGCTCAAATGTATGAGAGAATGATAAAGCCTGTGAGGATTCCACATCCAGGTGAAGTAGGAAACCCTTACTTTAGAACAGTTATTTAAAAATCATCAGGAAGGAGTTCCTCAAAAATATTTCCAAGCCTCTATTCACGGATGGAGAAAGTCTCCTACTTGCAGAAACCGAAGATGACGCTGACGGTGTTTGGCTACGAACAAGCTCTGCCATGATCAAACCTTCTAATCTAGAAGGATGGGTCTGATTTATGTCAAAGTTAAGTTTGGGAAAGAAACGGTCTCTCTCTCAGGGAAAGACAAATATTTTAAAGATATGTGGTTCGTACAGTAAATATTAGTACTCAGTCGAGCTACAAAATGGCTTCCAAATGGTCTACAGCTGTTTGAAATAAAGTGCAAAGTTGGCCAGATGAGGATTTAAAAATCATAATACATCATTTATCATTTTCTCCAGCTCATCCAAACACTTTTGAATTCATCCTGTCCTGACTTAGTTATAGGCTGTGGTTTGTTATTCTAAGAAAGCTACCATATCCTATCTAAGGACTGCATCTTAGTGGTTAAACTAAAACATATATAACGGCTAATCTAAAACATACGAAGATCGACATCAAATAGCAATTCTAGAGGATCCAAATCCTGTTCATCTAATCTGGTGATTCACTGAATCATTTTTGAAATGCACTAAATACCAGCGTGGACACACGTTTTTATAGGCTGTTAATCCCTAATTAAAATCAGCAGTTCAATATCAGTGAATATGATAAACTCAAATAGAAAAAGAAGTCTAACATAACCTGTCATTTTTTCTTTTTTTTTTACTTTCTGCTCCTTCCCCAAACAAACCATCCATCTAACTCATATAAAAAAGGAAAATCTTATAAATACCATTTAATTCCTTCTTCCTTCCTTCTTTTCTGCTCTGGCCCTCAGTTAATCTGTATAGTCATAGTTTATTTCAACCAAGCCTTTACAGTAATAATAAGAAAAAAATGTGTAATTCTTCCAATTCTGTATTCTATTCAAACACTATAAAAAAAAAAAAAAAAACCTAAAAGGCATTTTTTCCTTTTGGTCGACTTCAAATGTAGGTTTTTTTTTTTTTTTTTTTGTCCCCACTACAAGTTCATATTTATAGAAAATGCTTAGAAGTACATTTATGTATAAGAAATAATAATTTAATCACAATTCCCCGCTGTATCCTTTAGAAATTAACGTTTACAGCTTCTTTCAATGCTGTTATTATTTAGGACAGCTAGAGCAAGTGCATCTGTATTTTATATAGAACTTAGTACTTAAATGTGGTTACATTTCCATCATGTGTAACTTGCTCAGCGTTTTCTTCAGCATTCCAGAACTGAAAGACATTTATAAAGTAGTATTCAGAGGATTGAAAATATACAATGTGACAAAAATCTTGCTATCAATTCTTTTGCTGACCATCTGATCCCTCCAAATGGTCTACACAATAATGGTGTGATCTCCTTATGGAATAGTAGGCAAGCTCTTTGAAAAAAATGGCTACAAAATATATGTGTCGATTTATTAAATGAGGGTGACTGGGGCAAGTATGATGTCGTTCAATCACACTGAACTATACGTTGAGTGCCTACTATGTGCCTGCTGTGATGTGAGGAACTGAAGTTACAGAATCAAAAAAAGGCATTAAAAACATGCCTCTAATTGTGTGCATTTTGTGTGTCAGGCTCTATCTCTATTCTTTTAATTCTTTCAACAAGAAGGTTGCAATGGTATTATTACTCTCATTTTACAGATGAGAAAACAGAGTAGAATGGATAGTCATTTTATTCACTATCCTACAATAAATAGAGCAAAACCATGTGGTGAACCAACGTGATCCAGTATCACAGATCCACCTTCATTTACTCGAAGGTTCCTCCTAGCTGCAGAAGAACTCCCCTTGAAGAGTCTCTCTGACACTCAACTGCACTGTCTACAGATGACGCCCCCGTAAACAGAGCGAGCCATGCTTGGGACATAGTAGGGGCTCAGGAGATCTGCATGATCGAGTATAGAATCTCCAGTGCCAGATTTCTCCTTTTGTGAGTATAAGCATGAGTGAGCATGATAAAGTTCTGAATTGCATCTTCTACACTAAAATGCACACCAATGGAAATAGAGGATTTGATATACAGACATCCAACCCACCCACTGGAGTATTTTCTTCAAATTCTCTCTCCATCAGTGTCATGGAAGCTTTCAAGCGAGATGTCTGCTTCCACCGTAGATGAGCATAGGCTATTTCTACGTGTGTACTACCTAGGTTTACGCCTACAGGCAATAATCCCATTATATGCCAACAATGATATGTATACATACACACCTGCATTTGGGAAGTAAAATACACTAGCCATTTCATGTAATAAAATTATTAAAAGGAACTCCTCAGTTTCAACATTTTTATGAATCACACTTTTCTCCTATTCTACAGTTTATATCTGAACAATGGTTTCACATTTTTTTACTCCTGGTTGAAAGGAAAAAAAAAAAAAGGAAACATGCATACTGTTTACAAGGAAATGGCTAAGATCAACACATGTGTGAGTGTTACAGTGCAACGGGATTTTAGTTGACCTTAAGTACTGTTGACGTAAAATCCAAATTTTATCAGAAGATAAGGGGGGGAAAAGCCCCGGCAGCATTTATGTAGTGGGTGTTTGAGCACCAATGAGGAGTAAATGATTTGATTCCATGGGCTCAGAGGATTTGTCAGCTGCCTCATAAGTATAATTCTGGCTCTTCATCTCCCTGCTGCTTCTAATTTAGCAGGACAGGCTCATAATTGAAGCAAATTAACTATTTACACTTGCCACTTCTACCAGGGGAAGAGGACACAGCAGCAGGAAAGAATGAGTAGGAAATTACATTCTTGCCACTTGTGTCAGACCTGCCCTTATATAAACACATTAACAGTAATTTCATGAGGCGTCAAACATAGGAATAAATACTGAGGGATAAAATAATGAGGTGTTGCTATTGAGCTGAACTGCTATGGCTAATATCCTTGGATATGAATTATGCATCCTGAAAGAAGGCATATGTTGCAGTATTCAAACAGTTTCCCTGCAAGTGAGATCTGCTCATTAGGCTCTGGATCTGGAGGTAAATCTACGCTCCTCTTCCATGCGCGGCAGGACTGGCGTTTACAAAAATACACTCCCTGGGCACCGAGGGCTCTGGTTTCTCCTGAATATACCAAACTATCTGAACAGGCCTTCCACTCCATTTTTAGCAGAACAGCATGTTTATTTAGCTCTTTGGCTGAAGCTTTAAAGCCATTTAATGTAATGTAAACAAGAACATTTTGTTTGTAATTTGCTAAATGTATTACAGCCCGACTGTGTCTCCAATTAGGAACTTAAGGTTCATTTAGTAATTTACATCTGGTTCTGATTTAAGGTGACTTTCCCTTTCCACTTAAGAGCTGCCTTTCCGTGGCTCAAAAGGACCCGAGAACCCTTTTATAGTTCCTTGGACCAATCCCTCCTGCTTCAAAGCTGGACGGACTCTTTAATTTACTAGGGCTTGATTTGTGCTCTATTGCCACCGTGGACCTAGATCTTTTACTCCGGTGACCGGAATCAGAGCATTCAGAAATAACGGGGATAGACAAGAAATTTAGCTGAAACCTCATAAAAAAGATGCTGAGGGTGGCTGAAACTCCAAGGAGCCTAATACAAAGGGCGTGATATTGTTAAGTTATTATTTTTCACTCTCTGTAGGTTCCAGTCAGTGAAAGATAAGTAGCAAAGACCAACATCACAGCAATACTTATGTTTTATTTCCCTTTCTCCATCTGGTGCCTTCTGAACGACTCAGTCCGCTTCTGAAATGGGCTTTCCATTGTCTTACGATTCATTAGCATTTAAAACCTCCGGTTGGAATCCCAAACACAATTCTGCTTCCATTCCAGATTCAGCACCATCTTCCAAAGTATTAAAATGGGGAGATCTCTGATATGTGAAGTTTGTTCAGTGGCTTTGGTGGGAATGATTCATAAGGGAGGTTTTGTGCTCCTGGAGGATTTTTTATCGCTTCTTTCAGCTTCCTTTTGATTTTTTCTTCTTTGAGAGATTCTTCACAGAAACCAAAGTACATACAGTTGCTCACTCACCATGGATTCTGAAAATAAAGATCTGCCCTTCTGCAGTGGCTTCTCTTTCCCGCCCATCCTCCACAATGAGGAAGCATGTGATATAAACATACAGCAGCTCTATTAGTCATGTTCCCTCTGGCTGTCAAGAAAACATTCAATTGTAATCTCGCTAATAGCTGTTTTTCCTTAAATATTGTAATTTTCTGAGCCCCTAATAAATCATCAATAATTTTGTCCATTTTCCCCAGTTCGTGTTTATATTTGTAGCTGTTCATAATTGTGGGCTATTATGACAACAGGATTTTTGAACAATTGTGGCACATGCAACGCTAGCTTCTACCGAACCAGCTGCCTACACAATGCCAATGACATCACGTGGGGCTCTTGTAACACGCCTAAATTTTGAAGTTTAATGGCCTGCCTCTAATCTGCTCCAGCAACATTCCTTTAAAAATACATAGCAGTATGTGCCCTCCCAAATTTGAATATTAAATGAGAGTAAAATACAATTAATTGAAGTTCGAAACAGAGATACTGTATTATGTTGGCACAATGAGTCAACATAAAGGGAAAGAACAGGTGGTAATACACCATAATAACACTTTGGGATATTTTGCTAAAATTCTCTTGATGCCCAAATGTGCACTCGAGGCAGGCCTGTTCGCTTTGCTGGCAACTCTTGCAAAGTGTGGGAGAAGCGCTGCCACAGAGCAGCAGAGCAATGGCCCATCTGATGCAGTATGCTCCCTTCTGTAAGCTCAGTGCCCGATATCATTCATTTGACCCTCTCTCTGCTTGTCCCCGGGATGGGCCTGCATCCTCTGCATATAACAGATCTCATTTTTGTGTGTACTCTTCGGCCTTACTCTCTTCGGTAAGCAAGATCACCTTGTAAGAGGGAAGGATAAGCTATGCTGAACCCCTGCTAAGTCAAAGGAGCATAAAGGATGGGGACAGCCATCGTAGAGTGACCCACACTGCTCCCAATACTTCGTGTTCATAATGGTGCTCCATTTTTAAGATATCAACTTTTTTTTAATAAGAGAAAAAGAAAATTATTTTTATTAAGTTATTTTCCTAAACAATCTTGGCATAACTTTTTAACACTTGGATTCTGATTATGAAATTGCTTTATAACGTGCAACGAGCTATACTGGCTGTTACAGAACTTCATCCTTTATTTGTTAAACAAATTCTTTGCCCCAACCCTAACTATTTCTGTGGAGAGAGAACCTAAAGGTAGACTCATTACGAGTTACTTACTAAATTGGAAATAAGGTGCACAAGAGAAAGAGAAAAACGTTTGTCATCACACGCATACAATTAGAAATCCTTAAATGTTACATCATCACTATGATCCTATCTGCATTAGAAAGCCTTGGCCCCAATCTGAAAGGCGGTATGGGACAATGGGAGCGATTTTCCCTTTTAACATGACAGTCGAGAATAGTGAATCTCATATTCTAAGGGTCTGTAAATATGGTCACACAAAAAGAATGTGGAATATTATCTTAATGTTTCCCCTCTTGCTATAATAAAAATAAATGGCCTTATTATAATAGAATTAGTGGGAACAACCTGCAGCTTTGTATTTGCTGCCTTGAGGAACTACCTGATTTTCATCCTATGAATGCTATTCTTTTCCATCGGGGACATGGGTGTAGGCACTGACGTTTAACATCGATAACGTGAAGGACCAGTCATATGCCTCCCCCTTTCAAACTATTGGTCTTAAAACCACACGAGTTCCTCTAGTAAATGGAGGAAATAATTAGGGAAAGGTATCTGGGGTCCAGGAGATGGATAAGAGGAGTCAGATGAGTGATAGCACAGGCTACTAATGTTTTGTGGAATAAGAGTTGGTAAAGTGGAAGCAAAAGGAGCACGTGTGAGCTTTCGAACGAAACTTCCAGCTTAGATGCTGAGTCCCAGGTAAAGAGGAGGGCTGAGTCTTCAGAGGGGAATCCTGTATGTCCTCTGATGGGTGAGACTTGCTGCACACAATCCCGAGGGAGAGCGATCACTTTCAGAATGTCTCCTCCACGAAATTTTATCTCACCAAGCAAAAGAGTTTATAGTATCAAAGCCTGGTGCGTATCTAAGAATATGCACAGGAGTGATCAAAGTCACCAGAGGCGTATGTCCTGGTGTGTGGCGTCAGGGGGTGGAACTGGGAGGCATTAGGATTCCAAAATCTGGAGCAGGGATAGGGTTGGGATTCCTGGCCTCTATTCACTTGGTTACTCATTCAGCAATGCTCTACTGAGTGGAAGAGTGAAGTCACTGTAGAATCCCACCATGAATGTCCAACATCAACTGGGAACCACATCACAGCTTCAGGAATGTGAATGCAAATTGATCCACGTTAGGAGAGAAAAATCAGCTCTTGAATCCCGAAACAACTGTATTAGGTTTTCGATAGAATCACAAAACACAATGTCCACTACTCTCTTCCTAGTGAGATGGATATTTTAATTGAGGGCACAGAGAATGTTTCAGTGGTGTGTTTTCTGTCCTGGAAGATGACTCTTGCATCATAACGCTCCACATGGTAGGCCTGTGCTTTTCTATGAACCCATCCCTGAGACGGCAATCTTGACAGAGACATAAGAAAATGTGTAGAGATTTCAGACTATAAAAGGTAGCTTTGGCTTACAGAAAAGGAGGCCTGGGGAGACCTGGGGGCGGGGCGGGGTGGGGGTTCTTTGTTCCTTAGCAACCGGTTCTATCATTTCCACTGTTACTGATTTCATAGAGTGATAAGTTCTAGTCACAGTGATTCCATGTACCAGCCAAATCATCTTAGACAAACCGTTCAACAGAATGAGAGACCTGTTTTGTCTGCTAGATCTCCAGTGTCTAGAACACTCCTTGGGGCACATAGTAAATGCTCAATACACACTCATTGAATGAATACATGGATAAAGTTAACTACCTGGCTCTATTTCATAATCTACAAAATTTAGATAAAAGTATCTATGAATATTCAGCATCTATGAGTATTCAGCAGAATAAATGAAAGGAATCAAATGTGAAAGTGTTCTTAAAAGAGTGAGAAACTATACATTTAGCTGTTGATCGATATTCACAACATATAGGTACTTCTAGATGTATATAGCTTTGAGACTTTCTGTTTCTTACATTCTTCCCTGGATCTGATAAGGAAACATAAAGGCCTCTATCAAGAGTCAACTAGGAGATTAGTACATCATTACCACCGTTCAGTATTCTGCAACAGCTACAGCTGCATTTATGTGGTTCTTTCAATGACTGCAACCTGATGATGACGCTTGTCTATTTTTTTTTCTTTTTGACAATGAAATTCTAGATGGTGACAATGGCAATCTGGTTTAGAAATATGGGATCAATATTGTTTCTTTGTTGAAGGGGGGCTACATCTGTGTACTGAACTGTTGGCTCTCTCTCCATGATTCCCATCCTCCCCAAGATCTTCTGGGCTGCTTACGCTGTGGCTGAGATGCAGAGTGTTCCATGTGCCCCCCCCCCCCCCCCCAAAGCATGGTCCTCACATCATGGCAATCTACACCAGAAGAAAATAACCAGGCATCTGGTCCCATTTAACACAGCCTAGAATATGGTATATGTGGGATTGAATAACATGCTCTGGTGGTCTTTAGGGAATGGCTAAGGGTAGAAACCCTTAAATCTGAGGTTCATTTAGCAAAGAGCAAAGAGGGTTTTGATGACCAAAGGGTAAATAGTAAGTGCTAAAGAGAAGTGTGGACAGTTTTCAAAATACTTTCTGTATTTTTTTTTTAAGTCTTTATGATCACATTGGCAACATTAAAGCATGATGTAATCCTGGCTGGGACATATAAAAGTCCTTCCAAGAGTAACTACAGTATATAAACCTTGAAACAAAGGAAACTAACATGCTATTTATGAAGACCAATAAAAGAGTATAAAAATATGTGAAAGTCTCCTGAAGTCTGGTTCTGATGGGGCGTATTCTCAGCCTTTGTTCTGGCATCTGAAAAATTCACCCACAGTCCTCTGAAGCCATTTTTTTAGAGTGAATATACACTTTCTTAAAACATGTTGATTCCAACTCCACTTTGCATTCTTTCTTACCTGTTTTTGCTCTTCTCCTAAACCATCCCACATTGAAGCCACAATTTTAGAGACTTCACCAAAGGTAGCATTTGGATTTTGGCCCTTGATGGCAGCCTGAGTATCACGAAAGAACAGCGCATAGGCAGACACAGGCTTCTGGGGTTCATTGGGGTCCTTCTTCTTCTTCTTTTTGGGGGTTTTGGGCTTTTTCCCCATGTCAGAGGCAGGTCGCTTCTCTCCGCCATTGATCTGAAATAAACATCAAAAATTAGAATTACAGAGGAGCTAAGAAAATTTGGCAATGGGACATCTTGTTCTCCTTTGAAGCTTACACAGATATACCCTCCCACACTCATCACACAAACACAGGCATTCCTGGGGGGCCCTTGGTTTTGTTGGTGTTGTTTTTCAGGCCAAACCAACTTCATATTTCCTATAGTTTTCATATTTATCCTTCTTTAAATCTAATTTACATAGCTTTAAAATAGTATTATCGGTTCTTTTTATAATATTATTATACCACTAAATATTATCCCTTACCTGTCAACTCTTCATTTTTCTCATTTGGGTTGCTGAATGACAAGTGGCATTATGATTGTGACAGCAGTGGATTCCCCCTATTGTATGAACAGCCTATCTTGTTTTTTTTTCTGGGGAGTTTATCCTTTTCTTCCTAAGTATGACTTTAAAACCATGGTGGGTGGGATGACTGGGTCGCTCAGTGGTTGAGTGTCTGCCTTTTGCTCAGGTTATGATCCCAGGGTTTTGGGATCCTGTATCAGGCTCCCCGCAGGGAACCTTCGTCTCCCTCTGCCTATGTCTCTGCCTTTCTCTGTGTGTCTCTCATGAATAAATAAATAAAATCTTAAAAAAAAAAAAACCCAGTGGGCAACATGTTCCATAAGTTGAATGGCTTTTGATGTTGCATTTAAAGTCTATAGGATGCTACTAGGAAAAACTAGCAATGCTCATGGCTCAGTGACTGGCATAATTTAGGCAGATCAGTGCTGCCCAATGGAACCTTCTGCCATGAGGGTAAATTTCTATCATCTGCACTATTCAAAATGGTAGCCAGTTGCCACATGTAACTAATGAGCACTTGGAATGCAGCTAGGATAAATAAGGAGTAAAATGTAAAGTTTTATATCATTTTAATTGCTTGAAATTTAAATAGATGTAGCTAGTGGCCCTCATATTGGAAAGTGCATGTCTGGAAACTAGGTTCCAGATTCTAGACATTTCTAGAACAGCTTTATACTCAAGTTTAAAAATTGATTCTATTTTCACCATTGTCCTCAAGTATGAATATCTGGGTACTTTTCATTGTTATTCAGATGCAAATGGGAAAAAAAACATTCAGTGCCACTGAATGTTTTGAAGACATCTGCATTTGAATATGACCTTTGATATTAACTAATTATATGTGATGTCACTGCACCTGTATAGAATCAGAGATTTTGGCTTGGATTTCTCTCTAGTTCTAAAATTCTGTGAATCTACATGAGTAGCAAATAGTACTGACTCTGTTGGAAATCTTCTCCTCATGCAGCTCCCGACAAAAATGTGCAAATGTGCATGGGCCCAATCTCCTGATGACGCTGCCATTATCACATGAGGTACTATATCTTCACCTTCTGTTGTTGTTGCTTTTGTGCTCTCTGCAAACATATGTACAAACACTATGTATGTCATTCCAACAAACTGCTAGACAGGGTAGGGTAGTTTGTGTAAAATGACTGCCAGCAATGGAGAGCCAGCATGATATCCAGTGGGTATGCCATCAGAGGGTCTAGACTCATACCTTCTTTTGCTTTCTTTTAGCTGTGTAATCTTGGGGCAAATCATATCATTTCTCTGGGCCTCAATTTTCTCTACTGCAAACCAGTTGCAGTACCATTTTTGATTACTGAGAAGGTACATATTTATATTCATTTAAAACTTGAAAATGATATCACAGTGTTAATTATGACATGGTAGAAACTTAAAAATATCCACTGAATGAATGGAAAGAAATGACCTTAATATTAATTTGTGATGCCATATGGTCATAGTTTAAAAGATATGTTCCAAGTATCAAAGAGAGACAGAAAAAAAGCTACATGAATCCTTGGGCTTTGTTTTTAGTGAGAAAGAGTTAAAACATTATCATTTTGAAATTGTCTACTGAAGGAGATCACACATCTCTTTGGGAACAGGATGCTTTGAACCTGGCCAACTAAGGTAGATTAATATTAGAAGAGAACTTCCCTAGGAGGGATCTGAGAGGCGATCCTGTGAAATTGTTGGTCCACATGTAATCTGGGAGAGGTCCAGCATGTTTGGACAGAGTTGAGAGTGGCAAACTAGGGTTAGCTCTAAATTAAGCATGTGGGCAAGACTGACCTAGAACAGTGGCTTTCAAATATGGCTGCCTGTTAGAATCACCTAGAAACTTCGAAATAATACCTGGATATCCAGACTTCACACTTATTAACCAGAATGCTTATGAATAGGAGACAGTAGCCTCAGACTCACCCTCAACTCTAGGGTTCTAACTGATATTTAAATACTTGAAAAACAAACAAAAAAGTAAAATTTCTCTTTACACCTGTATGCTACAGCTCATCTCAGTGTGCCTTCCTCATCATTTAGCTCTTTAAAACATCCCCAAGGGATACTTCTCTAACATCAGTGGACTGTTTTGTCTTCCCCTTACTTGATTTCTCTCTGTGAATGCCCTCTCTTCTAAGGGTTTCATGACATCACAGTCCCTGGGTTTTACTCCTACCTCGCTGGCCTGTTTCCAGAATCATTTTTTGGCTCATCCTCTTCACCCAGCCATTCAGTTGTAGCCTTCCTGATGTCTTTTGCTGTCTTCTCTTGTGAGTTTGTACTTAAGAAATCTCACAGAGACACAAGATTTCCATTATCTTTTGTGGGTGGCTGACGGTCAAACTCATGTTTCTCCTGAATTTTGAATGCATTGAAACAGCCACTATTGGACATCTCTATTTGCAAGTCTTATTAAAGTATCTTAAACTCAGTCCAGTTTGTGTTATTCACATGTATAGTTCTGTGTATTTCCTTGATAGCACAATTTTGTAATAAATTTGATACAAATTCTTGTGTCAAATTTGTAATTATATAATAATTTATATGTTAGATCCTCTCTCACCCAGCGTATAAGCACCGTTAGGGCAGGTCCATATGTGATTTTGCTCACTAGCACTTATCATGGTTCCTGATTTATAGTAAGTGATTAGCATTTGTTATAATAGTAATAAAAATTACAATATAAAATAATAATATAATTTCAAGAATGAATGAGTCAAAGCATAAATGGTTTCTGTTACAGGAAATTAAACCACCCTGATTTCCTTGAGAACTTTAGGACAATAATCAAATATGTGGTAAGACAGAAAACACAAGTTTTCTAAAATTTTTTAAAAGTATTTGACATGTTAACAGTAATGTCTCTGGGTTATAGACAGTGTCTTTATGGTTTTCTTCTCTGTATTTTTTATAAGATCCACGTTTTATAAGCATGACTGTTTCCATATTCATAATATCAAATATTTATTAAAAGAAAAGTAGAAAGGAGTCAACAAAGTCTACCAAGAATAATAGTAAAAGTAGAGGGAACATGATATTAGAGATCATATTGCATCACGGATTAGAAGTATTTAAAAATAGGGAACAAAGTGTAGGAAAATGAACACTTTTCCATATGGATTATTACCTGGACTCCTTTCAAATTTCAATTAAAAAATTAGCAAGCTAACATATCAAAACCTCTTTGATTACAGATTCTATCAATCTTTTTGGAAAATAATCATATGTCACTCACAATAGTAAATATCCCATGATGCAATGTAAATGTACTTACTAAAAGATTTTCCCAAACTATTTAAATAATTTCCCTCCTCCACCATCCAAAATTGTTTTTGAATCACTGATCTTCATGCTGCTTTCCTTTTTAAATTGTTATCTGGATGATAGGATACAAGTTTTAGATCTGCCTAATGTGTGATGCTGTGCTGTAACGGAAAGGAGAGTTATGCTCTTGTATCTGACAACATGGCTCTACTGTCTAGGGATGACCCAAGGAAGCAGGATAACCTGTAAATGCCAGTAGGAAGTTCTGCCAAGGGTATCAAAACCACAAACTATCATGTCAAAGTAATGTATTAACAAGCCTATTGGAAACTCTAAACAATTCTCTGCAACTAGTCCATTTTGTTTGTTGTCTGGAAGCTTTCCCTCTTTCCTGGCTTGTCCTGTAGGGTTAGCCAGATGTAGTCTTGCTCAATCTCAGTGTTTTGTTTAGCAGAAGCAAGCATTTCATGAGTTCTTCTTCCCATTTTCAAACATGGGAGACATCATTTATGCATTATGGAGTGTAAGTCAGTGGCTACAACTGTTTATCTGATTGAGTAGCTGACAGGCACTACACTGGGAAGGTGGGGTGTGGTCTCCCCTCAAGGCCAGTCTACCAGCCAGCCTCATAGCATTGCATCTGCTTTGTCTTCAATCTGTCTCCAAGGAAGATCATATCGATATGCCTTCCTTTTAAATACTTTTGTTAACCTCAATTACCTGCTGCTTAAGAAAACTGGCACCTGAGAGGACCAAGCTAAAGGATACACACAAAATATTAATGTCTCAAGATTCACTGCCTTTCCCTCAGTATATTAAAGGAGACCACTAAAGCTATATTCTTGGGTCATAATATTATGAACATTTATAGAATTGCCCCCACGGAACTCAACTGAGATTTAAACTAGTTCACCACAGTTGACAGGAGAGGAAACAGCAAAAGCAAAAATTATGTATGAAAGATCTCCATTTAAAAAAAATAATAAAATGTGCTTTGAAGGGAATCATTTATTATATTGTTCAGTGTTCTTTGTATAAAGACTTACTGAGTATGTACATCATCTTTGCTTTTAGGATGCGATACAGTGGAATGAGAATTCCATGTTGTGGTTTGTTACCTCATGCATCTGAGTAGTTGGGCAGTGCTATGTGAAGTTTAAGGGTGTCCACCACTTGAACTTCCTGGTGTGTGGGGGGTCTTACTTTTCATTTTGCATTTTTCTTGTGTTTCTGAGGGTGAAGAAATGGGCAGTTATCTTGGATTCTGTGTAATCAAATGGGGATTTTTAAGGCCTGCTTTCTGGAGGTAGTTTCATCACATATTCGAAAAACACTATGCAAAGCCTCCTTGAAGAAAAAATATGTGGTTATAATTTGGATTCACTTACATGCCAGTAACAGACTGCATTTTGAAAAATACCTGGCTCTTTTGACCACTAACTATTTGGGATGAACACGATGATGAATAACTGTGGTAGAAACATAGCTAAATGGATTTGTAATAGGTCTCTAAACCTTAATTTTGAGGATTGTCTAGATCCTGAATTCCTACTTAGGTGGATGAAAGCTTATAATTCTACATCCTAATTTTCTAAGAGGCCCTGACTTCTAAAGTCCAGAGCAGCATTATCTCCTAGACGTTTCTGGAATGATGGGAATATTCTCTGTGCTGTCTAAAAGGGGTGCCACAACTGACAGAGTGTATTTTTTTATTTACTTAATTTTTAGTTAGTTAAATTTAAATGTACACAGTCACACATGATGAGTGTGTGAACAGTACAGCACTGTGTAGTGGGCATTGTTATTTTATTTTATTTTTTTAAAAAAGATTTTATTTATTTATTCATGAAAGACACACAGAGAGAGAGGCAGAGACACAGGCAGAGGGAGAAGCAGGCTCCCTGTGGGGTAGCCTGATGTGGGACTCGATCTCAGGATCCTAGGATCATGGCCTTGGCCACTGAGACACCCCTGAGCATTGTTTTAGAGTAAATATTTCTGGAGTTACTAGGGTTCTGAGACTGGAGAGTTAAAGTGAATCCCAACATCATAGTCTTTAGAATAGAGAAGAAACCATCTAACGCAAAAATGGAAACTCTCCATGATGACAAGAGCATTGAAAGTAAGGACCAGGTGCTGTTTATCTTGCTTTCCCCTCAGCCTCAGCGTGGGGTCCTGCACATGTGTGGGATCACCACACATGTCCACTCTGTTACCTACAGCAGTGAGCAAAGGCTCAGAGTGACAAGACAAAGACCTTTGAAACACCTACAAAAGTTGTATGAAAATCATAACAAATAATATCATGGCTGGGTTGAGGCCCTACGTGTAATTCTGATCAACTACAGGTTTATTTCACAACAATTAAAGCACTAGTGAATAAATAAATGCATACGAAAATGCATAGATTAATATTACTCTCACATAAGCTTTACACAGATGCGTGTGCTTCATGTCACTTACTTGTAGACACAGATTTATTTCTAAAATCCCTAGAGGTGTCCTTAGGCTTCTGATAATCCACTCCTGCCATGTCTTGTTGCTTAATTATAGTGATGTATTTAACTTATTTATCACAAGAAAACAACATTTTTCACTTAAAAAAAAAAGCGTGTGTTAACGGTGTTGCTTAGATAATACTTCTTAAGAATACAGAGTACAGGAGTTAAGACTCTCAAGGAAAGAGAATCATTGATATTGAAATGTCCCTGGAGAAGTTAGAAACGTCTATAAGCATATTTAAAATAAACTGCCGCGGTCCCAAAGCCTTTAATGGAGCTGGGAGAGCTGTTTAATGCACACTATCTTGCAGTAATCGCTGTAGTTTAAAATAGATTTTAATCAAGCACCATCTGCATAATAGGCTGAACAAACAACACAGAACTCCACTTATAACTCTTATCATATAAAGTAAATATTATAAAATCTTCGCCATAGAAACAGGGCATATCACAGCACTTTTTTGTGATGGTACTGTTGCTGTAAGTGAAAAATTTTGCTACTTAAATTCATTCTCTCTTTCCTTTCTAAACTATGCCATCTAAAATCCCCTTATGAGAATAAATTCATATAAGCATGGAAAGTAAGTCATCTAGTTACTGTGAAATCAGCAAGGCTGTACTACTTCTTTCATTTTGCAATCAGGTTTATTATTATCATTAATAATAACAGTACATTCAATGACTCAAATCATCAATTATAAAAAAAAGTTTATGAAATGCCTTACTTTTGAAATGATTCAGAAGCACGAATCTGTATCACAGTTTATAAAGCAAATTCATTTTTAAGGATCCCCGATCTGCAAAACATAGCTAAGTATTGTTTTAGGATGAGCTTAGCAAAGATAATTCAGTGGCCTTATGTAAGGATAAGAAATTCAGGCTACTGTCCAGAAAAATTACTTTCAGGTGAGGAAAAGAGTTGATTATAATTATATATACCTAATAGTTATATTCATCGATTTTGTTGAATTCACTTGGTCTTTTCCAAATTTGCCTGTCTGGGGCAGTATATTTATTTCTTATTCTTTTGTATCGAAAGAATCTAAAATATTCTTTCTGCCATACAAGAAAGCACAAGAATGCTGGCATAGGGTCCTGTGGAATAAAATGCCAGGTGCCTATGTTTAACCTCACTTTATTTTTATTCCATGAATTAGTGAAGTGTGTTCGATTACCTAGGGCATGAATCATCTAAGAACATATATACCTTGAAAATAATTTATCCTAGTATAATTTAATTACTTAAATGGATTTTTCAAATAACTGTTTAGAATCAGGTACTAACTGTCTGACTGAATTTTATTATTTTTCCCCAGAACTAGTTTGCTAAACTCAGCCTTAACCAATGGGATACTTTATTTTTGATAAATGAGGAATATATATTTTTTCATGTGCTAGGGTCTAAGGAATTCTTTAGAAGAATCATAGATCTTACATCATAAGAAGTGTTGAACAATTGCATTATAAATACAGCTCAATGTGGAAAATAATAGACTTTGCAGTGCCAATTTGCTGTCCTATTGCTAGATAATGTGACTTGACACTTGGTTCTAACATTGCTTGATTTCACTTAGTGTTTGCAGAAACCTGTCTGCTTATCATTTTTTCTTTATTCAGGAATCTTCTTGCCTTCAGAACGGTGGTAAATAAAAAGCACTTTTCGAAGAGCTTATTTAATTGTTGCTCTAGTGACTTATCCTATTTGCTTTGAGGAAAAAAAAATCTTTTTCTGTCCAGCGAGGCAAAGCACATGCATTGATGAACTTGCAGCTTAGTAAGAAACTCTTAAAAGCAAAAAGTAAGTGAAAGCAGGAACTCAAAGGAGTAAGCAGAGTACTGAAGGCAGCTTTCATCTTGAAGATAGTTGCTGAGCCTGGTAAAATTGAGTCAAATGCACAGTAGATAGAAGACAAAGCCCAGAGCTGACCAAAAGTGGGGTGCTTAACAGGAGGGTTGCTATCAAAGTCAGGACAGAGAAGAATTAGACTCCCAATGCCATTCTGGGATAAAACAACTTCCCCTGAATGCACCCTCTCAGAACCTGCAAAGAAAATACTGAATGGAGAATGGAAAATACCTTTTGTGGTAATTTACCAACAGAAACAGCATTTGTTAAGGATGGATACTCTAAATACATACTACTTTGGGTGACCTGAAAAAAGCCAGGAGTGGTTCTAGATCCTAATGGCCTGAGATGCTTGGAGAAGCAAACACAAATCATACTTAGAGGAATCTTCCCTTAGACCAGGTCTGATAGAATCTTCATAAAGTTTTAATGAGCACCAGCTCTTAAGCTAAAAGCCAAAAAGCCAAATGGAACATGGCATCAAAACCAAGAGCCAGCATCAACTACAGACAATAGAAACAGACCTCGAAAGACTTAATGTGTTGGAATTAGCAGGAACTGTCAAAAGAACAAAAGAATGAGATATATGGAGAAAGAACAAGCAACTCAAAAGGCAGCCCAGACAGATGTGAGAAAAAAAACAAATAAAATTAGAAATATAATAATTATAATGAAAACCTCAAGAGATCAGCTTTAATTTCAGATCACATCCAGCTGAAAAGAGAATTATGAAATGGGAAATTAACACCAATAAATTAAGCAGAATTGTAATACAAAGGGGCAGAAAAACAGAAAATATGAAGGTCTAGTGTATGTCTTATCAGAATTACAGAATTGCAAGGGAGGATGGGGGAAAGTCAATATTCCAAAAACATGAATGGCTGAAAATTTCCGGGAACTGATGTAGAACGGAAGTATTAGGTTCACAGTAAATTTAAAGACCCACGGTGAAGCTGCAGGGTTCAAAAGGCAAAAGAAGATCTTAAAACTAGTCAGAGAAAAGACAGATCACTTTCAAAGAAAAGACAATGAAGCAGTAGAATTCTCAAAAGCGATAATGAAAATCAAATTGTCATAGAGTAATAGAATGTCTTCGATAGGATAGAAGACAATCAGTATCAGTCTAAGATTCCACACAGAGTGAAAGTACTTTTTAAGGCAATCATGTTCCCAGTAAATGCTCATGAAAGAGAAATTTAAAGGCATATGGGATAATGATGTCAGATGAAAGAAAATACTAAATATGTAAAAAAAAAAAAAATCTAAAGAAAAAAAAGGCTGTAAAAATAACCAAAATCATGTTTCATGGAGATTATTAAATGACATGATTTAATTAAATTATGATTAAAACAACAGCAATAACTACTCCATGGTGTTGAAGGACGTTGGGAGTAAAATATTATAAGAAGAGTAAAGCTATCAATCAATGTTAGAATTTTACACATTTGTGCATCAGCGGTAGATACTAAATGAAGAGAAAGGACACAATTTCCAATCTTACCATGGAAAATTATGGAATGAGAAAAACAAGAATAATCTTAAGGAAGGTAAGAAGGAGAAAAAGAATCATAGAACATGTGGGGCAAAGAGAAAGCAACATATTTAAGTGGAGAAATAAACCCAAATATTTTAGTAATTATATGAATATAAATAGAGCCGGTTTCATTTAAAAGTAAGAACTGTCTAACTATATGCCATTTACAAGGAACCTATATAAAACTTAAGGATATTTCCAGCAGAAAGGTTGAAAGTAAAAGGATGGAAAAAGATATACTGTGATTCTCAGCCCATAATTTCCCGAAAGGGAAAACTGTGCTAAAAATACACTTCTAATGCCAGATACTTTAAGTGTCTTATAGTGTCTGTTGTATTACAAGTCCTGGATTATAGGCTTAGAACCACAAGCTACCCAAGTTTATATTTCTTTGATGTTTTACTGTATGTCTAGTTTATGACTTTAGGCTGTCAACACAGCTCCATAGCAATCAGAACCATGGGTAGTGTTTATAAGGTGATAATTTATTTTACTGATGTATTTACAATATTTCTCTCTGTCAAAAAAAACTTATTTCTTTTAATTGTTCAATTAGATAAACTGGATTCAATATGTAATTGCTTACAAGAACTCAAAGTGTGAAGAGGGAAGATTTGTAAGCTTTTTTTTTTCTGGTATGAGACTAAATATTCCTTTTTTAGTTCTCTTGTTAGAAATGATTTAAGTGATCTTTTTGACTTCATGCTCTTTCACGTTTAGCTCAAGCTGCAGCAGTACAACATTCCACATAAATCCTGCTCACATATAAAGGAAAAAAATTCCAGTTTAATCTTTTACTGTGATGAAGAATGCTGAGCATTTTCAAAAAACTCTGAGCAGGGTTTTTTTTCCCCCATTTAATAAACATAAGTTGAAAAAATGGGTAGGAAGATTTTGGATTAGAGAGAAGGTGAAGAATATGTGTAGAGCAGGAGCAGGAAGGTAGATTTTCTTGAGATGGAAAATACACTTAAACTAAAGATGAACTTGAAAATATCTGTGGAGACAAAAAGCCATCTTAACGAGGACATTCTTGAGAAATCTAACCCTAAGCCTTTACATGTGACTACTTTAAAAATATAACACTACAGAATATAAGTTCTACTATACAGCACTTGTACCATCATTAATGATGAGCCATAAATTATTTTACGATGTGGATGTTGAACGATTGGAAGGATAAGCACCAGTAAAGTTTCACACCAGCCTGGAACCTCCTCATACAAATTTATCCCCCAGCAAAATTACACTATATGGATCTTATGGGAAAATGGGAAATAGCAGAATCTGCAAATGTTAATTCTACGAATTTCTGGTTTCTACTCAGTCTTCTACTCATGTAAGTTGAAGAGTGCAAAGTGTTATTGTAAGTAAGATAATCCTGCATAAAATTTGTTGTCAGAAGATGCTAATTTAGCATTAATTTCCTGAAATGTCAGCAATGAATACTGATAAAAATATAATCCAGATGCACAAATTGATATTTACTATAGGCAGACCATGAATTTTTTCCCCTTGTAATACAGTACTTATCATTTATGTTTAGGAAATTAACCTGAATTACCCAGGCATAACTCAATATCAGAATTGCCAGCCACCAACAAATTCTTGGTGTCCACATTTAGGTCCAGGTACTCATCAACTCTTAGGTTCCATTAGAATAATACCCATTTTGCCCTCTAATGGTCAGCTAAAGGTCAGATCATCACTAGCCCAATAAATTATTTATGTAATATCAATTAGTCTCCTGCCTTCTTTTTTTTTTTTTTTTTTTTTTTTTAGTCTCCTGCCTTCTTACCTTATTTCATGAGAGACTGGTTCATTGACCAACAAGGAAAAGCTTGTTAAGGTGGAAAGGATGACATTTAGTTATGCAGTTGCTCTAAAAATGGGCTTAGGATTTGTTCTAATCAGAGGTGGTAAGATAGCAGACATAGAAATGACTGTCATGAAGGAACAGTTCATATTCACAGATACCTAGAAATGGAAGGCACAGCATACCACTCAGGATGGCTTAGGAGGAAGACAGAGAGAGAGGGGGCAAAGCATGACGGCATGGCCCAGAGCCTTTACTGGGGTTTTTGTGGGAAGGAATGCATGAGGTGGACCAGGTATGCTGAATAAGTTAAGGATCGGATATAGTTTGAACAATTTCAGTGGGCCTTGGGCTATGGAGGTGGTTCCTAGTTGTCCGGTACCTGGTCCTGTGGGGACTTAGAGGCAGTGGGCTCTGGACTGGTTGGTTTATTTATCAAAAGTGTGCTCACAGGGGAGTCATACTCTATCTCTTGGAATTAACTAGCCTTGGGAGGAGTAGTTTTTTTTTCTTTTCTTTCTTTTCTTTTCTTTTCTTTTCTTTTCTTTTCTTTTCTTTTCTTTTCTTTTCTTTTCTTTTCTTTCTTTCTTTTCTTTTCTTTTTTCTTTTCTTTTCTTTTCTTTTTAAGGATCAAGGCCCCAAGCGCCAGAGTGTTAATACTGAGAAGAATAAAATATAGTCAATGCAGACTTGTCTTTGTCATCAGGCTCAAGAAACCTGAGTCACTATTTATTTGTAACTTTGAAAAAATAGTGTAGCTACTGGAAAGTTAACCATATAGGTCAGATTCCCACTTGGGTGGCTTCCAGTGGCATGTTGGCAGATTAATTTCCCCAAAACAACATTCTTGCAAAAGTCAAAAGAAAACCAAGGGCTGCCACAAGGGACAAATCATTAGATTAAAGGAACAAAGGGAAGGAATAGGAAATACTGTAGCTGTGAGTGGTTTTTTGGTAAATGGGCACATGTGTTCTTTCTCACTGGGACAAATTTGGAAGACACTTGACTGACAATTAAGGCAATGGAAAGATTATTTTGGTGTTTTTGAGCAAAAATGTACTTGATTTCGGTGCATTTAAAAAAGCTAAAATATCTTAAAGAACTAAAGCCTTCAAAGAACTACAGTAGCTAATTTCCCAATCTAAGGATACTCAAGGCCCGTCTTCCTATGTAGATAACTTAATGTGCCACAGAGCCAGCCAGTCATGTTGGCAAGGAGTTAACAAAAAGTAAGCAAGGAAACATCCAGGCTTTTGCTTATGGAAGGGAGTCATAGAATATCCCTGGTCCTTACCTTCCGCATTATCCGTATGAAATGGTTGGGTCAGATAATCTCAAAGGTTTCATCTGACCATCTCTCTCTCTCTCTCTCTCTCTCTCTCTCACACACACACACACACACACACACAGACACACGCAGCCACCACTATATCCCTGAGATGTTTCATTTTTAAAATAAAATTATGAAGCTGAAATAGATTATTTTTGGAATGAGTGGTGAATTAAGCTTAATTTTGGATGTTGAGTCCTACAAGACTTACTCTCCATACTCACTATGCAGACCTTATATTTTGTGGATGACATCTACTTTCATGCTTAATACATCTATATTTAAATGATTTACTAGGGACTTGAAAATGTAACCGGAAAAGCAAGTGATTTAATCTATTCACTTTGTAACCTCATTAAAAAAAACTATGCCCCCCACCAATGTTTCTCAGTTGGATGATAGAAACGGCTCAAGGAATGTGCTAAAGAATACTCCTTTTGGGCAACAAGCATTTCCTATAGGTCCTGAAAATAATCCAGTCATACCTTCGTGGTATCATCACCTTCGTCTTCATGCACTGAACTAGATGGGGAAGGAGTTGCGGACTTGCTCCCGGGTGGAGATGGCGAGTTGTGAGGGACACTGTTTCCTCCCATATTCAAGCCAAGCTGAGCACTGAGCTGGGACTGGTTGATGGTGGTCAGCTGGCCATGCTGCATCATTCCTGGCTGCTGCCTGATGTCTGCAGGCTGACCCCTTGGTCTCATGGCTGCCATCTGGGGATGGGAGCCGTACTGAGTTCCTTCCGGATTCCGGATATCTTGCATCTACCAAAAACAAAGACAGGAATAGTTTTCACAAAAATATTTCTGGAAAAAAATTTTTTTTAATTCCTTAGACTTTGAAAATTCTGTAGCGTGTCCTGGTAAACTTTACCTATATCCACCTCAACCCCAAACCTCTCCTTAAAATACCCGAATGGTATATTAATCACTCTAGAGGTACTGTTACTAAAAGAATAGAAATTGAGAATTCATTCGACATCACATTTCATTAGTCAAGACCTGACTAATTATATTTACAGTCTTTCTTTATGAATGGAATGCAAACATATATAGTATTAGATATTGATGGCATAGGTTTCAATTCCTTTTTTTAAGATTATTTATTTATTTATTCATGAGATACACACAGAGAGAGCGAGAGAGAGAGAGAGAGAGAGCGAGAGAGCAGAGACAGAGACACAGGCAGAGGAAGAAGCAGGCTCCACGCAGGGAGCCTGACATGGGACTTGATCCCAGGTCTCCAGGATCACACCCTGGGCCGAAGGTGGCGCTAAACCACTGAGCCACCCGGCGTGCCTGACGGCATAGGTTTCAAAACACTGATGCTTATTAGAGTGTCAAAATTATGTAATTGTTAGTCATTACAGCATTATGGCAATTCATGAAACCCAGTTTCTTTTATTCTGATCACTTAAGAAAGGTTTTGTGAATTAAATGTGCTATGATTCTTAGTTTAATTCCGTGTAGGCTAGTATTGGCTAAAATGATCTACTAACTTCCAGACTCAGAGCACTACCAGCTGGTATTAACCAATTGATTAATTGACTATTGAAATGATTTGACTGCACAGTCAAATTTGAAAGTAAAGCTGCAAAGTTGCAAGGTCACCATATTAATCCATTATGCTATCTGGGTCACTGCTTTTTAGCCTTAATGAGACTCATTCTTGTAATTCAAGCAATGAATTTTGTCTCTGCAAGGATTAGAATTAAAAGCATTGGAGGATGAAGCTCTTAACGTATCTAGAGGTCAAATGTGTTGTATAAGAGGAGTATAGTGGATTTCACTTAATGTTTCTCTGGCATTTGCAAACTTAAACTAATGAGTATTTCGCGGTGCTCGTAGAAGTGGTTCAGTTCTTTCACTCTGAGGAGAGTTGGGGAGTTCATGCAGGTAGAGGCTTATAAAACAGGAGACAAAAGAAAAACATGGAAAAAATAAGGGCAGTGAAGAGGTGTACGGTTAGTCAAAAAAATTAATAGTGTTATCTTTCTCTATTTCAAAGAAAAAACATCCCACATGGTGTCAGAATGCCCCATAATTGCCTGTCTGCAAATGTTCCCACGACATAGAAATACTGTAAAGGTCAATCAAGTTACTTAGTCATAGGCTCTTTTTTTTTTCTTTTGGTAATAAAATCATTTTCTACCATTGCTGCCTAGTCATTTTACCAACCTAGTTAGATCTGTCTGAAACTGGAGGTGGGACGGAAGAGATGTCTGCCTGTGTTTCCTGGGTTAGGTTTACTGTCTCTACCATGAGGTCTTTCCTATTAGTCAGCACCATCCTTTCGACCTTTCCGGCTCTTGCCCTTCACCCTCTGACTTCGTTCCATGCATCATCCTAGACTCTAACTCTTCTCCGTGAAGGCTTAGGCCAGCCTGTGGTTCTGTATCTGCTGCTTTCCGTGTGCAAATCAACACCTTTTCCCATAATTCAAACTGTATTCCTCCAATGCTCCAAAAGTAGTTCTGATGCTAATGTGTATTCATTGATACACATTAGAGCTGCGAGGGCATTTAGTGATCCCTTCTCAGTGTATAGAAGAGGAACCTTAGGGGCAAGCCACACTACAAGCCTGTTGCCTGTCTGTTGAATAAATACAGAAATGATTAAAAATAATAAGTGAATGAATAAAGCTCAGAGAGGTTAAATGACTTCCCTAAACCACAGAGTGGGAGTTAAAATCTGCATCTCTCAACTCCACACTTTGAAGCTTCCTACGTATTGGCAGCCAATTTGACATTTTACATGTCCCAGGGAGAGATTTATAGTTAAAGCTAATCAAAACCACCTTATCAAACGTTGTCTACCCAAACTGATTTTTATGTAGCCCATTCATGTGGTTTCCGCTCACATATACTAAAATAGTTTTTTTCCCTTCTCAGGTGTTCACGTAACTTCTATAATCTGATCATCCTTATGAAGTAGTACTAGATTTAGCAGCTCCCCATAAAATTGTGCCATTGACAGAGGATATCATAAAAATCAGGACCAACTTTTGAAAGTACGCAGAAGAGGCATTAAGTGAGTGACTTTTCAAGTCTAATTTCTAATATCCTGAAGTCATGTTAATTAGCACTCTGACTACTAAAACTTGTATTCTAACCTTTGTTTTATTGGTAGAAGAAGGTAGGCATCACCAAAGTGGGGTAAAGTATCTGTCTGGGTAAGGAGAATGAAATACTCAACAGGCTACCTCTTTCTCAACATACTCGTCATTAGTTCGAAAATATCATGACACGATGATATTTGGCCAAGCAGACAGCAGTTTTAACTCTGAATCAAAGAATGATTTTCCTGTGTGGAGGGTCACAAGCACAAATTGGAGAGCATAGTCATCTCTTCAGCACTCGGATGCACTTAAGACGGTCAGATATTAACAGCCATTTCCAAATTAGGAGTATTTCCATTTTACCTTGCTTTCATAGATGTCAGTTCAGTATTAATCACTGCCTAATGTATAATATGGGGAAAATTAAACTGGATGAAGTCTGATTACTGAAAAATAAGATTAATTGGTTAGCTCATGAAGGTAAGCAAATGTTTTGATTACCGATTTCCTTCTAGAAAGATACTGATGGACTATAGTCTTAATGCCAAATACAAAACTTCAACTTGTGAAATATTATTTGCCGTTAACTTCCAATATTTTTAACTTATTGTGAATAATTCACCTAGGGCATTCTTAACAACAACGTTCTTCTCTTTGATTCTTCTGGACTTTTCAGTGGCTTCTCTTCTTCCTACAGCTTTCCACCCCTAAATTATTTCCTAACATTTCTCCGTAAGTCACATTTCTTCCATCTCGAAGTTTCCTTTTTCGAACTTGTTATGTACTGTGTGGCCCGTTTCTGTTGATGACACCTTCATCCGCCCTGTCACTTCTACTCAAAATGTTCTAGTAATTTTTTATTCTTTCCTACCAAACTCTTGTGAGTTCCGCTGAGTCTACTCTAAAATAACTCTTCCACCAGCCCTTCTTTTCATTTCCACACTCATTCACATATTTCAAGCCTTCATTGCCTCTTGGCTTGCAATGACTACTTAAATAAAATAATCTCTTCACATTCATCCTGAAGAGTCCTGCAGGATTGATCTTCTAAGCCACAGGTTCAAAACCTTTCCAGTGATATCTGCCTACCAAATGAAATCCAAACTCTTCAGCATGCCATGAAAGGTTCCAAATAAGCCTTATTCCCCAGATTTGTCCTTCACACCATTATTCCTCAGCCAAACACAATTAATTGCTATTCCTTGCCTCTGTCTCTTTCCCTTGAATAAGTGTCTTTGGCTATGTTGCTCTTTCAGCATTTGCTGTCAGACAGATTTCAAGGAGAGTTAAAAAAAAACAAACTTTGCACAGTGATTTGTGATTTGTTCGGTAATTTTATCTAGTGAGCCTTATTATTTCCCTTTGAGGCAGCCCTATAGAGATGTCTGTTTTGAACATGTTTATTGAGGATGGGGAGCTTAAGTGATCTCAGATCTCTCCACCAACAAAGATCAAAGCCGAATTGATATACGCTCTACACATTTGTGCCCTTTTCACAATTCCATAATGCTATTACCATATTCATGTATCTAAACACTAAATACATTTTATTTATTTATTTTTAAAGATTTTATTTATTTATTCATGAGAGACAGAGACAAGAGACATAGACAGAGGGAGAAGCAGGCTCCCTGTCGGGGAGCCCGATGTGGGACTTGATCCCAGAACCCCAGGATCATGCCCTGAGCCAAAGATAGGCGCTCAACAGCTGAGCTACCCAGGGGTCCCAAACCTAAATACATTTTATTTTTCTTTTAATTTTTTTTAATTTTTATTTTATTTTATTTTTTATTTATGATAGTCACACACACACACAGAGAGAGAGAGAGAGAGAGAGAGAGAGAGGCAGAGACACAGGCAGAGGGAGAAGCAGGCTCCATGCACCGGGAGCCCGATGTGGGATTCGATCCCAGGTCTCCAGCCAAACCGCTGCACCACCCAGGGATCCCCTAAATACATTTTAAAGTCAAGTTCAAAAATCATCTAATCTACAAAGCTTGCTGAATCTTATTCTGAACTGCTAAAGCATTTGTCTGTACTTTCTTTATTGGTCACCACTTGTAAATTTCTTAGTCTGTCTATACCTTCCAGACAGTAATCTTCATTAGTATGACTAACGCATTTTGCAATCCCTCCTCAGTTCTCTTTTTAATTAAATTAGGCATTTCAAGTATTCAAAACATATTTGCGGAGTCAGTATATAAGTGAAGAAATGAATACTACCAGTGTAAACCAACCAACCAGTTTGAGGAGTTTTCTTTTTTCCAGTGAACTTCATCTAATAGTGGTCATAAGAGGAAAAGGAAATTTGAATAATGTCTGTCTCTCTTGTGGCGGAAACCTCAGGCTGTACCCTCTGACACACTACTTTTGTCCTAAGGGACAGGCCTCCAGTATTAAGCTGTCTAGCCACGACTCTAGCCAACGAAGAGCACTACCCACCTTCCTTTGCAGCTCTGTCAGGCCACGTGACCATGTTTTGGCTGCTGAAATGTAACAAAGTGTGTGGTACTTCTAAGAAATCCCCTTAAAAGGAAAGGGTTACTGCCCATTGTTCTTTCCTGTTGGAGAAAGTGTGGGTGTGATCACGAGAGCTTGGGAAAATGTCTTGAACCAGACACATTGGAGACACTCCAGTTAGGACATTGGAGATCTAAGAAAAAGGTGCTGGAGTGGTTATTACAGAGCTACCAGACCCTGGGCAATCTACTTACCGTGGGAGTCTTTAACGTGAAAGGAAAGTAACTATCTTTTTTAGAGTCACTCTCATTTTTAGCTTTTTTTAACACAGTTAAACCCAGTCTTAACTTTAATAGATTATAAACTCAAAAAGACAGGGACAGAATCTCTTTTGTTTACCAGTTAGCCCTAGTATCTAGCACAGATCATGGCACATCACCCGCACATCAACATGTCTTTCTTGGGTTACACTGAAGAGATGTTTAGGCCAGGTACAATGAGGATTCAGGATGCTGGCTTCACATAAACAGGATTATAAATCCTTGATCTTTTGGGAGCTACATTTGCCAAATTCTCAGGATTCAAGTGTCTCAAAGGGACTTTCTAATGTGTTTATTTCTCATTTTGTTTATTTCGAACTCAGTGAACTTCATTTTTTCTTGGCTAAAAGTCCTTGGTGTTGTTGGCATTTTAGTTTTGAATGGCTTATTTATTTATTTATTTATTTATTTATTTATTTATTTATTATGGAGAGACAGAGAAAGAGAGGCAGAGACACAGGCAGAGGGAGAAGCAGGCTCCATGCGGGGAGCCCGATGTGGGACTCGATCCCAGGTCTCCAGGATCACGCCCTGGGCCTAAGGTGGCGCTAAACTGCTGAGCCAGCCAGGCTACCCTTGAATGGCTCTTAATATGTATCTTCCCATTGGGGAAACGGACTCCATTGAAAACGGGTGCTTGATTTTGCTGTTTTGAAAATCAGAGCAGTTTCCTTAAATTTTACTGTTTGCTACTGAGGACTGATACTGTCTTATGGTGACAGGAGCTAAAAAATGTCAATGAAAGAAACGGAGGAAGATTGCCATAATGAAGAGAAGATTTCCATCACATTCCTTCAAAATCTTTTTCCATCAATGGAAGGCAAGAACTCAGTTAAAATCAATTAGGAAACCAAAACAGATATCATGTATTCTCCCTCATGACCTTGCTTGTAATCCATGGCTTGATGCTCGTAGCACAGTCCTTCCTCTCCTTGCCCAACTGCCTATGGCATTAAGAGCCCTGGGGTAAGGACAGGGCCCAAGTGGGAACCCTCAGGTATACTACTTGTTACCCATTCCAGCGTGTGTTTGCACTTGCTGCTTCTTGGCTTTTCTTTAAAAAGGAAAAAAGAAAAAATAACAACCCAAACCAAAAACTCAGGTAGCTCATTGTGGATTCTTTTTAAAAAAATAGTAACATTTTGATAGAACCCAACTACCAAAACCCCAAAACAAAACACTCGGTACAACATTAGTTGCATTAGTGATGAAATGGCACTCGAATCGCACACTCGAACGGCTCCAGAACAAATGAAGGCCCGCGTTTCAGTGTTTAAAGCTGTGTGTTTCACGATCCTTCCAGAGTCTGTTTCCTCCTTTCAGATGTCAGCATCACTTCCCCGTCCAACGCGTGAGCCTGGAAAGCTATCATTATCTCTGCCTCTAGCAGACAATCCATATCAAAACAGTTGTACACATAAAACCCTAACGACGTCTTGGCTCTCTCTGCTCTGATCCAGCTGTTTGAGTGAATAGCAGTTGGTGAACAGAGCCTGAAACATGGGAAACCCCGAGGCCTTATTTGCTAATGTGGCTTTACCAGCTGCTGTCTTCTGTGGTCTTTGCTGGCAAGGCCTGGATGCCTGCCAGTTGCAGCAGGAACAAGAGAACGTGAGGAATCTATGAAGCTCTTCCATTTACCTCTGTCTGTTGGCATTTGACACCCTTGGCTGTGGAGCTCTTTCCCCAGGGCTGTGAGGGGACCCTGCTGGCACAGGCTGTGTCAAGTGTTGACTCTCCGTCCCTTTTATACACACTACCAAACATGTACCGTCCTTTAGCATCTAAAGAGAAACTTCTGAGCCTGTTCTCAGTAGCCCATCCAGCCCTTATGTGATTAATCAGGCCAGGAAGAAGACGAGGCAGTTCTCATTTTTCTTAGGAATATGCACTCTAAGAGTCTATGAGAAGAATGTAAATGTTGATATTATTTAAGTCCCCCATTTGATTGCGTATTTTTGCCAGGGATTCAATTAATATGTAAATGTATACACCAGAACGAATGCGTGGGTAAAGTTAATAATCAAATTTCATTTATTATTTTCCTAAGTGCATTTCCAAGAGAGAGCTAAATTATTTGTTGTCCAAACAAATTAAATAAATCGTTTCTAGGTGGTCTCCTCTTGTGTTCTATTCATTATTTAAATGTGTGCATTTTAAATAAACTTTAACATTTTTGCTGTTAGACTTCTGACACTGAAGATAGATAATTAATATCAAAAGAGGGGAAATCTGGAAAAAATATATATGCAAAGCACATGTAATATTTTCAAAGATTAGGAAAAAGTGAGGTTCAAAAGAAAGATTGGGCACTTTTATGAAAATGTATTTTTATCTTCAATATTGGGTAAGAATAACTTGATTGCTTTCCAAAGGCAATGCGAATAAATAGGGCTTGGATTTCTTCACAATACACTAAAATAGGTTATTTGTAGTTTAGTTAGGATAAATAGTAATTATAAAACTAATTATCACAAGAAAGCAAGAACTCTGGGGCACAATTCATTAGGTATTTGCCAAATGGAAAGACCTCACACTCTCTAAAACCACCATCCTTGGGAAAGATTAAAACCATCTCACAAAACAAATGCTAATTCCCACAGGAACTGGATGTGATCTCATCACACTGGATGAGATCTCTGTCCTTACACAGCTCACTTTCGAGGGGGGTGAAGGGGATAAGACAAGAGGATAAATATTAGATGTAGTTTGTTTGATAGTGATACATTTTAAGGAGACAAAAATGAGACAGGTGTACTGACCTTAAATGCTTGCTTCAGCATGGATGGATGAAGATAAAGACTGTGAACATATTCTGGCAAATGTAAAGTTATTTTTGTGGTTTTTGGTCACCTGGGTCACATTTGTGGAAGATGTGGATGTTTATCTTTTGTTACCATCTGGAGTCACTTTCCTTACTAGTTCTAGTTCTTGGTGAGCCACTAACATCGTTGTGACCAAGCATTCTGGGAAGCCAAGAGCTTGCTTCTGTAGAGACCTTCTCTGGAAGAAGCCGGGCAGCTTGTGTCATAGAGCACAGGGTTTCGCTGTGAGCAAGTCAGTAGCGCACATAAAGGCTGAACTTATAACCCGGATGTTAATGGCTCCCTGATCACAGCTAATAGGCTAACTGGTAGATACAAAGTTCAAAAAAATTTGAATACATAAAAAGGTATTCTGGTTCACAGTACACTATGCTCTCCTGTAAACTCTGCTCACATAACCCCTCCTTTGGATCCCAACAATGGCCAGAAGGTTATGGTGTCTAGTGAATGATACACAGTTGGAAAGATGTTTTCCACTCAAATTGAGGCATCTATTTCTGATTGCTCTGTGCCAACACGATTTGTCTCCTACTGTTATTGTTCAACTGTCAACATCAGGATTACCCAGCTGAACTTGTGCTCCAGTGTGCCATTGATAGGACTCTTCTGCCCAGCTCCAATAACACACACACACACACACACACACACACACACAAACACAAATCTACAACAGACAAGCTTGACTCTTGATTGGCAAAGAGCATCTCTCATAATTCCAATTAAAGACAGAATATGAAGGCAGACTGTCTTATCTGAAAGGGTGTAGGAGACCATCAGGTCAACCCCCTCGTTCCCCAAATACCTGAATTAGAGTTCTTTCAAAACTGTACACCTCTGGTAATAGGAGTCTATGAGTCTGCTTTGGGTCTACCTAGGATTAGAGTCAGTGAAACCCTTGATTTGTACAGATCGTGCCTTTTGCATCTGCACTACAAAGTGTAGGCAGTGCTTTGTTCATCAGACTATAATCTTATATTTGAGTATACTCAAACATGCTAATGTCTGTTCACATCTCTGCTTTGATGTGCCCAAAGAACGGGTGAATAATGGCCTTGTTATCAGAATACTTTCAAAGGAGTGTGCACTGAGACAAAAAGAATGGATTGGAAAGATAGGTGATAAGAAAATTGGGAAATGCTATGAGACATGCCCTATGGGAGTTGTGGTTTATCTATGAGAACTAGCTCTGTATATTTATAGCATCACGAGCCAGCTGAAATGGTCCCTTATACTATATTTAAACCTGAAAATTTAGCTGAATTTCATACTTCCCACTGCAATGTTAATGGGATGCTAGTAAAAATGGAGATGTCAAGTGGAATATTGACTTCTTAACATTAGTTCAGAAAGTGACATTTGAGTTCATTTAGAGGCTCTTAAATCATTAGATACACATGACATTCACTTAAAAGTACATCTCAAGAAGCAAAATTAAAACCTTATATTCTGCTTGGGCCCAATAGCTTTCCTATGCAGAATATTTATATGTTCTCAAGTTACTGGAGACTTCAAGAAAAGTACAATTTTAAATTAGTATTTTAGTATGGAAATCTTTCAATAATCCTTTTAATAATGTATTATAAAACATTAAAATAGCATGAAACCAAGATAGGAAAAGGCTGGAAATCCTTTCCTATTGAGCATAATATTAATAATTTGGTAAAATCAGTCTAGGAAAATTACAATGTCTTTCAGTTCCTTTAAAGTGTCTGACTCTGTAAGTGACCTTAAGCTCCTTTAAAACAATTAAAAAATTCAAATATTTGCCGCCAAAATTTTATAGCATGTTAGATAATGAGATGAATATCGTTATATATAGTCTCTATATATTTCTGAGTATACTTAATTTAGTTAATATTAACATTACTCATTTATGCTTTTATACACTTTGAGTTATATAAGGTCAAGGTCTCAAAACTAATCATAAAAACTAGTGACTGCTATTCATGCTAATATAATAACCCTTTCTCTAAAACAACTGCCAATAAATTTCATTATAAAAAGTTATTAAAAGGGTTAAAAACCTATTAAATGTCAAAGAATTTGCCTGACTCAAACTTCTAATAAAGAAAGAGAATAGGCTTTCTTTCTGAATTATTTAAATCTTTACTGACTGTGCATTGAACCATGAAATTAGAAAAGTGTTATTAGAAGTGTTCTCTGGTTTTTATAAAAGTTGGAGCCCAGAATGTATCAAGCTACAGTCTTTAACTAGACTAGTTAAAGCAGTAGGTTTTTAATCCCAAATACATGGCTTCTGCTGATATAAAGGTCACAATTAAAACTCTATCCTGTAACTTGGTGATAATGAAATTATTATTGGTGAAGCAAACATGTTCATTTAGAACATATGAGCTACATGTTCTAATTTTAATTTGGACAAATATCTTCTTTTTTTTTTTTATCTTTCCATGTCCACTAACACAGACCCACTCAACTAATAATTAGGTTTTAATAGTGACTAATTTTAAAGCACTAATGTTAACAGTTTGAATTATCTCTCATTTACAGGTTTAACATCTACAAAATATATGTTGAAATTAGATAACTATGGTATAAAGAGTTAAAATGGATCATAATTCTGCATAATTATAACACTGTGTGATGGTGGTATAAATTTAGGTATAAATTATAAAAAATAGCAAATATACCTTCCACATTATAAATATTTTTCTCCAGGAAACTATACTTAGTACAACTGATTTGAACTGGTCTATGCCTGACAAGCAGGTAATTGTCCACAACACATATCAGTCTCAACTGGTCAGTGGTAGCCTTTGGTAATCGTGGGTTGTAATTTTTTTTTTTTTTTTAAGTGAGCAGTCATCGGATTTATTTAAAAATGCAATGATATTTAAAATGATACAAAATATCAGTTCCAAAACAACATCAAAAAGTGAGTGTAGGGACACCTGGGTGGCTCAGTGGTTGAACATCTGCCTTTGGCTCATGATCCCGAAGTCCCGAGATTGAGTCCTGCATTGGGCTCCTTGCAGAGAGTCTGCTTCTCCCTCTGCCTATGTCTCTGCCTCTCTCTCTGTGTCTCTCATGAATGAATAAATAAAATCTTTTTAAAAAGTGAGTGTACTGGGGCATCTGGGTGGCTCAGTTGGCTAAGCATCTGCCTTCGGCTCAGGTCACCATCCTAGGGTCCTGGGATCAAGCCCCACATTGAGCTCCCTGCTCAGTGAGGAACCTGCTTTTCCCTCTACGATTCTTGCTCCTCCTGCTTGTACGCTCTTTTTCTCGTGCATGCACTCTCTCTCAAATAAATAAATAAATAAAATATTTACAAAAAAAGTGAGTGGACTTAATCACAGCTCACAGCAGAGTCAATGGGTAAATAGAATGATGCATGCCATAGCACATTGCTCATAAACTGGCAACAAAAAAGTTGGTAAGGGAAGATAGAGGAACTCTATCTTTTAAGAATTAGAATCAGGAGCTGCAGAATCATCTGGCATCCACCCCATGTTGTACCTATAGTTAGAAATGTATGAGATGGGAACTCTGGGGATCTTCTGGTTCTAGTCAACGGTGGCCACAATGCAACACTTACTCCCTACATTAAGCAGTCATCTGCAGAGGTTCCTTTGTGTGTGCATGGTAATCATTCAAATCTTGGACCTTTGGCAATCCTTAAAGCCACTCAATACTTTTGCCCCAATTTCTCATATTCAGCCATTATAGTCAGTTATAGAAGGGATACACCTGGCATACAGATGGCCCATCATTGACTGTACTAAGTCAAGTTTGACTTTAACGGAAAAGTTGATAAAATTTGTATCAACTAGGATGAGGTCAGGTGGGCCCAGCTGTGTGTGATATGGGAAAAATAAGCAGGGAGGATGTTGGGAGACTTCTTTTTGCTTGAGTGCACTGGGGTCTTTCTCTTTGGATTTCACTCTATCCTTCTCTTTAAGCTTCTGATCTAAGGGACTAAACATTTGCCTCATGGTCAAATACTTACTTGCTTTCTTTTGCTTCTCTATTCATGCTACACTCCTGTTTCTGGTAATCATGGTCTTAAGTTCTTTTATTAATACTATCTACTACTTACTGGTCCTGCTTCATACACTAAGCCCACAGCCTTGTTTAACCCTCATGATAACCAGGTGAGACCATCACACCCACGAAGGACCAAAGACTCAGAAAGGGGATCCTTCAGCTATTCAGTAAGTGAACCAGCTGGAATTTGTCACAATCTGCCTGACCTCAAAGCCTGGTTCATAACTATGGCACGTCTGCTACTGATCCAGTATGTGAACTGATAGTTTTTAGATGTTCTTTTTTAACAAAGGAGAGTTGGAAGGGCTTGCTGGGGAAGATGCAGCTAGAACCTAGAATGACCAACTTTAAAGCACTGATGTTTCCAGTAGGAGATTCAGTGGGAAATATTTTACGGAACACTTGCTCTGTGCCTGGTACTATGATAAGTCATAGGGGAAATAAAGGCAGATGAGACTGTCCTTGTGATTGAAGAGCCCATGGCGTGGGGAGACATACTGTCATACAAGGGGGGGATTAATTGCCGTAACCAAAAACACACTGCTATCGACTTGCAGGGGAAGAAGTGTGATTTCTGAGGGGAGTGAAATGTGCAATGATGTTGCAACAACGGGTCTGTCTACAATGACTGAAACTGTCGTGAGCATCACTGAGAACTAAGGATGCCTTCTGAATAAAACATGCAAACAAAAGCAGAAACAGACTGATAAAAACAGAGAACAAGTAGACAGTTGCCAGAGGTGGAGCAGATGAGCAAAACGGTGAACGGTGAAGGGAGGTACAGATACAGGCTTCCAGTTATGCAATGAATAACTCGGTAGGGGAGGTGAAAAGCCCAGCACAGGGAATACACTCAATAGTACTGTTTTGGTGTTGCATGGTGACCGACATCAGCTACACTTGTGGTGAGCCCAGCATAATGGATAGACTTGTCCAACCATTATGTCATACACCTGAATCTAACATGACATTGTCAGTCAACATGACATTGTCTTCAATTAAAAAATGCTTTTTAAATAAGAAGACATTTGCAAAGTGGAAATAAGTGCGAATTTAACTCCAAAAGCAATATCATGGACACTAAGTTACATCATTTGATCATTGGATGGTCCACTATGCTCGCTACAGTTTCATAAAAGTGATGATTTGTCTAAGATACTGTGGAAAAGACTGAAGAAAAATAAACTAATCGTGTGGCTTTTCCACTCAAGCAAACCTTAACAATTAAGTACACAATGAAATCCTATTTTTAAAGAACTCTAACTGAGAATAATCTGATAGTTTGATTTCTGCTTGGGAATTAGCAATTTGGTTGTCCAATGTTTTATCTTCTAAGTTTTAGGATTGCTAGAGACTTTGTAGTTTCAGGACCATCTGTCAAAATGTTCTGAAGTATCAAGTTGTTCTAACTGAAAGAAGCTCATAAAACACACTAACATGTGATACTACATTAGCAGAGAGGCCATTTTGTCAAACCCTAACTATTGGCCTACGGTTTCAAAAATAACTTGGGGGGATCCCTAGGTGGCGCAGCGGTTTAGCGCCTGCCTTTGGCCCAGGGCGCGATCCTGGAGACCCAGGATCGAATCCCACGTCGGGCTCCCGGTGCATGGAGCCTGCTTCTCCCTCTGCCTGTGTCTCTGCCTCTCTCTCTCTCTGTGACTATCATAAGTAAATAAAAAAAAAAAAAAAATAACTTGGGTTTCTACACCGGGTCCTGAAAAAACATTTATGGGCACACTGACACAGTCATTTTGAGGAGTATCTCTGCTATGCTCCTTTCGTTAGCTACAAATGTCACCACATAAATTATGCTCACGTAGAACAATGACTCAAACACTTTGATCAAAACTTCTCTTTATATTTGCCCCACTTGTCAATCAGTGCCATTCACTTGTTAGTGATGTATGTTATCTAGAAGGAAAAAAAAAACACCCATTCTGCAAGGAAGGTGAGAAGGCACAAGTCTTTCTTTGGTCCAGGCTGGGCTCCTGGATTAATTTATGTGGGTGCTTCACAGCTCTCTGAGACAAACAGGAAAAGTACAAAAAATATAAAACAGATTCACTGTGGGGAAGGGCGTGATCCTGGAGACCCGGGATGGAGTCCCTCATCAGGCTCCCTGCATGGAGCCTGCTTCTCCTCTGCCTATGTCTCTCTCTCTCTCTCTCTCTCTCTCTCTCTCTGTGTCTCTCATGAATAAATAAATAAAATTTCTAAAAAAAGTTTCTTTCCCCCCTAAATCATAAAAGACTAAATGGATGCTTGATGGGTTTAGGAGGGCTGGTATTAGGAACTTTAAACAGAAAAGAAGATCTTTCTGCATATTACATTCAATTTTTGATGAAGACAACTTTTTTCACCGGCTTCATTCTTAAGTGATGTCTCTCCCACTTGTTTTCTCTGAAGAGGAAAACCTGAAGAAGTGGATGGTTGGTACTCTGGGGAGCCATTGGCCTTCCAGCACAGTAGGGGCGCCCTCTCAGGCATGATCTACAAAGGGTTTGTCCACATAAGGGTGATGAATCCATGTTAGATTATAACAATTCTAATGTGGGCTCTGCCCTGACAAGGGAGGCTTGAATAAGAATTCGATTAAGTTAGCAGTAGCTCTTAATATTCATGCCCATAATCTGGGTAACATAATTTCAGTAAAATGTCTAAAAAGTCCCAGGAAAGCAGGTGCCCTTTTAAATTTAAATTTAACTTAGTGTCTTGGTAGTTTTTCTTTTAATTCCTGCTGAAAACATCTAGAATGCTTTTCCCCCCTTTCCTGCCCCAGTTAAACACTCGATTCTAAGTAAGATGGAATAAATACTCTTTATCATGAATTTTGAAGGATTTCAAGAGTGTGAATTTTTCTCTCAATAATCATTTTGTCGGGATCCCTGGGTGGCTCAGTGGTTCAGCGCCTGCCTTTGGCCCAGGGCGTGATCCTGGAGTCCTGGGATCAAGTCCTGCATCGGACTTCTGGCATGGAGCCTGCTTCTCCCTCTGCCTGTGTCTTTGCCTCTCTCTCTCTCTCTCTATGTCTATCATGAATAAATAAATAAAATCTTAAAAAAAAACTTAATAATCATTTTGTAGCTGCAGAATATGGACTTATTGTTTGCTGATCTGTGGACATGCCTTTTCTAGGTGATGAATTCTTTTCTTTCTTTCTTTCTTCTTTCTTTCTTTCTTTCTTTCTTTCTTTCTTTCTTTCTTTCTTTCTTTCTTTCTTTCTTCTTCTTTCTTCTTTCTTTTTCTTTCTTTCTTCTTTCTTTCTTTCTTTCTTTCTTTCTTTCTTTCTTTCTTTCTTTCTTTTTTCTTTTTTCTTTCTGTCTTTCTTTTTCTTCCTTTCTTCTTTCTTTATCTCTCTTTTTTGTGGGGTAAAGATTTCTTTATTTATTTGAGGGTGAGATCATGACCAGGAGGGGCAGAGGGAGAAGGAGAGACAATCTTAAGCAGACTCCCCACTGATCATGGAGCCCGAGGTGGGGCTCGATCTCACCACCTTGAGATCATGACCTGAGCAGAAATCAAGAGTCAAAGGCTTAATGGACTATACCACTCAAGCACCCCTAAGTGAATGCATTTCTGATCTTTAAAGTGCTCTGTGCAAAAAGAAAAGTAAAATAAAATAAAGAACTGAGAAGTTTACTCAGTTGAACTCTTATTAATAAATACTTTAAACTGCCAGGGGGATATATTTTAAAATTAGGAGTATACGCAATTTTTTATTTTATTATTTTATTTCCTGCTTTAGTAATAGCATTGACATATTTTAACAAGAAAAAAGAACTACCAACATCTCAGATAAAGCCTAAAAGTCTATTGTGAGGCTAAATCCATATGTTAACAGAACTATTTAAACAACGAAATCCTATACTGTAAAAGTTTTTACATGTATATAGTTATATAGACATTGTTGGATGAGATGCCACACTAACTGACATACTCATCAAGCATTGGTTCAAAAGGAAAGCCCAATAAGAGCAACATTCTGGGCATGGAAAAAATGAATTTCTGTAGGATTTGCTTAATCACTAAGCTGATGAACCCCAAACATTTCAATGCCACCAGAATAAAAATTATTTAGTATGAGAACTTATTGCAACAAAGTGATAAGCACAGTTGTATTACAATTTAATCTTGTACATGTAAACTTTTATTCTTTCTATTCTTTTCTTATGCAGTGCCATGGGAGAAGCTTAACTTAGGTGCATTTTTTTCCAAAATGATACCCTGCATCTTGAAAAAGTATTAATCGGCAGAATGGCAGTTTTGAATATAATTAGAATCTTACGAGTTGCTCAGTTATATATATTGATACTTGCAACTCTGCTGTCTTTATTCCCCGATAACAAAATAACCCAAATAATAATGTCAAAGCAAGTGGCTGTTAAGAATGTTAAATATACGTGTCACTGCAAGGCAGGATATTTCTTGTAAGTTATGAAAAATGCACTTTGCTCATGGGTAAAATGTAGTTTAATGATATGGAAATAAGTTCATGGTTCTTCTATATTGTATTTACAATTTTGTGTCTAAAAATATTTAATATCTCTAGCATAATTATATGACCACATGATGACAGCTCCAATAAATGGGAAAAATCTCAATTACATTGATCAACTGAAGGAAAAGAGAAAAACTCACATCATTAAAGTTTAGAGCCTATTACAAGGAAGCATGAAAGAATATCTACCCTGCAGTTTTTAAATTTAAAACCATCTGATCATTTTTTTGCATCTACATTTATGGAAGCTAATAGAATTTTTTAGTTACAATTGATTTTCTAAAGAAAAAAGGGCTCTTGGAAAAGACAGAAGTCAGAACCTTTAAAAAAAAGTGTATTATATTTTATTTCCCCTTTCATAGGCCAGGCATATATTAGTTGAAGACTATAAATATTTATATTTTAATGTTTGCCTTTTTAAAGGAAACAGGGAGATAGCTTTTGGGGGCTTATGTTTCTTGCCTTCCCCCATCAGAACTTTCATTGGATGCTCACTACGTGTGACACAAATGCAGGTGCAAGCCTGGATTTTGGGGGAGGGTGTGGAGGGCAGGAGGAACAAAAGAGGAGGTTGTGTGGGGGGATGCTAGAGGAACTAAAATGGGAGGGGTCTCGTTTAACAAGACTCTACCCTCAGTGTCTCAAGGGCAAACTCCTCAGAGAGATTTGCCCTGGCAAGCCTACAAGAGTATATCCATCCTTCCCAATGCAGGCATCTTTTTCACAGCATGTCCACCATTTATTATTATCTAGGATGGGGTTCTGCAAACATTAACCTGCACTCGACTCCCCTGGAATCACATAACATGTGACTCTGATTCAGGGAATCTTGGGAAGGGTTTGGGATTCAGCATTTCTAACAGCCCTCAGGTGGTGCCAGTGTGCCATACGCAATGTGTTTCAGGATTATTTGATTCCTCTGATCAGAATCCAAATTCTGAGGGCAGGGTCTCTTGCCTGTGTTTTTTTACTGCTCTGTTCTCAGGGTCAAACTCAGGTACACCGAAGAATCAGGCTCTGAGAGGAGAATGATGCAGTAGCAGCTGAACACTGAACCACTTGGTAAAGCTCCAAGCTCTCCCAGAGAGTTTTGGCTATGGTTTGTGGATTCTCTTGCTACTTTCCATGCCAGGAGATTATGGTACAAAATTACCAACTGACAATAGGCCATGTTGACCAGATTTCCTGTGGGTAGATTGATGAGCAAGTTATTTCTTATAAATTCCAGGTGATTATTAATTAATAGGGGAGCAAGAATGGGGGGAGCTCCATCCATCAAACATGACAGAACTTTTTGGGTAAAGTGAGAATAAAACTATGATGCAAGGTCTTCAAAGATTTTGAAATTCTAGGGTAAAATCCTTCTAAGATAATTATTAAGATTAATATTTATAATTTCTCAACATACCAAAAACTTAAGAAAGAACTAAATAAAAATAAAAGGACAGCAATAAAATTTGTGAAATGCAGCAAAAGCAGTGTGTAGACAGAAACTTATATTGCTAAATGCATATATTAGAAAAGAAGAAAATTCTAAAATTAATAACCTAAGCGTTTTATCTTAAGAAACCAGAGAAGGAAGAGCAGTTTGAGCGTAAACCTAGAAGAAAAGGCTTTAGTTTTAGAAAAACTAAAGGTGAAATCAATGAAATTGACAACAGAAAAACAATAAAAAGAAAATCAACAAAGCCAAAAGCTGGTTCTTTGAGAAATCAATAAAACTGATAAACCACTAGACAGGCTAACTAACAAAAAAATGAAAGGACACTAATTACCAGTATCAGATATGGAAAAGGAGTCATCCCTACTGATGCCAAAGCACATTAAAAATATAAAAGAATGGTATGAAAACTCTAGGCTCACAAATTTAACAATTTAAATGAAATGGAACAACTGAGTTTCAAAAACTACCAAAACTCATACAAGGAAAAAATAGTTAACCCAAATAATCCTGTATATATTAAATAGATTAATCAAGAATTAACAACCTTCCAAAAAGACACACCAGGTCCACATAGCTTTTAACAAGCATTTTTGGAAGAAATCTCCATAATATCTCCAGAAACAGAGGAAACATTTCCTAACCCATGTTACAAGACCCAACATTTCCTAATATCATTATAGATTAAGAACACTACAAGAAACCTACAGACCAATAACTCTCATGAAGATAAATGCAAAAATATTTTGCTGAAAAGTAAAATATTTACAAGCTGAATCTAATGATGTATAACAAAAATCACATACCACAAACAAGTAGAATGTACTCCAAGTATTCAAAACTAGCTCAACATCAGAAAATCTATCAGTGTAATCCAACAACACATCACCAGGCTAAAGAAGGAGAGGTGGGAGGATAATTTGATGTTAAAGGTAGAAACCTGTATCAAATGTAAATAAGCCACAGTGATTGAATGCACAGTATAATGAAAATAGGCAATACTGTACTATAATTACATGATGTGATAAATATCACTACAGTGGCAATCGTGTTGAAATATATAATGTATTAAAATAACACATTGCATACCTTAAATTTACACTATGTTATATGTCAAACATATTCAATTAAAAAAACAGGCTAAAAAAGAAAAATCAGATGAACGTATCAACAGATGCAGAAAAAGCCTGTGACAAAATCTAAACTCATTAATGATAAAAACCTTTAGTAAACTAGGGATAGGAAGAAACTTAATTTCATTTTAAAAATCTATGAAGATCTTTCAGCTTACATCATACTTAATGGTGAAAAATTGGATATTTTCCCCTTAAAATTGGAAACAAGGGAAGGATGTCCCTTTCCAGCACTCTCATTTAATGTTATACTGAAAGCCCTAGATAGTGCAATAAGACAATAAAAGGGAAAAAAGGAAGATATAGCTTGGAAAGAAAGAAAGAAAGCCATCTCAATTTTCAGGTAACACAACTGTGAAGAAAATCCCAAAGATTCAACAACAATAATCCTCTTAGAAATAATAAGCAAGTAAAGTAAGGACGAAGAAGTTGATGCTTTTCTATATACTAGCAGTGAAAAATTGGAATTTGAAACTTAAAAACAGTTACTTAAAATGGCATTACAAAAATAAGATATTTAGGCATAAATGTATCAAAACCTATACAGGATCTACAGACAGAAAACTATGAACATTGAAGAAAAAAAATCAATGAGGTCTAAATAAATGGAGATTCTATGTTCAATGTTTGAAAGACTCAACATTTTTAGGGTGTCAGTTCTCAATTAAAAAAAAAGATTTTATCTGTTTATTCACGGGAGACACACACACAGAGGCAGAGACATAGGCAGAGGGAGAAGCAGGCTCCTCCTGTGCGGGGCCTGATGCAGGACTTGATCCCAGGACCCCAAGATCACACCTTGAGCTCTGAAGGCAGATGTTCAACCACTGAACCACCAAGCGCCCCATTCTCAACCTCATCCAAGATCCAACAGAATTCCAGTCAAATCTCAGCAAGTCATTTCATAGACATAGGAACAGTGGTTCTGAAGTTTACATAGAAAACAAAGGACATAGAGTAGCCAACAGAATACTGAAGAAGAACAAAGTTGGAGGACTCTTGCTGCCTGATTTCAAAACTTACTATCGAGCTACAGTAATGGAGATAGAATGGTATTGGCAAAAGAGTAGACACATGAATCAATGGAACAGAACAGATAGCCCAGAAATAGATCCATATAAATATAGTCACTGATCTTTGGCAAAAGAGCAAAGGCAATTCAATGGAGGAATAAAGTCTTTTCAACAAATGATGCTGGAACTTTTTAGACATTCATATGCAAAAGAAAAAATGTAGAAGATGTTTAATTCAGTACTAGAGGGAATGGAAAATGGTACAGCTACTTTCGAAGACATTTTGACAATTTCTTACAAAATTAACATAGTTTTACCAAACAATTTAGAGATCACATTCCTAGGTAATTACCTGATTGATATTAAAACTTATGTCCCCCCAAGAACATGCACACAAATGTTTGTAGTAGATTTATTCATAATCACCAAAACATCCCTCAATAGGTGAATGGATAACTAAATTGCAGTATATCCATAAAATGGAATATTATTCAATGATAAAAATAAATGAGCTATCAAGCCATGAAAAAACATGAATGAATCTTAAATGTATATTGCTAAGTGAAAGAAGCCAGTTAGATAAAGCTGTATACTTTGTGTAAAGTTATAAACTATGTGTAATTCAATTACATAACGTTCTGGAAAAGGCAAATCTAGATAGATGATAAACACTGATGGTTGGGTATTCAGGAAGAAATGGTGGTTAAGTAGGTAAAACAAAGGGAATTTTTTAGGATAGTGAAACTATCCTGTATGATACTGTAATGGTGGATATAAGACAGTAAGCATTTGTCAATACCTATAAAACTTTATAGCACACAAAGTAAATCTTAATGTATGCAAATTAAAAAAAATATTTAGGAGGTTGGGGAATCCTGGAATGGAATGAAGAATATGACAAAAAAAACTTCATGTATTGCAAATATATGAAACAATCTCATTAAAGGAGATAGGTAAGAAGTTGTTGACCTAAGTAACTTTGGACATGAGTAGTCTACCAAAGGCAAAAGGAACTGTGCATAAACACTGTATCCTGGTTGATAAAGTTGTTTCCCATAGGACTATGGGTTACCAATTCTACTACTGCTATACATGGTTCCTGGGATGAGACAATAAAGTAAATGGAGAGTTGACAGCAGGGCTAGGTTTCTCACTGCTGTTGCAGGATATTACAGATAAGCAAGACCAGAAGACTTCATGGCAATGGATTGGAGCTGAAGACACCACTATGAAGTACTAGTAATATAGACACAGATGGCTACATAAACAAATCTTTATAGATGTGTGTATAAATACAGGCTAATATTCATGCTTACAGCCCCCTGCTCTGGCAGCTGAGAGGTCCTGGAAACAATGAAACCCCAGTAAAAGTGAGCCTACCAATGTCCAGACCTGAGTTTCTGACACCATTATCTAATAAAAGAACAAGGGCTCCTTGGAGGAAGGGCTGGTTCTAGGACAGGAACAGAAAATATATAAGATGAACCTGGAGTATTTTGAACTGATAGAAAATAAAAAAGTGATCAAAACACAAAAACAAACAACAAAACATACAGACACAAACATATAGACACAGTCATGGATGTTTTGTTATAGGGCTACAGAAGCCAACTGAAATGAGCTCCCAATAGCCAATAGTTAAGCTGGAACAATTTGTGATAAGATAGATAGATGATAGATAGACAGATAGATAGATAGATAGATAAACAGATATATAAAATAGTATTAGATTATAACCCAAAGTATAAAAATAAATACCCATGAGTCCATAATGAAAAAAGCAAATGAACAGATAAACAAAGGCATAAATAAATGGGAGAGAATAGACAAGTCTCCAATGCAGAAGAATTTCCAATAGTTTATGTAGATACTCACCTTCCAGACTGAGCATCATAACTCCCCACTCCTCAAATGTGGGCTACGCATAATGACTTTCTTGCCAAAAATGCAATTCAGTAAGGGAGAATTTAAAAAAAAAAAAAACAACACCAGTAACTGTACAGTGCAGAGACCTGACAAACACTACTTCAGACCCGTGATCAAGGTTACCGTCAACTGTGATGTCATCTTGATAATATGAACCGTTTGTATGATCTGATGAGAATGGTACCTTAAGGTTTTCCTTCTGAAACCACTTTATTCCAATGTAATCATGAAAAAAAAAATCAGATGAATTCTGATCAAGGGACATTTTACAAAATACCTGATAGTACTTCTTAAAACTGTCAAATTTATCAAAAACAAGGAAAATCTGAGACACTGCCACAGCCCAAGAGGAGCCTAAGGAGGAGATATGACAATGAAAAGTAATGTGCTACCCTGAGACAGAAAGGAGATATTAGGGAAAAGCTGAGGATATCTAATTAAAGAATGGACTTCAGATAAGAATCATGTATCAATATCATTTCATTATATGTGATAAATGTATCATATTCACAGAAGATGTAAATAATAGGGGAAAGTAGGTCTGGGGCATGTAGGCTATCTTCACAATAACTTAGTAATTTAAGACTTCTCTAGAATAAAAAAAACCGGAATTTTAAACTGGCCCAGTTCTACTCCTAGTAGCTGAGCTAAAAGCTTACCAAGAATCAGGCATATTAGTTCCCAAACCTGTTTATGTCATCATACTTATTAATGCAATTGCAACATTTATTCAAATAACATACAAACTGATTAAATCTTCATGCATGCAAAGCGAATTGTTGCTGTATAAATCAAATTTAATGCTCTGGAAAGACTGAATAAAGATATGCTATTTAAAAACTTGCTGCCTAATTATGACATGATGATACTGTTAAAGATCATAAAAAATATTGCAAGACTGTATAAAGAATCTTCCTTTGTGTTGTCTCATAAGAATCTTTAACTTCTTGCACGGTTTTAAAGAAATTTAAAGAGAAAATATTCATAGACAGAGTTTTATGGCTGTTGTTAACTACAAATTGCACACAAGGCGGCGATCAGAGGCCCAAATGCTGAGAACACTGGTTCTCTCTCAAAAAGGCCTAGATATTTATTTGCTCACCTGCTCTTTTGACCTAGTAACTATTGTGTCATGATCTTTCAACTACCTTCTAAAATATCTTGGATGTGGAAAGAAGTTCTCTGAAGATTACAATCTCACATGCATGAATCACAGTGAGGCTGAAAATGTTAGCACTGGAGTTTTGTCAACCTCCTCCTCACCCACCAATTGCTCACTGTACTGGCATTTGATGGAAGTGTTCAAAAATAAGGTGTTAAACTTCTACTAAACATCCATGGAAAATATAAATAATATACTGCATACTGGTACAGATGCTCTTTGACTTACCATGGGTTATATCCCAATAAACCATAAGTCAAAAATGCATGTAATCTCCCAACCTACCAAACATCATAGCTTAGCAGAACCTACCTTAAAAGTGCTCCAAACACACTACCCCACCATTGGGCAAAAGCATCTAACACAAGGCCTATTTCATAATAAAGAGTTGAATATCTGATGTAACTTACTGAATTCTATATTGATAGTGAAAAACAGAATGGTTGTATGGGTACAGAATGGTTGTAAGTCCTTCAGTGGTTGACCCTCATGATCATGTGGCTGTGGCTACTGCCCCTGCCCAGCATCATGAGAGAGGATTGTACTGCATATCACTAGCCTGGGAAATAATTCAAACTCAAAATGGCAAGTACAATTTCTACTGAATGTATATTGCTTTTGTACCATCATCTAGTAGAAAAATCTTAATTCTTACACCATTGTAAATTGGGGACTGTGTTTATACCGGTAGAGTATCTGACTACATTTGTTCTTTGCTTTTTAAAAAAAGATTTTATTTATTTATTTATTTCAGAGAGATAGATAGCAAGGGGGACCACGAGCGGGGGAGGGGGCAGAGGGAGAGAGAAACAGACTCCCAGCTCAGCAGGTTGCCTGATATGAGGCTGAATCCCAGGACCCTGGGATCATGACCTGAGCAGATGCTTAACTGACTGAGCCACCCAAGCGCTGCTTTTTTTTTTCTTTTTTTGCTTTTGAGAGAGACTCTATTGAGCTGTCTAGCTTCCCAGAGATTCCATGAATACTGGATATTTCTCCTCCACAATCTGTTTAAGGGCAGAAACCAGAAATTTCCTGAGTGACTTGTCACTTCTGAAAAGAATACATAACATGAATGCCAGGAAGCTTTTCTCACCATGATAGATGAAGACCTATTGTTGGCCAAGTGTTACAGGATGTGGGCCCTATCATTAATCACACTGAAGGTAAACATAACTTCCAAGAGTGCTCTTTTTACCTGACTAGTGAGTCTACTGTGAGGGACTTCATCCGTCTATGCCTGGCATACATTCTATGGGTTTTCTAAGTGCTGAAAGTGTATTAATGAGTCCATCCATGTTTTTGTTTTCCCTGGTTGATTTTTAAAACTTTGCTATTAAAATTTTCTTCAGGGAAATTTTTTAGTTTCCACAGGAATACAGGAGTGCCTTTTCAGAATGATGGTTTTTTTTATTTTGTTTTGGAGAAGGAAAGTGTGAAGGATGTTTTGAGTGTGTGTGGGTAGACGGCAGAGGGAATATATGTGTTCCCAGGAACATTTTGGCTTCCTAAGACTTTGTGAGCGCTAAGGTAGTGCTAGCTTCTGGAATCACCTACTTGAGGCATTTCTGAGCCAAGATGAGAAAGCCAGAGCCAAGAATGAGAATCGTGTACTATTTATTGAGAGAAAAAAGTCTATTTGTATTAGACTCAATTCCCAAAGAAACAGGTCTAAAAATTGCAAAAGATATTGCAAAATGTTGAAGGCAAAATTAATTTTTATTTACTTGTATTTACAACACAGATATTATGCCATTAAAAATGTTTAGGAGCAGAAAAAGTTGCAAAGGATACAAAAATATGCAGGGTGCCCAACAGTGGAAGGCTGGAATCTCTGCTATCACTAAAAACTTTGTAGATTGTGTCTTTATCTTTTCTACTCTGAAGCTCAATCTATGTTTTTAAGATTTTATCGATTTATTCATAAGAGACATGCGGAGACAGGCAGAGAGAGAAACAGGCTCCCTGCAGGGGCCTGATGCAGGACTTGATTCCAGGATCCCAGGGATCACACCCTGAACCAAAGGCAGATGCTCAACCACTAGCCACTGAGGTGCCTCTCTGAAGTTCAATCTGAACATGCAAGAGGAGGATTCCTGGATTTCATTTGTCCCAGGAGCCAGAGAGCATATAGAAGGCCTTTTGAGTACAAATCACAGTTTATAGTCCCTTTCAAAAGTACCTGTTAGTGTTTGAGACTAAGTACAAGACCTTTCTGGTGGTGACTTCTGTCACTGCTTCTGCATCGTGCATGGAAAGCCTACTAAGGAGGCATTCTTTTATTTTTTACTTATTTATTTATTTTAAATAGAGATAGTGTTTCCTAACACTGTGAACAAGCATGCATGTTATAGAGTCTGCGGAGTCAAAAATGTATCTTCCTTAGAAACTCTTCTTAAGTCACTTGAAGACCTTGGGGATGAAGATATTATGTGGGTTGTCTACTAAGAGAGGAATGTATTAGCACAGAGTAACTCAATATGTTGCACACTCTCTCTGCCATTAAGTTTCTCAAAGATGATGTTCCGAGTTCAGTGATTTTTTTTTCCCCCAGGGCAGTCTCCATGATAGTGTAGATTCAGAAAAGTGGTTTTCTTTTAGAATAGTAAGTCAAACAAAAGAGTAAGCACTAATAAATTTAAAAGTCCACAATCTGGGGTGCCTGGGTGGCTCAGTTGGTTAAGTGCCCAACTCTTGATTTTGGCTCAGGCCATGATCCCGGGGTTGTGAGATCGAGCCCCATGTTGGGCTTCATGCTCAGCGGGGAGTCTGCTTGAGATTCTCTTTCCCTCTGTCCCTGCTCTCTCTTCACCATATGCACGTGCATGCTCTCGCTCTCTCAAATAAATTTTTTTAAAAGTCCAAAATTTATAACCTCATGGATGTGCATTAAAATATTTTAAATCTGGGATCCCTGAGTGACTCAGTGGTTTAGCGCCTGCCTTTGGCCCAGGGTGTGATCCTGGAGTCCTGGGATTGGGTCCCACATCAGGCTCCCTGCATGGAGCCTGCTTCTCCCTCTGTCTGTGTCTGCCTCTCTCTCTCTCTGTGTCTCTCATGAATAAATAAATAAAATCTTTTTTCTAAAGAATATTTTAAATCCAAATTCTTCTGGTTAAATATCTTAAATATTTTTGTTGACATTCTTTGGCAATTGGTTTTGTTTCCAAGGAGAGAAAAAGGCAAGAGCAGAGAGTGTGGCTCATGCTCTGGTGAGAATTCTAGAAGGGTCAGAAGTTCTGGATTCTGCTCTAGGTTAGCCACAGTTGGCAAACACAAACTGTCTCTAAGCTTCAGTTTTTGTTCTCTAAAATATGAGGCCATGACTAGATGATTCCTGAGGTTTCCTTTTTGGGTACCGTAGTTCACCATATATATATGTTGCGTGAATTACAAAAGAATGAATGAACAGCTTTAAGTTAGCTTCATCAAGGTTGTCATTTGTGCTTAAGACAGACAGACCTAGCTCTCATTCTGCTAGGTTATAATTTTCTTTGTATGCTAAATCTAAAATATCTAATAAATTTGCCAAGAACACCTCATTTTTCTGTCAGGTCATAATATCTGATTAATAAACCAGTTAAAAAGATAGGTATTTCACACACTGAAACATCTCCACAAAATACACATGGTAATGTACAGTTTGTTTTTATGTGTTTTTAAAAATTATTTATTTATTTATTAAATATTTTATTTATTTATTCATGAGAGACACAGAGAGAGAGGCAGCAACAGAAGCAGAGGGAGAAGCAGGCTCTATGCAAGGAGTCTGAGGCAGGACTCAATCCCAGACTCTGGGATCACGACCTGAGCTCAACCGCTCAGCCACCCAGGCATCCCTATGTGTTTTTTTTTTTTTTTTTAAAGAAAAGATTCTGCTGCTGATGTATTAAGGGGAAGCTAAGTATTCCCAAATGAAAATATAGATATTTATTTAACAATATATGATAGAAATTGTGTGTGTGTGGGGGGGATGGAAATGCGGCAACTGTAAATATATGAAGCCAGCCATGATCATCTGTATCTCTGTTTGAATTTCTTTAATCTGATTACTTTCCTCTCAGAGTTTATGGGATCGGTTTCACTGAGCAAATGCAATTTCTAGATGCATCTTCTAGATGACAGGGATCCTTTTCTGTGGGACAAAAAAGACACAGATGCCCAGCTATGTGTGGCTAGCTGGCAGCATGAGGGGTCTAGTGTTTAAGGAGCAGAAAAGAAGGACACTTGAAAGGCTGGAATAAAAACTCACGTTTGACAATTTTCATTCCACAACAATTCATGCCCAATACTGCTGGGTAGAAGGAAATAGTTAGAACTTTGCCCAGACAGTCCTATTTTTCTCCTGGAAATGCAAATAAACATGAACAATATACTTTCAGACATGCAGAGAATGTTCTGAATTCCAATTGGTAAGGTCTCTTCAGTATATTATATTTTGAACTTTTAGGAAGAGGCACATTAATAATTTAGCTTTGAAGTGAACTAAAGTGAAATGATGTAGAATTAAAAGCATCACAAATGCTGCTGAAATATTTATGGAGACTGTATTTTGACTAAAGGATTGCATTTAGAGAATGATTTATGCCCTAGTTTCTGAGGTCTCAGTTTACAAAAGAAGTCAAAGCTGAAACCAAATTTCACAACCGTGTTTGTCATTTCGAAAAACGTTTTCCATGTGTCCTTTTCTTTTATTAATTATTACAACAATGAGTATAGATGGTCTCCAGCAGCATTATATATTATTTTCAAATAGTTCCTCTGTAAACATAGAGGAGATCTTCATGTGGTCTTTATACATTAAAAACTGCAATGGAGTTTAACATGACAAAATGCATCAGACAAGAGAAGAAAAGCACCGGTGTAGCTAGTTACAGCCGCGCTGGAGAGAATGTGTAGCCACAGCTACCTATCTCTAAATTTTATTAATTCTGCACTGGTACCCCTGATTATAGCAAATATATTCCCTTTCCCAATCTTGGGAAACAGAGCGCCAACGAGTCTTTTTAATAACTTCAACTCTGCCTGCTGTTTGCACACACGGTTAGTGGGATCACAGCACTGCACATAATCCAATAAAGCTTACACCACCAAAGATGTATGTAATCAAGGATCTGAGGGAACATCCTCTAGGTTAGATTCAGTCTCTCTTAACTTGTACTTCACAAAACAAACAGTCTCTTCAGGCAGAAAGAAAACATATGTCTGTCATCCAAAGCAAATATGAAGTCGTGCAGTGTACTAAAATGTGCAGGCCTATCAAACACTTCTTAATCCTCGTTAACAGCCTGCTTCATTGCAGAGGTAGATGGATATTTGGGGGGAAAGCCTACATGTGTAAAAAAAAAAAAAAGCTGGAAAACTCTCCACTTGATTTTGCTTGCTCTAGATATTTTGTTTTGATTGCTCAGGGTAATGAGGAGAGCAAAGGTCCTACCATAGGCTATCCTGATTATATCTGAGGTGAGCGGGGGGTGTTTGATAATATTAAACGCAGACGTGTCAGATGTCCATCCAAAGGTTGCCAGCAACCACAGTGCAGACAGATTGGAGAAGAATTCAGATCTGAAATTCACCACCAGCAGTGCAACCAACTTTTAGTTTTCTACCATCTAGATCAACAGTTCTTTCCACCTCTTTATAGGAAGGTGGAAACGGGCAGTGTCTTAAAGTGAGGTGTTCTTAGAGGAAATGTGAAGAGGTTGTGAAAAATGTGAAATGTTCTTAGAGGAAGAGAGAACAAAAGAATTTCCTTTGACCTCCCTAGGTTCATACTATTGTCAGAAGAATGGGGAGAACCACAGATGGCCAAGGCCAATCAATGTTCTTTAGAGAAGATACTCTATAACATTCTTTTTTAAAATCCCAAATACAATCTTTTGCAAGTCAAAGAAATTCTTAGCATTTTAGATCTCTATCATCTTTCTTCACAATCATGCTTGCGATCGATGGGTGTACCCATATTTCTCTTAAAATTTGCTCTGAAAGAATTATGTAATCCTTAGATGAATGTTGGGATAAACTGTGTCATTTTAAAATAGAGAAATCATCAATTAAATTCTATTTCACAGCAGTGACACCAGAGCAATGTGTTTTTGGCCTGACACAGTCAGCTTGGTTTGTCTTTGATAAAAATTCTATTTTTCTGTCCATTTTTTGAGTCTTGTAACATTCCTGGTGCCCTTCTATAGCTTCCAGCTTTCAAGGCTGAAAAGGAAATAAGCCTTTGTAAAGGCATTTGTTGAGAATATTATATTCTTTGCCAGTAGACAGATCCTCACATAAGAATTGTGTTTGGGTAAATGCAACAGAAGGAAAATGAATAAAATCTCATTTCCATTACGAGCTACATTCATGTGCAAAGGCCTCCAATTAGAATTCTATAGAATCTATGATGCTTTGATATTTGGTACAGAAATCATACTAGAATATTGGCATGATAACTAAGAATTTCTGTGTTTCTATGGTAATTTATTTTAGATAGTTTTGCCATCATGGCTAAAATGAAATGTCAATTAGTGCATATAATTTAGAAATTGCACTCCAGTCTTCCAGAATTTTAAGTAAAAGTCAGATGTTCTCCCAACAGAATAAAAATTAATTTTCTCCAAACGAGCATTACCACATTTCAAGGAAATCTTTCTAATTTTCACTTAAAGACAAAAAGGAATTACCTAATTTTATGAACGGGAGATTATGTGAAACAACATAGTTTTAGTCATAGTTTTTACATGAAACAAATATACTTTAGTATAAATGAAAAAAAAATTACATGCCCCAAGAGTGATCAACCATGTAATCTAGCTGTCTAATACATTCTTTATTGTGGTTGATTAGTACTTCAGGAAATGCCACATTATGTTCCCGGCAAAATCAAGGGACTGGCTTATACCAAACAAAGTGTTTCTTAAAAACTAAATAAAACAAGACCACACAAAACCATAGGCTTGTAGCTGACCAAATTACAAAACAAATTAGGCTTTATTGGATCAACTTTTTATGACAAATCTCAGGTGACATATTTTAGGTTTTTGATTGCTAAGAATTAAAAAATTTTTTTTTCTCTAGTATACCTACACAATGTATGTCATCTAGGCACTGGGGCAACCTATTTCTGACACACCTCTCTCTCTCTGTTTAAGTTCTTTTTCTTTTAAGAAACAGCACTGAGGGATCCCTGGGTGGCGCATCGGTTTGGCGCCTGCCTTTGGCCCAGGGCGCGATCCTGGAGACCCAGGATCGAATCCCACGTCGGGCTCCCATTGCATGGAGCCTGCTTCTCCCTCTGCCTGTGTCTCTGTGCCCCTCTCTCTCTCTCTCTGTGACTATCATAAATAATAAAAATTAAAAAAAAAAAAGAAAAAAAAAAAAGAAACAGCACTGAATAAATTTATATTTTATTATCTCCAGTGTCCTTTAAAACTGTTCATATCTATCTTGAAACATTGAAAAAGAAAGACTGGTCTTTCAGGAAATTCACTTCTGAAGAGAACTAGAGCAGCTTACACAGCAACTGGTCTAGAATAAGATATTATTCTCGGGGCCTGCAGGCGTGTAAAGGCAGGTGGATACTGCCCTGAAGACAGCAGGAAAGACAGAAGTGTGCCAGTTGCTTCCATCTGCACAGAAGTCAAGTCAGTGTGGAGGGAGCAAGATCATTGATGGCATGGCAGAGGAAGAAAGGACGGAGAGGAAAAGATACAGGCAGGTTACTTCACATTTCCAAGCTCGAGTGACTCAAATGTAAAATGGTGCCTAAGAACCCCCGACCTCACAGAGCTGTGAGAATTCAATAGTGTGTCAACCAAGGGAGGAGACTTTTGTCCCAGCTATTAGCTGGAGAGAGTTTTAATACACTCAAGACTTTATTTTTGTATCTGGAGGGAATACTCATGAGAACAGACCAAAAGGGTGACCTCTTAGGAATATCCTCTTAGTGGATCTGGGGTGGGTTATGATGATTACTTTTTCTGGATGGGTTATTTAATAACAGAAAATGCCGGCATCCTCTTTCTCTGCTAGAATAAGACTCTAAAAGCAAGACATGCCAAAGCAAAATGAGAGAAATAAGGCTGTGAATGTGCCTGGGATGGTGAGAAAGCACATAGCAAACTACGAGCTGAAAGTGTCCTTGTGTGTACCTAAGATTGGCCTTGAATCTTATTACAAATAAAATTTCCATGCTATTCATCTAAGTTATTTATGCTTTGATGCGGCATTTCTTGCCAAGAAGCAACCGGATCTACTGGGTGTATTGAGAGTTACTTTTCCTCAATTCAGTTGCACATATTGAAGGTATCCATGAGCAACTACCCTAAAATGTGACTACACCAGCTATCCTCTAAAAGAAAGGCATTGCCAATCGATCTATTCAACGAATAATTATTGTGGCCTCCTACACAGAAGGCGTTGGGCTAGAGCCTCGGGGGCAGGGGACTTGAGCCATAAAGATGGAGAACACAGATCCCCAAACTGTATGATGTCACCACCAACAAAGTATCTTCAAAGTGATGGAAATCACTGAGATTTACTAGCTTTTAATGCTTGTTTAATGAATACATTGCAAATACAATTACTATCTTGCTATCGATCCTTCGTAAAAGAAAAGACATTTTAACGTTAATAAAATTGGAAGGACATCTCTGAATAAAGGGTTTTCCTCTGAAGAGAATAAATTTTGCTTCATTACAAACATTTCATATATTTTCCATATTTTGTGAGGAGCAGTAAGAACCTGAAGGCTCACTAGCACCCATCTTTGCACGGACACTTGAGACTCACCGACTTGTAAGTTAAGAGTTCACAGACTAGTTCAGGAAAAATGACAGGTGGATCTGTGTACCTTGACAAAACAAGTTCAACTGAGGCAGGCTCCAGCTTTGCTCTGCAACGCTCTAGGTCTTTGAGGACACCTATGTTTATGCAATCAGACCGATTTCACTAGAAACTGACCCATTTCCTCTAGGAACACTCAGCCAATGTCACTGTTTTTTGAAAAAAATTTGAAAAGGCTAGTTCAAGCTCAACACAAAAAAAAGACCTTTTAACAAACAGACCATGTGGTATTGGAATGGGCTGCCACACAAAGAGATCAGCTTCTGTCACTGAAAGCTTTAAGATACAAACTGGATAAACACAGGAAGGAGATATAGGATTTATTGTTGCAAGAGGGAAAGGGCTAACTGGATGATGTCCCCACCAACCCTAAGATTTTTCAGTGTCCCATGCAAGCTTTATTTAAGGTGCACAAAAATCCATTTCTGAATAAAGTCATCATAAAGGTAAACCCAAGGATAAAGGTAAGACATTTAAATGAGACAAGCAGAAGAGGCTTTAAGGTCATATGTGGGAACCCACCTGGTCTGTTCTTTATTTTTTCAATTATGTTTTCAAAGCAAGCCTATGCTGAGCCAGGCAAAGTGCTAGGCTCCAGGGTTACAACAATCTGAGAGTTTAAGGTTGCCATCTGAAGTCCCCATAGGCTGGTTGACAGGCTCCTTGTCACCAGGGGACTGCAATCTTCTGACAGGAAGTCATCCTTAAATTCTCTGGCCTCAGTTTTCTCACCAATAAAATAAAGGACTTCGCGTTTCCTTTCAGATCAAACCATTACAAAAATTCTATCTTATGCCACTCCATTCTCTTTGTGTGGCCCATTAAACCTTAAAAATTTTTACACCAAAAGCAACTTACTTCACTATTGTATTTTTTTGTGTGGCCAATGATTAAAATAGTTAGAAGTTTTACTGTACTGAAACTTCATATTGCTTCTCTTCTTAAAACCATTCTCTACTCAATGGACAAATAATCACCCTGCTTTCAAAATTTTCTCCAAAGCTTTAATCCTATATGGAAATTAATCATTGTGACAACCTCATAGGATGAAAATTACCATTTTAAAACCCAATTTTAATCACTTATCAGAAAACATCTGAAAACTTGCTTATCTGGTTAAGACAAAGTACGGACTGTGGGATTCCATGAAAATTGCTCGTTTGTATGTTACTTTTCAAAAAACTTCCAACGAGTACATGGAAATTATAATAATGAGAAACAGGCCATAAATTGAAACCTCAAAGAAGACATCTGATTGACTTGAAAAATAATTGGTATCTTTCCACTTAATCTACATTAATGTAAACAATAAATCTTCTCTTAAACAAAGATTGTGTGAATCTTCATTTATCTTTTATGACAAGGGAGCAAAGGTTATAGTTTAATGAATGGAAAGAAGCAATAGGTCAGTTTTAAAAGCCTCACAGGTCAAATGTCTGACATCACTGAACATTAAAAAAAAAAAAAGGCTCTAACATGGTAATTTCTATTTTAGTCAAACCACTGGGGTCCAGCTGAGGCTTCAAGCAGAAAGAAAGAAAACACTGTAATTTAGCAACATAGAGACAAGCAATTGGAATGACACTGTCCTTTAAGGATGTATTCACCAGCATTTTAATGGGATTGAATTAGGTAGATTTTAAAATAATTTTGAAGCTTAAACCTAACAATCCCTGGCATTGATAAAGGGATTGGAAAAAGAACAGCGTATACTTTTATTTTACATATGCATCGATTTTCTCCCCAAATGGAAGACCTCTGTCATCTGTAAAGGTTATTCATAGATCCAAAGAGCTGATCAAGGTCATTAATAACAATAGTAAACTGATCATCATTCCAATGGGACCTGACAAGTTTCTTTTCAAAGTGGATACTAATGTATTGATGCCTGTGAAGTTCATTACAGCAGTAATAAATCATTAGTCTCTGCAAAATGATTTATAAGTTGGTTGAAATGCATTACAATGGACTGTCAAAGAACTTCCTAGGCACTAGAAGGCTTGCTGGTGCTTCCAGTGAAATCATGATGGCTTAGAGTAGTTAGACACCAACACAACACCATAAAACCCACTCTAACTATGGCTGTTTTCATGTTTGTTTAAAAACCAACTTTTAATTCAGTAGAGCCTTAGTCCTGCCTTGAATTATTACTGTCTTACAAAGCTTAAAACATTTTTTTTCTTCATTTATTTGACAAAGTTTCATTGTGACCCTTGCTAATTAAGTTTCTTTTAGTTTGGCCAAATAATGCTTAGAGCACTTCCAGTTGCAATTACTCCCTTAAGATTATTTGCATGCATACTAACATGCACAGTAAACACATTCTCAAATATTTAACATTATAAACTAACATGTAAGGAAGTGGTTCAAAGTTGAGCATGGGCTGAAATGTTTATTTCCAACCATGTGTAACAATGTGTCTTTAATATTCCTATAATGATGTCAAAAGAGTTAGCCGTAATTGCACATACTATCTGTTCTCCAGATAAAGATGAGGAATAAACTCAAGTTAAAACACTATTAATCTTTCTTCAGAAAATAGGATGGGCTTTCTGATAGTAAAGGTACTTCAACATGAGAAATGGGTTCTGGATGATGTCTATTTGTTCAGCTTGTGTGTAGACTTAATGAAATAAGTTAGTATATCCTCCATTGTTCCTACGTTTATTGAGAAACAGCGAAAAGAGTAATTGCATGGCTATGACTACCCATTTTATTTTTTATTTTTTAATTTATTTTCGATAGTCACACAGAGAGAGAGAGAGATAGGCAAAGACACAGGCAGAGGGAGAAGCAGGCTCCATGCACCAGGAGCCCGACGTGGGATTTGATCCCGGGTCTCCAGGATCGCGCCCTGGGCCAAAGGCAGGCGCTAAACCGCTGCGCCACCCAGGGATCCCCTGACTACCCATTTTAAATAAGTCACTTAACAAATCATTTTCTTTGATTACAGTAGTCGTATTGGAACCTACCTGTTGCTCCTTCTGCTGAACAACTGATACAAATGTGTTTATTTGCAAACAAACTGTGAAATTCCACCTCTTGCTGTATCAGCTGTCTCTAGTCACTGTGGCTATTGAACTTGTTCTCACCAAATGAGGCTGTTCAGATGGGAATAACAATTTATTTGGCTACCTAAAGAGTTTTATTGTGTTAGTGAAAAAAATGACAAATATCACCCCCAAATGATTTTCAATTCAGACTCATTTATCACCTGTCCTTGGCTGTTTCCAGGACTTATTGTAACTTTATGACAAAGACGGCTCAAGTCCATGGTTACTGAGAGCCATCCTGCCCTGAAGTACTACAGGATAATCTGGTGCATTTGCTGTGTGGATTTTCAGAAGTTAATTCCAGCATTTAATCCCCAAGGTCTATGGTTCAATGAGACCTTCTAATATAGACCCAGTACGGTTTGGCTGCTACTACATTAATGCACATATATCCTAAAACTTCAATAAAAGTGATGATCTAGAATAGAACATTCGTAAAAATCTGTATTTTTTTTAGGGATATTAAATCATGACTTTATCTACAACATACTCTTGAGATGGAGACCTTAAATATAACTGTGTTATCAGGTTTCAGTGTTTTCACACACTGGTATATGCATCACCATTTATCTGTGATGACTGTCCCAAACTTCATCCTACAGATTATTTGCTATTGCCAAGGCTGAAATAGAGATGGACCCTATGAGAGTCCAGGAGAGAGCAACCTTCTTGCCCAGGTATGCTTTCATCTGGATATTCTCAAATGGACTCCAAAGCCTTCAATGAATGTGATGCTGGAATCCTTAGCCTGTCACCCACACACAGCTCATGTCCTTAACACTCTCATTCACAAAAGTACCAGGTATTAAGGAAAGCTATGGCAGACATGAGTGCCATTAGTTTAATTAAAAAACACAACTAATTCTAGTTATTTTATCAAACTGTTTCCTAAATCCACTATATCCTGCCGTAAATGATAGTAATTGAAAGTATTGACACCACAGCCACATAGGGAAAATGCAATGTCCTATTTGGTGAGCTACAATCAGGACATGTGGACTGTGCATATATGTGTCTGAAGTGGCCTTCTTCCTAGGTGAAAAGTAGGAAGTCAAGATTAATGACAAAGAGATCCCAGAAATCCCCCTGTGGTCAAATAAAGATCCCCAAATTTGGCAGTTAAAAGTAATTAGTTTTGATGCTCTACTGACAGGACAATAAAAACATTTTTCAGATAAATGTTAAGAGTGACAATTACATAGGAAAAGAATTTATTTACATTACATTTGTATTTGAATCCCCCTACTGTTTGTTGTAGGTTTAAAAGAGATTTTCTTGGGTTTCCCAAGTATACAATGAAATCATCTGCAAGCGAGGGCAGTTTTATCTTGTTTTTCTCCAAAGTTTATGTCTTTTTTTTTTTTTTTTTTAGATTTTATTAATTTATTCATGAGAGACACAGAAAGAGAGACAGAGATATAGGCAGAGGGAGAAGTAGGGAACCTGGTGCGGGACTCTATCCCAGGATCCTGGGATCATGACCTGAGCTAAAGGCAGACGCTCAACCACTGAGCCACCCAGGTGCCTCAGTTTATGTCTTTAATATGCCTTTTGTTCAGTCATATTGGTTAGTACTTTCAATGTGTTAAAAGTAGTTGTTATGGGGATGACCTTATCTCGTTTTTTTTACTGTAATGGAACTGATTCTGGTGTCTCCCCTATTAACATGAGCATGATTTTTATTCTGAGATAAATGCCTCCCATCTCATTGGGAAAGTATCCATCAAATCCTATTTTATCAAGTTGTAAAAATCAAGACTGGGTGTTGAATTTTGTAAAATACTGCCATGGACTTATCATGTAACTTATGTGAAATTAATGCATTTGCTAATATTGTGTCACTCTTCCATTCCTGGAATAAACCTCACTTGGTCAGATACATTCATAGTCCTGATTTCTGTTTAATATTTTAGTTACACTTTTGTCTTGATATTTATTAGTGAGATTGGTCTCTAATTCTGTTTTGTTTTGTGCATGTGTGTATGTGCGATTTCTGTCAGGTTTTGTTATCAATATTGTAATCACTTCATACAAAAAGAGTTGCAATTGTCCTTTGTCTCCCTTGATGCTTTGGAACAGATTTTAATAGCTTTAAATATTGGTTAGAATTCTCCTCTAAAATCACTTAGTCTTATTGCTATTTTTATTGGGGAAGGGGGCAACTTTCTCATTTTCTTCTTTTGATATCAATCTATTTTGATTTTCTATCTTTTCCTGTGATCAGTTTTTCATAAATTATATTTTTCCCGATTTTTCTAACTTATTTACAAAGAAATGAACAAAGCAATGTCTTAATGATTCTCTATAGGATTCTGTGTTTATTACATATTTTGTGCTCTACTCTTTTCTTGAACTAGTCTATTTTATTATCTTTACAAAAGCTGAGATTTTTATTTTATTTTCCAGTTCTTCTTTTTGTTTCCTAACTTGCTATTTTTTCTCTTTATAAACACCTTTCTTTTGCTTTCCATAGATTCATTATTTTTCCTTTTCTAATCTACCTATATGTTAAATCTAACTTATTTATTTCATCTTAACACATTTTATGTACTTACTATTTAAGTATTTATGGCTAAGAATTTTCCTATGAACACAGCATTAGCTGTATTTCATAGGTTCTGATATTTTGTTTTAGAAAAGTATCCAATCAGATAGACAGTAGAAGAAAACCTACTCACAGTAGCAGCATGAAATATACCTGGAAATAGTAGTAAGTTTAGTAAGAAATGTGCAAGATATATAAGAGTAAAACTTTAAAACACTAGTACAGGTCACAAAAGAAGACTTGAAGAAATGGAAATACATGCAATGTTCTCAAAGAAAAGGACTCTCGTTTCTATAAGTTAGTTTCTAAATATAAAAAGACTATTAGGAATTTTTTGTTTTATGGGATTGGACAACTTACCCTATAGTACAAATTAGAAAAATTAACAGAAATAGCAAGGAAGAACAATGACAAAGATGAACAGTAATAGATACTAAAATATTAAAACACTTGAAAAATCACAATAGACTATTAGTGCAAGATAAGAAAGACTTTAATAAAAACTCTGGAAATTGACTCAACTCCACACATTTACTGGGTAATAGGAGGGGCATCTCAAGCCACTGAATTAAAGATGAGTTGTTCAATCAATATATGATGTTGAAATAACTGGTGAGCCAATTTAAGAAAACTAAATTGTATCCACACCTCCTCCTAGCCCACATCAGGATAAATTCTAACACAAAAAAGGAAATATGAATGGCATTTAATTATGTGAAAAAATATACTTACTTTTTTTTCATTTAATCAGATTGACTGAAAAACAAAACCTTGATAAAACAAAGGGACGTACATACTTCCATATCTAGAAAATGGATGTAAATTGGTACAACACATATAAAACACAATTTGGCATATTTATGAAAATGACACATACATATCCATTTTTTTAAATCCAGAAATTCCAGTACACTTGCATTCATACAAAGTACTCATGCAAGGCTCTTTCCTGCAACATTACTTGCAGTTGCAAAAAAAGGAAACAAAATACCTTTCCATAGATTTGTTAATTGAATTATGAAGCATCTATACAATGGAACATTATGCCAAGATACAAAAGAATGAAGTACTCATATGGAAGATCTCCAAGTGATAAGAGAGCAGAGTCCTCTTTTGTAATGAGAAAAAAGAAGTAGAGAGAATAAGAATCTATAAGCTCTGAAGGAGGAGAACAGAAAAACAAAGTCAGTAGTTACCTGTGGTAGGGCAGAAATGGGAAGCCGAAGGATAAGAAGGGGATACTTCCTGGTATTAAATCATGTTGACTGTATTACTAATTCAAAGAATTACATTTAAAAGAAAGTTAACAGCAATAAAAAAAGAGAGAGACAATTTATACTATGAAAAAAAATCTTTCAGTGACAGAAGATGTCTTGTAGATATTTTGAAATAAGATTTTACTCTTTAAGAGGGAGCTTATCTAATGGCAGTCATGGATAAGAAGTGAATTGCTGTATTCAAAAGAACTGTCACAGGAAAATGTCAATGCTTGGATGTCTTATGTTCACTTTAATTAATATTGTTAAGCGTGTTTTTCCAAATCAACTAAAGGTACTTATTAGTTGCCAAGAGTTCAAAATTCAGACTATGACTAAAATGATCTCTTAACAACATTAAAAAAAAAAAAACAAGTCTTCCAATTTAAAAAGCTTGGAGGCTATATATGTTATGACATATGACTCACACTTTCCCAGATGGATATGTATTATTCACCAAAGGTTGGGTGTGAAAATAGAAAAATATTTTTAAAAAATTATGTTAGTAGAAAATCAGAGAAGTGAGGTATAATTATCTTGTACATTTTATAAAACATTTTATGTCCATAATTTTGATAATAATTTTGGGGGACTTTATTTAAAATAAGATATATTTGATAATACACCAATTTGTTCAATATATAAGAGAACCATCATGTACAAAGATGTGGTTTGCAAAGTTTTCCTGTATGGAGTACAAAATATGGTTGACACCCTACACTGGGAAAAATTCAAGGAGGAATCTAGTCATATTCACAGAGTTTGTACATAATAGTAGAGATTCTAAGATGCACATTAACAATTAAGTAGAAAGCCATCTTAGGGGTCCACTATGTTATGAGAATATAGAAGTAGGAAATAGACAACATTCATGTGAGAGCATTTTGAACTGAATTTTGAAGGATGAATAGAATTTTAGCAAGCAGAGTTCAAGAAAGTTGAACATCCCAAGTAAAATTAATTTCAGGTGGGCAGAAAAGTAAGGAAAGTATTCATAAAGGAGCAGTGTTGGATTTTTTGGATACATAGGGAACAAGCTGAGAAATAATAGGGAGTGGGTTGATATAGGACCACAGGGAAGACAGGGCCACCATTCACATAACTGTAGGGAGGATAGGGCCACCTTGCTATAAAAAGTACATACCATGTAATGGCAGCTCTGCCCAAGGAGTGTGTCTTTTATTTAATGGGGAATCCATCATAGATTTCTGAGCATTGAAATGAAACAATAAAACTATGTCTTAAAAGAATTATTCTGTTAATTTGATCATAAGGAATGGAAGGAGAAGATCTACCTTGAAGACCTTAAGAATTACTTTAAAAATTACTCCAAACAGGGCACCTGCATGGCTCAGTGGCTGAGTGTCTGCCTTTGTCTCAAAATGTGATCCTGCGGTCCCGGGATCAAGTCCCGAATCGGGATCCCCACAGGGAGCCTGCTTCTCCCTCTGCCTATGTCTCTGCCTTTCTCTGTGTCTCTCATGAAGAAATAAATATTTTTTTTAAAAGAATTACCCCAAACAAGAGACTCTCTCACTTTCTCTTGCCTGGAATAGTTCTAAGTGCCCTACACTGGGGGTGCTGGTACTTGGAATTTGCAGGAGGTAATAATGTGAGAGAAACTGCAGAGATAGAAATGGGCTTTGCACACCTGTGAGGAGGAAAACGATGATAGCAAGGTTTCCAATCTCGGTAACCAAGAGAAGAACGAAGTTAGGAGGAGGAGCTAGGTGTAGTGAGAAAATTGGTAAACTTGAGGTGCTAGCAGAAAACCCTAGAGGGGCATTCACAAGGCATCTGAAGTCATGGAATTAGAGGTTGAAAATGAGAGTCGCGTAGGAGACACAGATGTGTCAGTCCCCTAAATAAGATTGTGTGGAAACTGTGGGGCTGGTTGAGATCACAGGAATGCAGACAGACCTTGGGGGGCGTTCACACTTAAGACTAACTAGCAAGGGAGACGGGACTGGCAACTCAGCGAGTCACAGAATCACAGCCAAACTTGACAAGACCTAAGAGATCAATGTGTTTGTTCTCTTGAAGGAACCCTTCCACTTTTCCCTTCCTTGCATTTTACTGGCAAGGAAACCGAGGTCAGGACTGGAGACAAATGAGATCAAAGGTCTCTAGTGGTTTACAGAAGGAGAAGTACGGAGCACCTTTGAGACAATAGGATGGTGAAGAATGGGGCGAGAGATGGGGCAAATACTTGAGTAAACGGCAATCTTTAGGAAAAGTCATTAATCGACTTTCAAGAAAATGGGAGATGCGTTTGTAGGTAGAAGGAGGTCAGCCCTCCAAGTGAGAGATTCAATACTTAAAAACAAAGAGGATTACTGGAGGGATGAGCATACAGTCAGACACTCTGTTTTTCCCACTGGCTTTCCTGAGATGTAACTGACATATAGAAATGAAACTGACATTTAGAAATTAATCTTAAAAAAAGGAAGTAAGTCAAGAGAGAGAGGCTTCTTCCTCAGAAGCCAAATGGAAGGATAAGAGGAATAAGACGTCAGGCTGCATACTCTTTACATTCAGTCCTGAGTAGTAGTAATTTTTTTTTTGATTTTATTTATTTATTCATGAGAAACACACACACAGAGGCAGAGACAGAGGCAGAGGGAGGAGCAGGCTCCATGCAGGGAGCCCAATGGGGTACTCGATCCCAGAATCCCGGGATCACACTCTGAGCCAAAGGCAGATGCTCAACCACTGAGCCACCCAGATGCCTCCTGAGTAGTAGTAATTTTGAGAAAACCGAGGCAAGGGGAGCTGTGGAAACTTGCCCGCCTTGCACAGTGGTGGCAGGTGAGGGGGTTCCCGCCCAAGTAGTCTGCTACCCTCAGTCCTGATCACTCCACCCTACTGCCCACATAGGAAAGGGAGTAGTAAGAACAGAGTCCACCAGATGACAGGAACAACAGGAAAGAAGGAAGTTGGAAGAGTTTTTCTTAGTGATGATGACTTCATGAAGTGAAGCTCCACTGCTGAACTGAGATAAGAAGCTGGGACCTTACAGAGTCTTGAGGGCCTGAATTTTAACTACAGGAGCAGCTTGACTTTCTGCCTGTGAGATTTGCCTTGTGCTCTCCTGCTCTAGCAGACTTGGCCACACGAAGGGTCGAGGCTCTGTGCTTTTGGCAAAGAGTGTTCCACAGAGAGCTGCGGCTATCTATCATCTGTATCCACACATGTGATCCTTTCATGCGATCACCCAGTTCCTGCCACCCAGGACCAATTCCAAAGCATTCATATGCACAGCGGGCCATAGAAAGAATCAGACAATGGGACAGATAGGGTGCAGCGAGGGAAAAAAGCAGCACCATTCCTGGGTGGGTAATGTTTCTAAAGAGCCTACTGAACAAGCTTTTCAGAGATTTCCACAATTTGCTGTTGTTATAATTGCTCTGTTCCACTTTCTACATATCAGAGATGCACCTTGCTGAAAGCCATCATACGGTCTAACATTCTGGAGTTCAGTGTCTACATTTTAGGAAATGCCTTAGCACAAAGGCATCTACACAATGATGGATTCAGTCCCAGGATGTATAAAGTTCTGAATGATGCAGATGTAAGGAGATGAGAGAGAGAGAGAGAGAGAGAGAGAGAGAGAGAGAGAGAGATTAACATGAGACATTCCTTTTCTCTGCTCTTAAAATGGAACTGCTTTTCCTGGTGGCTCTTAGTCTGCTGAATTTTTCTAGTGGGCATTGAATGGTTAAAATGAACAAACATAAACTTCAACTGCCCTGATAGTAGATTGAAATCCATTTGGATTAGAGTTGCATGAAGGACGTTACCTATACTGTATCTAAAACAGATGAAAAAGGAATGCATTTGGCTTTGGGCTCCCGTAAAGGCATCGCATGGCCACAAGAACTGTGCTTTGCAGGATTTAAAGTACTGAGCTAACGGGGAGATATGCAAAATATGCCAATTGAATTTGATTTGGATGCAGGCTGCACATGTCAGTTTCTGGCTAAATGTATGGACTGCTTTGCTCCTTCTCTCTTGGGAGAAGTACTGTACTGGGAATCAGCTTCTTGTAGTTTTTAGCCTCATTTCTGCATTAATTCTGTATGACCTTGGGCAAGTCACCTCATCTCCCAGTCCCCTGATTGACTTAGCTATAAAATGAGGCTCCCTGTTGCTCAGGACAGTGGGACTAAAGATCACAATAGCAAAGATGTAATCAACAATAATATAAAATGTTACAAAACTATGTAATTACCTAGTCTTAGAGATAACTAGAAGCAGATGAATTTGTTGGTCCAACACCATATGCTTCAGGTCAAATAAAATTATAAGTGCAAATAAATTGTCATTATATTACTCTTCTATATTGCTTTATTTTGTTCCGATTGCTACTTAACCCAGAAATCTAACTGCTTTGTGTCTATGGTAATTTTGTAAAGTTATAATTTTACATAGGAATCACGATTTATCCTTCAAATTGGCTCAAATTACACGCGTGCGCGTGTACACACACACACACACACACACACACAGCTGGGAAAAACTGAGTTCTCAACAATTTCATTCTCATCTAGGCTGGCTAGAAGAAAATGTTTCTTTTTTCCCTCCAAAGGCATTACCTTTCTTTTTTTTTTAAATTTATTTACTTATTTGAGAGAAAAAGAGTGCGAGTGGGGTAGAGCAGTGGGAGAGGGTAGAGCCTGACACAGCTCAAAACCAGGATTCTAGGATCATGACCTGAGCCACCCAGACACCCCTCATATTATCTATCTTGATCTATCTCCTGAAATTAGAGCCCATTGTCAATATTGCCCATTCACTATTGCAGTGGTGCTTAAGAAATGCATCATCCTTCCTAGAAATAGCCTTTTCAAGATCTTTTCAAAACAGAAAATATAATTTTAAAATCCACCACATAATATTTTTAGTGCATGTTTATATAAATTCCTTCTTTAATTTGCCACACATCCAATGCAATTATTATCTTCATAAGACTAAGTCTGTTTTACTTGGCAGAAAGTAACAAAAGCTTTCAAACACTTCAAGAGACAACTGAACATTGGACTCTATCTTAAAACTGTTTAAAGTGAAAATGTAAAAGTTATAGGAATTTATACTTTTTTTTTTTTAGTATGAATGCATGAAGCAGCAAATTCAAAATATGTCCTGCTTCTTAGTCAACAGGTAAAAATGAGGGCTATCCTAGTTAGCAGATGGGAAAACATTCACTTTCCTTTTACAAACTAGATGCACTATTTTTATGTAAGATAAGAATAAAGATCACTTTTTAGCTAGAAAAATCATCTTTGCTAGAGTAAAATGGATTGCTCTTTTAGCTTTATTGAAAACTCAATTTGCCAGAATGCCTCCTTTGTTTTTAGTTGTGTTAAAAACCTTACAAAATTGCATTTATGTGCTTTGAAAGAGTAGTACGATGATCATAATTCAAAATTTCTTTGATAGCCGAGAACTTTACTATACGACAAGCCAATCAGTCACATACGGATTCAGGGAACCTTCACTATGCTACATAGTACCATAGTCATCTGTGCAAGTACTTTAGACACATTGTGGAATTTAGTTCTCAAAACAGCTCAGTGAGGAGGTTCTATTATTCCCAATTTGCAGATTAGTAAATAAAAGTTGTGTGAAGGTAAGTATCATCTAAGGGGAGAAAGAAGTTGAGCCGAACTTTAAACATAGGTGCTCTGCTTCACATCTGGGGTGTATCCCTTTTTATTGATATTAATTCAAAGAGTAAAAGAATGACCTAAAGGAACAACACTTTTTATATAGTGATGCATTCTTAAAAGAATTAGTAATATTGGCTGATTTACTAATCATTTATCTTTCCTAATAAGTTTATTGTTAACAATTTTCATTATTTCCAGGCTCCAATTACTTGCAATCTTATTCAATTCTAGTTGATGAATCTTCCTTCTATTTTAAAAATATGATTGATCGTTGGAAACTTAAAAAAAGAGTCAGAGAGTCTTTTTGTTTATCTCCATAAACAAAAAGATTATATAGTTCTTTATGCGTATGCTTATTTTTGCATAAATAGATGTGTACGTATATGAAATATTATGCTGTATATTTTTGTATAAATATTAAAAAGAATACCAAAATCAAGCATGCAGAAAGTTACAGAAGACTAGGAAAGAACCTGGGAGAGGTCGAAGTCCCACAGTACACTAGAGATTCAGTGAGTAGTCCTTAGTGTTCGGCTCCTATCAAGCCTGGCTATGCAGCCTAGCAGTTAAAGCCTTGGGTTCTTCGTGTGTCTACTTGAAACCAAAACCTGATTTGACTGAATTCTACCCAACTTGAAAATGAGAATCCACTTTACTCCGTGGGCCACAGTCACAGGCAATCATTGGAGATGGGAAGAGGTCACAATTTCACTTTTTCTTCATAACACAGCAAATTGTTATGGTTGGGATTGTTCTGGAAAGACCACCGGAGAGGCAGATGGGTTTTAAATCCTTGCTTTACTTAAGTCCTTTGAGCCTAGTTTCTCTGTCTTCAGAAATAAGCATTACAGTATCTACCTCAAGACAGATGCCATAAAGATGAAGTACCATAATGCATCTATAAAAGCTTCCAGTGCAGAACCCGGCCCATAGCAGGTGACTGGTAAAGAGTGATTTGTTATATATCTAGATTATCCTCAAAAGGGATTGGAAGGAACATTAAATAAGTGTTAGATTTTTCTATTCCTTCTTTTTTATTCCTTTTTTTTTTTTTTGAGAGGGGACATTATTAGTGAGATTCTAAGAATTCTGAAATTTATCTAAGTTTGATTCACTAAATGTCTTTGCTTCTTGTATTTGGTTATGTCAAATGTTGGGAAGAACCTTTCTGGCACGATACAGGAGGACCAGTCAGGCCATGGCCTGCTCATAAGTAGGCTCAGGGGCTAGTGGGACACAATCAACATGGCAACCACGGGGTCGGTGGCTCTGTAGCTGAGCCTCTGGTAATGGGCATCACGTTCTTTGAGCTGGCCTTCATTATATCCTCTTATCCCAACATTAAAAAAAAATCCTTTTTAACCTTTACTCCTGCCATTTCAGTACTTCTGTCTGCATAATAGTCTGGGCTTAGTAATATTACCCAGCATGGACCACATGACAACTTGTGTAAGAATAGGCAAGAAACCCATTATTTGCTTACTCACTCTTCTGCATCACACACAAAGAAACGCTGGGATTTATTACTGCAATTCACATTGCTGAATTACAAATGGGACTTGTATTGTCTCAAGTAGCAAAAAGGGAAATAAGATATAATAAGATATTTGGCCTTTTATTTATCATATTGTTACATTTCCCTCCCTACACTATAATTGCAATTTTGTGATTCTTATACCCTGGAGACATTTATAAAACATATTCCTAATAATTGTTAGCAGTCTTCTAGTATCACTGAGGGATTGCAAAGTCAGGGCATTTATATCCGAGGTTATAAAACATCTTTCTGGAGACAGAATGTTCTAGAAGCGAAATTCAACTACATGAAGTCGTCCTGCTTCTCCTAGATTGTAATCACCATTTTCACTAATCATCACTTATATCACACTCTTGTAGACGTGTTTATTTTGAATTGACATTCGACTTATCCTTGCTGTGACGTTTCTATCTGGGTGGCAGAGTTCAGGAATCAAGGAGTAGAATTCCTGGACACCATAGAATTAATTAGCATGTCAGGGAAACGATACTCTGTGTGGACAGTGGCTTTAGGAAACACTCCAAAGGGCATAAGCTGTATAGCAGGAATGCACGTCAGCCACAGGCATGAGAAGAACCCATTGTATGGAAAAATCCATCACTTGAAATCAGACTGTAACGTCAACTAAAACTCAGTAATATGTGCTCTGCTTCTTTTTGACCTTCTGTTGTTGCTTATTTGAAGATCCTGGCAACTGTCAGTGATGGAATATTCATGAGGCTATAGTCATTCCAAGACTAAAATGTTAGATGCTGCCACTTTTTCATAGATGGCTGTAGAAGTGGGATTTCATTTAAATAGAAGTCTTTTTTTTTTTTTTTAACACATCCTACATACATGAGTCAGTAACAATCGTGGTTGAACCATGAATGCAATTTTCATGAATGATAAGTCCTGTTTGCCCTCTTACCCTGGATATTTCTACAATTTTTTTTTTTTATTCTACCAGTGGCTTGGCAATCCGTCAAAAGATTGGCTAGCTCCCGATTGCTTCGACGGAGGAGACATTTTTGAATTAAAGATTTTGTGTTCAAACATTTATTTTGAATTTAATATTTATTTCTCATACTTGCAAGATAACCTAATATAGGGTCCTAACCTATAGCAGTATCACAGCAGTTTGAGAATGGATCTGATGCAGACGTAAAAATATTTTCAGGTACCTTTCTCCATTAAAAGTCCTGTAGCTAGTAAGCACATGGTAAACACATACAGACTGTACCTCATAATTCTATGTAAATATCAGAAAGAGTTTCAATTTGGCTCTCTCAATAACTACATAGGATTATTATGAGTGTAATAGTTTTATGTTCAAGTGGGATTCCGCTGTATTGAACTCATTGTTAGTCAAATCAGCCAAGCTTTCTCCGGAATTTTAATTTACACCTTTGCAAAATATTAGCAGTGATTAATATCTGATTTATTCATATGTTTGATTCTTCATGTACACCCTTAAAGTGAGGCTCTCACCTCCTAATGCTGTATTCTTTTATCCTTAGCTTTACTGAAAAACATGTATTTTAGTCCTAATAAGTTATAATTAACTCTGGTAGTACAGCTATTAATTTATTAAAATTCAGAGCAAAATTTATTGCTTTCCAAACTTCTGATTTTGGAAAGCAACTCATACATTATTTCTAAGTGTGAATTCTTTCCATCTAGTAGCTGAGCATCATGCCAACAATTTTCAGGAGGTGCAAGTAGTGGCCCAAGAGAAAGGCTTCTGGTACAGGAGAATAAAGGTGTTTTTTGGGCTCATGCCAGTGATGACAGAATCATGGGTGCTCACACCTTTGCTTGGGTCCAGGTCGTCCTTTACCCTCCCAAGCCAGCTTCTTCATGTGGACCATAGGGGTGGAACCCGCTAACACACCCAGCAAAGTTCAGAGATGTTCAACCCCAATCCCTGTCTCTGTAGCTGGTTAACCTTGAGAAGTCAGTTGCATCTTGTGTGTTGCAAGTTGCTTATTGAGATTCAGGTTCTATTCTCATTTATTTAGTATTTATTACACGCTAGGTGCTTTCACACATTCAACTCTCTGAGGAAGGCAGCATCACTCCCTTTCAAGCAAATCAAGGCTCTGAAAGACCCAGTGTTGTGTGGCTCATGAGACATTGTCAGGGGGCAGCCCTGACCTAAACACTGGTCTTGTCACTCCAGGTCTGGTTTGCAGTAGACTCTGCCTTTTCTAATGTAGCTCCTGTCCTGCTGGTATCACAGGGGCTGTGTGAGAATCTAACAAGATCATGGGAAGGAACGTTCTTTGTGAGTGGTAAAGAGTTGTAAGGTACAGGCTAACACCATCATTTCTCACCTTCATTTTCCTACCTCCCACCAATTGGTTAACAAGAGTATAAGCTTCTTGTTCTCAACCAGGGAAAACCAGTCCTTCCACACAATCATTTTAGGAAAACCACTAAACGATCAATGTAGGTAGACACTCTTCTTTTTCTTTTCTTTCTTTTTTTTTTGGCCAGAATCTGGGTTTTAGACACCCGTCTTTTAAAAAGATAAAAATTCAATCTCTTGATAAGTGCTTTGAGACTTGTTCAGGCGGCACGGTACCTGAGTCCCACACACAATTGTGATAAGAGTGCCCAATGCAAACTCCTCCATCTTGAAAATGAGAAAACTGGGTCACTTATGGAATTCACAAGGAGAAAATACTACTATCCTAATTTTAGCTAAACGTATAATAAAAGATACGCTAAACACTCATTCTGAAGTCAAGATCTCAAGGTCTCACTTGGAAAACTCAGGCTCGGGAGAAAAGAGTCAGTGAATACTATTGATCAAAATTACAAACTCCTTTGCTTATGCTGATAGGTTTCAACAAATATATTTCCAATGATCTTTTTTAGCTGGACTATAAAGATTGTGCCAAGACGGTCATTTTTAGAGATGGTCCTTTTGTTGCTAACTATATGGGTAATTATTCTGTATAAAATTCTTTCCATTTACAGTGATCAATAACATTTCCATTTGACCCTCCCTCTTGGAACTATCTTGCTCTGGGCCAGGCTTGAATTGAATAGATACTTAAGGACAAAGAAGTATTCTACTATTCACCCAGTGGAATAAACATTGGCCCAACATGACTCTTTTTTCAACCAGAGATTACGTTATCATAAAAATGAATCATGTACTGAACAGTCAGAAGCAATATATCATACAAAATGGCTATTAAAAATGTAATGCTTGGCATTTAGTGATATAATTTCCATACATACATGAGTAGATGAAGACTTGATACTGTATTTTGCTCAGTAAGACAAATACGGTATATGAATTATTCTAGATCTATACACAATGATCATATAGAAATGTAAAAAATGAGTAGCCAGAAGAAAATCAAAATTGAGTAGATGAACTCTCATTTTAATAATTTTTGCTTTAAGCTGTCTATAACCGATTTCTCAATTTTTGGTTGTTTACAGTTTCAACGAACCTATACAGAAGATTTGACTTACTTTACATTGAAAAAATGTTCACACAATGTAACAATTTTAAATATATACCTTTAGTCGCTACTGACAGCATCTATTCATGTCATCTGAGTGTATTTCTTGGGGCAAGAGATCTACAAGGCAAGACTACATAGACCATAATTTAATCGTTATAAATGAGGAAAGCCAGCAATGACAGTGAAATATATGAATTTCTCCAAAAGGACAGTACACTCGGATGAAGATGTTCAAAACAGTAAAATTAATTTAAATCAAAGATAATGTGTACTTGGTAGAGTTTTGGGTAAATATGTAGGCCTTTATTGAAATCCATTTTTATAAAGAAATAGCCAAGAGTAAGATTTAAAATATCCATTCTTCTCTTGCATTTCACTGTCAACAGAATGTTTCTACAGTTCGTATACTGAAGAATCCACTATTTTAACCTTATATCTTTCACAGCATCAGTAGAATTTTGAATTCTATCTACTGCCATTCTTAATTAGAAACCAGTAATGGAATAGCTTATCAAATATTTTATTTCTTCCTTCAAAAATCCACATAGGATTGTTTGGTGACTTTGCTTTGAAGAAAGTGTCTTTTATTACTTATTTTAGTACAACACATTAAAATCAAATATCTCCTGTAGCAAAACGATTCAAGTCCCTGGAACTCAAATAATTTTCTAATAAAAAATGCATGAGACAAATAAATGCACTTTATGTTCCACAAGAAAAGGCAGTTTCAACAGGCTAATGCTCAGAGAAAATTCATTTTATCAACCAGCCATTTCATTCTTTGGTGCTGTTACAAGCTCCTTCCAGTTGCTAGGCAACCATAATTCATAGTACCTTTTAATGGATACTCTGCTACTGCTGAGAACATTAAGGTGAAGAGAATAAATGCCTTGGGTGAATCTTGAAATCTTTCATTATGCATGTCATTCTATTTCTGTAATGCTATAATGCTAAAATGTTTCTGTGGCAGGAAACTGAGTTGTAGTAATTGCATATTCCACTCATATATGTTTTGTAAGCAGAGCAGCACGTACTTGTCTAAAATGAGTTATTTCAAACATGATTGAAATTGGACTTTTCTACTTCTAAAGGTAGTAAATAAATCTAAAGAAAGAAAGAATAGGTTTAGAGTAAAATGTCTTGAAATTTCCAGTAAGAATGAAGAAATCTTACAGCACAAATCAAAAGTAATCAAGTTGGTTCGAGCTTGATCAGAGTGGTTTATAAATATGTGGTACAAACAAGTTGAAATGTAAAAATATAATAGATAGAATACACTGGAAGCTTTAAAACAATCCAGGCCAACCTGATAAACAGGTATACATATGCTAGCATTATTCATGTGACCAAGGGTGATTGAACAGGATTGAGAGTATACCATGGACATTTTTTGCATTGTCAAATGGAAAAGGTGTTATATATTAACGTAGTTATATTTATTGTACAGAACACTATTTTCTAATCATGATATTATTGTTTTCAGTACTGGTAACTCATCTCTATATTTTTATAATAGATTCATCTTATTGCATTTAAAAAAACAGATCTTGAGTCTAAAGTCAGGGCAATAATCACCAGAATCAGTGTGCTTTTTTTCCCCCTCTTTTTTCCTTCACATGGGGGATATATTCCTTTCCATGTAAAAATAACAGTCTTTTTCTGACAGATTCCACTTCTAGCTCTTCCTTATTGCTCTTACTTACTGGTCACCATCAATATCTGGACTGAAAAAGAACAACCATTCCTCTGTCTTCATGCATGAATGAAAAAAGAATAATTTAATCTATCATCTACATGTTGATCCAAACCAGTGGTTCCTACCTAGTAAGAGGTTTTGGTAGGGGTTTTCTGCAAGAGAATCGGTTTGCTCACCCTGACTTAGTAAATCAGAGTCTCTGCAAAATCCGTGTTTGGTGGGAGAAGCACCAAGTTTGGGACACAAGCTCAGGCCGAGAAGACAACGTCTAGTCTGGAGGCTTCCCCACATCTAGAGGCTGGGTATCACTTTAGGTTTCCTTTTGCATTAGGGAACTTGTCTGGAAAGATAAGCTAGTTGAACAGGCTATTTTGTCAAAAAGGGGTTATAAATCTTTCTGTCCTTTGATCATCTGGATTACTTAAACTCTTTTTTCTCTCAATAGCTGTGTGAATTACATCTACCACCTCATGGTGAAATGTGGCTCTTTGTTTCTTCCTCATTCCATAGTGATGCCCCCAAATAATGCGGAATATCCTTTGTTAGTGTTTGAAACCCCAACCATCTTTTCACGAACTCTACTCAGTGTGCCCTTGCTTAGAAAACTGCCAGGTCTCCTAGTTTTTTGGTGAGTGTCACCCCTGTGACAAAGCTTTAAAACGACTTTGTACTACCCTCTGCTCTCACTAACTGCTGGTGGGAGGCCCAGCCTGAAGCTCCGAGATGGAAGTAGCTGTCCTCAATTAAAAAAAAAATAATTCTGTTTACCTTTTGAAAAAAATATGTCTCTGAAATGAAGCTTAACCTTTCTTGGAAAGCACGGCCTGCACAAAGAGAACTCTATGGTCTATCCAGGCACTGATCACAGAAATAAAGGACTATAGAGTTAGGTGAGGCTAGAGACCCCAAGGGAAGACATGATTTTGTAGGAACCGGTACTGTTTCATCGTAGGATTAAGCCAATGTGCCAAGACGGGTGCTAGGGGAACTTTCTATATTACAAATGTGTAGTGGACCCTCGTTTTAGATGGGGTGTTAAAATGGAGGGTCTTGATCATATGCCATCATTAAAGATCCCATGGTACATGTACTTCTGTAGAAGGAAGCAAGTTAGTCGAAAGCTCCTGGACAAATTCCAACTGCGTAATTACATCCTATCTAAATTCCCTGTGTAGTTTCAACTGGATAAGGTATTTTTCACTTCTAATCCAAAATTCAGATATAGCTTTTCTCCGCACTGCTAAACAGCTGCTGCATCTTAGCCCCCAATGGTATTTAGAATTGGACTCAGATGGGTTTTCCATCAATTCCAGGAATATTCATCTTTGCTTTCCAAGTTTAATAAGGGATCTTTTTGAATATTGGCTAATATTTACATTATTAAAAGTCTCACTAAATTGGGGTATGGGGTAAATGCAGAATTTCTGAACAGGATGCGACCTCAGGGATCACCCAGTCTTGCATCCTTCCTTCATGGGAGAAAATTGAATTGCTAATGAGCTACAATAGATGTACTACTACTGGGGGGCCTACTGTGTGGACTTTAGATATTTGATTAATGGATGGCCCAAAGTCACACAAATATATGATATCAGATCCATCTCCACTAGTAACTCTGGACTCTGGCCCGATTACCAAGGGCTCTTGTTCACTATGTTGCTATATATATATATATATATTTTTTAAGATTTTATTTATTTATTCATGAGAGACACAGAGAGACAGGCAGAGACATAGGCAGAGGGAGAAGCAGTCTCCCTGTGGGGAGCCTGGTGGTACTCGATCCCAGGACCCTGAGGATCATGACCTGAGCTGAAGGTAGACGCTTAACCACTGAGCCACCCAGATGCTGCTATATATATTTCTAATAAAAATGGGATTTTCTTAGTTTTGCTTAGAGAGGTGGGGCAAGCAACCAGTATAAAAGGTACCAGACAAGTAATACCAAAACTTTATTTTAGTAATTTAAGGAAGATTATATATTTAGGAAACATGGCTCAGGGCATGTTTTATAAAGGGATGTATGGTGTGTCCCAGCGAGAAAAATACCCCCAAACACCAATTTGAATGATGCTAAGAAAGATGCTCAAATCCTGGATGCATAAAATTCTACACAACAACTTACAAAATGCTTTTACCTTGTCAAATGTATGAATTTTTTGGTATGTGTACTTCATAACTGTCTTGTTAGATTGTAAACATCATGATTGTAGAGACTATATATATACATATATATGTACACATATTTTGTTTATTGAAGTATGTGCCGCTAAAGCTCAGAGCCTGGTTCTAAGTAGGGGGCATGATAAATATTTGATGTAATATTATTTAGAGGTTTTCCAGAACTTTTACGTTTATTATTTCACCCGATTTCCACAGCCGATCAGGGATGGGAGCACCATTTCCACCCGTGGTTGAGCTCTGGCAATCCCTGGAAAACTTGCTGGCATTCTAGTCAGATGAAAGGATCTGCTCTACCACAGGGATTCCTGGCAGGCTCATAGATCATAGCTACACTCCAACCAAGGATCCCTTCCTTTTTTCTTAAACTCTTAGGCTAGGCAGTGGCAGCAGTAGCCTAACCATGGTAATGACACTACCAGTTACTTTTTCTGTCCCCACACTGCATTGGGAGATCATGACTTATACTCAGAATTTCCACAAGTTCATTATGATTTCAACGTGCCTGCCGCCATTCTGGAGCTCAAGAAATATTTATCGATGAATGAAGAAAAAGAAAATAACCAAATCTGAATGAACAGAGAGAACACCTTATTAGGGAAGTTAGCAAGGCTCAGAGTCAGCCTCTGGTCCTTATTCTTGGTTTTCCATGTATTAATTGTACAACCGTGTAACCCCCACCAGAACTGGGGCTTCCCCATCTGCACCATGAGGGAGGAGTTGACTGGAGAGCCCCTTCACAGCTCAAAGAGAATTGACAGGTGAGACTTTCAGATCCTTCTCCCCCTGTTAAACTGGTGCCTGGTGATAAACAGTAAGCCAATCAAGTGGCTAGAAGTCAGGCAGCAGAAGAGAGATCAAATGTCTATATTACCCTCAAAGATCATCGGTCATTGAGTAATTTGAAATTATTTTATTTCACTCCCTCAGGGGAACAATTATATTTATTAGTCAAATGACTACTTTTCTGAAAAGTTTTCTTTTAAGATCTCACTTACATAGGCAAGGTTTCGCATTTGAAACTTTCGTAAATTTGAAAGATGTCCTCCTTTGGGGAAAAATTTTTTTAAATTTTATTTATTTGATGGAGAGAGAGAGAGAGTGAGCACAAACAAGGGGAGGAGCAGGTAGCGGGAGAGGGAGAAGTAGACTCTCCACTGAGCAAGGAGCCCCATGAAGGGCTCGATCCCAGGACCCTGGGATCATGACCTGAGCTGAGGAGAGACGCTTAACCGACTCAGCCACCCAGGCACCCCTGGGGAAAAAAAATCTTTAATTGCAGTTTACTAGAGATAGTTTGATTTTTTTTTTCTTGTTCTTTTTGGAAATTCAAAATACCTCCAACACTGTGCTGCAGAGAGTGACAATGGTCATTATCAGTAAAATCTGTCTTCTTGGCTGGGTAAGATGTCCAGGTGGGGGTGTTTTCCAGTCAACATTTATTTGGCCAAGAAGGTCTCCTACAGGCTTCGCTGAGTTTGCTACTAGTTCTCTAAATCAACCCACGAATCGTCCCTGCTTTATGTGGGGACAGATGTTCAGTGACTGCTTGGTGCAAGTTCACGACATGTACCACAGCTTGCATTATCCCTTCGTACTGTCAGAAATGTGGAGTTACAATTTGGATTCCCCTTTCCATTATGTTCCATTATCCAATCATCCGATTTTGATCCTATGGCAATGTTTAGTCACATTTCTGAATGTTCTTTATGAAGGTTGGGCGATGTTTTGTCACAATCATGCCAAAGCCTCTGAGCAGGAACAGTAAAGCATCTCTCACAATTTTGCCCTGCCAGCATTTTGAGGCCATTTTCCTTTTAATTACTGTCAAATTCAATTTCACACCTTTTCCTTCTTTGTTTAAGGATGTACTTTTCTGGGGAATCGAAAATATTAACTGATATTTACCCTTTGCAAAAGCTTCCTATTAATCTCTCCCCGAAACAAATTTAACTGTAAGTTCAATGTTAATTTGAAGTTGATGGGGATGACTTTTATATAAACAGAGAAAATGAAATTTCCTGACAAGTAAACATGCTTTTTCAAACCTTCTGTTTGGTCTACCACGTGTACTGGAAGGGGTCACGGCAATCCAAGAAGAAGATGCAAAGCCAATACCTTCATTGTGCAAGGAGGAAAAGCAAGCGGCTGCTCAATATCATTTATCAAAGTAAGAAGAAAACACAGAGAATAGCAACAGAGACCCATCCCGTGGAAGGTCACAGCCAATAACATTTCTGCAAATAGAAGGGATGCTTAAGCATCAGATGTAAATTGCTGTTTGCCGAAGAATTTTAATGGAGTTCTACGTCACATTATAAAATGTTTAATTGTAACCCCATTTTAATAACACCATCTGATTAAATGAAAAGACGCCTTGCTGATAGCAATTACAATCTGTCAAACTACATATTTATTTACAGTTTGGTTTTCTAAAACCATAAGATAAAAAAAGAAAACTCTATTCAGCTTGTCAGGAAACTATAATTATTGTGTATCCTTCTGTCAGTTTCTGCATAAAACTTTTGGTCCTAAAATGGATCTAATTATATCTACATCAACATTTTTATAAATGCTACATTTTTTTCCTCTCTCCATCTCAGTGAGATCTTTGTCGTTAGCAAGGAAAAACATATTCTCTCTTTTTAAAAGGCATTAGCCAGGCTTGTTTGCTTTCTTTCCTTCAAGATGGTATAAAATAAAACATCCCTTTCAAAATATAAAAATATTTGCTTATGTCCCTTTCTCTCCTGGCATGAGATTATGGAAAAAACCCCCACAGTTTTTGGCTGTTCTGGAGACACTGTTTGTGATTGTCTTAGATATCATGAAATTCTTTCAGTCTGCAGCAATGAAAACCAAAGTCTCTTTCTATAATCATATTCCGATGTTCAAGGCCTATAGATCCTTTACAGAGGCAATTAGGAATAAGCTGCTGGAACCCAAGAGGGGAGAGACTGGTGAACCGAGATGTCTTTCCTCTGATTTCTCCACAGACCTCCTTGCATCTCAGATACCCCCACTCCAGGAAATTCCCTGGTATTTCCTCTGCCCATCTACTTCCCAGAAACTCAATGGCTTCATTCTTGCTGAGGTCTTCCACTTTGCCATGGTCCCTGTGGAAATGTCCCAAATACTGGAAATATATATCAAATCATACATGTTTGACTTCCTGGTCTCCTAGGGCCTTCTCAGTTTAAAGACTTGCTAATTTGGTCTATATATTTATGCTGAGGTGTTCGTGGGTGACAATGCTTAATATTCTCCCCATTATAGAATTCATAATTATGGGCTTCAACTAAAATGTCATAAAAGAGGCAGTGAATTCATTAAAAGAATGTCGGGAATGTGGTTTTTAGGCCCAAAGGTTTCACAGAAGAAAGTTGAGGACAAGAGACCAAATTGGACCCTCCTCATGCTCTAACCCCTTCCCCAGCTTCAATGATATTCTTGAATAGACCATTGGACTACTTCAGGTTAGTGTAATCAATAACACCTTAGAATAAAACAGACACAATTTCTGGAGGGCACAAGCTAGATTCTCAGTTTTTCACATGGGAAGCTTGTAGAGGTAATATGAATCCAGTTCACTGGGTCTCAGCTAGGCCCAGTATCTCCACATCCATAGAAAGATAGGAACTTATAAATTGGGAAGGGGAAGCATAATTTGTCAACATGAGATGATTACATGACCTTAAAAAAACCCTCATGGTGGTACTGGATAGTGATTGCATTGGTGGGGAATCTGGAGGTGATCACTTCCCATTTTTTACACATAATGCACATATATGATCTGAACATGGCACAGGTCTTCATGATGGGATTCCCACCCATATGGCTGGCCTTATCTTCCCTTGGGCACTTTAAATTTTTACACTCTTCACCTGTTTCCTAAACATGCCACTCTGACCTCTGTACCTTTCTTTGATCATGCTGTTCCCCCTGCCTCAAAAGCCTACCCTGCTTATTCAACTGGGTTTCATTCCCTCAAATACTGCAAACCTCAGCTTTGAAAGTGTCTTGAAAATCATTCTTGAATACTGCCAGCAGGCGCATAAGCAACCCATCCTATGTTCTTTATGTGATTCATCTATACTTCCTTCAAGGCAATGGTCATAATTGTATGTCTCTATCTGATACAAGAGGCAAGGGCCAAGATATCATTGCAGGGCCCATGCCTAATACAGTGCCGGAAACACCAAGTACACGTTTGCTGAATGAATTAATCCAAGCATCTTGTTTATCCTTTTCTGGTGAACAGTCCTCTTGCTTCAAACTGTTTCTTGGGGACAAAAAAATCACTTTAACCTAAACCAGCCTCTTTGAGGCATAGACAGTTCTACTTTACACAAAGCACTTTTTTAATATATAAAGTTGAAAATTGTCTATAGAGTTTTCTCCTTTTTCATTATGTTGTCCTCTAGAGTTTCTCACTCATGGGATGATATTTGGGTGTCTTCTCTTAAGAACTTGCAGGTTTGGCGATTGTCACCTTTCAGGGAACACACAAAAACTGTAGCTTTGTGGTTTTCAACTGTGGCTGCACACTAAAATCACCTGGGGGGGGGTTTGAAACATGCTCATCTTGGGCCCCTGCCCAACACATTTTTGCTCGCTGAGCAGCACTTTGGCTTGACAATATAGGTCTTCTTGCTCTTCAAATTGTGCTCTAAACGAGGAGCAGAGGCCTCGCCTCTCCAACTCCACTCCAGATGTGCTGAATCAGAATCTACATCTGAACAAGCTCTCGATGATTTGCACACACAATAAAGTTTGAGAAGCACTGGCTATGTCTCTTAATCTCTTTTGGATTTCAAGTCTCCACAACGTCCATCAGGGAGGTAATATGGTAGGGGAAGCGGAAGAATGTGACCCCAGCCTCCGAGACTGTTTTGGCATCATGTTAAATAGCCCTCACTGTCCCACACACAGAGGCGTAAAACCCACATTGGAATTAGGGCCTTCTGGAGTTTCTATAACAGTCTAGAAGTCCATATGCAAAACATATAAATCTATAGATGTATTTGACAAATGTTTTCCAAGTCCAAGCAGATGCTGTTCAGATTCAGAAAACACACATTAATGTAAGCAGCATTACCAAATCCTTTGGATCTTATGTATTTTATTCATAAATGAATCTTGAAAGGTCAACTATTATAAGGTTGGAGGAACTTGGTGAATTTTGGAAATTAAAATGTAAAATGTTTGGGAACTATGAGGGTTAACATTTTAAGGGCAACCTATCAAAGAGAGGGAAATGTACTGGACGCTGTGTGGACAGATATGGTAAGAGATTTCAACATCCAACTGACACTTTACCCGGTGGATACTTTCCCACGTCTAATAGATGGCCCACATTTCACTGGAAGATGTGACAATATGAATTAGATTACTTGGGAAACTTATTTCTTAATCCTGGTAGACAATTTTGATATTATAAAGTAAGTTAATTGAAAAGCATGACTTGATTTATCAAAACTGAGTTTACAAATGCCTTTTAAAGGGCCTGTTTCCTTAGTAGCATAGTCCTGTGAATTTCTTTCCAAGGCACAAAGAAATAGGCCTTGTAGAGACTTATTTGTATTCCTCTGCTTTTGCAGTATGTGTCCTCTACCATGGGTCCTAGCTCCAGTTCGAAGCTATTGTTGGTGTTTATCAAGGAGATCCAAAGAATCATTGAAAATAAACACAATCACGATCAAATGATGACAGAGATCTGAGGACCAACAGACCATGCATCTTGGACAATGAAAGACACTTCTTTTCCGAAAAATATTTCTATATTTAATTGCTTTGTAAAATATTTCCCAGTTTTCATTTTTTTCTTCAGAGAAGCATTATTCCCTATAATGTATTTTGTAGTCTTTTTTCCTTTTCACTGTCAAATTACACAACCTCTTGGATGTCTTCCAAATTCCCTTGGAAGTTTATTTCATGGTTTAATACAGGATGGCCCATTTTAAGCAGTTCCTTTGAAAGTGTTGAACAGTGACTGTTTTAAATGGGTCACTCTCAGTTTGGGACAAGAGTAGTTATTTACTTTAATATCTTGGACATGTAGCTGGAGGGATCATTAGAAATATCTAGATACTTCAATGGCAATACTTGCAGCAGAATGGGAATATATAAATAAAATCAGAAATATCTAGTTCTACTTTAATTTTATACTATTTTTCCTACTGTAGATATATATGTGTGTACACACACACACATATATATACCTGTAAATATTGAGAATTGAGAATTCTCACACATTGAGAATATGTGGGTTTTTTCTCATTAAACTTACTCTAGTTTAATAATTTAAGGACCGAATTCATAAAATGCACAATTACATAAAGGATTATGCTACAGATGAGCCTCCATTGGAAGTTATGTATTGTTCAGCACTGATTAAATGCTGACATGGCTGAGCCGAAGGTGATCATTCTAAACTACAATGGAAGATGATCAAGTCATCTTCGAGTAGAAAAAAAAGGAGAATATATAATATCCAAGTTCAATTACTTTTCAGTTTAACTCCCCTGCAACCACTTCAGCTGAAGTCACAGGCTTGAGCTACAATGATAATGGGATTTTGGTGTTCCAGACGGTATCTTTGAACTGGACTTTGGTTTTGCTATAATTCCTTCTGGTTATAAAACTTTATCCTAACTGTTTGTCTCCACAGACCCTATCATAAATTTTCTCAAGTTTAATGAATTCATATTTTGAAATCAAAGAAGTGTGATCTACTTTAATTTATTCCTTTTTATGGATTTAAATAAGGTTTCCAAATAGACTATTTTGTCTTCTCACAGGCCTAGGGAAGAGTGGAATTAATTCGTTTTACTAGCTATCATCAGTTTGTATCTTAAACTACTAGTTTGAATTCTCTGGTAATTCCCTGTATATGTTTTTAAGGCAATGATTCCCCCAAACCCTCTTTTTCTAAGGGTGGGAGGCCTAAATTTTCTTTTTGTCCATACAGGGAGAAGGAAGAGTCTTTCTTTCTTTCAAATTAAGTTACTCTAGAACAGTGGTTCTCAACCTTGAGTATGCAACAGAATCATCTGGAGGTCCTATTAAAAGACAGACAGATACTTGGGTCTAGCAGAAAAGAGTTTCAGAAAATATGGAGTGGGGCCCAAGACTCTACCTTTTTAACAAGTTCTCAGGTAATGCTGATGCTGTCCATCCGTGAGCTTCACTTTGAGACGGACCATGGCTCAAGAATGAACCTCTCTTTCTAGACCCAGTGGAGCATACAACATGGGAACACATACCCTCTCTTCTTCTTTCTCACCATGATATTCTTTGTACCAAGTAAACATACCCTCTCCTTTCTCTGCATGAAGGTGATGCTTGTGCCCACCTTGGGCCTTCCCAATGTACCTCATTCATGCTTTAATTTTATGGCATAACTCCCCAACCACCTCTGAAATCCACAGAGTGACTCAGGAGAATAATGGCAAACTGTATGACTCCTTTGGTTACACATCCACATCTCCTTTGGTTACAAATCCCCCATCTATTCTCACAGATGAACAAATCAAGCTCAAATGCCTTGCTTCATATTCAAGGGTCTCTATGAACTGGCCTCAGCCTAACATTCCATCTTTCATCTATATCCACTCAAGTGATGTTTAGCGAGATTTGAGTCTTTGCCAGGAATTGTCCAAGGTACCTCCACCTTAGGTGGCACTTCCCCCCTTAACTCATTTTATGATGTGATGACATTGAATAGTTTCATTTGTTTATTTTTGCCTCCCTTCATATGTGCCTTTGCTTGCATAGTTCCCTCTACAATTTCTTATAAATGTAAGAAGTAATGCCCATTTCAGATTACAGGACTACACTACAGTGTTCGTATCGGACCTAGCATGGTGCCTTGTGTATAGTGTTCTCTTGATTAATGCTTGCTTTTCATTTCCTCTTCTCTTTTCCACATTCTTAGTGCTCTACTGACAGTATCATGGTAAGGTCACCTTCTCACTATTGCCTTAGTTTGATTTATGTATGTATTGTCTCTTTAGTATGTGTCTCATTGATTCCCACATTTTTTTTATATAAGGGCAGCATTCTGCCTTGAAGCTAGTAGATGCTTAATAAAAATGTTCACTGCTACTGCTACTATTACCAGTATTTAAAATTATGAAGGTGTTTGACAAAGATACATTCAAAAGTGTGAACATATTTATTGTTGGGTTTTTAGAGGCTTGCCAAAGAGGGATAATTTGGATTTACTTAAGTATCATTGAATGTTGCTCAAAGTTGGCTTTCACTCAGCCATTTGTTGAGAAAAATATAAATCATGCCCTGGTTATTGGAATGACAAGAAATAGAGAAGAGTGAGCTGAAAGTGTGCACAGTGGCGTAGAGAGAATTATACATGACAGGCAGTCCACCTGGCCTCATTCTGCAGTTGACTATATCATGGAAACTGGCATAAGTGGTGTTTGTCAAAATGGTTACCCAAGGAAAACGGTGAAGGTCATAGTTCTTAACACTGTGCTGTCAATATCAATGCCTCCTTTATCCAGAAGCAATGAAATCTGATGGGAAGAACCCAAAGAGACAAGAGAGGTTGGTCTAGTCCTGCCTTTGGTAGCTCTATAAACATACGCAATCCTGAAAAATCTCTGAGAATGACCATTGAGTTGCAAAATGAAGGATTTTGCCTAGTGATACACAGAATTTCCAGCTCAAATCTTCACTTCTATGATTGTTCCATAAGGAACAACGCTACAAATAAATTAGAATCCCCGTTTGCTTCTCCAGTATCCTATTAAGAGAGAGCCTATGCAAATCCCTATTCCCTGACCATTCCACTTTTACAGAAGTTACCTACTTATAGTATGGTTCTCAGAAGTATTTTCCCTTCAGGAGACATTTGGCAATGTCTTGGAGATTTTTTAGTTGCTATGACTAGAAGGTTTAGGGTTCTACTGGCATCTAGTGAGTCAAGGTCAGGGCTGATAATAACATTCTACAATGCAAAGGACAGTATCCTCTTCCCCAACAAAGATTCATTCAGCTCGAAATGTCAAAAGCACTAAAGTGAAGAAGATCTAATCTAGATCTAGTTAGCTAGGTAATAACTCATCTATGAGAAGTTAATTCCTTGGCATTTATAATAGTTCTGGGCAAGGAACAAAACCTCAATATTTGCTCATTAGAACTAAATATAAATATATGTTTTAATATACTATATATATAGTATAGTATATATATAAAGTATTTGATATTCCCAACTCCTTAACCATCCCTTTGAGATAAAATTGTGAATATTCCTCCAAAAATGTATCTATGACTCATGATGCATGACACATGAGCTGCTTTGTTACATTAAGTGTCAAGTCATTTATTAGGACATATCCAGCTTTGTGTGGAGACAAAGAGTCAAAAATGGGAACAAGAATCATGGAGTGCCACTCATTAAGGTCATATCATGCAGAATGTTCAAAGAAATTAAGCCTGGGAGCTGATTTCCCAGCATCTCTTTAAGATATGCAAGCTATGTTCAACTTCTAAATTGAATGAAATGATATTAAGTAGTTATTTTGGATATTTAATTACTAATCCATGGATATTAAGAATGAAATAAGAACCAAGTTAACAGAAAGTCCATAAACAACCTCAAATAGGATATTCCTATCCTTAGATAGGAATAGATAGGATCCAAATTTTATAAACAATTCTGTAAGATATAAATCCATATGATAATTTTCCAAATTGTTACCTATGGTTGCAGGATGTTATAACCAAAAAGAACATAAGAATACATTTGGTGTTAAGCCCAGATAAGCTCAGTGATTTGCCAGACTCTTTCAGTTATACCTTCGGTATTTCTAATTACCCCAGAATGAGGGCTAATTTCACTCCACAACAATCATTCTTTCCTAACTGGATTTCTGGAGGCAGAAATGGGAAAGAAAAAGAAAAGTTTCCAAAGTCTTTTTGACCTTTTCTATTCATTTTGTAACTAGTTTAGGCAATTTTTGCCAATCTACCAGACTGCATCAAAACTTGTTTTTTGAAGTGGAACTTGAACTCATGACCAATAGTCAGATGCCTAATTGGCTGAGCCACCCAGGCATCCCATTGCATCAAAACTTTTTAACCTGAAGTTTTTATAGTCATTTTTCAAAATTAGGTCATTTAAAGTATTTCCTAAACACCTCTTGGATTATTTAAATATCTGAAAGGAGTTACACTTTTGGTTTTCTTTTTTTTTTTTAATTTTTATTTATTCATGATAGTCACAGAGAGAGAGAGAGAGAGAGAGGCAGAGACATAGGCAGAGGGAGAAACAGGCTCCATGCACCGGGAGCCTGATGTGGGATTCGATCCCGGGTCTCCAGGATCGTGCCCTGGGCCAAAGGCAGGCGCCAAACCGCTGCGCCACCCAGGGATCCCCACTTTTGGTTTTCAAAGCCATTTTACTAGATACTTTTATTTTTATGTTTATAACTTCAAAAGTATGTTGTAAGTCCAATCAAACACATAGCTTTCATTTTAATGATATATTATCTATACATTCCCAGATTTTATCATTTTGGGTAATATAATCAGATACCTTGGGGTGGGAGGAATATTTTTTATTTATTTATTTATTTACTTATTTATTTATTTATTTATTTATTTAGAGTGTGAGCAGGGGAGTAGAGGCAGGGAGGGAGAGAGGGAAAGAGAGGGAATCTTAGGCAGACTCCATGCCCAGTGTGAAGTCTGAAACAGTGCTCGATCTCACAGCCCCAAGATCATGAATTGAGGTAAAATCAGGAGTTGGACATTTAACCAACTAAGCTACCCAGGTTCCCCAGAACAATAATTTTATGTCACTCCCTTGGTTCCTAATTTTTCCTATCTGCTGGATTAGAGCATGCTATGGCCTGACATCATCTAAGGCATCTGAGCTAGGAACAAAACATGTTCTTAGTTTAGGCTCCTCTTAAATGAAGGAGCTACATAAATGTAAATTAATAATAGTATTATTATTACTATGTATAAGTAATACATATGTATTATACATATGTATAAGTAATACTTATACTATGATGTATAAGCCACTTAATATGGCTTATACATCAGTCTCCCTGGTGTCTCAAGCATTTCTACATGCTCTCTTGGGATGGTCCTGAATCAGTGCTTTACTAATTTGAGGTTCCCAGGACTGAAGGTAGGGAGGAAGGGGCAAGAGAGAAAGGCCAAGATAAAATATAAAATATATTTTATCATGATGCTAATAATGATTAGCATATTTATACAGTTAGGGAGTTTATTAATTAGCATGTGGGTGCGTGTCTGTAGACGTGTACATGTACACATACAAAACTCTTCCACCTGCTTCTGTGGAATCCCTGTTATACTAAGATAAGAGTCTTCAATTTCTTGAGAACTTCTTTAACTGAAAACATATGTATTCACTCAACAACTACCAAGTGAGCACCTCCTGTGACATCCCTTCTAGATGTGCGGGATATGGCAGCTATTACACAGGCCAAAATCTCTACATCTCACGGAGTGAAAGGCCATAGGAGGCAAATAATCAACGAGTTAAGTAACCTAAAAATTTCAGACAGTAACGATGCTACTGTTTTATTCATCTCTTACCATGTACATTTTACAGTGTTAACTCATTTGATAAAAACTGGCAATGTGATGAGGAGCAAGAGGCGGGGGCAGTGCCACTTTAGACCAGCGTTTCAGGGAAGAAGTGACATTTGAGCTGAGAACCGAATGTGAGGACCTGTGGGAAGGGTGTCCCCAGTGGTGCGAAGGTTACTGGGTGAGAGATGGGTAACAGAAAACCAATGTGACTTAGCCCAGTTAGGGTCAGAATAGCATGAAGCCGGGTCAGCAGTCACACAAGGGCCCTGAATACCATGTTAAGAAATATGGAACTCATTTTCTTTTTTACCCTGGGTGCAGTGGGGAGTCCCTGAGATGTGGCTGACCTAATGCATGCCAGAAAGACCATATTGACTCTACATTGTGTTGAGTGTATTACGGAGGGATGAGAATCAGGAGAAGACACCAACTCTGATACCATGACTCTAATCCAAATAGAAGACAGCACTGTGGACCATGGTGTGGAGCACCGAAGAAAGAAACTATGTGAGTGGGATAGGAATATCTTTTCGAGGCAATTCAGTTAAGACTTGTTCATAACGGATGTTTGGAGTGAGGGGAAAAGGTGAACCAAGATGAATCCCAGGTTTTGGGGTTGAGCATCCAGAGTGGATGGTAGTGATTCAGTTCAGGTTAATACACACTCCATGAAACTCCTTCACTCCAAAAACATCCTCCCCACTCCTCCCTCCCAATAATGAATCATTTCCTGAGATTTTGTTTAACACTACCTCTGTTGGGTAATTTACCTGGTTCTTCATGTCATTTTATAAGTCCATTATAGGGACACCTGGGTGGCTCAGTGGTTGAGTATCTGCCTTCTACTCAGGGCATGATCTCAGGGTCCTGGGATCGAGTCCTGCATCAAGGCTCCCTGTGGAAAGCCCTCCCTCCGCTTCTCCCTTTGCCTGTGTCTCTGCCTCTCATTCTGTGTCTCTCACAAATAAAAAAAATAAAATAAACATGTCCATTATAGTTAGTTCCAGGCTTTAAAGTGTTGCATGACTCTGTGAGTCTGTACCTCATTTGTTTTACTAGACACTTGAGGGCAGGAACTGTTCCCGTATAATTGTTGCATCCTCACCATTATCATGCACGTGTCTCACATAGAGATCTGGGAATCTAAATTTCAGTTTCCTCAGGACTGTCCTTGTTTTAGGCCTAATGATAGTTAGTTAACAGCTTCACTTTCAAAACTGGTTGGTTTGAATGATAGATTATATGATAATCCTACAGAGAGTAGATGCCTGATACTGTCTAATTGTTCTAAGACTCAAGGCCTATAGATAGGAATGTAACACAAAGAGGAAAACTTGGAGTCTGATTCTGATTCCATGAAGCTCCAAGATAAGAATCATCTGATAAAGAATACAACCAAAAAAGCAATGACACTTAGGACTGCAGAAATTCGAGATTTGTCTACAAATAGGAAAATGGAATGCAGAGCGACAAGTTGCAGGTATTTGAAGACTTTTGTGTCTCAAACATCTTGCTGTTTTAGGAAAATATGTATTTTTGGTATTGTTATTCTGTGATATTTCCACTGACACATGAAGTCGCAAAAGATGTAAGAAGAAGGGATTTCCAAATTATACAGTATGTGCGAGAGTTGTTCTCACCTCTGTACTTCTATATGATGCAGAGTAGGGAGGGTTTGAAATGAAACTCCCTGATAACCGTCAACAGGATTGCTGTCTTCAACACCCTTTCAACATTCTCAAGGTGAAGGACCCATAACCAGGTTTATTCCTCGTCAAGACATTTGTTTGCCCTCATGTGGACATATCCCTCATCACTCTCTCATCTATGTTATGCCTACGTGGCATTTCTTCACAACTTGGACCAAGAGCCCGTTGGGCAAGATTCATCCTTCCCAGGCAGAGTGTAGCCCTATATTCATGGAGGCATTTATCACAACAAGGAGAATCCACTATTTTATGCATCATACAGTTGTCATGGAGGAGCCTGAGGAAACCCTTTGGTGATCCACAATTCAGAGTAACATTGTAACAAAAACAGAGTAACAATTGCCTTCCAATTGATATTTAATATTTTCTCATCAGTAACCTATTTTTCTCAACATTTGGATAGACTGCCCAGGGAAATTTTATTCTTTATTTCTTCTTTTCCTCACCTCCGCAAAAAGCTGTCTATTGTAGTCATTTCCTTTCCGTGTACTTCGCTTGTGGTTTTTTTTGAATATTGTTACCTTTTTCTATTTTGTATCATAAGATTACAGAATAATGTGAAGACATGTGAGGCATGGTAGCAGCCCTCTCTTCTTTGCCACAGAGCCCATTACTGGCAAGAATCATCCTCCAGACTTCACATGTGGCCTTCCCTCATTCACAGTCACCACCATGTCCCTCAGCCCAGTTGGATCCCTTCCATCCTTCATGCCAAAGCTCTCAATGGCAACTTAGACCAGAACTTAAGATTCATCCAAGCTCTACATTTAGAAATCATGCTTTTAAGCCTCAGAGAATTAGAATTTATTAATACGTTTTTTAATTTAAGGAGGTCAAGGGGCAACTGGGTGGTTCAGTGGTTGAGCATCTACCTTTGACTCAGATCATGATCCCAGGGTCCTGAGATCAAGTCCTACATTGGGTTTCTCCCTCTGCCTAGGTCTCAGTCTCTCTCTGTGTGCCTCTCATGAATCAATAAATAGAATCTTTAAAACAAAATAAAAAGGCCAAAGATTTCAATGACCCCTGATAAAAAAGTGTTACTTGCAGGTTATATCAGATACATATAGTATAAAGATTTTATTGTTTTATAAACCCTCACAGGAGAGTGAGGGAAGTTCAATAATAAGGTGCATCCAAGAGAAACAGGCACTTATCATCTGTTTATAATTTATTTTACATAAGAACCTATGATTGCCTTACTTGTACTATCTTATTTAGCCCTACAAGAAGAAACACAACATACCAACCAGCACCACCATTTCACGAAAGAAGAAAGAGCTCCAGTACCCTGTACCAGGTCCTGCAGTTCAGATGTGCCCATCTTGGTAACCCCATTGCAGGATAATGGGAACTTTGAATCCAATGAGGTTGTTTTTGCCCTTACGCAGCCCTGATTTCATATTCTTTTCATTGTGCCAATAAGATGCACCAGTATTTTAACTTTATCTTTGAAATTACTTTGTGCTCTGAGAGGCAGCATTTTGTTGTACCACTTTTAAGGTTATAAACACGATATAGACCCTAACTGCCTAACACTGATGTGCCATTTTACTGTGCATTGACTCTTCTAAATTGGCAATGATAATGCATTCCTTCCCCATTGCTCCAAAGGTTGGTTGTCCTGTGCATAAAAGCACCTTGGTCCGTTTAACTACCCTAGTAGTTGGATGCATCTTAGATTCAACTCTGTTTGAGAGACCCTAAGCAGGCAGTTGAATTAACTCAGATTATTAATTACTATGAACATTTCACTAAGTGCTGACACATTCAAACACTACACCTCCTCCTCCAAGATAACTAAGCACAGAGTAAGTAACATGCATGTAGCTGGATTCTGACCCCATGAGAGGATCTTCATAACACTGCTCTCAGGAACATTCCATAGGCTGGGTTAAGAGAGGAGGCCATTGACGGGGAGAGCTTTGAAATTTACACTCTGGCTCCATTTTCCTTCTTGGGCCAGCACTGTCAGCTTGCAACCTGGGTACACCGGGGAGGGCCTGAGCTCATGGGGGGAATCTGAGCACACTGCTCATTTGGGACTTAGCCTGTCAAAATGCTTTTGTAACTCTGGCTGCAGTAATTTATCCTTATCAGACAGGAATGAAGAAAACTTGGTTGAAGTTTATTCATGATTCCTTATATTTCTTTGGCTTTTATCAATCCTCTGTCATACAGAATATTCAAATTTTTATGAAGAGACAAGTTGATATGAACACGTCAGAAAAATAGAGTAGGAATTTAATAAAGAGAAGGAAACATTTCTAGCTAATTTCAGATCTGCTATCTTTGGCAAGCTGCCCAGACTTTTTCCTCCTTTTATTTATAAAATAATTTAAATATCTTTGTACTTTTAAAAGTAAATTTTGTACATTAATGGTGGAGGGGAAGGAATATCTTGAGGCTGGTTGATAAGGCATTTGTAGCAAATGGCAGATAACCCAACTCATGGTCATGAGGCGGAACTACATGAATCCTGGCCTATTAGCAGAGCCTTCTACTACCTGAGGAGGCTACACTGTTTTCCTTGCAGAAGAGTTTAAACTTTAAGTTACTGGGGTTTTGTCAAAGCTAACATTTTTCATTAGCTGGAATTCAATTCAACGTGATGACTAGAGAATGTACTTAGACTGTTAGGCATGAGCAATGTTCACCTTGTATCTTACTTAGTCCCCACAACTATATGGTAATGTAAATATTATTGTTGTCGTCCCTTTTTTTCTTTCTCTTTACAGTTAAGAAAATGGAGAGTCTGAGAGGTCAAGTGATTTATCAAAGTCACCCAGCCAGAATGCCAAGGCTCTCCTCTTTCCACTGGACTATATGATCTCTCTTTTCCTCTACTCACCCTCTCTATTATGATTATTTCAGTAATGTAGAAATAAAGTGACTTTATTTTGTTTAAAAAAAAAAGAGAGAGGAGAATTGAGAATGTTCTCTGAATCGGCAAGGCTAGTATGAACAGTAATGGCTTGTCAGGGTTTATGAGAACACACTCCATAGGGGGGCGGAGAAGACAAAAGACTCAATTAGGGCTTTCAGTGCAAAGTTACTGAGCCCCTGACTCACCTGAAAATGCAGAGGTGACAATCCCTTAACCTGTTTGCCTCACTACCTACCATCTGTCCACACTGTGTGACTTGCTTCTGTGTCCTCAGGCCTTCCTAGGTCAGATAAGGATCCCACCACCACTTCCTGGTGTGACTGTGGGGATTAAGGAGGAAGCTGTGTAAAACACCTTGCCTGGGACCTGGCATTAATTGGGGCTCAGTAAATGTTGGCACAGTAGTTCTTAGAATGTCACATAGAACATGGATGCCAGTAACTAGAAGTGGAAACACAGATAGTGTAAGGAAAACCCAGACAAGCAGCTATGGGACTTCAGAGGAGGAGGATAAGGAAACTTGGCTGAGAGGAGGCTTGCTGTCTGCCTGGTACAGCTGGAGGCCTTCAGATGCATTGACCCATTCAATCATCAGCACCAGATGAGAGTGAAGAAGAGAGGTGAAGTCACTTCCCCAGAGTCACATGCAACCAGCGAGGGGCCAGGCAGGGGCAAGTCCAGGTTGTCTCACCCCAGAACCAGCCAGTGTACCAAGCATTCACACATTTCCAAAGCCATTGGTTGGTTTCTGCAGGAGGCCACACCACACTCCCTGGATAATTTACATGGTCTCCAATTTTCCAAGTGTGTCATAACAGGTAGCCCTCATCCTCCCAAGTGAACTGTCAGCCCCTAGATCCTAACAGTCATCATACATAGCACCTACAGGTCCGAGACATAATGAAGACCCCCCAAACAAGTGTGATGAGTGGGATGCAATGCAACAGCAAAGCACAGCTTCAGAAAATGCAGTGTCTGTTATTAGCTGGGAAACATGGGCTCGCCTCACATGCTGCTATCATTAGAAATGAGGCTGCTTTGGGGAAAGCCGTAACAACCCCAAAATAAGAAAATATCCCAGGTAACAGTATTGTTAATGGGAGGTCCCAATTTGTATCAGCCCAGTGGGGGAATAGCCTTCGCAGGCCACTGACCCCCTCACAGTGGGGATCGGTCCCAGATGCCCAAACACAATCAACACATGAATGTGTATAACTGTATAGATTAATGCAGGGATCCAGAGATATACATAAATACAAATGCAAATAGCACACTTTTCCCATGTGTGTGGATACTAGTTACATGGCTGGGCCCGATTCTTCTCTGTCTCCTGTTAATCGTCCAAGCACTATGAGATATATAATGTATAATGTATATAATGTATAACCTCACAGTTATACAGAAGAAAATGTTTTCAAATGTTAAGGGTTTTGTTCGTCTTTGGATAGTCTTCATCATAAAATGTTTTTAGCAATAATCTTTATGAATCTACTGTCTAAAGAAGCAAAGAGGGACTTATTTGTCATTCAACACATTTTCCAGTTTGACAATGTATGAAGTGCGGTCCTGTCTCCATTTGGTAAGCCATTATTTATGTCTGCAGGCTGGTAGAGAGTGTGATTAAATATGCAATGCATGCAGAAATATGAAAAGTTTTAATAGTATAATGTGTTTTGGGGGTTGAGTGATTTCTTATTAAAGACAATCAAGATCTTGATCTAAGAAAACAAAACTTAAATGCTAAAGAATAATACTTTTCAAATGTAACAATTTTGAGAAAGTTTCATGCCTGTCAAAAATAGAATTGCTATCTTGAATTACAAAAAGGAGTTAAATCCCCCCTCTGTTGAATGGTACTTAGATTTCCCTGGGGAATTTGTACATGCCATTAAATTCAAAGGTGTTTAACTATCAATTTTGTTATTATATACTAATCAGAATGCTAAATATATTCAGGAAAAAAAAGATCTGTTCTATGGGTGATTATGGCATTTGTGATATTTTACATGGTCCAAAGAAGGAAAGTCAAATCTCAGATTTTAATGACTGTACCAAATGGTCTAAGATCCTGTAGCACCTCGTACCTTTTCTCCAATGGAGTGTGTGTTGCTTCTGGCAAAGTATACAAATGGCTAACATAAAAAGACAAATATTATGTTCCTATAGGTAATGCTTGTCCGCATCAGAGAACTCGGAACTTTCAAACTGGGAAAAAAAAAAAAAAAAACTGAAATGGAAAAAAAAAAACCAAAACCTGCTCTTAAAATGTTCCTTTATGCTCTAGATAAGAATGGTTAATGAATAATGAAGGAAGTGGTGTCTTGAAATGAGGCTGGTTCATTGTTCTCCTGAAAAGCATTTTAGACTCATTCTCCTATGACTCCACGACTAAATGTGTTCATAATGCAACACTTTAATGTTAATAATCTACTTGCACAAATCAAATAAATGGCAAGTCAAAGAGTGAATCATTTTGTAATGATAATAAAAACCACTGGTCATATGGGCCAATCTTTAATAGACATTAATTGTTCACATTGCTTCTTCTGCCTCCTAGATTTTGGGGATGAGGCAGAAATATTCTTTTTTTTAAAATTTTACTTTATTTTTATTATGATAGGCACACAGTGAGAGAGAGAGGCAGAGACATAGGCAGAGGGAGAAGCAGGCTCCATGCACCGGGAGCCCGACGTGGGATTCGATCCCGGGTCTCCAGGATCGCGCCCTGGGCCAAAGGCAGGCACTAAACCACCACCTGTACCACCCAGGGATCCCTAGAAATATATTTCTTTAGAAGTCTCATAAGTTTACTGATAATTTTTCTCCATAAAATAGCTCTACTCAGAAAATAAAAGTATTCACCTAAAAAGGGAGATCAAGTAACACAGTGTAATTGATTGTCAAATATATCAATTTAATAGTGGTACAGGTTAGGAACAATTGGAAGTAAATTGATTCAAGTATTAAGACTACAAGATTGGATGCAAATTTAGGGCTCAAATTCATTGAGCTATATTGAAAGTATTATAGTAGGGAAGACACATTTAAACCCCATGACACGTATCATTATACTTTTTTCAAGAAACTGGAATATTTGTATCATTTTTGAAGATGAAACAATGGCTTAGAAGTGTCAGCATGAGAAAGCAATAATGATCCTGCACCTGTCTGGGGAAAATATTAAGGGCTCCAGTGGGGACAAATGAGTTCATTCATTTGATCAGAAAGAGTTACCAAGGTCTAAGAGCAGTGCACGACTTAAAATATTGTTATCAATAATGTCCATGTGAGGGAATGAAACCAAGTAAGCTCTCAGGGTATCTAGGTCCTCTTATCTGGAGAGAGCTTGCCAGGTGGCGCAGGAGGGAATGAGAAATCTTCCTATCCATGGGGGAGGGCGTGTCCTGAGCATTGTTGGCGAATGGCAAGGGCAGGAAAGAGAGCAAGAAGGACATATGTGAAGTGCTCAGCTTAGGGCCTGATTTATAGTGAGGACTTGATACATGACATGTTATCATTACTATGTAGGGTACATGACTGAGGATGGAAATGGAACATTTGCCGGACCAGAAATTAGGAGGCGCCAATGATAGGAAAGGGCAGGAGAAGGGATGCAAACAGGAATTACATGCTGGGTTGCGGCCCTCAGCTACATGATCCCTGCAGACAGGCCCCACTCGCTGTTCATCCTCCCTACTCCCACCTCTCAGTCATCCAGGTTCTCCGCTCCTTTCTCCAAACTCCCCCCTCAACACTGTAGCGAACATTTTATTAACACCTTGGAGGTTGTAGCTGGTGGCCAAAACCTCATGCCAGGGCCCGGGGAGTCTTATTCATGGTCCTACTTAGAATCTGTTGATCTGAGGACAGTGATGAGTGCATAACTGTATTTTTCTTCCCTCTTTTTGTTTGTTAAGGACTCCTTAAATAATGGATACCCAGCCAGAAAAAAAAAAAAAAAAAAAAAAGATGACTTGATGAGCAGCACCATCATGGCCTTTCCAGATGTTTGCCTTGAGGACGTGAAATGAGTTACACAGAAACAAGATGGGGAATTGCTGGCTAGACCCCAACATTGGAAGGAACGCACCATGGGAGTGATGGATGGGCCAAAAATTAAATATGTCAGCAATCAGCGATGCTATTCAAGAACCTATCATAAAATGTCCACGTGGGGGCAGAGAATTATTTGAAAAATTCAGAAATTAATCTATAATCTCAGGTCCTGTCTGGAGCTATGCCTCCCATTATGGTCAGCATTCCTTAAGATCACAAATGTTAAAAAAAGAAAAAAAAAAGTTAATTCAATTTTAAAGTTGAAAAATATGACCTTTGAGGAAAGGTTACAGGAATTGGGGTTGTTTGGGCCAGGTATAACACAACTACTAACCTGACTCAATAAATGTCAACTGCTTAAAATCAACTGTTCTCCAAGCATTCAGACGTCTGAAGTGGACAAAGTAGACTAAAATTGTAGTAAGAGATTTTCGTTTAACTTTAATAAGGAACTTCCTGGAAGGAATCTAAATCTCTCACTGCAATTTAACTTAATGTTACAAGGTTAATTAAACACAAACAGGCTACCAAGGAAAATTGTGGAATCTTGGCTCTCAGATAGAAAACCGCATATCTGAAATGGTGTAGGTTTACCCCTGCCTGGAATTAAGAGGCTGGATTGAATGACTCTCAGAGTTTGTATATTATATAACTGGTTTTATAGCTTTTTAACTTCTTCCGTGCATGGGTGAGGCACACATCCATATGAACTCAAGGGGCTGAAAAAAAAGTACAACAAGCCCTATGTACAAAGTCAATCCTGAGTTTTCTTACTTGGCAGAAGAAAGGAAAAGTGTTATTTTTAAATTGGCTCCTTTCCTGAACACTATTAAGGAGAACTCCAGTTTGGAATAATGTTTTATTGTAGCACTAAAAGATAGTCCCAAATCATTAACATACTGAGTCCATTGAACTATTTATCAATACCACATTCAAAGTAGTCTGTTCTGAGCGAAGAAAGGGCTGAAGTAGAGCTTAACAACTAACCACAAACAACTTATTTTTGGCCTTATTAGGAATTTGACATAAAAAAACCCGAAACCACACACTTTTATTATATATGGTAAAAAATAAGAACAAAACCAGCCCATTTCTTCACAGCATTAAAGTGGTTTAATACGTTGTTCTCATGTGCTGCAATATTAAAAAAAGGATAATTTGTGTGTGTGTGGGGGGGGGCACTAAGCAAAACCAGGCTGTAATTGCAAAACATTTTGTGAACTGTGGCATAATGCTAAATAACTATTCTTCATCCTTTTCCTTCTGTCAAAATGGGCAAAATCATTTCTTTTTATCGCTTCCCCCCCCCCCGTTTTTTAAAGAAACAAACCACTGTGACATCCATTCCATTTTAAACTAATGCTTCTATTATTTCATATCTAAATGGGGCTGACATCATCAGCTCCTTTGTGTCCTGAAAGATATTTAGCTCTGGTCCACTGTTACATACTTGATGCATTACATGAAATAAAATATCTCAAGATTTCAAAAATATTTATTTTAAAAACAGCAATCAAATTGTCTGTAATCACATTTTCTGCTTGGCTTTGAAAGCTACATTATTCAATATGCCAGTGGTCCTTTCCGTAATGGCAACATATTAGAAATTCATGCTGCTCTAATACATCTGACTTCCTTGATGTACAGCACTCCCTATAGACCCAGAGGAACACCCTGGCTTTAGTTCGTGTGTCCTGCACAGAACCTTCTGAAGTGATGGTTGTCAAAACAGTTGTACAGTGGCCTCGGAATGCAAAGTGTGGCAGGGCTGAATGCTGAAAGTGACAATAAATCTGAGTATATACATGATGTTTGCTTTTGTTGCCTGGAAAAATAAGGCATTTGGGAAATAACCACCTCCCGCCCCACCCCCTCTATTTCATTGCCTTTTAACATCTTTTTCCATTTTAAACTCCAGAACTGGAAATTTGAAGCATTCAAAGAAATCGAAATCTCCTTTGTTGCTTTTTTTTTTTTCATTGTAAATTTTCTAAAATGTGTCATTAGGAACCACACTCCACAAAAAGCTCAGGTCTAAATGACTCCTTTCTATGAGGCCATTCTAAAACTTTGCACGGTTTTCCTTTGTATGAAAGAGCTTCTGTTGGCTGCCACAAAGAACGGGCAATGGCCACACGTAGGCCAGGCAGTAAGACTGGGATGACTTTATACAAGGTTGCATTCTCCCCTCTGCCAATCCATGATTA